>NW_024070186.1:179831923-180431923 GCF_014754425.2 Oryx dammah | reverse complement strand
AAGAATAATATAGCTAGAATAAATCTTAACTAAGGAGGTAAAAGATCTGTAGTGGGAAAACTATAAGATGCTGAAAAAAGAAATTAAGGACAACACAAATAGATGGTAAGATAAACTGTGTCCATGGACTGGAAGAATATTGTTAAAATAAGTATACTACCCAAAACAATCTATGAAATGCAATGCAAGCCCTACCAAAATGTCAATGGCATTTTTCACAGAACTAGAACAAATAACTCTAAAATTTGTTTGAAAACACAAAAGATTCCAAGTAACCAAAACCATCTTGAGAGAAAGCAAAGCTGCAGATATCACACTCCTTGACTCCAGGTTATACTGAAAAGGTACAGTAATTAAAACAGGATGATTCTGGCACAAAAACAAACATAGATCAATGGAACAGACAGACCAGAAATAAACACATGCACTTATGATTAACTAATCTATGACAAAGGAGGCAAGAATACACAATGAGGAAAAGACAGTCTCTTCAATAAGTGGTGCTAAGAAAACTGGACAGCTTCACATAGATGAAATTAGAACATTTTCTGACACCATATATAAAAATACATTTAACTGTAAGACCAGAAACCATAAAACTTCTAGAAGGGAACATTGAGCATTCTTTGACACAATTTACAGTAATATTTTTTGAATCAGTCTCCTAAGGCAAAAGAAGTAAAAGGGAAACAAACAAGTGGGACCTAATTAAACTTAAAAGATTTTTCACAGCAAAGGAAACCATCAATAAAACAAAAAAACAAGCTGTTGAATGGAAGAAAATATTTGTAAATAATATGAGCAATGAGGGGTTACTGTCCAAAATATATAAATAGTTCATACAACTCAATATCAAACAAATAACTCGTTCTTAAAAAATGGGTAGAAGACCAGAATAGACATTTTTCCAAAAGGATATACAGAAAACCAAGTCACATGAAAAGATCTCAACATCAGTCACTAATAATCAGAGATATGTGAATCAAAACTACAATGAGATGTCACCTCACAGCTGTCAAAATGGCTATCATCAAAATTTCTACAAATAATAAATGCTGGCAAGGATGTGATAGAAAGGGAACCCCTGTACACCATTGGGAGGAAACATAAATTGGTGCAGCCTCTATGAAAACACTATGGAGGTTCTTCAAATAACTAAAAATAGAACTACCATGTGATCTAGCAATTCCACTCCTATCTATCTATCTATCTATCTATCTATCTATCTATGTCTGAACAAAACAAAACCATTGGTTTGAAAAGATACATAAACCCTCAATGTTCACAGCAACATTATTCATAAGACATCAAGATATGGAAATGATTTAAGTATCCACTAACAGATGGGTGGGTAAAGAAGATGTAGTGTGTATATATATAATTCCATATATACACAGATATATATCATTCCATTTCCATATATACATATATAAATATATATAATTTCATATATATATATATATATCCATATCCACATACCCGTATATATTATCCCAGGCAAGAATACTGGAGTGGGTTGCCATTTCCTCCTCCTCCAGGGGATCTTCCCGACCCAGGGACTGAACCCAGGTCTCCTGCACTGCAGGCAGATTCTTAATCATCTGAGCCACCAGGGATGTCATATATTATATATATGTAATTCTATATATAATATACATATATATACATAATATACATATTATATATAGAATTACATATATACATGTGGAGAGGGAAAGAAAGCACGATAAGATGGGATAGAGGATTAAGAGGTAAAATAAATTGTCTACATGGATATATTGTGCAGCACAGGGAATATAACCAGTATTTTATAATAATTTTAAATGAAATTTAATCTATAAAAATTCTGAATAACTACGTGTACAACTGAAACTAACATAATACTGCAAGTCAATTATATCCTCCAAAAAAGCAAAAAACAGCAACAGCATTAAAAATCCTACAGACATTTAAAAGATATTGTGAGAATATTAAGAACAATTTGAGAATTCAGATTAATGAAAACACTCCTAGAACAACAAAAACTTGAAAACAAGTCTGTGACATTAATTAAAAAGTCCTCAGCTAAAATTGGGGACTTCCCACATGGTACTAGTGGTAAAGAATCCGCCTGCCAAAGCAGGAGATATAACAGAGGTGGCCAGATACCTGGGTCGGGAAGATCCCCTAGAGAAGGGCATGGCAACTCACTCCAGTATTCTTGCCTGGAGAATCCCATAGACAGAGGAGCCTGGCGGGCTACAGTCCGTAGGGTCAGAGTCTGACACGACTGCAGCAACTTAGCACGCAGGCAGCTAAAATTAGAGACCAAGCAGGCCTGTAGGGAAAGTTCTCATAACCAGCCATACATTGACAATTACTTCAAACAGGAAGATACTTAAGCATACAAGCATGCAACACACATCTCCTACAAGAAGATGCTGCCTACTTTACTATCCAGCAGGAAGCAAACCCCCTGACCAAAGACAGCCCAGCCAATCAGAGGCTGTGGCAGCCCAACCAATGAAAAGACTCTATACTTTGAACTTCCTGCTTCCTCCAATAGACTCTTTGGTTACTGCAGCCCTTGCCAATGCCCTCTGTTTCCCTATAAATTAAAGTTCCCCTACCCTGATCTCTCGGTTTGCCTAGGTCTGCCTTAGTTCATATATACTGAATTTCCTACTGGCATATACTAGCATTTCCTCTGGCTAGTCCCAAATAAACTTGGTTTTGATAGTAAAGTGAAAGTGTTAGTTGCTTAGCTGTGTCTGATTCTTTGCCACTTCATGGACTGTAGCCCACCATACTCCTCTGTCTATGAGGATTCTCCTGGCAAGAATACTGGAGTTGGTTGCCAGTAAAATAACTGGCTATTGCATTACTAATGTTCACATTCAAGAAGAAATGGTAAACCTGAATAGTTCTATATCAATTAGGAAGTTAAATAGAAATTAAAACTTCCAAATATAGAAATCTCCAGGTCCTAATAGATTCATCAGTGAATTCTTACAACCACCTATATAATTAACGTATTACACAAAACCTTACTGAAAATAAAAAGATAAATAAAAAACAAACAAACAAAATCAGGAGTACATGCCAACTTTTTAGGCTGCTGCTGCTGCTAAGTCGCTTCAGTTGTGTCCGATTCTGTGCAACCCCATAGATGGCAGCCCACTAGGCTCCCCCATCCCTGGGATTCTCCAGGCAAGAACACTTGAGTGGGTTGCCATTTCCTTCTCCAATGCATGCATGTGAGAAGAGTGAAAGTGAAGTCGCTCAGTCATGTCCAACTCTTAGCGACCCCATGCACTGCAGCCTACCAGGCTCCTCTATCCATGGGATTTTCCAGGCAAGAGTACTGGAGTGGGTTGCCGTTGCCTTCTCTGGAACTTTTTAGGCTAGCATTACCTTAAACAAATACGGAAATCTAGTGTTACAAGTACAAGAAAGGAACATTACAAAGCAATCTAACAGGCATGGATGTAAATATACTAAATAAAAATTATCAAATGTATCCAACTAATTAACATAATAATATACCTCAATATGTCTTTTTAAAATCAATGCAACTCACCACATTAACAGAAAAAAAGGAAAATCATAACAGATGTATAAAAACTTTTTCCTGAGATACAATACCCACTCATGATTATTTATAAGCAAAGTACTGATATATTTCCTTTATCTAATAAAGAACAACTTAAAAACCCTACAGCAATTATCATAATTAAATCTGAGATGTCGAAAGTTTCCTCTCTGAAATAAGAAACAAGAACTTGCTATCCCCATTGTAATCCAACAATATGTAGGAGATAAAGTGCCATAAGACAAGAAAAGGAAATAAAACGGTCTTATTCACAGTTCACTGGTTCATATACATTAGAAATACAAAAGAATATACAAATTACAAGAAATGAAACAGACTTTGGACAATATCCAAAAAATCTACTGTATCTCTATATATTAGTAACAAATGATTAGAAAATGAAAAACTTTATTAAACATACCATTTGCAGTATCAGCAAATACTTAGGGCCAAACCTAGCAAAAGATGTGCATAACCCGTACACAGAAAATTAGAAAACATTACTGAGATAAATTAAGACATTTGAAGAGATGGGAAAATATACCACTTTCATGGACTGAAAGAGTAATCAAAGTTGACAATTCTCCCACAAACCAGACCATAGATTTGATGCAATTCCAATCAAATCAAATATGTTACTTTTGTGGGAACTGATGCAATGATTCTAATATACATATATATGGAAACACAGTGCATGTGTGCTCAGTTGCTCAGTTGTCTCTGACTCTTAGTGACCCTATGGACTGTAGCCCGCCAGGCTATATATATATATATATATATATATATATATATATACACACACACAAATATATACACACACACACACACAAATATATATTTACATACATATACATAAATATATATATATACATACCACATATATATGTCTATGTATACATACATATATATAACACATACATATATATACACATACCACATCATCTTTGTCCATTCATCTGTAGGATAGTTTTTGATGGAATTATGTGACAAAAAGGTCAAAATTGCCATTGATATTGATAACTAACTAGCGAACACAATCCTTAGCACTGCTATTACTCTGTGAGATTCTGCCCAAGAATAAAGAAAAAACAGAGAAAAGCAGAAATGATGATGACGATGACAGACAGACAAGAGATGACAGAAGGAGCCACAGTCAGACAATACACAAATGATAGATGGGCAGAAAGAGAGAATAAATAGATTATTCATAGAGCCTGCCTTATGATGACATATTTCTGAGAACCTGGATATAACCACATCCAACTTGGACTTTTCAGTTTCGCAAGCCAATAAATTTCCTCTTTTGCTCGAGGCAGTAAGTTGGGTTTCTGTCGCATGCAGCCAAGAACCCAAACTGTTAAAATTTTCAAGGCCACTTCCAGCTCTAATTCCATGACTAGGACAATGCATTCCAAACTTTCCCAAATAAGCCTCCTTTATGGCCTAAGGAGAATGAACAATAGATTCAGGATTCAACCCTTTCATTCACAAACTTGATGGTTCTTTGAAGTCTCAAATATTATTTTGTTAACAAAGAAAGTCATGCAAATTTTCAAACCTATTCCATATTTTGTCTTAATATTAAAATACTTCCTCCATATCATGTTGTAAAATCAACATGCCAAGAAGATGCACCATATTATTTTGAAATTATCCATGTAACCCATACAGTACCAGGTACTCCTAGGGGTGGCATATCCCAGGCTTTAAAGAATAGACTTAGGGAAGGGTTTCAGAGTCAAATTCCTGAAGGGTCAGGCAGGTAAGAAAATGGGGTACAGAAGAGAATGAATACAAGCCAGCCAAAGTGGGACGCTCAGCTTCACTCCACTGTTGCTACCAAGGAATTTCTTTCCAACCCTCACAAGGGCCAAACACATCTGCAAGATGAATAAAGTCTGGGCACAATCCCTTCCCCACCTCTGATTTTGAATGCATGTTGTTCTATTTTTCCATCTAAGACTCAGGCAATACTTACACTGTTGCTAACATCTGTTCTCCAAACACCCAATATTTTTCTTCTTATAAAAGATATTTCTTTCAAACAGAGATAAAGCATAGAAGCTTTGGCATATATTTATTTAGTGAAACTATCTTATACTCTCTGAAAATCAGATGGCTTTACCTATGCGAATTCTAGAAGGAAAATTACCCTATTCCAATAGGCACCTTCTTATTTTATGTGACATTTTTAACAGCCTCGAAGTTTCAACCTCAACCAGCAATGTTTGAATTGCTTTTAATTCAGCAAGCATGGAGAAGAGAATAATCTGGCAGCTCCTTCCTGATACATGTCAGAGGCGGGATCTTCTCAGGAGAATGTTGCATTCATAAAAGTAATTTTTCCCATTCATTCTGCTAAGAGCATCCTCTTACAGGAGTCACGTGGCTGTCACTCTTGAGACAGAAACCAGCCTCTGAAATTACGGGTTTGTTTTTTTTTTTTTCTTTTTGGATAACTTCATGTAATCAAGAATTTGATCTGAACTATTAAAGGAAAAAATTAAATTAAAACTGACACCCATGACCTTTACAATTATGTATTGTGGCTCTTGTACAACATACATTCAAAGGCGACTGCCTAATTTATTTGTAATACAATGTCCTTTACGGGGGACAAGATCGCATTGTTCAAGGAGTCCATTGTTAAAGTCAGGAAGAAGGTTTAAATGGTACATACTGAAAAAGTAAAGAATTATCTACCCTGTCTACTGGAGGTCCTCCAGTATTTTAGTTACAAATCATTTCAGAATAATAACAATGGTGATAATGATAAAGATCTAAGTAGATTGAGTACTTAACATCTGCAGAACACTGCATTAATGCTTCACACACATTTTTTATTTAATCCTCTCAATGCCTTAAGGCAGGTATGGGGAGTAGCCCTTTGATCCAAGAGGAGACTGAGTGAGACTCAGAGGACAGACTGGAAGCTGCCAGAAATTTCAGAGCATGGGCTCAAGTCCATGTCTGACGCCTGAGAATATGTTCATGACTCCTCAACCATCAGTCTATGAAGCTGGAGGGCCCTTCAGAAATCAACTACCCAACACTCAAAACTCTGCACATTAATACCAACTTCCTGATCTTTCTCCCCAAGTCTTGCCATTTCCCTGTTGACCCTCCCTCAGCTACCACCGCCTCCCATTTAGCTGCCCAAGCCAGAAAACCTAGAGACATTACTCATATTCTTTCCCCTTCCCTCCCTGCCCAAATTCAATGCAGCTCCAAGACTTGCTGACTCTACCTGTTTAACAGCAACTGTTAAACCAATTCACTTCTCTCGCATCTCCACCACCAGCAGCTTTATCCAAGCCACCGACATTTCTCCAAATAATACAACAACCTCCACCATCCATTCTGATCTGTGTTCAATATGTTCTTAGTATGCCTGACATCTTGAAGAAATACAAACACCATACTTCCTGTTTAGGATAATTTGATGGTTCCCTAGTATTCTCAGAATAAGGACCACAAACCGTATCTGGCATCACTAGCCCTGGGCCCTGCCTGCAGGAACCCCATCCCTCCCCACTTGCCTCACCCACATCCCCTCTTCCTACCTGTGTGCCAGAAGTCATACCAGAGTCTTGGGTTTCTCAAAGCTCTGTGCTCTCCCTCCGATCACAATTGTCATGCAAGCTGTTTCCTCTGCCCAGAATTCTCTTCTCTTCCTCTTTACCTGGTTAATTTCTCTATGTCCTTCAAGTTCAACTCATTATCATTTTCCCAGGGAAGCTGACAGAGGGAAGGTTGGACCAGATCAAAGCCCTCTCACAGAACAATGGACCTCTCTGGTGAAACACACTCACCATAATTACAATGTTATATTTGTACGTGTGGCTACCTGATGCCTGGCCCAATTATTGAATTCATTCAAAACAAATTCTTTCTGAATTTCTGAATTAACAAGCAGTCAGAGGCAGCTTGGTGAAATGGTCGCCATCCATGTGTCAAGGTCAGGGACTGATGGATGTTGTGACTCTACTTACCAGCTGTGTGACTTTCAACAAAACACCTGAATTCTCTGACTCTCCATTTTCTCAAATACAAAATGAGGATGGTGTCTAACACCTCCCCCTTCCTCCGACCCGTGATGGTTGTTAAGATCAAATGAGGCAGAGAGATGGAGATACTAGCTCATCGATCCCACCATGAGGTAAGGATTCAACTAGCTTTTGTTTGAAGCTTACATATAATAATTTTGGATTCATTCCCAAGAAATCAGTTCAGTTCAGTTCAGTCACTCAGTCGTGTCCAATTTTTTGTGACCCCATGGACTGAAACATGCCAGGCTTCCATATCTATCACCAACTCCTGAGCTTGCTCAAACTCTTGTTCATCAAGTCATTGATGCCATCCAACCATCTCATCGTCTGTCATGCCCTTCTCCTGCTTTCTGCTTTCCCACCATCAAGATCTTTTCCAGAGAGTCAGTTCTTCACATCAGATGGCCAAAGTATTGGAATTCCAGCTTCAGCATCAGTCCTTCCAATGAATATTCAGAACTGATTTTCTTTAGGATGGATTGGTTTGACCTCCTTGCAATCCAAGAGAGTCCTAAGAGTCTTCTCCAACTCCATAGTTCAAAAGCATAAATTCCTGAGCACTTGGCTTTCTTTACAGTCCAACTCTCACATCCATACATGACTACTGGAAAAACCATCAGTTCAGTTCAGTCGCTCAGTTGTCTCCGACTCTTTGTGACCCCATGAATTGCAGCACGCCAGGCCTCCCTGTCCATCACCAACTCGCGGAGTTCACTCAGACTCACGTCCATCAAGTCAGTGATGCCATCCAGCCATCTCATCCTCAGTCGTCCCCTTCTTCTCCTGCCCCCAATCCCTCCCAGCATCAGAGTCTTTTCCAATGAGTCAACTCTTTCATGAGGTGGCCAAAGTACTGGAGTTTCAGCTTTAGCATCATTCCTTCCAAAGAAATCCCAGGGTTGATCTCCTTCAGAATGGACTGGTTGGATCTCCTTGCAGTCCAAGGGACTCTCAGGAGTCTTCTCCAACACCACAGTTCAAAAGCATCAATTCTTCGGCGCTCAGCCTTCTTCACAGTCCAACTCTCACATCCATACATGACCACAGGAAAAATCATAGCCTTGACTAGACGGACTTTAGTCGGCAAAGTAATGTCTCTGCTTTTGATTATACTATCTAGGTTGGTCATAACTTTTCTTCCAAGGAGTAAGCGTCTTTTAATTTCATGGCTGCAATCACCATCTGCAGTGATTTTGGAGCACAAAAAAATAAAGTCTGACACTGTTTCCACTGTTTCTCCATCTATTTCCCACGAAGTGATGGGACCGGATGCCATGATCTTCGTTTTCTGAATGTTGAGCTTTAAGCCAACTTTTTCACTCTCCTCTTTTACTTTCATCAAGAGGCTTTTTAGTTCCTCTTCACTTTCTGCCATAAGGGTGGTGTCATCTGCAGATCTGAAGTTATTGATATTTCTCCCAGCAATCTTGATTCCAGCTTGTGTTTCTTCCAGTCCAGCGTTTCTCTTGATGTACTCTGCATAGAAGTTAAATAAGCAGGGTGACAATATACAGCCTTGACGTACTCCTTTTCCTATTTGGAACCAGTCTGCTGTTCCATGTCCAGTTCTAACTGTTGCTTCCTGACCTGCATACAGATTTCTCAAGAGGCAGGTCAGGTGCTCTGGTATTCCCATCTCTCTCAGAATTTTCCACAGTTTATTGTGATCCACACAGTCAAAGGCTTTGGCATAGTCAATAAAGCAGAAATAGATCTTTTTCTGGAACTCTCTTGCTTTTTCCATGATCCAGTGGATGTTGGAAATTTGATCTCTGGTTCCTCTGCCTTTTCTAAAACCAGCTTAAACATCAGGAAGTTCACGGTTCATGTATTGCTGAAGCCTAGCTTGGAGAATTTTGAGCATTACTTTACTAGCTTGTGAGATGAATGCAATTGTGTGGTAGTTTGAGCATTCTTTGGCATTACCTTTCTTTGGAATTGGAATGAAAACTGACCTTTTCCAGTCCTGTGGCCACTGAGTTTTCCAAATCTGCTGGCATATTGAGTGCAGCACTTTCACAGCATCATCTTTCAGGATTTGAAATAGCTCTACTGGAATTCCATCACCTCCACTATCTTTGTTCGTAGTCATGCTTTCTAAGGCCCACTTGACTTCACATTCTAAGATGTCTGGTTCTAGATAAGTGATCACACCATCATGATTATCTGGGTCATGAAGATCTTTTTTGTACAGTTCTGTGTATTCTTGCCATCTCTTCTTAATATCTTCCGCTTCTGTTAGGTCCATACCATTTCTGTCCTTTATCGAGCCCATCTTTGCATGAAATGTTCCTTTGGTGTCTCTAATTTTCTTGAAGAGATCTCTAGTCTTTCCCATTCTGTTGTTTTCCTCTATTTCTTTGCATTGATCACTGAGGAAGGCTTTCTTATCTCTTCTTGCTATTCTTTGGAACTCTGCATTCAGATGCTTATATCTTTCCTTTTCTCCTTGGCTTTTTGCTTCTCTTCTTTTCACAGCTATTTGTAAGGATTCCCCAGACAGCCATTTTGCTTTTTTTGCATTTCTTTTCGATGAGGATGGTCTTGATCCCTGTCTCCTGTACAATGTCACGAACCTCAGTCCATAGTTCATCAGGCACTCTATCTATCAGATCTAGACCCTTAAATCTATTTCTCACTTCCACTGTATAATCATAAGGGATTTTACTTAGGTCACACCTGAATGGTCTAGTGGTTTTCCCTGCTTTCTTTAATTTAAGTCTGAATTTGGCAATAAGGAGTTCATGATCTGAGGCACAGTCAGCTCCTGGTCTTGTTTTTGTTGACTGTATAGAGCTTCTCCATCTTTTGCTGCAGAGAATATAATCAACCTGATTTCGGTGTTGACCATCTGGTGATGTCCATGTGTAGAGTCTTCTCTTGTGTTGTTGGAAGAGGGTGTTTGCTATGACTAGTGCATTATCTCGGCAAAACTCTACTAGTCTTTGCCCTGTTTCATTCCGTATTCCAAGGCCAAATTTGCCTGTTACTCCAGGTGTTTCTTGACTTCCTACTTTTGCATTCCAGTCCCCTATAATGAAAAGGACATCTTTTTTGGGTGTTAGTTCTAAAAGGTCTTGTAGGTCTTCATAGAACCATTCAGCTTCAGCTTCTTCAGCGTTACTGGTTGGGGCATAGACTTGAATTACTGTATTACAGTATTCTTGCCTTGAGAACCCCATGAACAGTAGGAAAAGGCAAAATGATAGGATACTGAAAGAGATACTCCCCAGGTCAGTAGGTGCCCAATATGCTACTGGAGATCAGTGGAGAAATAAATCCAGAAAGAATGAAGGGATGGAGCCAAAGCAAAAACAATACCCAGTTGGGGAAGTGACTGGTGATAGAAGCAAGGTCCGATGCTGTAAAGAGCAATATTGCATAGGAACCTGGAATGTCAGGTCTATAAATCAAGGCAAATTGGAAGTGGTCAAACAGGAGATGGCAAGAGTGAATGTCAACATTCTAGGAATCAGTGAACTAAAATGGACTGGAATGGGTGAATTTAACTCAAATGACCATTATATCTACTACTGCGGGCAGGAATCCCTCAGAAGAAATGGAGTAGCCATCATGGTCAACAGAAGAGTCCGAAATGCAGTACTTGGATGCAAACTCAAAAATGACAGAATGATCTCTGTTCGTTTCCAAGGCAAACCATTCAATATCACAGTAATCCAAGTCTATGTCCCAACCAGTAACACTGAAGAAGCTGAAGTTGAACGGTTCTATGAAGACCTACAAGACCTTTTAGAACTAACATCCAAAAAAGATGTCCTTTTCATTATAGAGGACTGGAATGCAAAAGTAGGAAAAACCATAGCCTTGACTAAATGGACCTTTGTTGACAAAGTAACATCTCTGCTTTTTAATATGCTCTCTAGGTTGGTCATAGCTTTTCTTCCAAGGAGCAAGCGTCTCTTAATTTCATGGCTGCAGTCATCATCTGCAGTGATTTTGGAGCTCCCCAAAATATTGTCTTGTCACTGTTTCCATTGTTTCCCCATCTATTTGTGATGAAGTGATGGGACCAGATGCCATGATCTTAGTTTTCTGAATGTTGAACTTTAAGCCAACTTCTTCACTCTCCTCTTTCACTTTCATCAAGAGGCTCTTTAGTTCTTCGCTTTCTGCCACAGGGATGGTGTCATCTGTGTATCGGAGGTTACTGATATTTCTCCCAGCAATCTTGATTGCACTTGGATGTGCTTGTGAAGCTTGTGTTTCATCCAGCCCAGCATTTCGTATGATGTACTCTGTATAGAAGTTAAATAAGCAGGGACAATATACAGCCTTAAGGCACTCCTTTCCTGATTTGGAACCAGTCTGTTGTTCCATGTTTGGTTCTAACTATTGCTTCCTGACCTGCATACAGATTTCTCAGGAGGCAGGTAAGGTGATCTGGTATTCCCATCTCTTTAAGAATTTTCCAGTTTATTGTGATCCACACAGTCAAAGGCTTTGGCATAGTCAATAAAGCAGAAGTAGATGTTTTTCTGGAACTCCCTTGCTTTTTCAATGATCCAACAGATGTTGGCAATTTGATCCATGGTTCCTCTGCCTTTTCTAAATCCAGCTTGAACATCTGCAAGTTCACAGTTCACATACTGTTGAAGCCTACCTTGGAGAATTTGAGCATTACTTTGCTGGTGTGTGAGATGAGTGCAACTGTGCAGTAGTTTGAACATTCTTTGGCAGTGCCTTTCTTTGGGATTGGAATGAAAACTGACCTTTTCCAGTCCTGTGGCCACTGCTGAGTTTTCCAACTAAAGAGCCTCTTGATGAAAGTGAAAGAGGAGAGTGAAAAAAAGTGCAAACTGTAGGTGGTCAAGAAGTACAAACTTCCGGGACTTCCCTGGCAGTCAATGGTAAAGAATCCTCGCTTCCAGCGCAGGGGGGCAAGGGTTCAATTCTTGTTCAGGGAACTAAGATCCCATGTGCTGCACAGCATGGTCAAAAAATATAAATAAATTTGTACTTTTATACAAACTTCCAGTTAAAAGATAAATAAGCATTAGGGATATAATAAACAGTAGGATGACAATAGCTAACACTGCTGTATAGGGCTTCTCTGGTGGCTCAGTGGTAAAGAATCCACATGCCAATGCAAGAGACACAGGTTTAATCCCTGGGTTTGGAAGATCCCCTGGAGAAGGAAATGGCAACCCACTCCAGTATTCTTGCCTGGGAAATCCCATGGACAGAGAGCCTCACGGACTACAGACCATGAGATCCCAGAGAGGGAGCATTTGACTTAATGCCTAAACTACAACAATCGTGTATTTAAAAGTTGTTAAGAGAGTAGA
Organism: Oryx dammah; assembly: GCF_014754425.2. Classification (NCBI taxonomy): domain Eukaryota; kingdom Metazoa; phylum Chordata; class Mammalia; order Artiodactyla; family Bovidae; genus Oryx; species Oryx dammah. Next base: position 180,418,997 of record NW_024070186.1, on the reverse strand, counting down.
TCCCAGGAGTTCTCATCCCAAAAGAAAAAAAAACTTTTTTTCTTTTTTTAATACCTATATGAGCTAGTGGATGTTAATTAAACTTACTGTGATCATCATTTCATGATGTATATAAACCAAATCATTACACTGTACACCTTAAATTTACACAGTGCTGTGTTGTCAATTATAGTTTAATAAAACTGGGGGAAAAAAGCAACTTGCTCAGCCATACACACAATATAATAGCATTTCTGTTTAAACAGCCATGAAACAGGGCTAGAGAGTACAATATCTATGGAGAAAAAAAGACTAGACTAATATAATCTAAATACATTACTGGGATGGAGTTTGAGAGAAGGCTGGCAATGGAGATCAAAGTAAGGAGACTGGCTTATTTTTCTGAAAAGGATAACGTACTAATATGTGTGTATTAAGTAAATGAGATGTAAATCACTCCAACCAACTCCTAATCTACGAGCCTTGTGTCTTTCTAGTTATCACTATACCTATAATGAAGCCTACATTAGCAAAAGCACTCAATAAATACATGTTAAATGATTAAAAAAAAATACTGAAGGATAGTTGGTATACAATGTTATATAAGTTACAGGTGTACAATATAGTTTCACAATTTTTAAAGGTTATACTCCATGTACAGTTATTATAAAATATTGGCTATAGTCCGCATGTTTTACAACATATCCTTATGACTTATTTTATACATATTAGTTTGTACCTCTTAATCCCCTAGCTCTATATTATCCATCCCTCTTCCCCTCTCCCCACTGGTAACCACTAGTTACTTCTCTGTGAGACTGTTTCTTTTTTTATATTCACTCATTTGTTGTATTTTTAGGCTCCATATATTAAATGATATCATACAGTATTCATCTTTCTCTGTCTGACTTACTTCAGTTAGCGTAATACCATTCAAGTCCACCCACGTTGTTGCAAACGGCAAAATTTCATTATTTTCATGGCTAGCAGTATTCCATAGTATATATATATACTGTCTTCTTTATCCATTCATCTGTTGATGGGCACTTAGGTTTCTTCCATTATCTTGGCAATTATAAAAAATAGATTTTAAAGAATAAATAAGAAATATATAATGATACAAAAAGTGTCTTAAAGTTGTTTAACAAATTTGGTCATCTAAGTAGTTCAAAATCCCTGATATCTATATAAGTTCTGAAAATCTTTAGTGATGTTGGTTGTACAACATTGTGACTTAATGCCTTTGAATGAGACTTTTAAAAATGACAAATTTGATGTTAGGTATACTTTACTAACAACAAAAATGTTCACACATATCTTTCTTCTGAGTGTAGAAAAAATAATTCACCTCCATGTCTGAATTACCACAAATTCTTTTATTAATCATATTTTTCACTCTCACCTCGCCCTACCCTTCAACAGAATAAATTTCTCCCTGAGAGTAGTTGCAGCTTCAAAATGGCTTCAATGTCTGGAAATCAGGAAACTGTCGTCATGCCACAGGCAGAAAAGAAAACCTAGAAATGGCTTGATTGCCAAAACTCTGGTGGAAAGCAGTGATGTGATTTTCAGTGGCAACCACCGACAATGGAGTTGATGTTAAAACCAAGGGCAGTCAAGCCAAATCTCTGTGGTTCTAATTGCAAAAACTAGAAATAAGGGCAAGCCACGGCAGCTTTAAAAAACGGAACCATTCTGGAAAGTCTTAGAAGGTTTGGAAGAGAAGTCACAAGCTATAAATAAAAGCCACAGTGAGTTAAAGAGATAATTAGATTGGTGGAAAGAAACACAGTGGAAAATTGAAAAGCAATCCTTTCACCAACAATGACATCTACAGATGTATTTGAAGCCTATAAAATATGAAGAAAAAAAAAAAAAACAGGATTCCTCTGATATAAGAAATTGACTAAATAGCTCTCAATCTTCCTCTTTTTTTTTTTTTTTTTGCAAAGAGAGCAGTAAGATGAGAGGTGGATTACATGTTCTTTGTGTTAAGTGGAGAAAGAAAATGCTGATGACAATGAAAGCCCCTGACAAGAGACCCAATACCATTGAAACAGACAAGCTATTACCACAAGAGAACTAAAATCTATGAAAAATATTTTTAGACTGCTAAGCCAATAAGACAGGCAGTTTGATTTCATAAACTCATGTTTGCAAAAATATATGGATCAATTTTATTTTCACCTATTTGGATCTTCTGATTTAATAAAATCTCATTGATTTTAAATGAGGTTAGAACATCAACAAAAAACTAACTGATATTTGATTTGCTTGCACTTGATTATCCAACATTTTTATTCAAGAACAATGAACTAACCAAGCAGTGACAAGGCTCATCCTTCCTTAACTATCTAGCACTTTCTTAATCAATTTGGCTTTGAAATAATCCTGGGACAGTAGATATATATGTAAACAGATACAGAGGGTATGCCATATAAACTGACGGAGTGTAATATATTCTTCTTATAAACTGAATCCAAAACTAGACTATTAACATGCGACAGTGGAGAAAAACCTAAGTGTGAGCTGGAGAGAACTGGTGTGAAACACACAGAAAGGGCAAGAGTCACTGAGAGAGACCCTGAAAAGGGAACTAGGAACCACTGAGACCAAGGGTCTAGTTCCAGGATGCTGGACCAACAGACACCAGCAAAAGATGGGGGGGTTTCTGTTTGGTGGTTGAGTTTGGTTCTGTTTTTCTGTATAGTGAGGTCTTTTTGGAGGGAGAAGCAGAAGGGAAGAAGACCACTAATTGAAGATGAATAGAACTTTTTTCAGCCTCATTCAGTTCAGTTCAGTTCAGTTCAGTCGCTCAGTCGTGTCTGACTCTTTGCGACCCCATGAATCGCAGCACGCCAGGCCTCCCTGTCCATCACCAACTCACGGAGTTCACTCAGACTCACATCCATCAAGTCGGTGATGCCATCCAGCCATCTCATCCTCAGTCGTCCCCTTCTCCTCCTGCCCCCAATCCCTCCCAGCATCAGTCTTTTCTAATGAGTCAACTCTTCCCATGAGGTGGCCAAAGTACTGGAGTTTCAGCTTTAGCATCAGTTCTTCCAATGAAAACCCAGGACTGATATCCTTTTTTTTTTTTTCAATTAAGCTTTTTATTTTGTATTGAGTATAGCAAATTAACAGCATTGTGATAGTTTCAGGGGGACAGCAAAGGGACTCAGTCAGTTCAGTTCAGTCGCTCAGTCGTGTCCGACTCTTGGCGACCCCATGAATCGCAGCATGCCAGGCCTCCCTGTCCATCACCATCTCCCGGAGTTCACTCAGACTCACGTCCATTGAGTCAGTGATGCCATCCAGCCATCTCATCCTCAGTCGTCCCCTTCTCCTCCTGCCCACAATCCCTCCCAGCATCAGAGTCTTTTCCAATGAGTCAACTCTTCCCATGAGGTGGCCAAAGTCCTGGAGTTTCAGCTTTAGCATCTTTCCTTCCAAAGAAATCCCAGGGTTGATCTCCTTCAGAATGGACTGGTTGGATCTGCTTGCAGTCCAAGGGACTCTCAAGAGTCTTCTCCAACACCACAGTTCAAAAGCATCAATTCTTCGGCGCTCAGCCTTCTTCACAGTCCAACTCTCACATCCATACATGACCACAGGAAAAAACCATAGCCTTGACTAGACGGACCTTAGTCGGCAAAGTAATGTATCTGCTTTTGAATATGCTATCTAGGTTGGTCATAACTTTCCTTCCAAGGAGCTTAAGCATCAGCCTCATTACCCTCCCCCCCCAAAAAAAGCCACCAAAAAATACATAAAAGAAGAAAAAGAATTGTACATAATCTTTAGGCATCTTTTCTTAGACAATAAAGGAAAACAATAACACTAACTTTTTAAGTTGAAAATATGACTCGGGTGGTCCAAACTTTGGGCTGTGGGGTCAAAGGACCTGGATTAAGATCTTGACTTCACCACTGGCTAGATGTGAAATCCTGAAGAAGTTATGTGTATGCCCAATAGCTTAGGTTATACCTCTCTCAATGCAAATAGTAACAGGTCCCATTCCACCAGGGTAGAGAAAGAAAAAAAGGAGTTTGTGAGGAAATTCACATGTCTGCAGCTCAGATGGAAGCCACGTGTGAGAGAAGGTTCTGTTCAAGAGAACTACTTGGAAGGAGAAATGGAAGCTCAGTGGGAAAAGGATGGAATTAAGAACCTGCCTTCTTAAGGGTGGAAGAAGAAGCTGTAGGTGACAATGCAGAAATAGAGATGTAATTACTGCCATCCAGAGAACTGCTGGTGAGAAGGCTTCAGCAATCCTTAAAGCAACGGTGAGAGGAAAAGACTGCTTGAAACATCCACCAGTTCCAGAAAGGAACAATACCAGCTCACAACAGTTCCGGTCATCCTCCTGCCTCCCCCCGGGGCCCTTGCCAACCCTGGAGAAGGCAGAAACTGACCAAAATGATGAACCAGGAGCTAGAGGCTGGCCACCCCCCTTTCATGATAGTCAGCTGCCTTGCATGTAGCAAGCCCCAGAAACCAAGTTCAAGATGTCAACAATTGCACTGGATTGGATACTTTAGTTACTGATGTGCAGGCTGCTCAGTTGTGCAACTTACAGAGGCTGTGTGCACATGTGCTAAGCAACTTAGCAGTTGCTTCAGTCATATCTGACTTTTTTTGACCCTATGAACTGTAATGGTTTCACTGTGTCTGCCCTCTGAAGCCCTCTTGCAACACTTACCATTTACTTGGGTTTCTCTTAACTTGGCGTGGGGTATCTCTTCACGGCTGCTCCAGCAAAGCACAGCCACTGTTCCTTACCTTGGACAAGGGGTATCTCCTTCCTCGATTTCTTTGCACTGATCACTGAAGAAGGCTTTCTTATCTCTTCTTGCTATTCTTTGGAACTCTGCATTCAGATGCTTTTATCTTTCCTTTTCTCCTTGGTTTTTTGCCTCTCTTCCTTTCACAGCTATTTGTAAGGCCTCCCCAGACAGCCATTTTGCTTTTTTGCATTTCTTTTCCATGGGGATGGTCTTCATCCCTGTCTCCTGTACAATGTCACGAACCTCAGTCCATAGTTCATCAGGCACTCTATCTATCAGATCTAGACCCTTAAATCTATTTCTCACTTCCACTGTATAATCATAAGGGATTTGATTTAGGTCACACCTGAATGGTCTAGTGGTTTTCCCTACTTTCTTCAATTTAAGTCTGAATTTGGCAATAAGGAGTTCATGATCTGAGGCACAGTCAGCTCCTGGTCTTGTTTTTGTTGACTGTATAGAGCTTTTCCATCTTTGGCTGCAAAGAATATAATCAATCTGATTTCGGTGTTGACCATCTGGTGATGTCCATGTGTAGAGTCTTCTCTTGTGTTGTTGGAAGAGGGTGTTTGCTATGACCAGTGCATTTTCTTGGCAAAACTCTATTAGTCTTTGCCCTGCTTCATTCCATATTCCAAGGCCAAATTTGCCTGTTACTCCAGGTGTTTCTTGACTTCCTACTTGCATTCCAGTCCCCTATAATGAAAAGGACATCTTTTTTGGATGTTAGTTCTAAAAGATCTTGTAGGTCTTCATAAAACCATTAGAGTTCAGTTTCTTCAGCATTACTGGTTGGGGCATAGACTTGGATTACTGTGATATTGAATGGTTTGCCTTGGAGACAAACAGAGATCATTCTGTCGTTTTTGAGATTGCATCCAGGTACTGCATTTTGGACTCTTTTGTTGACCATGATGGCTACTCCATTTCTTCTGAGGGATTCCTGCCCGCAGTAGTAGATATAATGGTCATTTGAGTTAAATTCACCCATTCCAGTCCATTTTAGTTCACTGATTCCTAGAATGTCGACTTTCACCCTTGCCATCTCTTGTTTGACCACTTCCAATTTGCCTGATTCATGGACCTGACATTCCAGGTTCCTATGCAATATTGCTCTTTACAGCATCGGACCTTGCTTCTATCACCAGTCACATCCACAACTGGGTACTGTTTTTGCTTTGGCTCCATCCCTTCATTCTTTCTGGATTTATTTCTCCACTGATCTCCAGTAGCATATTGGGCACCTAATGACCTGGGGAATTTCTCTTTTGGTATCCTATCATTTTGCCTTTTCCTACTGTTCATGGGGTTCTCAAGGCAAGAATACTGAAGTGGCTTGCCATTCCCTTCTCCAGTGGACCACATTCTGTCAGGCCTCTCCACCATGCCCCGCCTGTCTTGGGTTGCCCCGCAGACATGGCTTGGTTTCATTGAGTTAGACAAGGCTGTGGTCCTAGTGTGATTAGATTGACTAGTTTTCTGTGAATATGGTTTCAGTATGTCTGCCCTTTGATGCCATTCCTGACCGTCAACGTGGGATAGCTCCTCAATAATCTCAGATATGCAGATGACACCACCCTTATGGCAGAAAGTGAAGAGGAGCTAAAAAGCCTCTTGCTGAAAGTGAAAGAGGAGAGTGAAAAAGTTGCCTTAAAGCTCAACATTCAGAAAACGAAGATCATGGCATCCGGTCCCATCACTTTATGGGAAATAGATGGGGAAACAGTAGAAACAGTGTCAAACTTTATTTTTTTGTGCTCCAAAATCACTGCAGATGGTGATTGCAGCCATGAAATTAAAAGATGCTTACTCCTTGGAAGAAAAGTTATGACCAACCTAGATAGCATATTCAAAAGCAGAGACATTACTTTGCCGACTAAGGTCCGTCTAGTCAAGGCTATGGTTTTTCCTGTGGTCATGTATGGATGTGAGAGGTGGACTGTGAAGAAGGCTGAGCACCGAAGAATTGATGCTTTTGAACTGTGGTGTTGGAGAAGACTCTTGAGAGTCCCTTGGACTGCAAGCAGATCCAACCAGTCCATTCTGAAGGAGATCAACCCTGGGATTTCTTTGGAAGGAATGATGCTAAAGCTGAAGCTCCAGTACTTTGGCCACCTCATGGGAAGAGCTGACTCATTGGAAAAGACTCTGATGCTGGGAGGGATTGGGAGCAGGAGGAGAAGGGGACGACCCAGGATGAGATGGCTGGATGGCATCACAGACTCAATGGAGGTGAGTCTGAGTGAACTCCGGCAGATGGTGATGGACAGGGAGGCCTGGCATGCTGCGATTCATGGGGTCGCAAAGAGCCGGACACGACTGAGCAACTGAACTGAACTGAACTGATGCACCCAACATAGGAGCACCTCAATACATAAGACAAACACTAACAGACATAAAAGGAGAAATGGAAAGTAACACAATGATAGTAGGAGACTTTAACACCCCACTTACACCAATGGACAGATCATCAAAACAGAAAATTAATAAAGAAACACAAGTCTTAAATGATACATTAGATGAGATGGATCTCACTGATATCTTCAGGACATTCCACCCAAATGCAGAAGAATACACCTTCTTCTCAAGTGCACATGGAACATTCTCCAAGATAGACCACATCTTGGGTCACAAATCAAACCTCAGTAAATTTATGAAAATTGAAATTGTAGCAAGCATCTTCTCCAACCACAATGCTATGAGACTAGAAATCAATTACAAGAAAAAAAAACTGTAAGAAATACAAACACATGGAGATCAAACAACACATTTCTAAATACCCAACAGGTTACTGAAGAAATCAAAAGGAAAATCAAAAAAATTTCTAGAAACAAATGACAATGAAAACACGACAACTCAAAATCTATGGGATATAGCAAAAGCAGTTCAAAGAGGGAAATTTATAGCAGTACAATCCTACCTCAAGAAACAAGAAAAACATAGAATGGACAACCTAACTTTACAGCTAAAACAACTGGAAAAAGAAGAAGAAAACCCCAAAATTAGCAGAAGGAAAGAAATCATAAAGATCCGAGCAGAAATAAATGAAAAAGAGATGGAAGAAACAATAGTAAAGATTAATAAAACTAAAACCTGGTTCTTTGAGAAGATAAACAAAATTGACAAACCTTTAGCCAGACTCATCAAAAAAACAAGAGAGAAGAATCAAATCAACAAAATTAGAAATGAAAAAGGAGAGGTTACAACAGACAAGGCAGAAAAACAAAGGATTATAACAGACTTATGAACAACTATATGGCAATAAAATAGATAACCTGGAAGAAATGGACAGATTCTTAGAAAAGTTCAATCTTCCAAGACTGAACCAGGAAGAAATATAAATTATAACAACCCAATTACACGTGCTGAAATTGAAGCTGTGATCAAAAATCTCCCCAAAACACAAAAGCCCAGGACCAGATGGCTTCATAGGAGAATTCTATCAAACATTTAGAGAAGAGCTAATGCCTAGGCTTCTAAAACTCTTTCAAAAAATTGCAGAGGAAGAAACACTTCTAAACTCATTCTACGAGGCCACCATCACCCTGATACCAAAACCAGACAAAGACAACACAAAAAAAAGAGAACTACAGGCTGGTATCACTGATGGACATAGATGTAAAAATCCTCAACAAAATTTTAGCAAACAGAATTCAGCAACACATCAAAAAGCTCATACAGCATGATCAAGTTGGGTTTATTCCTGGAATGCAAGGATTTCTCAATATATGCAAATCAATCAATGTGAACACCATATTAACAAATTGAAAGACAAAAACCATATGATCATCTCAATAGATGCAGAAAAAGCCTTTGACAAAATTCAGCACCCATTTATGATTAAAACTCATCAAAAAATGGGTATAGAAGGAACCTACCTCAACATAGTAAAGGCCATATATAAGAAGCCTACAGAAAACATTGTTCTCAATGACGAAAAACTGAAAACATTCCCCCTAAGATCAGGAACAAGACAAGGGGGTCCACTTTCACCACTATTATTCAACATAGTTCTGGAATTCCTAGCTACAGCAAGCAGAGAAGATAAAGAAATAAAAAGAATCCAGATTGGAAAAGAAATAAAGCTCTCACTGTTTGCAGATGACATGATTCTATATATAGAAAACCCTAAAGATAATAACAGAAAATTACTAGAGCTAATCAGTGAATTTAGCAAAGTTGCAGGATACAAAATCAATACACAAAAATCACTTGCATTTCTATATACTAACAATGAAAAATCAGAAAGAGCAATTAAGGAATCAATCTCATTCACCACTGCAACAAAAAGAATTAAATATCTAGGAATAAACTTACCTAAGGAGACTAAAGAGATGGGAATACCAGACCACCTGACCTGCCTCTTGAGGAACCTATATGCAGGTCAGGAAGCAACAGTTAGAACTGGACATGGAACAGACTGGTTCCAAATAGGAAAAAGAGTACATCAAGGCTGTATATTGTCACCCTGCTTATTTAACTTATATGCAGAGTACATCATGAGAAATGCTGGGCTGGAAGAAGCACAAGCTGGAATCAAGATTGCCGGGAGAAATATCAATAACCTCAGATCTGCAGATGACACCACCCTTATGGCAGAAAGTGAAGAGGAACTAAAAAGCCTCTTGATGAAAGTGAAAAGGAGAGTGAAAGAGTTGGCTTAAAGCTCAACATTCAGAAAACGAAGATCATGGCATCTGGCCCCATCACTTCATGGGAAATAGATGGGGAAACAGTGGAAACAGTGGCAGGCTTTATTTTTGGGGGCTCCAAAATCACTGCAGATGGTGACTGCAGCCATGAAATTAAAAGATGCTTACTCCTTGGAAGGAAAGTTATAACCAACCTAGATAGCATATTCAAAAGCAGAGATATTACTTTGCCAACAAAGATCCGTCTAGTCAAGGCTATGATTTTTCCAGTGGTCATGTATGGATATGAGAGTTGGACTGTGAGGAAACCTGAGCGCTGAAGAATTGATGCTTTTGAACGGTGGTGCTAGAGAAGAGTCTTGCAAGTCCCTTGGACTGCAAGGAGATCCAACCAGTCCATCCTAAAGGAGACCAGTCCTGGGTGTTCATTGGAAGGACTGATGCTGAGGCTGAAACTCCAATACTGTGGCCACCTCATGCAAAGAGTTGACTCATTTGAAAAGGCCCTGATGTTGGGAGGGATTGCAGGCAGGAGGAGAAGGGGTCGACTGAGGATGAGATGGCTGGATGACATCACCAACTCGATGCACTTGAGTTTGGGTGAACTCTGGGAGTTGGTGATGGACAGGGAGGCCTGGCATGCTGCGATTCATGGGGTCACAAAGAGTCGGACACAACTGAGTGACTGAACTGAACTGAATGAAAGAAACCAAATATGACATAAACAGATGGAAAGATATTCCATGTTCCTGGGTAGGAAGAATTAATATTGTGAAAATGACTATACTACCAAATGCAATCTACAGATTTAATGCAATCCCTATCAAATTGCCAATGGCATTTTTCACAGAACTAGAACAAAAAATTTCACAATTCATATGGCAACACGAAAGACCCCAAAAAGCCAAAGGAGTCTTGAGAAAGAAGAATGGAACTGGAGAAATCAACCTTCCTGACTTCAGGTTATACAAAGCTACAGTCATCAAGACAGCATGGTACTGGCACAAAAACAGAAATATAGACCAATGGGACAAGATAGAAAGTCCAGAAATAAACCCATGCACCCATGGGTACCTTATTTTTGACAAAGGAGGCAAGAATATACAACGGGGCAAAGACAGCCTCTTCAATAAATGGTGCTGGGAAAACTGGACAGCAACATGTAAAAGAATGAAATTAGAACACTTCCTAACACCATTCACAAAGATAAAATGGATTAAAGACCTAAATGGAAGACCAGAAACTATAAAACTCTTAGAGGAAAACATAGGCAGAACACTCAATGACGTAAATCAAAACAAGATCCTCTATGACCCACCCTCTAGAGTAATGGAAATAAAAACAGAAGTAAACAAGTGGGACCTGACTAACTTACAAGTTTTTGCACAGCAAAAGAAACTATAAGCAAGGTGAAAAGACAACCCTCAGAATGGGAGAAAATAACAGCAAATGAAGCAACTGACAAGGATTAATTTCCAAAATATACAAGAAACTCATACAACTCAATACCAGAAAAAACAAACAACCCAATCAAAAAGTGGTAAAAAGACCTAAATAGACATTTCTCCAAAGAAGACATACAGATGGCTAACAAACACATGAAAAGATGCTCAACATTGCTCATTATTAGAGAAATGCAAACCAAACCTTCAATGAAATATCACTTCACATCAGTCAGAATTGCCCTCATCAAAGTCTATAAACAATAAATGCTGGAAAGGGTATGGAGAAAAGGGAACACTCTTGCACTGTTGGTGGGAATGTAAATTGATACAGCCACTATGGAAGACGGTATGGAGATTCCTTAAAAAGCTAGGAATAAAACCACCATATGACCCAGCAATCTCACTCCTAGGCACATACCCTAAGGAAACAAAACTGAAAGAGATGCATGTATCCCATTGTTCAATAGCTAGAACACGGAAGCAATCTAGTTGTCCATCAACAGATGAATGGATAAAGAAATTGTGGTACATATAAACAATGGAATATTCAGTTCAGTTCAGTTCAGTTGCTCAGTCATGTCTGACTCTTTGTGACCCCATGACTTGCAGCATGCCAGGCCTCCCTGTCCATCACCAACTCCCAGAGTTCACTCAAACTACTTAGCCATAAACAGGAAAATATTTGAGTCAGTTCTAATGAGATGGATGAACCTAGAACCTATTATACAGAGTGAAGTGAGTCAGAAAGAGAAAGATAAATACCATATTCTAACACATATATACAGAATCTAGAAAAAAGGTACTAAATAATTTATTTACAGGGCAACAATGGAGAAACAGACAGAGAACAGACTTATGGACATGGAGAGAGGGGAGGAGAGGGTGAGATGTATGGAAAGAGTAACATGAAAATTTACATTACCATATGTAAAACAGATAGCCAATGGGAATTTGCTGTATGGCTCAGGAAACTCAAACAGGGTCCCTGTATCAAGCTAGAGAGGTAGGGATGGGGCGGGAGATGGGAGAGAGGTTCAAGAGGGAGGGGATATATGTATACTATGGCTGATTCATGTTGAGGTTTGACAGAAAACAGCAAAATTATGTAAAACAATTATCCTTCAATAAAAAATAAATGTTTTTTAAATGATTGTGTTCATTAGACATTTACTAAATGCCAGAGACTGGGGTCAATGCTTTCCAGGCCGCATCCCATTTGACCTTCACAACAAGCTCTGAGTGAGGGTGTGGTTGGAAGAGGAACCATCATCATCCCTATTTTACAGAAGACTTGGCCACAGTCATGTTAATTAGTGGTAGATCCGGAGTTTCTAGCAACTGTGCCAATTCTCTGCTTTTCTGGTCTTTTAAGATGACTACATAATACAACAAAAATAATCATTCTCATTTATTTAGGGTTTACCCTGTCATTTAAGTGGATTAGCTCAAATTTCTCTCCACAGGAGCCCCCTATGAATGTACATGATTTATTGATGCTAAAACCAAGGTGAAGAGAGTAGGTGACCCAAGCTTATCTACCCTGTGAAGGCTAAACGGGGATTTGAACACAGACAGCTTCCCAGGTGGCGCCAGAGGTAACAGAACCCACCTGCCAATGCAGGAGACACAGGTTCAATCCCTGGGTCAGGAAGATCCCCTGGAAGAGGCCCTAACAACCCACACCAGTATTCTTGCCTGGAGACTCCCATGGACAGAGGAGCCTGGCTGGCTGTGATCTATGGGGTCCCAAAGACTGAAGCAACTGAACAAGCAGAGATGCAGCTGGGTTCCAAAAACCAGGCTCTGAAGTACTGTGATCTACCTCCTCTCTAAAAGGAGGAAGTACATTTTATAGTTTTACAAACTATAAAATGCTCCCTGAATGTCAAAAGGGACCATGATCACTCTTATTACAGCTTGGCCATGGGGGAGAGCAGTTTTTGAACTGATCTACAGTAACAGGGGGCTACTCAAGTGCCTCGGTCGTAAAGAGCCTGCCTGCCAATGCAAGAGCCACGGGAGAAGAGGGTTTGATCCCTGGGTGAGGAAGATCCCCTGCAGGAGGAAATGGCCAACCAATCCAGTATTCTTGCTGGGAGAATCCTGTGAACAGAGGAGCATGGCAGGCTATGGTCCATAGGTTTGCAAAGAGTCAGACACGACTGAGTGACTGAGCACGCACATACAATAACGGAGGGCACATCAGACAAAGGCAAGAGCAAAGGCCCAGAGGCAGGAGCGAACGTGGCAGGTTCTAGAAGCAGCGAGGCCAGGGCTGCTCTCACAGCGGAACTCATACGCGGGGGCAGGCAGGAGAGTGAATCAAACAGCGAAGAAACAATAAATCCATGAAACAATTGTTCACACTCGTAGGCTCGCTTGCCTCCTAGGACACCCTCATCACTCACGTAAAGAAGAAATGGAGCAATAACCAACCCGGGGACCTCGGGAGGAAAGGAGTGGATATGAACCCCTCCTTTGGCGACACCCGAGCCATAAAGCCGCAGCCGCCAAGATGCCGAGCCAGCTCCGCACTCGGGCGCTGTCCATCTTCCTCAGAGCCATCAGGAAGACCTCTTTTTTTTTGTAAGCTGCGGTGGGTGTTGCTGTCATTATTATTGTTCTCTGTCTGACTTCACGCGGTGAATTGGAAACAAGTGAACTTGGTGGAAAAAGAATGTGTACTCATCTCTGAGGACCAATCTGGATTTGAATGCCCCTGCTCTGAGAAGCTCAAGGAAAGCGGATCTTGTTCAGAATATCTGAAAAATGGTTTCTAGCGCAGGACGTAGTTTTTTCTCTTGTGAGGGATAGTTTTAAGGTCAGATGGTTTGGATCCCTCAGGGTCCAGCACAGTCTATGCCTGTCAATAGAGCTGACTTTTTGCAACCCCATGGGTAGAGTCCTTAGAATTCTCTAGGCCAGAATACTGGAGTGGGTAGCCTTTCCCTTCTCCAGGGTATCTTCCCAACCCAGGGATCAAACCCAGGTCTCCCGCATTGCAGATGAATTCTTTACCCGCTGAGCCACCAGGGAAGCCCAAGAATACTGGAGTGTACCCACTTCAGTGGCACACCTACCCCTTCTCCAAGGAATCTTTCTGACCCAGGAATCAAACCAGGGTCTCCTGCATTGCAAGCGGGTTCTTTACCAACTGAGCTATCAGGAAGCCCAAGCAACAAGTAAATATTAGCTTAATGTGGGCTGTTTGGGTAGTTGATTGCTTGATGAATGAATATGTAAATTAATTAGTGAAATGATCTGTACAGAGGAAAGAATATAGACTTTAAGATCAGGCCCCATAGGCATGGATCCTACTCAACCACCAACATCCTGTTTGACTCAGATCAGGTCATTTAAGCTCTCTGAGCTTGTTAACAGATTTGTAAAAGGGAATAATGTTAGCTCCAGTGATGGACTTGTGTTCTCTGCCTTGTTTTGTTTCTTTCCCACCTCCCTTTATTTTACTTCTTATAAAATAAGTTTGGTGACCCATCCCTCTCCCATCCTTGGTACTACCCCACTCCAGTACTCTTGCCTGGAAAATCCCATGGATGGAGAAGCCTGGTAGGCTGCAGTCCATGCTAAGGGTCAAACACAACTGAGCAACTTCCCTTTCACTTTTCACTTTCATGCACTGGAGAAGGAAATGGCAGCCCACTCCAGGGTTCTTGCCTGGAGAATCCCAGGGACGGGGGAGCCTGGTGGGCTGCCGTCTATGGGGTCGCACAGAGTCGGATACGACTAAAGTGACTTAGCAGCATTAATAACTCTACCCACAGCCAACAGGAGTGAATGTATAACCATAGGCTAGGCCAACCAGTGGGTTCCATTCCCATCGAGAAAGTCATTGTCTCAGGGGAAGGACCAGGACTCAAGCCAGGCTAATCACAGCTGTATTAGTCAGGGTTCTCCAGAGAAATAAAAACGATTGGGGGGATATATAAAGAAAGAGAGAGAGACATGCATTTATATAGACACAGTGCCATGCCATGCTCAGACACTCAGTCCAGTCTGACTCTCTGCAACCGCATGGACTGTAGCCCACCAGGCTCCTTTACCCATGGTATTTTCTAGGTAAGAACACTGGAGTGGATTGCCATTTCCTACTCCAGGAGATCTTCCCAATTCAGGAATCCAACCCAAGTCTCCTGCATCTCTGCACTGGCAGGCAGATTCTTTACCACTGTGTCACCTGGGAAGCCCAGACATACTACAGACAGAGAATATGATAGAAATGGAGGTGGACACAGAGACGGAACTGAAGACAAAGACAGAGAAGGAGACAGAGACCGATTAAACTGATCTGATGAAGACCACCCACTTTGTGGTGGGTAATCTGCTTCACTCAAAATCTACTGTTTTAAATGTGGGATGGATATGTACACACTGCTATATTTAAAATGGATAACCAACAAGGACCTACTATATAGCACACGAAACTCTACTCAGTATTGCCAGTCTGGATGGGAGGGGAGCTTTGGGGAAGAATGGATACATGTATGTATATGGCTGAGTCCCTTTGCTATTCACTTGAAACTATCACAACATTGTTAATCAGCTATCAGTTCAATTCAGTTGCTCAGTCGTGTCAGACTCTTTGAGATCCCATGGACTGCAGCACGCCAGGCCTCCCCGTCCATCACCAACTCCCAGAGCTTGCTCAAACTCATGTCCATTGAGTTGATGATGCCATCCAACCAACTCATCTTCTGTTGTCCCCTTTTCTTCCTGCCTTCAATCTTTCCCAGCATCAGGGTCTTTTCTAATGAGTCAGCCCTTCATATCAGGTGGCCAAAATATTGGAGCTTCAGCATCAGTCCTTCCAATGAATATTCAGGACTGATTTCCTTTAGGATTGACTGGTTTAATCTCCTTGCAATCCAAGGGACTCTCAAGAGTCTTCTCCAGCACCACAGTTCAAAAGTATCATTTCTTCAGGGCTCAGCTTTCTTTATGGCCCAACTCTCATATCCATATATGACTACTGGAAAAACCATAGCTTTGACTCTACAGACCTTTAATCAGCCATAACCCAATACAAAGCAAAAAGCTTTTTTAAAATGTTAATCAGATCTTTAAATATTTCTCATTCCTGCTGTACTCGAGTCAAAAAAGGATGTAAGAGCAGAAAACTCAGGGCAGGGGGTCCAAGGCTCACAGGGAGCTCAGGAAACCAGCCACTGGCCATGCAGACCAGACAGGCTCAGGACTGACTGTCCCAAGCCATGTGGCCAAAGTCCCTGGAGAACTTCTGGTAATGCCAGGAAGAAAATCTTTCACACAGATGACTGTGCAGCCTTCTAACTAGTCTCTCTTTCCACCTTTGGGCCCATACAGTCTGTCCTCAATACAAGAGCGAGAGTAATGATATGAAAACATGAAGTTAATCATGTTTCTCCACTTGAAACTCACCAGTGTTTTCCCATCTCACTCAGAATAAAAGTCACAGTCTCTCCACTGACCTTCCATCCCCTACGCAATCTGCCTCTGTGATGAAATCCATCAAGCACTCTTCCTCCTCAGGGTCTTTGCACCTGCTGATTTCTCTTTCTGGAATGTTCTTCCCCCAAATATCTGCCAGGCTTCTTCAATCACCTCCACTGTTCTCCACAGTACTCCCGTCTTCTCTTCATAGTATTTCATTTAGTGATGTGTACAACGGGTCCACTGTACACAGTTGTACTTTCTGCTGTATCCCTACTGCCTGGAGCAGTGCCTGACACAGAAGGCAAACAATAAATATTTGCTGCGGGGGCGGGAATCAGTGATTATTGAATCCTGGCAAAGCTATGGAGGTGTGAAGGGTATTGGCAGGTTTTGTATAATAGATTCAAGAAACAAACAAAAAACAGATAAAGCAGGGACAGGTAATGCTAATGTATCAGTTGTGTCCATTGCCACGTGGGTTCAACCCGCCAATGTGGAGACCAAGGTGCTTGTGTCAACAGAGAATTCTGCCCCGCACTACAAGGGCACATCATAGATAAATAATGCTTTTCAGACAGGAAGGGTACAGGATGGCACTGATCCAGAGGGACACAAACTAAAATAAGGAAAACGTGAATTTCCCCAGTGGTACAGTGGTTAAGAACCCATCTGGCAGTGTAGGGGGCATGGATTCAATCCCTGGTCTGGGAAGATCCCACAGGCCACAGAGCAACTGAGCCCTGGCATCCAGAGCCAGTGGTCCGAAACAATGGGAAGCCCATGCACCATAATTAACAGTAGCCCTGCTGGATGCAACTAGAGAAAGCCCACGCACAGCAATGAAGACATGTGCGTGTGCAGTTACTCGGTCGAGTCCAACTCTTTTCAACCCCATGGACCATAGCCTGTCAGGCTCCTCTGTCCATGGGATTCTCCAGGCAAGAATATTGGAGTGGGTTGCCATTTCCTCCTCCAGGGGATATTCTCGACCCAGGGATCAAACCCAAGTCTCCTGCATCTCTTGAACTGGTAGGCAAATTCTTTACCATCCCGCCACCTGGGAAGACCTGAGGTGCATGTATGGTTCAAATTGTGGTTTTCTCTAGATATATGCCCCAGAGTGGCATTGCTGGACCATATGGTACCATGAACTCATCTTTCATTTCCCTAATACTCCTTATGGCTAGGAGTATGCCAGGAATTCAAAGACAAATGGCCTCTGCCATCAAGGAATATGAACTGGGGTGCTTAGTTGTTCAGTTGTGTCCAGCTCTTTGCAGCCCCACAGACTATGGCCCACCAGGCTCCTCTGTCCATGGAATTTTCCAGGCAAAAATACTAGAGTGGTTGCCACTTCCTACTCCAGGGGATCTTTCCAACCCAGGGATCGAACCTGTGTTTCTTTCATCTCCTGAACTGGCAGGCAGATTATTCACCACTAGTGCCACCCAGGAAGCCCCATGAACTGGTAGAGAGATGGAACCAAAACTAAGTGAATCCATCATCATGTCAGAGAAGAGTGTGGCAGATGAAAAGACGGCAAGTAATTTGGTTTATGGATCTTGCAGAGGGCTTCTGCAAAGGGAGAGTTATCACATCTGGGTTTTGAAGGATAAGCAGGAGTTTGCCATTGGAAAAAATGAAGAAAGGCATTCCATACAAAAGGAAGGGAATATGCAAAGGCAAGAGCTATAATTGAGTATAAACTTCCTGCAGCTAAGTCCAAAAATTCAATGGCAAGTGACCACGGGGTGGGTGCCTGTATGTACAACTCTCTGTGACCCCATGGGCTGTAGCCCACCAGGCTCCTATGTCCGTGGGATTTCCCAGGTGAGAATACTGGAGTGGTGTGCCATTTCCTCCTCTAGGGGATCTTCCTGACCCAGGGATCAAACACATATCTCCAGTGCCTGCTGCATTGGTGGGCAGATTCTTTACCACTGAGCCACCAGGGTACATGTGGTGAAAAGGGGTGGCTTTCTGGATACAGCTGGAGATGGGGTGCCTAAGACTGCAAAGGTTTTATGTGTCATGCTGCAGACTTTAGGGTTGATTTTACACCTAACAAATAGCCAGAGGAGGTCAGCAAGGAGGCAGGTAAGATGACTGAACTGGTGTAAAAAGCACTTTTTCCCACTGAACCATCTAACAAGCCGTGATGTTTTTTAATGACAGAATCAGTGTCCTTTCAGCCACACAGCACTCTGCAGTCATGTGCTGCCTTCTTTTGTGGGAGGGCAAGAGCCAGGCAACAGCTACTCATCCTGCAGATACACGCCAACTACACTCATTGTCCAGATCCATTCTCTAGAATCTTCAGTATTGACGTCCCGTGAACTGGGGGCCCATAACCATCCTCCAGTATATCAAACAGACAGGCTGGCCAAGGCCTTCACAGAATAACAGAAAAAAATGCGCTTCTGCTTCTGGAATCCTTGATGAATCAATCTGCCAGTTCGCAAATGACACATAAACATGGCGGGTGCAACAGCAGCTTAGCCACCAAGGTCCCTGCATAAATAACATCCTATGTCATCAGCGCTAAAAGAGAGATCTCTGGGATGTATTGTCTTGCAGAAGAAAAATAATAAAGACACCAGATTTTTATTTACAAGCCAGGGCATTATGCAGCAAAGGTTTGCGTGTCCCTGGAAAGTCAGTGCTGCCCGGGAAAGGGATGGTGGGTAAAAAGCACATTGTGATATGCAAACAGACTCTGCTGTCAGCCAACTGGCCCATCAGGAAGATGAATGCAAAACTGCACAAAAAATAGATCAAGAAAGTATTGTGTGTGCATGGAAGAAGCAGTCCTCCATAATAATAGTAAATACTTGCACAGCGCCCACTGTATGTCAGACACCATTCTTGGCACTTGACATGTATTACATCATTTATTTCTCATAATGAGGTAGGAAGGTATCATTAATCTTCGCTTTACAGATGAGGCATTAGAGACACAGAGAGGTTAAGCCACTTGTCCAAGATCACACAGCTTACAAGCAACAGAGCTAGAAGCAAAACTCAGTCTGGAAACTTGCCTTCAGAGTGCATAGTCAAAACCATCATGGCCACAGCAAGGGAAGAGACTATTTCTTGCAAGTGGGAGACCCTGAGTTTGAATCTTAGTCCCTTCAATGCTCTACCTTTGTCTTTGGGAGAGTTGCTTAATCTTTTGGACCTTGATTTTCCCAACTGGGAGATGAAAACCCTGGTAGTGCTGGTCTCCGAAGGTCTTGAACCAACTGAATGAGAGACTGGCACACGGGAGACAGCCAGTGGATGTTGGCTAACATCCAAGCTGAGAAGCTATCCAAAGGGCTCTCCCTGTGGCTGCTTATTCTAATTTATGAGTTCACCCAATGAGCTTGAATCACTTCCCAAAGTGACTCCTTTAACCTGTTCCTTTAACCTTGCCCTCCAATCACCCTGGATCAAACCTTCTTCTTATCTACATAATGGCCATAACTATTACTCGTCCACAGTGTCAAAACCTTCAGATTCTGGTGTGCTCCTTAAAAAGTGGCTCCTTTCTCTAGGGCTCCCATGAAAAACACCCTACAAGACTGATATTTGGAATGACAGCGCTGCCAGCGATAAAGCCAATCACAGCAGGTTTTGAGTCACTTTTTTCCTCACCAAGATGCTCTGAGATTCATCAAACATTTATTAGCAGGGCTGGTTTAAAAGCCTGGACCACTCAACTTTGAAGTCATCACAAAACTTTTACTTTGCGGACTGCCAGTATTTCCTAGACATTTTCAGTATATCAACTTGCACACATCTCCACATTTATAAATAATTTTCTGTTTACAAATTCAGCAATATGTATCAGGCTTTTATTAAGCACCTGCTACCATGCTAGGTCCTTGAGCTGAGAGAATTAATAAGATATGGTCCCTGTCTTCAAGGAGCTTTTAATCTCTTAGGGAGACAAATTCACAACTAAAGTCAGTACCACACTGTAAGTGTTCCTTGAAAGTGAAAGTGTTAGTAGCTCGTGTCCAATTCTTTGCGACCCTATAGACTGTAGCTCACCAGGCTCCTCTGTCCATGGGATTTCCCAGGTAAGAATACTGGAATGAGTTTCCATTTCCTTCTCCAGGGGATCTTCTCGACCCTGGCACTGAACCAGAGTCTCCCACATTGCAGGCAGACTCTTTACCATCTGAGCCACCAGAGAAATGTTCTAGGGTATTATAAACAAAATGCTGTGGGGCTGGACCGGAAGTAGCATTTCTATCTGCCTTGGGGAGGGGCCAGGTTATGGCCACAAGATATAAAAGATCACCAAAGCTCAGTGGTATAAATCATGACGATATTGAAGCTAAGGAGCCTGGAAATCAGCTTGGACCAAACAGAGACATTTTTGAACATTTGCAGAGATGCTGTCTGGGAACAGAACCGGGGAAATGTGGGCAGATGCGGAAACTGACAGTTCTCTGTGTGACATTTAATTGCCCTACTCCATATGCAAGTAGTTGCAGAACGTGTAAACTTTTGGTGTGTGGTGTGCATAGACATATTATGGTGGGTTAATCCAGTCTCTTCTTCCTGATGGAGAGTCTCAATTCTTACTCCTTCTGGCCCCAGAACATTTCATAAGAGTCCCTTTGATATCTTGTAGGTATCAGATCGACCTGCCTTCAGGAGCTGAGCACAGCGTCTCTGCCCTGGCCTGTCGACCGCTTACCCTGCCGCTGCCCTTTTTGTGTCCTCTGACGTCACAGCCTCCTTGAATCCTAGGCTTGCCTTAGACTTGTAACATTACAGGTGTGAAACTGAAAATGTCAAAATTTTCTCACTCTCTGTCCAAAAGAATGGTGAGACGGTTAGAAACGATGAATTCCTCAGACTGAAATGTCTCTCACTTTTCAAACACTCC
Source organism: Oryx dammah (assembly GCF_014754425.2). Taxonomy (NCBI): domain Eukaryota; kingdom Metazoa; phylum Chordata; class Mammalia; order Artiodactyla; family Bovidae; genus Oryx; species Oryx dammah. The sequence goes on along the minus strand of NW_024070186.1, from coordinate 180,397,822 downwards.
TTCTAGAATTCCAAAGACAGCGGGGCCTCCCTGGGCTCCGCTGGCTTTCGCAGTTTACGTTTCCATGTTTCGGTTGAAAGGTTGAGCTTTTGGATAAAAGTCTGCAAGAAGACAAAGTAACTAGTACTTACTCAAACTCTATTATGTGCCTGAAACACACTAAATATTTTCTGCCCATTAAAACCCTACAAAGTAAGGATGAGGATTTAAGTAACAGAACTGACAAACGAGAGGATCACAGAGGCTCAGCAATTCACCCAGGATCACGCAGCTCAAATGCAGAATTCAGAACAGTTGACTCCAAATCATAAGTAAGTCCTTTCCAACATAACCTCTGGTAAAACGATACCTAAATGGTACAGAAGTGATGTATTCAGAGTGACAGGTACCTGACATTGAGCGCATAATCTTTTCTTCAAGGTCTTGTTCAGTCCGTAAGTCATGTCTGACTCTTTGCGACCCCGTGAACCGCAGCACGCCAGGCTTCCCTGTCCTTCACTATCTCCTGGAGTTTGTTCAAACTCATGTTCACTGAGTCGGTGATGCCATCCAACCATCTCATCCTTTTGCCTTCAATCTCTCCCAGCATCAGGGTCTTCTCCAATGAGTTGGCTCTTCACACCAGTGGCTTAGGCACCTAAGCTAATCTTGTCTGAGATAAGAGAAATCCAAGTACCACCTGGCAGTATTTGTCATGACAAGAATACTCCAGATCCGGGATCAGTGAGCTACAGCCCTGTACCACATCTAGCCTGCTGCCATGTTTTGTCAGCAGAGTTTCATTTCACGCTACAACAGCAGAACTGAGTGGTTGTAACAGAGACTGCACAGTCTGCAGAGCCTAGAAAACTTACTATCTGTCCCTTTACAGAAAAGGTTTATCAACTGCCAGACTAGAAACATCATTCTGTCTTCCACTATAAGCTATTTGAAGCCAGAAGATAACAAAGGAGGAAAAGAGGGAGCGGAATGATGGAAAACCATCATTAAAAATGCACTAAGTACTGTGATGGTTAATTTCATGTGCCAACTCAATTGGACGAAGGCAGGCCCAGACATCTGGTAAAGCAGTATTTCTGGGTGTATCTAGGATGGTGTTCCTGGAACAGACCAAATCAATAGCTTGAGTAAAGAAGATCCACCCTCATCAAAGTGGAAAGGCATTATCCAGCCAGGTGGTGGTCCTGAAGAGACCAAGAAGAATAGAAAGCAAAAGTGTTAGTTGCTCAGTTGCCTCTGAGTCTTTGTAATCCCAGGGAAAGCAGGCCGCCAGCTCGTCTGTCCGTGGAATTCTCCAGGCAAGAATATTGGAGTGGGTTGTCTTTCCCATCTCCAGGGGATCTTTCCGACTGAGGGATCGAACCCTGGCCGCCTCACGCATTGCAGGCAGATTCTTTACTACCATCTGACCCACCAGGGAATCAACATAAAGGTTAGACAAAGGGTGAATTCTCTCTTCTTGAGCTGGGACACCCATCTCCTGTCCTCAGACATCAAAGCTCCTGGTTCCAGGGTCTTCAGACTCAGACTGAATTACGGCCCCTGCTTTCTTGGTTGTCCACCTTGCAAGTGGCAGATGCTGGGACTGCCTGGTCTCCATAAACGTGTGAACTAAAAATCAGTAAACAAAGGATGACACAGCCATCGAGCCATCAGATTATAGCCGCCCCGGCAGTGAGCCCTGGGGGAACTCAGGATGGAGGCAGGGTTTGCACCGCCATCTAGCAGTCAGAAACTGCAGCCACCCTAAGGAAACTCAAGATGAAAAGCAAAGGACACTGACCCCAGAGAGCTGAAGTGCGTATCAAAGGAATGATTTCAATGAGCCCAGGCTTTGCACCTTCCCATACACAGAAAAGCACTAAATTCCTTAACTTGGGAGTTCTGGTTTTCTTTGATTAACAGTGATTTTTTGATGTTCCTACTTCCTGATCTTTGCTGCAAAATCTCCTATATATGGTGCCCCCATGCCCTTGCCTCTTCAGAAGCAGTCTCTCGGAGCAATTGAGATGCTGTGTCCCAGGCTTAAGTCCTCAGTTTTGTCTGACAAAACATAACTCTCAACTTTTAGGTCATGCATTTTTTTTTCAGTTGACATACATGAGAGCCAGTTCTTAAAATAAATCTCCCTTTACATGCATCTATAAAGGCCCTGTTGGCTCTGTTTGTCTCATCCAAAACTGCAGTGGCTCAGACGGTAAAGAATCTGTCCACAATGTAGGAGACCAAGGGCTGTTTATCTGGAAAGCCTAATCAAGCATCAAATACAAGTGGCCTATCAGAAGTGCTCAACATGACTGCTGCTGTGTTTCAAGCTGGGAGCCTGCAAGAGATGGACTCATTTACTCACTCAGCAAATATTTACTGAGCACCTACTATGTACTGGATGTTGGAGTGGGGGCTGGAGAGACAATGATAAACAGAAACTGCATATTCTAGTGAGATACATACCTCATAATTTCCACCTCCAAGACTTGGAAGAAAAGTTATGACCAACCTAGATAGTATATTCAAAAGCAGAGACATTACTTTGCCGACTAAGGTCCGTCTAGTCAAGCCTATGGTTTTTCCTGTGGTCATGTATGGATGTGAGAGTTGGACTATGAAAAAGGCTGAGCACCAAAGAATTGATGCGTTTGAACTGTGGTGTTGGAGAAGACTCTTGAGAGTCCCTTGGACTGCAAGCAGATCCAACCAGTCCATTCTGAAGGAGATCAACCCTGGGATTTCTTTGGAAGGAATGATGCTAAAGCTGAAACTCCAGTACGTTGGCCACCTCATGCGAAGAGTTGACTCATTGGAAAAGACTCTGATGCTGGGAGGGATTGGGGGTAGGAGGAGAAGGGGACGACAGAGGATGAGATGGCTGGACGGCATCACGGACTCGATGGACATGAGTCTGAGTGAACTCCGCGAGTTGGTGATGGACAGGGAGGCCTGGCGTGCTGCGATTCATGGGGTCGCAAAGAGTCGGACACGACTGAGCAACTGAACTGAACTAAGCTATATAAATGAGAATAACACAGTGTAAGGAGGCTAGTAAGAGTCTGAGACACTGGGCTTCCCTGGGAGGAAGGAGGAAGAAGCAACTAGATTTTTTTCCCCCTGAAGATGAGGAAAGCTTTTGGGGGTAACACCTGAACCAGGTGCTAAAGAATAGTTTGCTAAGCAGAGAAGAGGAAAGGTGTGCCAAGCAGTGAGAAGAGAACGTGCAAAGGTCCCATGGTAGGAAATCACCAAGCATGTTAAACCAACAGCAAGGAACCATCCTGGGGCTGCAGCAGAGGCCAGTGAATGAGCGAGAGCAGAGAAGAAAGTTACAATATCATGGGCTGTCTGGTAGGTTCTGCAGACAAGCTCCACAAATTCAATCTTAACTATCCATCCTGGTTCAAATCCTGGCTGTAGGCTCACAGTTGGTGACTTCCATTCTCAGCCCTCAAAGTCACTGTGCGGGCCAAACTGAAAATGCATTCAAAGCACTTAGAACTCTCCTTGATATATGAAAAGCACTGAATTTTTTCACTTCTATTGTTAATATCATCTTGTGGGGCTGACTCTGAAGGTCCTGCAAACTAAGCTTCATAAATTGCAACATTCAACCTCCACTGATCTTCAACTAATGGAGAGGAAAGTATCAGGAAACAGTAGTGAGATGAAAGGTATCAACACAGGCTGTAGTGTAAAGGTGTGTTCCACTTAGAGAGAATAGGCAGAGCTCAAATCCAAACAGCACCATCCACACTAGGTGGCCTGAGAGAGGTTAGCTAACCCCTCTGTGCCTTGATTGTGCCTCGGTCTCTTGATCGTAAGCTAGGGATGCTAACAGAACCAACTCCCTCTGTAGTTGGTGAGGACTGCAAGAGACGATCAGGGAAAGCACAATGCAGAGATGTAGGGAGCATTCAATAAATGTTAGCTATTCACTTACCATCTTCAAGGCCATCATTACGCAAGTGAAATGAGTATACATTGTCTTCCTCGCACTCTAGGAAGCCCTGATGGCAGAACAAGGGCTTTTACTCATCTCTTGGCAAAACCACTTTAGATTCCAGACATCTCTAAGAAGAGAGAACAATCTTCACAAGGTGGGAAGCAATGATGAATCCTGAAATTCCTAAGTTCCATTTTAATAGTCAATGCCATCTCATCATCTTTACTGGAAACTCCACTACATAGACAACCAAATAATACTACCTTGTTTGTGTTTTGCTTTTAGAAGTGGGGCCAAAAAAAAAAAAAAACAACTTATAGAGTAATGACAAAAATATGGCAATGGAACTAGACAGAGAATTAGAGGCAGGACGGAGTCTGCATTGAAAGGACTGGGGAGAGGAGAAAGAAGTCCATCTGTAACTGCATTGGCATCTTCTCCCGGCCCCCCACAGTTGTCAATAACCTTGTAAACGTTAGGTCTGTCCCCAGGCTAGTGAGGAATTACCCACAGATGGCCCCTTTCATGATCTAGGAGTGGAATCAATTAGAATGTTGTTTGCTTGTTGGAAGAATATAATCCAGCCTGTACTTCAAGCATCAACAGTTAAATACGTGCTGATTTAAAAATCAATCTGAAAGTCAAGGTTTCCTTTTCAAATCCTTTCCATAGGAGGGCAGTGGTGGCGGAACAGAGGGACAAAGCTTTGATTGGTACCACCTGCTGAATGCCCGCATCTCAAGGAGACTGCTACAGATTTCAGAGCATCACAAATGGAAAATGACTGTGAGAGGGGAACAATAGGCAAAATGCCAAGATCACCAGCCACTAAGGGGTCATGCCATGAGCCAGAAGATGCCTGGTCGTCCCTGAATCAAATAGCAAAAAGTCGCTTCACCAAGCCTTCGAGTCAGTGCTGAAGACTGCACGGATAACCACCAAGTAATCTGAAAGATTGAAACAGACGTGACAAGGATCAAACCGGCATGACATGTGTATGCACAGAACAAATGCAGGTGTGTGCGCACAGGGAGGGCTTTCCTGGTGGCTCTGCAGTAGAGAATCCGCCCACAACACAGGAGCTGCTGGAGACACAGGTTCACATCCCTGGGTCTGGAAGATCCCCTAAGAGCAGGGCATGGCAACCCACTCCAGTATTCTTGCCTGGAGACTCCCATGGACAGAGGAACCTGGTGGGCTACTGTCCGTAGGGTTGCAAAGAGTTGGATATGACTAAAGCGACTTAGCTCATGCTCACACACACACACACTCAAAACCATACAGAGATACACAGGCACACAGACACACACACAGAGATCTTATGCCAGATGCAGGTAAAATGGAAATGAATCTTGAAGCGAAATGATTCTGCCAGGACTTGCTTTGTTCCTGAGAGTTATTACCTGTTTGGGAAGAGCTAGTGCTCTGATTCTTGCTGGTTTTCGCTGTCAGTCCACACTGACGCCAGGTGAGAAGAAACGCCCCTTTTGTGTTCTGACCCAACAGAGATTTCAACCTGGGATCACACATTCAAATGGCTATGGGAGCCCAAAAGAGCACACTGGTAAATGAAATGGGCCAGAGATCAACCATAGGGAGTGGTGGGAAGTGTGGCAAAAATAAAGAGCACCTAACCATCTAGAGGGATTGTCACCGCTCAACACCAGCGGACCACGACTGGGTAAGAACGTGGGCCACATGTTTCCCACTGTTCACTATTTTTTAAGAAGGCATAAACCCAATTTTTTATGTGAAAACTCCAATTTTAAAATACTAGACATGGATTCAAAATAGTCTTAAAACCCTGAGAGCTAAACAAAGCAAATCCCTCACCAGGCTGGCAGGCCAGGTTCCACTTCACACCCAGTTTGCAAAATGTCTCATCCACTCCCTCCAGCAACATTCTGGCTTGTCAACTACTGGTCTGCTCATGCCCAGTGGGACCCCCTGCCCTGAATTCCTACCACCCAGGAGTTGGTCTTCTGATCACTGTGTTTGTTCACGAAACAAGAGAAACAGAGAGAGAGGTAACACAGCTACCCTCCTAGGGCCATGGGATCAGTCTGATTTTCCCAGGAGACACACTCCTCTTTCAAGTAAATAGCAATGCTATGATGACTGGAAAAGAATGAATGACACGGGAAGGGGACGATCCACAGGAAAGTTATATATATATATACGTGTGTGTGTGTATCGATTTATATATATATATGTGTGTGTATATCTATTTACATATCTATCTATCGATAGATAGACACATATATGGTGTTTTGTCCACTAATTGTTGGAACTCTTTTGTGACCCCATGGACTGTAACCCTCCAGGCTCCTCTGTCCATGGGATTTCCCAGGCAAGAATGCTGAAGTGGGTGGCAAGTTCCTTCTCCACAGGGTCTTCCCAACCCAGGGATCAAACCCACATCTCCTGCATTGACAGCTGGGTTCTTTACCACTGAGCCACCAGGGAAACCCATATATATATGTGTGTGTGTGTACATGTATATACAGTATGATTTCATCTCTGTTTACTGAAATGTGCATGGGAAAAAAAAAGACAGGAAAGCCAAAAGTTTAGAGTTTCAGAAAAAGTGTAGGCTTTTGGACGGGAGGGGAGTTTGGGGGAGAATGGCTCCATATGTAGGTAGGGCTGAGTCCCTTGGCTGTTCACCTGAAACCATCACAACATTGTTAACTGGCTATACCCCCAACACAAAATAAAAAGGCATAGAGATGGTAAATGAAAAGATGTTCAACATCACTCATTATTGGAGAAGTGTAAATAAAAAATACAATGAGATATCACCTCACACTGGTCAGAATGGCCATCGTCGAGAAATCCACAAGCAATAAATGCTGGAGAGGATGTGGAGAAGAGGACACCTTCTTGCACTGTTGGTGGGAATGTAAATTGATACAGTCACCATGGAAAAGACAGTCTGGAGATGCCTTTAAAAACTAGGAGTAAAACTACCATGCATGTGTGCAAAGTAGCTTCAGTTTGCAACCCCATGGACTATAGCCCTCCAGGCTCCTCTGTCTGTGGAATTTCCCAGGCAAGCATACAGGAGTGGGTTGCCATTTCCTTTTCCAAAACTACCATATGAACCATCGATCCCACTACTAGGCATATACTCTAAGGAAACCAAAACTGAAAAAAGCACATGTACCCCAATGTTCACTGCAGCACTATTACAATAGCTAGGACATGGAAGCAACCTAGATGCCCATTGACAGATGAATGGATAAAGAAGCTATGGCATGTATACACAATGGAATATTACTCAGCCTTAAAAAACATATGCATTTGAGTCTGTTCTAATGAAATGGATGAACTTAGAGCCTGTTACACAGAGTGAAGTCAGTCAGAAAAAGAAAAACAAATAATGCATATATATGGAATCTATAAAGATGATACTCATGAATCTATTTGCAGGGTAGCAGTGGAGACACAGACATAGAGAACAGACTTACAGACACGAGCAGGGGGAGGAAGGAAAAGGTGGGGTGAACAGAGAGAGCAGCATGGAAACATAGACAGTGCCGTGTGTAAAATAGACAGTCAATGGGAATTTGCCGCATGACCCAGGGAACTCCAGCTGAGGCTCTGTAACAACCTAGAGGGGTGGGAAGGGGTGGGAGGGAGGTTCCAGAGAGCGGGGACATAAGTACACCTAAGGCTGATTCATAATGATATATGGTAGAAATCAAGACAAGGCTGTAAAGCAATTATCCTTCGATTAAAAATAAATTGATTTAAAAAAGAAAAAGCATAGGCTTGAAAAACCTAGTTCTGCATCTGACTCCACCTCCCATCTGTGACATGGTCCTGGTCCCTGCATCACCTGTGTCTCTGCTTCCTCCCTTATAAAATGAGAAGGCTAGGCCTTAAGCTTTAAATGTCTAATCTCTACTGTGAGGTCCACGGTGACACAGATGTGATTCTATTTGTCCACTTACCCTCATGGTGAAGGTACAGATCTGTTCAGACACCATAAGAAACTAAAGACCGGGCAACAAGAGTCTGAGTGGGAGGTTCCTCGCTTCCTAGCTGTGCAGCCCTATGTGTGTGATTTAACCTCTCTGAGTTCCTGTCTTCACTGAGAAGCGTTTATTGAGCATTTGCAATGAGCTAGGCATTGCTAAGTACTCGGGCACAAAGTAGGTGCTTTGAGGAAAGCAGCCGTCATTGTTCCACCGCCAGTATGCAGTAATCCAGAGATCGAAACCTCTCAGCCTATGACCCAAAATGCCCTGGCTGCCAGGTGGGTGTAGCTTGGCCCACACTATGAGTTTTGCTTCTTTTTGTTGAAACTAAATTAAAATTTAAGTTCAAGAGAGTACACAGACCGGCTTTCCTGATGGCTCAAAGGGCAAAGAAGCCACTTGCAGTGGGTAAGACACGAGAGACATCAGTTCAATCCCTGGGTCAGGAAGAGCCCCTGGAGGAGGGCATTGTAACCCACTCCAGTATTCTTGCCTGGAGAATCCCCATGGACAGAGGAGCCTGGTGGGTCCACTGGGTCACAAAGAGTTGGACATGACTGAGCAACTCAGCACAGCACATAATACTATACAGAAACGTTTCACTGGTGTTTTTCTTTAGAAGCACAGACAATATTGAGCACCCTGAGCACCACCCCCTGGGTGGGAATGGATGGAGTAGAGTGGTGGCGACTCCCTGGAGGGTGGTTAGCTCTCCGGTCCCCAGCATCCCCGCCAGGCTCCCTTCACTCATTTTGACACCTCTTTGTTCCCACTGGGCATTTGCTTTGTGGCCCCTGGACTCATCCAACAAGAAAGGACGAGAGTCCTCGAGAATGCAAAGCTAATGTTAAAGCAGAATAAGGCTATGCACTTGACCATGGCATTATATTATCTGTAAGGATACAATTTGCCTGGCATTAGGAGAAGCTGAAGTGACCTGAACCACTCTGAGAAAGTGCGCTATGGGACTTTAAAGCCAGCAATGAAAATAAAAGTAACCGAGTGAGCTATTTTTTCCTCCTTTGCTATTCATGGAACTTCTTAGGGTTGACTTACAAACTTTTATTTTGAAAACTTTTCTCCTTTTTTCTGTTATTTCATATTTCTTCCTTCCGCTGGGAAGTTACATGATGGAGAAGTCCATAATAGGCAGGATTTGGAGTCAGGAGGCTCTGCCCCAGACTGGCTGTGGCTGCCTGGTGAAACTGATCCCCCCCACACACACTGCAGAGCCTTAGCTTCCTTATCTTTAAAATGGGATGACAAGACCCGTAAGAGATGCTGCAAGGACAAAGGAGATGATGTACACAGAAGCCCATTACAGTGTCCCTGTTCACAATGCGTCTGCTTTTACGGATCATCTTTTGCACCATCATTTCACTCCACATGTAAGCTCTGTGGAGTCAGGGGGTTCGTTTATTTAGTCACTGGATTCCCAGTGCCTGGCACATAACAGGTATTCAATAACTATTTCTTGATGAAAAACATGATGTGTGCGTCCACAATGACTGATAGGTGGAATGATAAATATATGATACAGAGAAAAAAGTGAAAGTGTTACTTGCTCAGTTGTGTGTGACTCTTCGAGATCCCATGGACTGTTGCCCACCAGGCTCCTCAGTCCATGAAACTCTCCAGGCAAGAATATCAGAGTGGGTAGCCATTCCCTTCTCCAGGGGATCTTCCTAACCTTGAACCTGGGTCTCCTGCACTGCAGGCAGACTATTTACTCTCTGAGCCACTGGAGAAGCCCCATGATACAGAGAAAAACTGGGTTAAATGATGAGTAAGAAAGATAAACAGAACTATCACTACTACTACCATCCATCTCTCTCCCCTTCGGACACTGATCCAGAGTTTGGCCACAGTCTGCCAAGCTTTTTTATCCACAATTACTAAAACCTTTACACATGTTATGCCCCTGGGTGGACACACTCATGACAATTCATTCCACACTGAAAGGTCACTTGTAAGTGACCTCAACTGTCGGGACACTAATGTGAGGACGTGACTCCGGATACCAGGAGCAATGGCAGGCACCGTCTTCCCACCTTATCCTCATAACCCTGGGGGTGGGTTCTGACATTCTTCTATCTCGCAGTGCAAGAAACGTGAGGCTCTGACTGATTCACTGAACTCCCCAAGACCACACAGCTATGAAGCAGCGGTGCCTATTTCTGAACCCTGCCATTTGATTCAAGTTCAGAGATATACCCACCACCATGAAAGAATAGTCCAGATAAACCTGGGAGGGTCTTTGCATCATCCTGGGATTCTTGACTCGCTATTCAATGCATGTGTTCTTCTGGTCCCATTTTCTAAGCACAGCAGCTGAATAACACATCAATCTGTTACCCAGTCTGGTAACTCTGAGCCACCTTTTCTCACAACAAGAGAGTGTGCCTGGGGCCAGTCAGTCATGGTTTAGCCACATCCAACTCCCCCCTCCCATCACGGTGCACTCAGCAAAGTAACAGGCTTTGTCTGAGTTAGTCACTGATCAGTCTAGAAGGGGTACTCTACTTTTAAGAAGAAAGATCCACAGGTTGGCCCACAATTACCAGGAGGCTTGCTATAGAGGGTTCCATCCACTAGGGGGCAACAATACTTGGTTAAGCCAATGAGGATGTGCCCTCTGGATAAGCGGAGTAAATTTACAGCGATGCAGAGGAGCCAAGAGCCGATGCAGAGAAGCCAAGAGCCAAGGCAGGATCTAAAAGGGACTTGAAGACTGTCACAGCCCTTCAAGTTCAGATGTTCCAGTCCTGAGTCTTACTCACAGAAGAATCTCACTATCAAAGCAACAACAGCCTCTCTTTGGATCTGACTTAGAATCCGACCCATGTGCTCTAGGATATCCCTGGTGGCTCAGTGGTAAAGAATCCGCCTGCCAGTGCAGGGGCTGCAGAGACACGAGTTCAGTCCCTGGGTTGGGAAGATCCCCTGGAGAAGGAAACGGCACCCTGCTCCAGTATTCTTGCCTGGAGAATCACACAGACAGAATAGCCTGGCAGGCTATACAGTCCATGAGGTCACAAGAGCCGGACACAACTTAGTGACTAAACCTCCATCACCTTGTGCTCTGAGTCCAGCTCTAAACCCCATCTGTGTTGGCTCTTATTTCAGGGACTTCCGGGAAATCAGCATTTTCTGTCCCAGCTCAATGCTAACAATGTCAAAGGCAACCAGTTCCTCACGAATGGGTCTTGACAACCAGAGTCCCTTGGAAACGCCTCCTGGGTGGCATTTCTGGATCTTCCCCAATGCCTTGGCACACTAAACAGAAGCATCTTGCAGAATAAATGACTCTTTGCCAACTCGTCGCAACCCCAAAGACTATACAGTCCATGGAATTCTCCAGGCCAGAATACTGGAGTGGGCAGACTACCACTTCTCCAAGGGATCTTCCCAACCCAGGGATCGAACCCAGGTCTCTGGCATTGCAGGAGGATTCTTTACCAGCTGAGCTACAGGGAAGCCATTAGACTAAATGGTGGAACAGAATTTCACACCAGGACTTGTCTCCTTTATACACACACACACACACACACACACACACATATCTGCTTCCAAGGATTAAAACATAACTTTTAATAAGATGACAGTAGCCTCTGGAAGCCCAGTGCCTGTGGCCTTGTCCTCTGCTATTTCACAGACTGTTTCTCACGATCCCACCCTGTCACGCTCCACAGACACGGCTGTGCTACCCATTGCTGCAATTTATTTCTTCTCCCTCTTCCATCTCTTCCCCTTAAGCTATTTCTCTTCTTTTATGTCTCAGCTTTTTTTCTGGGTAAAGGAGAGACCTGGCAGGATCAGAAGGTGGCCTTTCGCAAGGTTACTCTTACCTCAAATAATTCCGCGGCAAGTTCATGCACACACAGCGCCGAGTGGCAATACGTTCTGATCTCCAGTTCTTCAGTCGGAAAGTGATTTTACCAAGATCTACGTTCATGGCCACGGCAGCTGCCCATATGGCAGGGTGCAAAAAAGAACTTGCTACATCTTGTGTTCACCACTCGTGGCTACTTTATTCTCCCTGCGCTTTCCGATCCATCCAGCTAGCACCGATTTGAGTCCCAAGTTTCTGGTATCACTGTGTCATCCCTTCCTAGGGGCCGTCAACACTCGATGGCCCATAGAAAGAAGCCAATGATATGAGCCAAGTTGGCAAAGGCAACTGTGATATTTTCAAACACGGGTTGGCACAAGCAAGAGCGATGACAGGATTGCTTCTTGGGGAAAACACACACACACAAAGGGTGCCATTCTAATCTTGGCTTGGATACGGAGCCGTGTGTGGTCTTAGCCTGATGTGCCTCTGTTTTCTCACCTGGAAAATGGGGTTATACTATGGATTTTAAAGGAAATGACTTCAATGAAAGTGCCTGTTCCAAGTAGGGACTAACCCACCCTTTCTCACCCTCCCCTTCTCTGGCAGCTCTGCAAATCAACTCCAGCCCAGATCAACTGCTGGGCTCAGGGTCTGATTGCTCGCGGGCACCTCCCTTCGATGTCCCAACACGTCCTCAAGAGAAGTCATCATCTTCCCGCACACACCTGCTCATCCTTCTGTAGGCCCTGCATCACTGCCCAGGACCACCTTCTACCCGAGCCTGTAGTCAGCCTGGAATCTGCGCTCTCCTTCACAAGTCCTTTAGAATCTGCCCCCTATTTTCCTGACTCTATCCATTTCTCTCCATCCCTGCTTGTCTCTCTAATGCGATCCAGGCCATTACCTAGATGTGCTTTCTAACTGCTCTTCCTGTATCCTTCCTTGGTCTATCTCATCCATCTCTAAGCCCACACAGCTAGAGTGATTTCTCCAAACATTCAAATCTGAACAAGTCACTCCTTTGCTTAGAAATCTTCAGTGGCTCGTCACTACATAAAATACAATCTGTTTACCGCCCTAGTTTAGGAAGCCCTTCACTGTCTGACCTTCTCCCTCCCCCTCTGCAGCCCTACTTCTGGCCCCTTCGAAGCACAGAGGAGGCGTTTAAGAAATGTTTATGGAGTGAGTATGTAAATTCTGCTGTTTTAAGATCTTGACAAAGTGAATTTTTTTTCTGTCTCCTGAATGCACTCTTTAGAACTCTGTGTTCCTTCCCTCTGCCTGCAAGACCCCAAGTTCCTCTCCCAACCACACCCCCTCATTTGGCTAACTTCTCATCCCTCCAATATTTGACCTAGACCTTGTCTGTCCTGTCCGTGCCTGTATCCCAGCGCCCATCACAGTGCCTGGTACTTGACAGATATTTGATAAATGCATATAAAATGTGACGCTCAATCAGAGATGGCAGCAGAATATCTGTTCTGGACCCCTGAGGGCCCGGGCTGGGTTTACCTTTGCCAAGTCCATTCTCACAACTGGCTGAAGCCTGTGGGGAGGAGACCTGGGAGGCTGCTATCAGATGGCATTTCCTATTGCCTGGGCTGTCTTCCACCCTGCAGAAGCAGCTGAGCAGAAAGCAGAACAGCCTTGGAGATCACAAGTGCTGTAATGTCCCCAAGGGAAAGTTTCTCCTTTAAATCTGAAGTTTCCTCCCATAACTCCTGGGACTCAGATGACCTTGCCTGAGGTCAGAGCAGCCTTCTTAGGAGGTAGCTTGGCTACCTGAGCTTGCTGTTGCTCTAAGATGGATAAGGTGTGGCTGCCAGCGGGGTAAGGGTGTAGGAAGTGATGAGAAGCAGGTACAGGAGACCAGCTCCTCAACTTTCCCCATTCCCTCTGCATCTTGGGCACCTGGGTGTCTGTTCCTGGCCCCACCATGCATTTCACGACCCTATAGGTTTGTGAAAATGCAGAACAAACTTTGCATTTCACCTTCCGCTTTTCCCAGGCTTTTGCTTGAGTTAAATCCCTTGGCAGATACCTGCAGATGCCACGCCCACAGCATCCTCCTCACTCTGGCTCATTTTGCAAGTGGCAGCATCTCTACAGCCAATCAGACGTGCTCCTTCTTGCCTTATTCTTCGTGGAATACACCCTAGCCTCCACCCCTCACCTGCACCCCCTCTCCAACCAAACCTTCCAAAAGAGAACAGTGATTATGAGCGTGGACTCTGGAGTCAGACTGACCCGGGTTCCCATCCTGCCTCTTCCAATGACCTGGGCAAGTCAGTCAACCTCTCTGAGCTGCACTCTCCTTGATTATGAGAAAAAGAATAGTTACCTCATTGTACCTACAGTAATGTACACGCTTCAGTGTTATGCTCTCAAATCATCCCACCCTCTCCTTCTCCCACTGAGTCCAGAAGTCTGTTCTTTACATCCGTGTCTCCTTTGCTGCCTTGCATGTAGGATTGTTGGTACCATCCTTCTAGATTTCATATATATGTGTGAATATACAGTATTTGTCTTTCTCTTTCTGACTACTTCATTCTGAATAATAGGCTCTAGGTATGCCAAAGACATTACAATATTGTAAAGTAATGATCCTCCAATTAAAATAAATAAATAAAAATTTTTGAAAGGTATATGGATAATAGCTACCTCAGAGGATTGTTGTGTGGATTAAATTAATATATATGTAAAGCATGAGTAGCTGGCACATGGCAACCACTCAGTAAATAGTCTAATTAGGTAATAACGATTATGCCAGTGGAGCACAGCGGTGATGCTAGAACAGAGGCACAGGGTAGGCATTTAAGAGATAATTATTGAATGAATAAGTAAACTGTGCCCTTTATTTAAGATACCGGAGAGCAATCTCCCCAGAGCTGGTTCCCTTCAGCCTTTCGGCTCAGTCTCCATATCAAGCAGATATGGACAAACCGCTCCACGCAACACAGGCAGCTCTCAGGAACCACCCCAGCCCTGGTTCATGGAGACCCCAAGACCCCAGCTTCTTCTTGGATGATCTGCCACTCAGTTCAGATCGAGGCTGCACTGTCCAGGTCTGAGGTATCCAATATGGTAGCCACCAGACACACGGGACCTTTTAAATCCTTTTCCACAGCCCCCAAAATGAACTTTAATGCATCCTTTGCTCCATAAACAAAAAAATAACACAATTTATCATGCATTTACATTTGCATTTTCCTTGTAAGTAATAACGTTTAGTATCTTTTCAGATGACCATTTGCCATCCATATGTCTGTTTTTAGTAAAGTTTTATTCAAATTTAGGGAATTCCCTGGTGGTCCCGTGGTTAGGACTTTGTACTCTCACTGCCGAGGACCCAAGTTCAATCCCTAACATCTCATCAAGGTAAAAAAAATAAATAAATAAATTTAAATTCATTAGGCTAAATTAAAAGTCTCAATCCCATTCACTAGACACATTTCAAGGGCTCAACAGGCACAGGGGACTGGTGATCACTATGTCTGAGTGCACAGAGAACATCTCCATCGCGGCAGAAGGTTCTGTTGAACAAGGCAGGTGCGGGGCCATCTGAGTTAGACAGTGACTGCAGAAGAACATACGGTGATGACCTGCTGAGCAAGATGGACTGCAAGAAAGTCACCAGAGAGAGCCTGGCCAGGCCCTGCTTTCCCCAGGACCCGAACTTCATCTGGGCTCTGACCTGCCTCTCTCTGACTCTGCTGTCTAGTCTGGAGAACACTCTGCATGCATCCAATCACCCTGGCAAGCCATAAAAGCCCCTGGCCTGTCTGGCTCGGCTTCCTGTCCCAAGCCCCATATCTGGGAGGTTCTGGAGTTTGTCCATCTTGTCCCTGAGTCAGCACCACCTCTACAGCCGGCTTCCACAGACTATCCTAAGCCCTCTCTTCAAGGGAGGGTCACTATGATGGGCTGAATTGTGCCCCATACACAGAAGGGGCTTCCCAGGTGGCACTAGCATAAAGAACCCACCTGCCAATACAGGAGACATGAAAGAGACGTGGGTTCCATCCCTGGGTCAGGAAGATGCCCTGGAAGAGAGCACAGCAACCCAGTCCAGTATTCTTGCCTGGAGAATCCCATGGACAAAGCAGCCTGGCGGGCTGCGTCCATAGGGTAGCAAAGAGTCAGAAGAAACGTAACTTCTGCTGAAGCAACTTAGCACAGCACGCACCCTACAAAAATTCTCATCAGGCTGAAGCTCTGGCCCCTAGTTACCAGAATATAACTGTACTGGGTTGCTGCTGCTGCTGCTAAGTCGCTTCAGTCATGTCCAACTCTGTGCGACCCCATAGACGGCAGCCCACCAGGCTCCGCCATCCCTGGAATTCTCCAGGCAAGAACATTGGAGTGGGTTGCCATTTCCTTCTCCAATGCATGAAAGTGAAAAGTGAAAGTGAAGTCGCTCAGTCGTGTCCGACTCTTGGCGACCCCAAGGACTGCAGCCTGCCAGGCCCCTCCGTCCATGAGATTTTCCAGGCAAGAATACTGGAGTGGGGTACCATTGCCTTCTCCAAGGTAACTGTACTGGGTTACAGGGACTTTAAAGAAATAATTAAGTTAAAATGGGGGTGATTAGGGTGGGTCCCAATCCAATATGACTGAAGTCCTTCTAAGAAGAAAAGATCAGGACACAGAGAGACAGACAGACACAGGCACGCAGAGACCAAGGGACAACAATGTGAGCCCACAGAGAGAAGGTGACCGTCTGCAAGCTAACAGAGACAGACCTCAGGAGAAACCAATCCTGTTGGTACCTTGATCCTGGGCTTCCAACCTCCAATACTATGAAAAAAATGTGTTTCTGCTCTTGAAGCCCCCATGGTATGCGGCATTTCATTAGGGCAGCCCAAGCTGATAAACACAGCTGCCTAGCAGGGAGTACCAGTCTCTTTCATTTACATCACCTTAGGCGGCTTTCTGAATCGCAGCCTGAATTTTCCTATTTATAAAAGAGGGAAACGCCCATCTGCTATTTCCAATGGTTTCCGTTCCTCCAACTTACCACTTTTGCTCCATGTCTGTTTCCTCTACTAAGGGAGTCTTTCCCTCCCTCCCTTCTTCAGCCACCAAACCTTTGCCTCCAGATCTCAGTTGCCCAATCACTCCCCAACTTTCCATCAAAGGCCTGTTCTAAGCATGTAGCTCCTGTTGTCAGCTCAGGCATGGCCCTCTCTTCGCCTAACACCTGTTCTCAGTGTCTATGTGGTTAGTTCATTAACATTGATTCGCACAGCTAGAGTGTAACCTATAAGACAAGGGCCATGTTTCCTGCTCATCTTAGCATCCTTGGACCTTGTACTGTGCCTAGAACATGGCAGACACTGTTGAATGAACAAATAAAAAGGCTACTGGGAAAATCAAATTAGATAATCCATACAAAGCACTTAACACAGTGCCCGGTGCAAGGTAGGCACTTCCCAAATACCATCTATTCCATCTTAGTGAATTCTTCAGTGAACAATGCTCTGATCATCTGCTAGTTAACCATGTGACCTTATTTAGCCCCTGGTTTCCTCTTCCTAAGCATCGTCTCTGAACCATGATGACCTTTTTCAGCACCTTGTTTATACCAAAGGCCCCTCTTCCTCTCTGGCTACAACTATTTGGAGCCAGACAACTGACTGTTATCATGCAAACCACCCATTTTATCTGCCTTCATTCAGCATCAAAAGCTCTGTACAGGTGGCTGAAGCCCTCCCAGCTGAGGTGGGAGGGGATGGAGGATGAGCAAATGGATGATCCCTTCTGAAGTTCAGATAAAAGAGGAAAGCCAGGCCCATGGATGATCCAGACCCTCTTAAGGCTCCTGGTAGTTATGCCCGCATGGAAAGAAGAAATTTGAGAGAAGCAGGCTTGACCCAAGGACAGAGGAAGAGGTGAGACTGGGTGCCCTCGAAGAATTCTGATGATGGGTAAAATCTGCCAGGCAATGGCAGTCTGAGCACAGGTATTGATGGCAAATAAGATCTGCTAGCATCCACCTGGTGGCTCAGACAGTAAAGAATCTGTCTGCAATGCAGGAAACCCAGGTTTGATCCCTGGGTCGGGAAGATCCCCTGGAGAAGGGAACAGGGAATCTGCTACCCATTCCAGTATTCTTGCCTGGAGAATTTCATGGACAGAGGAGCCTGGTGGGCTACAGTCCGTGAGGTCCCAAAGAGTCGGACACAACTGAGTGACTACACTTTCATTTTCACTTTCACGATCTGCGAGGCAGAGACCATTATTAACATCTGTAATCAGAAATATTACAAAGAGGATAGATGATAAGATCGATACTGGCATAGGATTAGAATGATATAATGATTAGAGCACAGACACTGTTGAAAAGGGTGAGAAAGAGTAGGGAAGTGCCTGCTCTGTTCAGAATTTCTTATTCCGTGCTCACTCGGGACGGATAGACTTGGGGAAGATGTGAGGAGGGGTCTCCAAGGAGGACTGTATTGCAATGGCCAAGAAGTTCGTTTGGGGTTTTTACACCATGGAAAACTCCGAAAGAAAATTTTGGCCAACCCACGTCTCTCCTAGTCCATCTGGGGCCCGGAGAATCTTTTCCTGACATCATGGAAAGGCTGCAAGTTATTCTGGGAGCTCAGGGGAGGGGCAGGGGAGACAGTGCAGGGACTGTATGTGGCTTAGATTATCTCTGCGGAACAGACGCTACCTTCAAGGTCCCCACCGGGAGCATACAGATTAAACTTTTATTCTGAAATTTCAGTCTTCTCAACAGCATAATAGGGGCTGGAAACTCAACAAGACAGGTTCAGTCCTTGACTCCCTCATGCTTTTGCTTCTCCTTGTTTTCCACCTGAATAGATGCCCACACCCAGACGGTCTCCATCTTAGTGTCCATGAAGAAAGGCTGAAGAGTCTGAGATGCCCCCTAAATCAAGCACTTTAGGAAATGCAAAGAAGGAATCCCATAATATAGGACAAGAGTGTAATGGTTAGATATAAAACTAAATTCAAAAGGTTGTCCCACCTGCTATATAACACAGGGATCTCAGCCCGGTGCTCTGTGATGACCTAGAGAGGCGGAATTGGGGTGGACGGGAAGGAGGGGACATAAGTATACTTATGTATCCTTATCCAAGCTGTAAAGCAATTATCCTCCAATTAAAACTAAGTTTTTAAAAAGGATGATCCACGTCATATGTCATCAAGGAAATGTGAATTAAAGAAACAGAGAGACCACTACACACCTATCAGGATGGCCTACATCTAGAACACTGACAACACCAAATGCTTGCTCCTTTTTGTTAAAAAGGTTTCATTCATGGCTAGTGGGAATACAGAGTGCTACAGTCCCTTTGGAAGATGGTTTGGCAGTTACTTACAAAGTTAAACATCCTCCTGGCATAGGATCCAGCAATGGCGCTCCTTGGCATTTATTTCCCCAGTGGAGTTGAAAACAAGTGTCCACACAACAATCTTCACATAGATATTCAAAGCAGCCTTCCCCACAACTGCCAAAACCTGGGTGTAACCAAGATGCCCTTCAGTAGGTGAATAGATAAACTGCGGTTCCTCCATACAACGGAATATTATTCAGTGCGCAAAAGAAATGAGCTATCAAGCCATGAAAAGACATGGAGGAACTTTAAATGCATATTATTAAATGAAGGGAGCCAATAAGGAAAGGCTGTATACTGTATGACATTCTAGAAAAGGCAAAACTCTGAAGGCAGGAAAGAGAAGATTGGGTGTTGCCAAGGGTTGGGGACTGAGAGATGACTAGGCAGTGCCCAGAGGAGTTGGGGGGTAGTGAAAAGATATTATACAATATTATAATATCTGATGCACGTCGTTGGAAATTTGTCCAAACCCACAGAATGTACAGCATCGTGAATGAAAGTCTATGGACTTTGGTAATCATGACGTGTCACTGCAGGTGACATAAAGGTACCATTACACTGAAGTTGTAACAAAGGTACCATTCTGGTTGGGGGATGCTGACAATAGGAGAGGCAATGCGTGTGTGGGGAAGGGAAATCTCTGTACCTCCTCAATTTTGCTGTGAATATAAAGTTGCTCTTAAAAAGTCTGGTTTTTAAAAGATGCAAAAAATGGCCAACAGTACATTTTAAAGTATAAATGGCAAATTAATTAATCGATTAATTAAAGTAAAACTTTAAAGTATAAAAATAAATGTGTGTGTGTCTTAATTTCTTTTTTTAACTATTTTTTTATATTGGAGTACAGCCAGTTAACAATGCTGTAATAGTTCCTAGTGCACAGCAGAGGGACTCTGCCATACATGTATATGTATCCATTCTCCCCCAAACTCCCCTCCCATCTAGGCTGCCACATAACATTAAGCAGAGTTCCCTGTGCTATACAAAAGGTCCCTGTTGGCTATCTGTTTTAAACATAGCAGTGTGTACATGATAATTCCAAACTCCCTAACTATCCCTTCTCCCTATCCTTCCTTACCCCCAGCCCTGGCAACCATAAGTTTGTTCTCTAAGTCTGTGAGTCTCTTTCTGTTTTGTAAATATGTTCACTTGTATTATTTCTTTCTTAGCTCCCATATGTAAGGGAATAAACCTTTAAAGTATAAAATTAAATACATTTTTATACAGCGTAGGACTCTACTACTATTCTTTTGGGAAAAGAAACTCTTATGATCTCCTGCTTCAATGGCTTGAACTGGGATTACTTCATTCTAGTCTTTTCAAAACCCGATTGGCAAAGCTGATGTACCTTCCCAGGTGGCTCAGTGGTAAAGAATCTGCCTGTCAATGCAGAAGACACGGAAAATGCAGGTTCAATCCCCGGGTCAGGAAGATTCCCTGGAGGAGGAAATGGCAACCCACTCCAGTATTCTAGCCTGGGAAATCCCACAGACAGAGAAGCCTGACAGGCTACAGTCCATGGGGTCACAGAAGAGTCAGACGTGACTTAGCAACTAAATAACACAATAATGTAGCGTATATCAGTCATCCAACTAACTGAAAACCTACTATGTATCAGTCCCTGAGATCTTCTCAAGGCCCTACAGAGCAGGGGGCAAGTTCAAGGGAGGATGTAAGATCCTAAACCAACAGAACAAGCAATATTTTGCTCTCAGAGTTAAAATAATCATCTTCACTGTGCTATGACTATAGACCAGATATAGCATCAAGTGTTTACCATAGTGAGAGCTGGCCTTCATAACACCTACTATGTGCAGCACTCTCTTCTACACACTTTACATATATTCACTCATTTAATCCTTGATAATTCTATGATGTATATGTGCTATTATCATCTTATCTTATGAAGGATAAAATGACAGCACAGAGAGTTTAAGTGAGTTTTGTCAAAGTCCCTCAACCAGAAGGTGGCAGAAAGGTGCAAACGCAGGCAGTCAGGCCCCAGAGCCTAGGATGAAGGTAGGTATCATAACTGTATCTCATTTAAAGGTAAGGAACATAAGGCTCAAGGTAGTTAAATGTCTTGCCCAAGGTCACAAGCCCATAAGTGTGTGATATTTGAACCCAGGTTTCAAATGAAGTTGGAGGAGTCACACTTCCCATCTTCAAACATACAACAAAGGTACAGCAGTCAAAACAGTGTGGTATTGGAATTAATTTAATCTGACAGGGCTGCTTAGTATAGTCATGTGGGGTTGAACAGGGCATACATCTAGAAAGCATCATTTACATTGGGTTCTAGGTGAAATGTCCTCCTAGAGTTGTGCAGGGCACAAGCTGTTCAATCTTACATGACAACCCTGAATATACAGGAAAATGATTTTATTAAACTATAAACACAGGTAAGGGTTTGCTAAACTAACATAGGAAACATATGGCTAGGTAGCTACCCTCAGGGTATTCTTGATCTTATTAAATAGATTAGACTTACTTTCAGGACAAGAGTTAAAGGAGCTATTCTAATGAATTTTTTGCTCCACTTGTTTCAGTGAAACATGAAGTTTCACAGACTTTCACCATCAGGTGCAGAAAAGATAACATCAAAGCAGTTTTGCTTCTTTGCTGTGCTACGTTGTTAGGTCCTTTAAAAAAAAAAAAAACAAACAGTGTTTTCCACGCCAATGTAATTCTTTATCTTTCCTTACCTTTCTGCACCAGCACCAGTAATATCTATTTCACTAAGGATCATTTTTATTAACAAAACTGCTTCACTACAGGGAGAGATCATTGGTTTTGAGAGGCTGCAGGTCTCTCTGCCTGCACAGGAAGGTTTGTGGTCAATATTGAATCTGAAGACCTGAGATGATCTTTAGGGTGAAATGAGAGAAGGAAAAGGGGTACAACTGGTTGCTATGTGACTCATCCCTTACAGGTTCCATCTCAGTCTCTCATCTTGCCCTTGCTCTCAATTCTTCTTGCCACTGTCTTACTCTCATTCAGACCCACCTTCCACTAGAGAGTTGGAACACCCTTTCTATTTGTAGATTTGTCCAGCATCTTCCCCTCCAACTGTAAAACCATCATCATCAACAACCAGAGTGATTTTACTAAATCACTGTTCCAACCACATCTGTGTCACTTCTCTGCTTAAAATTCTTCCAAGATCCTGTGGCCCCTGCCTGCAGAAAGGGTTACAGACTCAAATGTCTTTCAAGAGCAAAGAGGTAACATAAAGGAAAGAAACAGGCGGGCATTTGAAGGAGAATGGATACATGTATTTGTATGGCTGAATCCCTTGGCTTGTTGCTCTCTTGAAACCAACACAACATTGTTTGTTAATCAGCTATACTCCAACAGAAAATAAAAAGTTAGAAAAAGGCAAAGAAACAAGCAGGCATGTGTGTGTGTGTGTGTGTGTGTGTGTGTGTGTGTGTGTATCTATGCCACCCAGAGCTGTATCTTTTCCACACTGACATACTTTGTTTGCATATTAAAGATGAAAGAATAT
Source organism: Oryx dammah (assembly GCF_014754425.2). Classification (NCBI taxonomy): domain Eukaryota; kingdom Metazoa; phylum Chordata; class Mammalia; order Artiodactyla; family Bovidae; genus Oryx; species Oryx dammah. Next base: position 180,375,192 of record NW_024070186.1, on the reverse strand, counting down.
TCTCCACTTCCACAAAGAAATATGTTTTCTCCCTCTCTTTTCTTGAAAGAGACAGATCTCTCGGTCTAGCTTTTGTTTTCCTGCTTTTTAATAGAGACGTAAGGAAAGGAAATATTTTACTTTCCTCTTTCTTCTCAGACAAACAACAGTGCAAGTGTGATGACAAAAGAAAACTGATATTCAGCTTCGATGTGGGGAATACCGTTTGGGAGGGCAGGACTGATGTAACGTGGAGGGTGTGTGCCCCGGCAGAAAAGAGCAGCCTTGACTGGACGGTCATCCCAAGGTGGACCCAGCATTGCTGAATTTTCTGAATTTTCCCAGAGAAGCTAGAAGTCTGGAGATCTGTGTATGAATCTCCTAATTAAAACTGGGAAATGGGATTTATTTTTGAAAATCTCCATCCAGGCTGAACGAAGCAGAGCGGCAGGTCAAGTGTACCCTGTGACTTTCATTTTATAACTTCTGACCCAGAACACAAACGTGTCCTCACCTCCCCACACCGCACAGTCTCACTCCATCACTCTTATGCATAGATTATGCACCAATCTGTGGGTGCCATAGATTTCCTAAGGGAAATCAGTCCTAAGGGAAATCAGTCCTGAATATTCACTGCAAGGACTGATGCTGAAGCTGAAACTCCAATACTTGGGCCACCTGATGGGAAGAACTGACTCCTTGGAAGAGACCCTGATGCTGGGAAATATTGAAGGCAGGAGAAGAGGATGACAGAGGATGAGATGGTTGGATGGCATCACCGAATTGATGGATGTGAGTTTGAGCAAGCTCCTGGAGTTGGTGATAGACAGGGAAGCCTGGCATGCTGCAGTCCGTGGGGTCGCAAAGAGTCAGACACAACTGAGCAACTGAACGGAACTGACTGAATGGGTGCCATGGTTTACCCACCTTTGCATCTTCACATATGCACTCTCTTCTGACTCCTTTTCTACCTGGGAAAACCCCCTTTTCTCCAAAGCAGGGATGTCACCTCTTCAGGGAAGTCTTCCCTGACACTCCCGGCAGAGTTCATCACTGCCTCTCTAGGGCTCCCTTGGTACGCTGAACACCATGTCGGGTACACACTTTTCACATTGTTTATATTAATTTCTGTCTTTCTCAATAGTACACAAACTTCTTAAACGCAGGAATCATGTCTTACCCATCTCTCTGGCTCTGCTAGCGATGGGACTCGTTGTAGAGTAAATCTGCGTGAATACTGGTTGGATGGCTGGGTGGCAGGCTGGATGACTGGCTGGCTGGCTGGCTGGGAGGATGGGATGGATGACTGGCTGGCTGGCTGCATGTGTGGGTGGGTGAGTGGGTAGATGGATGAGTGTGTGGGTGGGTGGGTGAATGGATGAATGAATGGAGTATAAATGAAGGCTACTCACCAAGACCTTAGGAACAACTGTCAAGGATTAGTCCAGACACTGGCTTTATTTAAGTCCCTCAAAGTCACCAAGCTCATTCCCTTACCAAGGACTTTGAACTTGTTCTTTCTCGAGCTCTTTCCAAGATGAGTTCCTTCTTAGGATTCGGGCTTCAATGCAGATGAAACCTCCTCTGAAAAGCTTTTCTCAAACACCCCAATCATAAGAACCACAACAAAGTCAATAATTATTACACTGTTGTGCTTATTAGTAATTCTCACTGAATAAAATTTGCTTTGCCTATATTTTTGTTTACCTGTGTTTTTTTATGTCTCCCATCCACCTCCTTTAGAAAGCTTCATGAAGACATTGCTATAGATTTATGTCCACCATTGTATCTGGAACATTGTAGATGCTGAATAATATGAATAAAATGATTACTAAGGGAGGAAATAATCAACTGACTGAGTAGAACCCACTTCTTTGGTGCTTTTAAGTGGCCTTTGTGGCAAAACAAAATAAAACGAAACACAAAAACAACGACTGGGAATAAGAAATCTCTTGTCTTTATTAAAATTTCCTCTAGGAAGCCGTATATTATAGCTGTTGAGAGTCTGGGGTTTAGAACCTGAGGACAGATTTAAGATTGAGACGAGGACTTGTCTCTTATCATCACTAAGTGACCTTGGGAAAACCACTTAACTCACTAAACCTCAGTTTCCTCATCTGTCAAATAGACATGATAATAACAACACAAACTCATAAAGTGCTTCTGAGGATTAAATAAGATCGTTGTGCAGGAAATGCACAGAACACAAAGCTGCCTAACTAAACCCCCAATGGAAAGGCAGCACCACCACAGGGAGAAGAGCCTGTGAGGCCATGCTGCCCACTGAGCGCTACTGTCACGAGACCTGGCCTGGAAAACTAAGAAACCAACACCTGACTCCTTCCCAAATCACTTTACTTACTGGGGCTCTGCAAACCTCCACATCTCTGTGAAAGCCCGTTGGTCTGGACAAATGCCTTGAGTCACCCTTTGCGCTGTTCATGAGATTCAGGGTTCCCCACCCCCTGTCCGCTGCAGCCAAGGAGGTAAGGAGTCCATACCCAGTGCCAGCCTGATCAGAAGCAACCCGTGCCAGGACGACACTTGTTTCCAGGCTGACTTCCTCTCGGCAGTGCCATCCTCCTGGGGGAATGTCTCCCGAGCCCCACTGCCTCGGAGGTCAGGCCATCATATAAGTGAATCTTCTCTGTGAGTCTGGCATATGTCAACATGGTATTTTGCTAAGAAAACTCATAAAGAGGATTGCCGGCTACAATACGACACTCACTCTATAATACCGTCAGTCTAATTGTTTCCAGAAGCAAACAATTAAACGGTTTATGAGAAAAACTCTATCTGTAATTGTGTGGCCCCCACACAGCTGCTTCCTAAGTAAGGCAGTTGGAGCGGAGTTGGTGCAGATATGAAAGTACAGTATGTATTTAGCAATATGGCACCTAAATGCATCATAGAAAACCTATCGGGGAAATAAACAGCGTTCAAGTGTATTTTTGGAAGACAAATACTCGATACTTCCTTTAATGTATGGTTTGCAGTTAGTGGTTAATCTCAGACAATGAAGAGAGAGCCTTGTTTCACGTGGCTATTGAGGAAATAAGGAATTGATTGTGAGGATGATTGAGGATTCTGAAAGAGCCCAATTCCCAAGCCAGCAATGCCCTTTGTTGCTTTTTTCCTCCTTCTTTTAAATTTGCCTATAATCCATTCAGACAAATCCTTTTATCAGGTTGATTTCCTCTCCTCATTATAACCAATGTGATTAATTGCTAAACTTTTCTCTCATTCTTGCCCAACTCTAAGATCTCATTTTTCATGGGCAGAATGGCCTTTCTTGTCCAGGTACACATATCTGCACGCCCCTCAAAGAATCTCTATTTTACGTCTCCAGGTTATTAATAATAGTGTTCAATTGGCCCATTCGGCTGGTCACTTGCAAATGTGAAATATATCTAGAGTGGGCTGAGTGATGCTGGAGAAGAGCCCAACACCTTGATTTGGTAATTAGTGACTGTGACCCTCAGAGTCTTTCATGAAAGTCCTCTTTTCATGACATATTTATTCACAGAGTAAAAGGAACTGGGATGGCCCTTCCTAGTCCAATCTCCACCTGCATTTCCCAAAGCTGGTCTGAATTGCTCCCTGGCTTGGAAGCTTCCAAACAACCCCAGATTAAATCTTAGGATAAAAAAGAAAATAAAAGGAAATGGAAGCAGTAGAGCAAATTTAAAACTTACACGAGCCACAAAAACACAGTGGGGAAGCCATTTTTTTTTAACAATCAAATGCATAACAACTTAGGGACTTCCTTTCAACTACCAATGGCAGCCGACCTGTCTTTTCTCACTCTAACCTCCCAGCAAACAGTCTAATCCCCATTCCCCACAAATACTACCACTGCGGGTAAGCCAAATAGCAGTGGAAAACATGAAAGGCAATTAGATTGAAATCTCGTCCTGCCTACTCCCCACAAGTTCATTTTTTTTTCCACTAAGAGGCTCTTCAGTCTAGTAACAAATATGATTCCTGTTTAACACAGTGTGAAGCACGAATGAAATGCAGCAGGTCTGTTCGCACTATTTAGCTAACTTATGACATTTCAAACTCCTGAAAGGGAACTCAAAACACAGATTCCTAACAAAAACCCAGAGCGTTTTGTAATTATTTCTATGTTCATAATCAATGTTGCTCCGGCACTCTGGGAGCTTAATTCCTGGCTTTGTGTAACGTTCTCTGACATTCTGTGAGTCAGATTACAAGGATCCTCAGCTCGGTCTCTGCCACCTCCTGCCTTTGCCCAGTGATGGCCACAATGAACGAACATCTCCATGACCAGAGAGTACAGAGGGGAAAATGAATGAAGCCAGGCACACGTGCACCAGCATCCACCAGCATCCAAACACACTTTCAGGGAAAAGCCCTCTTCTCAAGTGGGCAGAGATGGCGATGAGCCATTTCAAACCAGGCTCTGGCCAGGACCCACACAACACCTTCCTGTAAGGTCCTGAATCTCGGTATGTGCAGACACAAGGGATGGGGGGGAGGCCGGGGGGGGGGGGGCTTTAAGCATCTTTCATCAATTCTTTATGTATCGCAGGCACAGCAAGTGTCAGCCTCTTGGCTCCTCTTCAGCGGCCTTCCCACCACAGAACAGGGACTCCCTGCAAATTAACATTCTTCTCCTCCCGCCTGCCCTGCCCTCAAGTTTTCAAACATAACAACAATCTCAATGAAATAATGAGAGAGGTTCATTCGAATGCTGCAGAGGGAACTGCTTTATTGCTAAGGCAGCAAAGAGAACTAATTGAATCCACTGGAAAGAAAGAATTAGAAGGAAAGAGGAGAAAAGGAGAATGAAGTAGTAGGTTGGAATGATGAACACACACACACACACAAAGAGGCAGGACAGGTGAGTGGCAACCTAAATACTCATAGGAGAGAAAGTGTGCATGTGTGAATGCAAAGAGCTTCCAAGATGGCAACACTGCTGAGGGCTGGGCTCACGAGTACTGAGAAAGTTCCTCAAGCACTGAACAGTCTGAGCTGTCCAAGAGCTACATCGTATTAGCTGGAGCAAGTAATAGTCTACATCCAGACACAAAGGTAACATCAAGTCCCAAGAGCATGTATGGTGGTGAAAAAACACTGCAAAGTGTTTCAGCCTGCCGCAAAGCCTGTGACACTTGTTTTGTTTCATGGAACAGGGAAGTCAATCCGGGTGGGCTCATCACCTTTGACCCCTGGATAACAAGGTGACGCTATGTGACTTCCATGGTCATTAAAGACTATGAGGCTTCTGTGTGTGTGCTTAGTTGCTCAATCGTGTTCGACTCTGCGACCCATGGACTGCAGCCCACCAGGTTCCTCTGCCCATAGGATTTTCCAGCAAGATACTGGACCGGGTTGCCATTTCCTACCCCAGGGGATCTTCCTGACTCAGATATCGAGCCTGTCTCCTGAGTCCCTTGCATTGGCAGGCATGTTCTTTGCCACTAGCGCCACCTGGGAAGTCCTTGGGGCTGCTACCTCTGTCACTAGAGGGCTCACCCTGGGAGCCCTGAGCACAAGTGTGAGGAGTCTGACTACCCTGAGGTCACCATGCTGTACGGAAGCCCACATGAGGGCATCGTAATCAACCATCCCAGCTGAGCCCAGCCTTTGTGACACACCAGCCCAGGCCCCAGATAAATGAATTAAGAGGCCTTCAGAGGACTCCAGCACCAAGCTATTCAGGTTCGCCCAGCCAAGGCCCCAGGCACTGTGAAGCAGAGATACGCCAACCTTGGGCATGGTGCGTTCCTTCCCCACAGAATCCATGAGCCTAATAAACTGCCTCCTGTCACACAGTACAAAATTCTGTGAGTTAGTTACACCACAACAGCAAACCAGAATTAGCACGTGTTTATTCTCTCGGCTTCTTCAGAAAATAACCCATTTCTATGTTATGAGCCTTAACGTCAGCAACTGGAAAACGGAACCAATAATGTCTAAAGTTTTTGAAGAGCCACTAAAATATCATAATAACGACAGCAGTAACCATAATAAGAATAACCTATCAACAGTTGTTTAGAGCTTCTTGTGTTTCTAGACCCATGTTACGTAATTTAATTCTTTTAACAACCTCATGCAATACAAAGTTGTTATTAACCCTTTTAAAAATGGGAAACTGAGACAGAGAGAGAAGAGCAGCCTGTTGAAACTCACACATTAAGAGACAGAATATGAATTCAAAACCAAAGCAGGCTTCTTTCAGCTTCTTAATCACTCTAAAAAAACTGCTTATAGATAAGACAAGCATGAAGACAGTGCCTGACATGTATTTAAACTTGAGTAATGCTTTATTGGTGTAATTAACATTGTTGTTGCTGTCATTGTTGTTTAAGAATCTGATCATTAATAGACACAGACACAGGAAATACCAAGATGGGTTTTCCTGCTTGCCCTGTGTTAGCATCTACAGGTGAATTTGGCAGCGGTTTGTCCACTGTCTATAATCTGCCCCCTCCACAGAAAATGGGAAGAACTATTCATATTGTACATTTCATATACCAAAAGAATTTCAATTTCATGCTGTACTGAACCTTACAAATGTCCCCCTTTAATCCTGTTTTTATCCTAAACCAATATAAAAACTTTAATATTTCTTAATGGAGTGTACATTTATTCATTCCTACCAACCTAATGGCAATTCTTGAGAAGCCAGGCAATAGACAGTAAGATAAGCTTGACGCTTTGGTTCCAAAAGTTCAATCAGTTAACCTAGGACAGCAATCACTTCCTCAGAATGAATAATGATGTGGAATAATATTTGGATGGAGATAAACCCTTTTTGCATAGAAAATTACATTATCATGGGCAGTATCTCAGCTGGATATGTAAGTTTACCAATAAGGATATTGCTTCATGCATTTTTATCATGGAGCTTTTTGATTCTCAGATTTCCAGAGGATTCTGCCTTGAGAGAGTAATCCTTAATGTCTGTATAATGTGTGATGCTCTCTGAGCTTTAGATGGGAGGGTGGGAAGGCAGGAGCCGGGCTCTGCAGCTTGTGAAAAACTGCCACCACACTCTCCCAGGGGTTCTTCATTCCACTCAGCAAGAGGGTAAAGCGACCAAGGCACAGAGAGACAGAGTTCTTTAAAGAAACAGCATTGAAAATAACCATCATGTCAATTTCAGCTAATGGGGCACAGTATGGGCTCATTTTAAAGCGAGGAGGAGTGGCATGCAACCATGAAGAAAGAAACGCTTATGCCATATGTAAGCACACCCAGCCAAGCAGAGCCAGGAGTTCTCTGGGGAGAGCTCAAACACATCTCTCCCACAGACTTGGAACTTGACCTCCCACTGACCAGAACCCAGACCATCATTAAGGAAGCAGAATTACAAATGAGATTAGTGAGATAGCAGCCAAGGTTTTTTCCACTGGAGCTTCAAAGACTGCTACTGGCAAGAGAGAGAGAAAGGGGCTTAATTCCTGAATTTCACTAACTTCCCTTTCACAGGTGCAGTCGCTAGAACATTAAGATGCATACACCTGCTTGCCAGCTGACACATTTATCTGTGAGCATCCTTTCAAACTCAGGAGGAAGCAAGCTAGGAAAAACCCTCTTGCCTTCCACCACTCCTGGCTATTACTGAGCTGGCTCAAGAAAGATTCCAACTATGAATTATCTACAAAGCTGGTGCCGCACTGAGAAGATACCCATGTCTGGGCATCGGAAGGAAGTTGGAGAGTTCCACAAGACTTTCAGTGCTGGCTGGAAGACAAGTATAGTGGCTCAGAGCACAGATACTGGTGTCAGGAAAACCCAAGCTTGAGTCCTAGACCTGCCACCCATCTCTTCTCTGTGTACCTCAGTCCTCTGTAAAAGAGCAGCAAAAATGACATCTACCTGAGTAATGAGAATTCTATGGGGAAATGCAATATCCCTGGGCCAACGAGGTACTTGATACCTTTTTATTTGGAAGCATAAATGCTCTGGACCACAGGTTTAGGGGCTTATCCTGCCCCATGTCCTGCTTGGAGACATGCAGACATGTTAAATATCTTGGTCTCTTGGCCTGTTACTGTTTAGTTGCTCAGGCATGTCTGACTCTTCTGTGACCCTACGGACTATAGCCTGTCAGGCTCCTCTGTCCATGGGATTTCCTCGGCAAGAATTCTAGAGTGCATTGCCATTGCTTTCTCCAGAGGCTCTTCCAAACCCAGGGATCAAATCCATGGCTCCTGAATTGGCCACTCTTTACCACTGAGCCACCAGGGAAGCCCCTATCTTGACCTGTAGAAGGCAGCAAAAGCTCAACTTTGCAATAGGTGCTGTCCACAAGCATGGTGCTGAAACAGATTTCTAGTTTTACCTTCAGGACTAGCACTCAAGGCTGTCTCTGACTATCGCGTTCATAAGACTCTACTTGGCCAGAAATCAATGGAAAGAGGACTTATATGAGTGTCAAGAATAATGCCCAGGGTGTTTTTCCATGTCAGAGATATGCTTCTCTCCCTCCTTCCGGATTATTTTAATAAGTATTCATCACTCAGTCATGTCCAACTCTTTTCAATTCTATGGACTGTAGCCCACCAAGCTCCTCTGTCCATGGAATTCTCCAGGCAAGAATATTGGAGTGGGTAGCCATTCCCTTCTCCAGGAGATCCTCCCAACCCAGGTCTCCTGCATTGCAGGTGGATTCTTTACCACCTGAGCCAACAGGGAAGCTCAATGGTTAACACCAACTTTTGGTTCACAGCTTGATCCCCTCCTCACTTTCTAAACACCTCATGCTCTGATCACTTGTAACTCTTCTTTCCCCTTCAAGCACCTCACATTCACTCATAACTCCATGCCTTCTGCTCACATGGACTGCTTTACTCACGCTGCTCTCATCCCATTCTTTGCCTAGCAAAATTCCTTCAAGGTCCTGATGACAATTTCTACAAGTCATTCTCTGAACCTCCTCAGCCATATAAACCTATAGCACTTTACATCAAATTATTGCACTTGTAACACCATTTTGTGTTCATTTAATCACTTGAAAAAAAAAAACAAAAAACAAAAGGTATTGTCACAAAAAGTAGGTACTGGGGATTCAATGATGAGCAAGGAATAGGCACTGCCCTTAAGAAGCTCACTGTCTAAAGTAAGCTTAGAATCAACAAGTTAAATCCATGAAACAGTGAAGTGTATAGAACAGGCATACCTGATGCATGACAAGAGAAATGAAGAAGACTTTTCAGTGGAAATGAAATCTACATTAAGATCCAGAGGATTACTTAATTGAAAGTAATGAAAGGTTGAAAAGGAAAGGGAAAGCCAGTATACAGTGGAGAGTTATGTCTCAAAATTTGTCAAATATAATACCTAACAAATTGTCCAATGATCCTATAGATACCAGACTAAGATTAAATAATAGTTAAGTCAGAACTTCTTTTCACTGAAATCACATAGATCACTGCATATCAAATTTTAATGGTATACAAATAACTATGTATTATATAGTCTTTTATATAAAATTCTAGACAGTTCAGTTCAGTTCAGTCACTCAGTTGTGTCCCACTCTTTGTGACCCCCATGACTCAACAGCATGCCAGGCCTCCCTGTCCATCACCAACTCCCGGAGTTCACTCAGACTCATGTCTATCAAGTCAGTGATGCCATCCAGCCATTTCATCCTCTGTCGTCCCCTTCTCCTCCTGCCCCCAATCCCTCCCAACATCAGAGTCTTTTCCAATGAGTCAACTCTTCGCATGAAGTGTCCAAAGTACTGGAGTTTCAGCTTCAGCATCATTCCCTCCAAAGAAATCCCAGGGCTGATCTCCTTTAGAATGGAGTGGTTGGATCTCCTTGCAGTCCAAGGACTCCCAAGAGTCTTCTCCAACACCACAGTTCAAAAGCATCAATTCTTTGGTGCTCAGCTTTCAAGGCAGACATAAAACTGACATAAATTATATTTCTTAGGAGGGGACAGCAAAGGAACACAAGGGAACTTTCGGGGTGATAGAAATGTTTTATACCTTGACGGTACACATGACTGTACATATTCATCAAAACACGACAGTTTAACACTTGCATTTTGTGAATGGTATTGACTGGAAAGTATACTTAAATAAAATTGATTTTTAAGGGCGTAATAAAATATTTAATGTGTATAAAAATACAGGACATGGCCCAGGATTCTGCATCTTTAATAAGCATCTCTAGCAAATTGGATATGGTCTATGAACAACCCTTTCAGAATGCTGATGGAGTACTCATCTACTCAGAGTCATATTCTGGAAGGTCTCTGGCTGTGCAACACATGACTGAGTGCAACACGTGACCGAGTGACCTTGTTCAAGGTGTTATCAACAACGTATCTGTGGCCAATACTGCCAGTTGCCCTTTAGTCTTTCTTCCACTTTTAGTAATAGAATTCTCGTTTTTATTTGGGTACATAGCTCCCTAGCCAAAAGACTATTTCCCAGCCTCTCTTGCAACTAGACATGGCCATGGGATTATGTCCTGGCCAGTGAGAGGTGTTCTTCAAGATTTCCGGGAAGACTCCTATAAAAGGAAGAAATGTGTCCTGTATTTTCTCTCCTCTATTCCTCCAGCTTAGAATATGAATGCAATGGCTAGAATCACAGCAGCTGTCTTGAACTCTGAGGCAGCATATTAAAGACAGAGAAACACCTGTTAAAAGGAGCCTGAGCCCCTGATGGCCATGGAGAATTTGCAGACTGCGCTACAACAAGCTCAACTCTGGGATTTCTTTTATGTTGAAGAGAGAAACAAACTTCTGTCTTATTTTAAGTCACTGCTATCTGGGACGTTTCTACTATATGCACCTGAACCTCTTCTGTCTCATATATGCCATTTATTAATTTTGTATTTCACACCAAGCTTGTTTCATTACCCAGTGTGCTGGATAACAGAATCAAATTTCAGGCAAATCCCTACACCCACTAAAAATACAACTATAAAAAATATCTGGGGTGTGAAGAAAAAGGAAAAGGAACCCTCCTACACTGTTGGTCCAAATGTACATTGAAAAGAACTATGGAAATTCCTTAAAAAGCTAAAAACAGAGTTACCATATGATCCTGCAACCCAATTCCTGGGCATATATCTGAAGAAAATTCTAATTTTCACAGTAGCACTGTTTAGAATAGCCAAGACATGGAAGCAACCTAAAGGTCCATTGACAGAGGAATGGATAAAGATGTGGCATATATAATGGAATATTACTTGGCCATAAAAAAGAAACAATGCCATTTGCAGCAACATGGATGGACACAGAGTTATCATACTAAGAGAAGTCAGGCAGAGAAAAACAAATATCACATGATATCACTTATACTTAGTCACTCAGTCATGTCCAACTCTTTGTGATCCCATGGACTGCAGACTGCCAGGCTTCTCTGTTCATGGGATTTCCCAGGCAAGAATACAGCAGTGGGGAGCTATTCCCTCCTCCAGGGAATCTTCCCAAACCAGGAATCAAACTCCTGCATTGCAGGCAGATTCTTTACCGTCTGAGCCACCATATCACTTACAGATATAATCTTTAAAAAATGATACAAATGAACTTATTTACAAAACAGAAATAGACTCACAGACATGGAAAACAATCTTATGGCTACCAAAGAGAAAAGGAGGGAGAGGGATAAATTAGGAGTTTGAGATTAACATATACACACTACTATATATAAAACAGATAAAATAAGCAGGACACACTGTATAGTACAGAACTATATTCAGTATCTTATAATTACCTACAATGGAAAAGAACCTGAAAAAGAATATGTGTGTGTGTGTAACTGAGTCATTTTGCTGCATACCCAAAACCAACATCGCATTGTTAATCAACTATACTTAAATTAGAAAAAAATGGTTAAATAAAGATATCGCATCAAAACTGGAACAAATGGAAATGTCTGCTGGGAATCCTTGTTGACCAAGGGCTCATTTTTAGTCAACTTTGTGATGTAGATAATTTTTAAAAAATAAATTCAATGTCAAATTAATTCGTGGATTCAAGGAGGTAGAGTCAAAAGAACAGAGAAGATGAGCCTTCTAAAACAGGCATTTCAGACAGTAGATGGAATATTGAATTTATTTTTGAACATTTCTTTTGAAGAAGAATGTTGACAAAACTGAGGTGATCCAGAATGGAATAGAGAGGATGGTCAAAGTCCTAGAAAATGTCAACTAGATATTTAGACTACGATTTGGACTATTTAAACTGGAGAAGGGAATAATGGGATGGGATTACACAAATGATGGGGAAAATCTGCAAAGCTACCATGTTCTAAACTCATTCCAAGTAGCTAGAGAAGAAGGAGGTAGAACAGCATGTGAGAGTCAACAGAAATGAGTATAAGACCCATCAAACAAACAAAAAAAGATTTAACTGCCTTATAAAATATTGACTTCTCTGATATGCTGATTGATTAATTGATTTACTCTTCACCTTGTGCCCAAAATAAATATCTAACATTTTAAAATGATTATGTGATAACACTCTTCTGAGCGCTTTGTATGTATAATTCATTTGATTCAGACAACACTCTTAAGTAGTTACTATTATTATCCCTATTTTTATGGATGAGCAAACTGAGAAAGAAAAGTTCAATAACTCGCCCAAGGTCACACAGACAAGAGGATGGATTCAGCAGCCAAGACTCAAAGGCAAGTGTACTGGCCCTCCAGCCCACGGGTTTATCATCAGACAGCTCCACTGCTTCTTCCTTGCTGGAATATGCAAGGCTTCCTATGACTGTCCTGTTACTGGAGCAGACCATAATAGTTAACTGTCTGGAATGCTAAGGTGATAACGGGGTATTGTGGACCCCCTGATACCTTCAACAACTTGGGATCTGGGGAAGCCCAGTGGGATTCCATGGAACTGTGGATATGCTGGGTGTGTAACGTGGAGAGTTTGATGTGAATGTCAACCTAACTGGAGGGTAGTTCAAGACAAGCATTAGAAATCAGAGGCACACATGCTCTGATATCTAGAGGCACACAAATATCAAGGCTAGAGATAAATGATCTGAAATCCCTCTTTGGATATGTGACCAAGGAAGCCGTGAAGCACTCACATCTGAGAAGGTAGAAAGCAGAGACTGAAGGAGGAAGATGCTAAGGCTTAATCATGGATTCAGCCATGCCCTGCACACACAGACAGGAAAGAAAAACCAACAGTAGCTAAGCATGGAAATAGCCTCATGCTCCAGGAGACAATACAAAAGTCTCTGAAACGTTAGACAGTGAGAACTCGGTTGCTTTTGTTTGTCTTGAATCCATCCCCCCTTACTCTTCCAACAGCCCCCTACATTTTCCTCTGGAAACCATCCCTCTCTGTCATCTTCTCCTGGTGTGGTTGACCCCACTCCTTGGGGAATACGAGGTTGCCCGTGTTTCAAACCTGGTCAGTAAGAAGAGTCTTTGCCCTGATTCCCCACAGTTGGTTGAGAGTAAACGTAAGACCCAAGCGGGTCCAGTGAGAATCAACACTGAAACATTTGTTGGAAATATTAGGAAAGACATTTTCCCTTTACTGCCCTGGGGACCTAAGCCAATAAGATGAACCCATGGAGCTACCAGGACCATCCTTCCTGCTCTGCAGAGAGCTTGTCCATAAACAAATCAACATGAAAGAAAGTGAAACCAAAGGACTGAGGGGGATGGAGAGGGGGCATTTGTACATTAGATTCTGCTATCTGAATATTTACCTATATTCTCTGGATGTTTTTGGTTATGTGAGCAAATAAATTCTCCTTTGCAGTTGGTTTCTGTCATTTTCCACTGAAAGTGATGGCCAGTATGATCTATGTTTCAGAGACCTCTTTCTTTATGTACCCATGCCTCTCTCTGCCATGCTGGGCTGTGCTAAGACGCTTCAGTCGTGTCTGACTCTTTGCAACCCTATGGACCGTAGGCCATCAAGCTCCTCTGTGCATGGGATTCTCCAGGCAATAATACTGGAGTGGGATGCCATGCCCTCCTCCAGGGATCCATGCCTCTCCACTACATCGGAAACCCCTTGAGAGCAATAAATGTGCTTCCTCACATGGCAGCACCAAGCACAGGGCCAGGCACATTCTTGGCAAGAGTAAACCTCACTGAATGATTTTGAACGAATTACATGAAATAATACTGGCAAGAGGGTGCTATAAGCCACAGAGCATTGTTTTTAACTATTATTTCAAAAAAAGATTATATAACAGCCTCTCTTTATATTTTGAGCTTACCGAACCTGAAGTTCAATCCAGTTCATTACGAAGTGGTGCCCTCAAAGTATCTGTTCAGCTACATATAATCCTACCCATCTTGGCTCACTGCCTTGCCCCTTCCCTTCTTTCTGGAATGCACCCTTTAAGGAAATGGAGAGCTGGTACTTAAAATCAAATCTTGGCAAGGTACATGCTTTCTTTTATACAAAAACAAAACAAAAAAGACTGAGGAGTACATCATTTAAAGTAATAAAAAAACAATTTATGATCCATCTCTGATGTTCAAATGCAAAATGGGATGGAAAAATGTCTGTGTATAATGAATTCTGCAACATTTGCTAAAGTCCTGCAAGAGAAGGAAAGAAGACAAATGATTCAAAAATAGAAATCTCCTCAATTCAAACACTTTTCACAAAAGGAAACCACACACACACAAACTGTGTAGAATAATCAGAAATGTAATAGTGACAGACTCAAGACAGAAACTAAAAATCTATGATAGGCTCAATAATGAGAAACTCTCACCACATCTTTCAACTCTATTCACTCATATACTCTCTCTTTCCCTGGATCTGAGCAAACAGAGATTAAAAAGTAAATAATGAGAGGGAAGGAAACCCTATCCACTATAGCAATTAAGAATGCGGGTTTGGCTATTATGTATAAAGTAGACCAACAACAAGGTCCTATTGTATAGCACAGGAACTACATTCAATATCCTGTGATAAACCATAATGGAAAAGAATACAAAAAAGGATGTATATGTGTGTATAACTGAGTCACTTCACTGTACAACAGAAATTAACACAACATTGTAAATCAATTTTACTTTAAAGAAAAATGTGGGTTTGTGAAAGCAAGGAATATTAGAGTCCCTGGCTCTGTCACTGTGACCTCAGACAAGTCGCCCCACCCCTCTGAGCTGGATTCCTCATCTATACAAGGGTTAACACAGTAGCACCCTCTTAGGTTGGTGGGTTAGAGAGAGAATGGCATAGAGAGTGCCTGAAGTTAAGTGAAGGTCGCTCACTCATGTCCGACTCTTTGCGACCCCATGGACTATACAGTCCATGAAATTCTCCAGGTCAGAACACTAGAGTGGGTAGCCCTTCCCTTCTCCAGGGGATCTTCCAAACCCAGGAATCTAACCCAGATCTCTCACACTGCAGTCAGATTCTTTACCAGCTGAGCCACAGGGGAAACCCAAGCATACTGGAGTGGGTAGCCTGCCTATACCTTCTCCAGTGGATCTTCCCGACCCAGGAATCGAGCCAGGGTCTCCTGCATTACAGGTGGATTCTTTACCAACTGAGCTATGTGCTTAACACAAAGGAATTCTCATTCTTTAAATCATCCTTTCATTGTGCATGGCTTAAATCAGCCACCATGTCATCAACAAGCCTTCTTTACAGGAAGGGAGCCCCAACTGGAACACCTGGTTGCCAACTGTGGCTCTAACTATGTATCCCACCTTAACCAAGTTAAATTCACCCTCTTGCAAAAGAGTCACTCAGAACCTAACACCTCTGAGGCTCGTTCCATCTAAGAGGCTCGACCTGTTCAGAGCAGCCAAGTATTTATCTCATGGGAACTGGCAGAAATGTGTCGCTGGCCTAGAAGGAGCCCTGTGCACTGAACAGTCTCTCCTGAGTCTCCTCTCTTCCTTTCTGAAGGAAGAGGTGCTGATACTTTAGTCCCCTCAACCACAGGAAGAGGCCAATGCATCTTTGCTCCCCTGTAATCAAAAGGTCGGTGAACTCACACTTGAAATCTCAAAGAAAGCTTAAGTGGAAAAGACATCTTTCAGTGACCAACATCATAATCCTCCCCACGTCCTGCCATCCCAAACAGAGACATCCAGGGAGTCGTGGGTGAAACAATCAGGAGACAATCAGCTTAAGACATCACCCATCCAATCCACTCTGACAGTGATGAGCAACGACACTGTTCCTTACAAAACAGAAACAGGAATGGCAGATCATCACGACGAAAGCCAACTAACTATTGGCGAGGCTTTTGAGTCGCTTCTTCTTTTTTTTTTTTAACTGTGTCATTCACCAAAAAGGAGACAGGGAAAGTGGGCAAGTTAAAAACAGCTCCCTATCTAACTGGAAGCTCGAGGTAATTAACAGACAATTCTGAGACTTCATTCATTTGCTCACTTATGCAATAAATACTTAAGTATGAGGTTCTGTTCTGGATGCTGAGGATAGAGCAATAAACAAAACAGGTGAGAGCCTTGCTCTCAATGTATATGTTAGTGGAAATTGATTAATTAAGTAGTTAAGTAAGTAATAACGCCAAAATTAATTAAGTAATAACGCCGATTTTTCTTATCCGTGTTTTCATTTTCTCTGGCTAAATACCTAAGAGTGATATTTGTTAAATTGCCAGATCACACAGTAATTCTATTTTTAATTTTTTGAAGAACCTCTATGGAAGCAACCTGAGTGTCATGTCCATCAACAGATGAGTGAAGATGATGTGGTGTGTGTGTGTGTGTGTGTGTGTGTGTGCATACACTCAACCGTAAAAAAAAAGGAATGAATTTTTGCCATTTGCAGCAGCATAAATGGATATGGAGGATACTGTGCTTAGGGAAATGTCAGAGGAAGATAAACACTGTACGTTTTCAATTACATACGGAATCTAAAAATAAAAACAAACAAATATAACAAAAGAGAAACAGACCCACAAATACTGAGAACAAACTAGTGGTTACAGAGGGGAGATGGGTGGAGGGGAGGGGCATCACAGATGAAGGGGATCAAGAGGTACAAACCAGTAGGTATAAAATAATTTACAAAGATGTAATGGACAGCACAGGGAATATAGTCAACATTACATGGATCATAATCTACAAAATCTGCAGTCCCTATACTGTATAGTTGAGACTAATATAATTTTGTAAGTCAACTATACTACAAGGAAAATGACAATAATTAGGTTAACAAACAAGATAATCTCAAGCTCTGACAATTACTGCAGTGGGAATAAACCAAGCGGTATGACAGAAAGTGACCCGCGCTGGAAGGAGCAGGGCTGCAGCCAAGGCAGGCAGGTAGGCTGTGCTCTGAACACTTCTAGAAGATACTATTCATACTGCAACTGAGTGACAAGGGAGAGAGAGCCAAGAAAAATCAAGGGCAAAAGCCGCTGATGTCAGGCTTTCTCAAAGGGAGTGCTATTGGCATTTGTGTGGGATTGTTTTCCTTGTGTGGGTCTGTCCTGACCACTGCAGGACATTTCGCATCCCTTGACCCCACCCAATATCTTTTTTTTTTTTTAGTTAAATGAAATTAAAAATTTTTGCTTCCCCAGTGGGTGCAGTGATAAAGAATCCACCTGCAGAAGACAAAAGAAATGCGGGTTCAATCCCTGGGTGAGGAAGACCCTCTGGAGAAGGAGCTGGCAACCCATTCCAGTATTCTTGCTTGGAAAATTTCGTGTTCAGAGGCGCCTGGAGGGTTATAGTCCATGGGGTCACAAAGAGTCAGACACGACTGAGCGTGCGCGCGCACACACACACGCAAATACACATCGACAAGCTGATTTTCAATGTTGTGTTAGTTTCAGGTGTACAGAAAGTGATTCATGCATATATATATATATATATACACACACACATATAAACACATACATATGTGTATACATATCTGAATCTATGCATATATATATATTCTTTTTCAGATTCTTTTCTCTTATAAATTATTACAAAATACTGAGTAGAATTCCCTGTTTCCTGTGCTATACAGTAGATCCTTGCTGCACAGGAAATTCTTAAAAAAATAATAATAATAAGAGCAAAAGCACCTGGGCCTCCTGAGAACTCACTGTAACTTTTTTCTTTTATTGTAGCATAGTTGCTTTACAATGTTGTAAAAAAGAGTTAACTAATGAGAACCAACTGAGTCGCACTGGGAACTCTACTCAATGCTCCGTAGTGACCTAAATGGGCAGGAAATCCAGAATAGAGGGGAATCTATGTAAACGTACAGCTGACTCACTTTACTCACCCAATATCCATAGGGTCCCGTGTGTAATCACCGGTATAGCAGAAAATGTCCCCACTCCTTTCCCCAAAGGAAGGGCCATCACTCTCCTTGTTGAGAACCACTGATACAGCAGAGAACAAAGGCCAGGGCCCCAGGTTAGAAAGAAGCCTGGGCTGTGTAATGAACAGGGAGAAGGCTAGCGTGCCTGGCACATAATGAGTGATGTGGAAAGAGGCGAGAGCTGACTTTATGGCCACAGACGCATAGCTGCGGCAGGCTGAGTTTGCTTGCTGTCAGCTGGGGAGATTTCATGTAGGAGAAAGAGGATGAGCCAAGCACAGAAGTTACCCACACACTTTCTGAACCACATCAGAAAAGGGGACATGATTCTATGGGCAATTAGATAACAGTTTGCTGCCTCAGTGCTGCAATTAGCAAAGCTGGGAGGAGCAGAGGGAGTTGGGCAAACTACCACAGTTCATTAATCCTAAAATGTGTATTTTTAATTCACATTTTAACCTATCTGAAATTAAAATGTGTGTCACAGTCATCATCACATATTGTCACTTCCCGAGCCTGTGCGTCAAAACCAACAGCAGCCTGCAAAAAAATTTCTGGGGACAAGGATGGAGTGCTCTTTAAGAAATGCTGCCAGGGCAACCGCCTGGGTGAATTAAGAACTATACCACAAGGAACATGCCAGAGAAAGACATTGCAAACTGAGGGTGGCTTAGACGGGTCAAACTTTGAATAGGAAATGTTAAGGAGTCCATGGACCAATTTATTTCATTTGTTTTTTTTACTGACGTATGAATGCAGGAGACTGATGGATGATAAATGTTTAAGCATAAGGATGCTCTTTCCAATAAATACACAATTTAAAAAATTCTAAATGTAAAAGTACTACTGTGACAGTTTAATTTGCAACGCTCTATTACTAGTGATCCTAAGGGTAACAGTGCACAGGATAGATTCAAGGAAATCTGAGAACCTTTAATGAACATCCAGTGGGTGCCAAGAATTTTATATATGCTACACAACACATAATCTCAGAGCAACTATCCTAAATCCACACAATGAATTTCGCTTCACAGACACTAATAAGCAACTTCCTGTGGCTTGCTTTCTTTTCTCACTTCAAATGAACCACGTCCAGTATTTAAGGGGCCAAGGTCACTCTGCGGGGACAAGATGACCAAGAGTGATCACATCTTCAAAGACAGGTTCTAACATCGTTTTGGATCGTCACTCCAACCAGTCTTCTCATTCCGCCTTTGTGATGGTTCATGTTAAGCATCAACTTGATTGGGCGAAAGGATGCTGAGATAGCCAGTACAACATGATTTCTGGATGTGTCTGAGTGTGTTTCCAAAAAAGACAAGTATATGGACTTCCCTAGTGGTCCAGTGGTTGGGAGTTCGCCTGCCAGTGCAGGGGACATGGGTTCAATCCCTGGTCTGGGAGGATTCCACATGCTATGGAGCAACTAAGCCTGAGTGTCACAACTACTGAGCCTGCCCTCTAAAGCCCAGGAGCCACAACTCCCAAAGCTCATGCACCTGGAGCCTGTGCTCTGCAACAAGAGAAGCCCACGCACCACAAGCAGAGAGTAGCCCCTGCTCGTCGCAACGGAAGGAGACCCAGTGCGGCCAAAAATAAATAATTAAAAAAAAAAAAAAATAAATAACTCCGCTTTAAAGAAAAAAAGATGGAGGGCAAATCTGCTCTAGGCTTGAGCTGGGATGCCCACCTTCTCCTGCTCTCAGACACTGACACTCCTGCTTCTTGGGCCTTCAGGCTCGGAATGAATTACACACCACCAGCTTTCCTGGGTCTCCGACTTGGAGGTGGCAGATCATGAGACTTCTTGACCTCTGTAATCACATGAACCAACTCCTATAATAAATTAACATCTTCCTATAAGTGATGTACAGACACAGATATAGGTACAGATAGAGATTACTCCAGCCCAACTCCAGACATAGATATAGGTATAGGTAGAGGCATGCATTCAGTCTTCTTTAAAAAGAAGGCTGAGCACCGAAGAATTGATGCTTTTGAAGTGTGGTGCTGGAGAAGACTCTTGAGAATCCCTTGGACAGCAAGGAGATCAAACCAGTCAATCCTAAAGGAAATCAGCAGAGGGGCAGTGGTGCAAAGGATAACACGTCTGACTACCGATCAGAAGATTCTAAAGGAAATCAGCCCTGAATATTCATTGGAAGGACTAATGCTGAAGCTGAAACTCCAATACTGTGCCCACCTGAGGCGAAGAGCTGACTCATTGGAAAAGACTGATGCTGGGAAAGATCGAAGGCAAAAGGAGAAGAAGGTGGAAGACGATGAGATGGTTAGATAGCAACACCTACTCAATGGACATAAGTTTGAGCAATCTCCAGGAGATAGTGGAAGACAGAGTTGCCTGGCATGTTGCATTCCATGGGGTCGCAAAGAGTTGAACACAACTTAGTGACTGAACAACAACAAACAGGCATAGTTAGAGACAGGGAGAGATGGAATACTGTTGGTTCTGTCTCTCTGGAAAACCTGAATACAGCTTTGGAAAATATCCTTTGATCTCTGCTCAGACACCACGGGGAGGTGGTATCTCAGACGCCACTCTGAGGTAGGAAGGGATGCAACCTGCACTCGGACAGATGGAGAATGTTTCCTAAGAATCATTGCAAACTGGAATGGAACTTAATGATTAATAATAAAAAAATTCAACTGTTACATAAAGATCTTAGGCAAAGAATTTAACCCATTAAAGCCTCTCTGCCTAGGTTTTATTCCTCGATCTCTGGTAATTAGTACCCCAACTTTCCTTTGGGGAACAGCCCTCCTTCCTCTTGGTCTGTGTTGTTTGGGGCAGGATGCCTCCAGCCCAGCTCCAGGGATGGCAGGACACCTGGTCTGTTTCATCAGGTTTACAGTGATTGGTTCAGGGATGGGTATGTTACCCATCAGGGCCAATGAGAATCACCCTTGGAACCTCTGCTGAATCTTCTTGAGAAAGCTACATTCCCTCTCCTCCACTATGGGCGGGCCATCTGAAAGTAAGCCTGGAACTATTGGCAGTCACCCCATGCAGGAGGCCTGTCTGAGAATGAAGCCAGCACAGAGAGGAGCAAAGAAGTAGAGACAGACAGAGCCTGGATGGTTTTGAATCCCTGGATCCAGCTGTGCCTGAAACCACTGCAGGATGTTAGATTTTTCACTTAGTTAAACAAATCAATTCCTTTCTTGGGGAAGGACGGTGTCACTTGCAACATATGGAGCCCTGACTTACAAACATATAGGCATCCTTCATTTTCAAAAGTTCACTTTATGCCACCTTGCTTTTACAAAAGACTGACACAATGGTATCGCAAAGAGTCGGACACAACTTAGCAACTGAAAAACAACAAAAGTTACCTATTTATGCTAACTGAAAGAAATTCTAAGAGGATTTTTCACAGTCATGAAAAAAGGTAAAAAGCAAAAATACCATCCAGGGTTTGTTTTACTGCAAGTTCAGCCATTACAGAGGCAGAACTCATCCCCTGCAGTGAGGGGGCACCACCAACCGCCCTCCCTGGGAACCACACTCAGCATCTCAGCCTCAAACCACCATGGCTCTGAACTGTGTCCATGAGCACCTGTGCTTTACCTTAATTGATTTTGTGCATCAGCAAGCAGAATGTGTCCTAAGGTAACTTACCTCTTTGCTTCGCACCACTTCAGTTTACAAAAAGGTTTCATGCTCCGCTTTCAGCTAGCGAGGGAATCCCATTCACTACTAGATCCTGGAGGGCTGGTGGCTTAAATGTTCAAACAGGTAGACTGTGTCGGCCTCTTACCTGAGCTTAGGATGAGACTTCTTCTATAAGAGTGTAAGTGACTAGAGGCCATGCCCTTCAGTGCACGGACACCACTGTGCATTGAACAACATACATGGAGGACACAAAGTGTATTCACTGCAATATCCTAGGAAATCAGTTACATTGCCAAGGGTTTTCTAGATCAAAGCCTGACTCAGAATTCACAAAGCACACTCCACAGTAGACAGGACTCCTGGTAAGGTCAGCCCTCCATAGCCTGGCAAATGTCCGAGGGAGAATAATGTAAGAAATAGAAAACTCTGCTGGGCCAATGAAGCTACTGGGCCCTTCATCATTCCCATTATAAAGCCTGAAATCCCCACCATCAGGTGCTCCCTTTGGCTTCTAGCACTCTCTCTCTCCCCCACAGATTTCTGGTGGGATATGTTTGTGTCACATGGGAAGGGTCACCTGAATTCACTAGCTCACCTGTCCAGATCACACAGGGCTGCTCATCACACTAGCTGCAGCCTCCTAGAAGAATCAGAAAGGCCTGGGATTGTTGGCTTGCTTGTGGCTCCACTACCTTGTAAATTCCCTAAGGAAGAGAAACTGTATCTCGCTGGGCTCCACTGTACTCCAGTATCTCATATAGTGCCTGCGACACAAGCGCACAATATGGTTGACGGTAGACAGCCCTGAGGTGGGAGTTAGGACCCGGTTTCTGGTCCTAAACCTGCCAAGTCTACACGCCCATTCATGCCAGGCTCCTCTGGGGCCCTGAGTCCTCATTCCCACAAATGAGGAGGCGGGTCGCTGAGATCTGAGATCAAAGCCAGGAGTCCTGCACAGCTGGGTGTGTTTGCCCCATCGTGCAATTTTATACTTTGGTAACAATCTAAAAAGTGGGGAGATTTCATATGAAAATTCAGATTTGTGGGTTTTCTTTCAAAATGGAAGCTCTGGCAACACGGAGTCCACAGTGCACAAGCAGTGAAGGGCCAGTGAGAGTGAGGGTTGTGCCACTGGGTGGATGGAGCCTGAAACCTGCCCCCTCCGCAGTCCCCATGTGGCCCCTGCCTGAGGCCAAAGGTCAGCTGTTCATGATCACATGACTCTGTTTTCTTTTAGTGAATAAGTATCTATAAAGATAGACCAAGAGAGCCATGTTTTAAAAAATGTTTATAGAGAGAGCACACTCCTTTGTAGGAGAGAATTTAACTTTCATATAATAATAATACATCCTCATACAATAACAATAATAATATATCCATCACCCAGGCAGCATCACTAGAGACGCCAAGTACCATCCTAAGCACATTACATTCATTTAACCCATTCAAGGCTTCCCTGATCGCTCAGTTGGTAAAGAATCCACCCACAATGCGGGAGACCTGGGTTCAATCCCTGAGTTGGGAAGATCTCCTGGAGAAGGGAAAGGCTACCCACTCCAATATTCTGGCCTGGAGAACCCCATGGACTATAGAGTCCATAGGGTTGCAAAGAGTGACACGACTGAGTGACTTTCACTTTCAGCACTTTCATTTAACCCATTTAGTCCTTATAGAAACTTTACCTATGAATATGAGATAGATACTATGACTATCCAAGTTTTTAAAAGGAAGAAACAGAGGCTCAGAAAGGCTCCGTAATCTAAGATCACAGGGTCAGTGAGCAGCCTCTAAGCCTGGAACCCAGGCAGCCTCCTCACACCCATTATACGCCACTGCCACGCGCTTTTAAGCTGAAAGGACCAAGCCTAACCAAGGCCAGACTTGTGTACTCACCTATTAACCAATTTAGGCTCCTCTGCTTCCCTGCCATTTTTCAGAAAGGGCAACTGAGTCTGATGGGAAGTTATTTTTTTCCCAATTTTCCCAAAAATTCATACCAAAAAAAAAAAAATGGGGAGAGGACAGAGGCCACAATCCAAGCCAACCAACTTCCAGCATTGCTCTTTTTTCTAATACCAGGAATTTTAGTCCTAGAGCCTAGACTGGAGATAAATTCTCATGTAGCTTCTTCAGGAGCCAAGAGAACGGAGAGTCATTTTAGAAAGTCACTACCTCATTGCTACATGACCAGGCTTGAGGCTCACGGACCTGAGGAAACAAGTCCAAGTTCAGGGGGCGTCCAGTGTCGCCTGGCGCATGGGAGTCTCCTGGTGGACAGATGGCTCCCAGTGAGCTCCTTGTACCATGCACTAAGATGCTTGAGAAAACAGAATACGTAACAAACTCAGTTACTTGAGCCCAGGCTCAAGATGTAGAGAGACACAATTACTCAGAGGTACAATAACCAAAGACACGAAACAGTATCTCATATCACCAATGTACTGGCACTTCTAAAATAATAAGACGAGTGTGCCTCCATCTTGATAACCTCTAAAATACACCATTCACTGTTTCCAGTTCCCCATATCTTGGAGGAAGAGGAAGGCTAGGCTCTAGAAATCCCCTCCATGGGATATTTCTCAGAGACTATCTTATTGGGAAGGCATCTTTCATCTATAAATCTACAACATAAATACAGAAATCCTTAGCTCAGTATCAGTTTAGTATAAGAACGTAACATCTTTAGTACTACTACAGATGCTGGCAACAAAGTTGTCAGGTTACATGGCTGTGTACTATGCAGCCAAGGCTTTCCTGGTGGAAAGTCTTACAAGCTCGACCCTGCAAATTAGCATAACTATCCAGTAAAATAGTTACTATTGTTACCCTGCTGTAATTGATGAGAAACAGACTGCTTGAAGGATTAGATGACACTTCCCAAGTCCCACAGCTAGGAAGCATCAGGAGCGAGATCTACAAGTAAAATGCATAGTCTCCAATAACCCACACAACCCTGCCTCCTTCCAGAAATCTAACTGACCTTATAATGCAGTGGGATGCTTTGGGGATTGTTATTCCATCAGCCAAGACTGCATGACCCTATTGCCAAAACCCATTTCTTAATACCTCTTCAGGGTGTCAAGAACCTCATGGGGTCACCCAGGCTCTACCCATCCACTATGCCACTCAGAATGCCAGCTGAAGGTCAATGGGTACCAGTGTGAATAGCCAAGGGGAATAAAAGCTTGTTTTTCTCCAGTACTTGTTAGCACGAAAATAAT
This sequence comes from Oryx dammah, assembly GCF_014754425.2. Classification (NCBI taxonomy): domain Eukaryota; kingdom Metazoa; phylum Chordata; class Mammalia; order Artiodactyla; family Bovidae; genus Oryx; species Oryx dammah. The sequence continues at coordinate 180,350,129 of NW_024070186.1, read as the reverse complement.
CATTCATTTCCTACTGTTTGGGTGGCAGGGTTACAAGGATCAGCCCAAAAGATGGCATATCAATGCAGTTCACCAAATGAGTCATCAGAATGAGAATATCCATTTATTGGAGCAGACATGTGTTGACAGAATTCATCCAATGTAAAAAGGTAGCTGATGTAAACTGCCTCCAAAAAGTACCACCTGTTCGGCAATCTCTCCTGATGTTCATCTACTGTCCAGGGTTTGAGGAGGTGGGGGCGGGGGCAGGGAAGGCAGTGAGAGAAAGGAAAGGAGAGAGAAAAGCTACAATATTTGCTTTAGAATATTTGTTTTAAAGACATAAGTTTCAAAACTGGAAAGCCTGATCCAGTTGCTTTGACTGCCACTTATTCCCTGGATCCTAAAAGAGGGTAGGCCATCTCTGGCAGGCTTTGTGGGTTTTGCAGGGTTTCTACCCCAATCCTGGATCAGGAGAGGCCAAGTGGAGATGCAGCAATATGATGGAACTGCTCCTTTGCAAACATTATGAAAAGTTTTATCCTTCCATAATAGACTCTAACCAAATGGCCTGCTCACTGTGCGACAGCAAAGTGCCAAAAGTAAACCTCCTAACAGCCTCCAAGCAAGTCTTCAGGTTTGCATGTAATGTAGGAAAGCATCTTTATTTTCCCCAGAAGCTTACACTTGCCTGACCTACAGTCCGTGCTGGGATGGGAGTGCATTAAAGGGTTAACTCAGCAGGTTTGCGGGCCCCAAACCCTGCACACTCCAAAGAAAAGCCTGACCCTTGACCATGCCCTGGGAGGTAAACTCTGAACCCTTGGAATAAATACCCCACCTGAGAAGGGTCTGTATAACTGAGACATTGGAACATGCCAAACAGTTTATGCTAACACTGTGATTTACAGTGAACAGCTGTTTTTGTTTGGGCCATGCCAAATCAGCTGGACCTTTGGAGGGGCGGATCTTGGAGGCTGAGTAGCTATGGTCTTCACACAGGCACTCCAGGCCTAGGTGACTAGTCCCCAGCATGATTCCTGGACCACAAGCCTTGGTGAGCATTCCTGGTTGGCACCACTTAGCACATCTGTCACCGTTGCTGGGAGAATTCGTGCTCTCTGTGAAGCTCCACTGGGAGGACACATATGGAAGCCTGGGTCTGGTTTCTCCTGGACTCCACCCTCTGTGTCTTTGTCCTTTGCTGATTTTAACATGCATCCTTTCAGGACTGTGAGAATAACAGCTTTTCTGAGTTCTGTGAGTCCTGCTTGCAAATCACCAAACAGGAAAGTGGTTTTGGAGATCCCCCCAACTCAGGAAGGGAGAGAGAACAGGAGGGAGGGAGGGAGGGAGGAAGGAGAAGAAGAAAGGAAGGGAGGAAGGGAAGGGGAAGAGGAAGGGAAAGGCAGGAAAGAAGTAAAATGAAACAAGAAGAAAACAAGCCAAGAACTGTTCGCATGTCAAATCTCTTACTGTTTGGGCTCAAAGTAACAACAGGAAAGAAAATACCATGTATGCAAGCTCCTCAAAAGACAAAGAAAATAGATAATACTCAGAGGCTGCCGGTGCAACATCCAGGGCATCACTGAAGACTCCAGCATGCATTCATCCATCGAGATTGCTTTGTCTAACTGTTTCCCCAGTATAATGACTAACCTCCGCCTTTGGGAAATCCTGACTATTCCCTGTTGATGAAAACACTCCACTTCAGAAATAAAACTTTCAGAAGTGATCTGGGAGAGACTAAAACAGATTATAGCATTGAATAATGCTTTTTTTGTGGTCAAACAAGAGAATCAAATGGATTGCTGCCTATTTCTGCACCACCAAGGCAACTGCACATCCACATCGAAGGCTCTGGCAAAGCTGAGGGAATACACTCCAAGCCTGGGCCCGATGCTGGAAATCCAGACCTCCATTCATACTCTTAACTCTTCTCAATTCATTGAAAACCACATCAAGCAAAAATCATTTGAAAGAAATTACCTCTGTGTATTACACCATGACCAGTGAAAAACGTCCCACCTGAGACTCGATGGTCCCGAAGCAATAAAATTTTTGCTGAAGTGCAAGATGTAATAACTCAGGGAGAAGAAGTCCCCATGACAACAAGGAGGGGAAGGAAATGAGTGAGAATCTGGGGCTTCAAGTCTCTCACGAGAATCTGAGGCTTCAAGTCTCTCACAATACAAGACTCCACCACTTTGTACTTGGAAATCTGTCTTTGGGATTGAAAGCACAAAAAATAATTTCCTCTCTATCGCTTTCCTGCCTGCCCAGGTGGTATTGTTAAACCAAACTACACCTCATCTAAAGAGGATGAGAATCGGGGCACCAGGACAGAACTTGCCTCTATTCTATGTTTTCTGCATCTCTCGAATCAAAATAATGCAGGTGAGTTATGGATCTGATGGCAAGACCAGTATTTCAGAGGGTTCAATGTGCAAACATGAGGAAGCTGTGGGCAGTTAGAGAAAACCACAGGCTTTCACACCATGAGATGTCTGGGACATTTTCCAAACACTGTGTCCCATTTCTTTTTAAGTTTATGTTATTTTTATTTTATCACAATAATTTTTTAAAGGAGGGAAAGGTATGATCCTAGAAATAAAAACAGTAATAGTTTCAGAGTTGACACACCTTCAATTATATTTGATCTCTTCTGTAATCCATATAATCTGAAGGAGCATTGGCAATTAATGAGTCAAAGTTTTTTGCTTTTTTAAAAGCCTACAGCACTTAGTATTCCCAGGTGGTATCCCACCCAAGTACTAACCAGGCCTTGCTCTTCTTAGTTTCCAAGATCAGACAAGATCAGGCATGTTCAGCGTAGTATGGCTGGAGACAGCAATGATTTGCTTTTAGAACAGGTGCACCTTTTCCCTGGAGGCTCAGTGATAAAGAATCCGCCTGCAATTTAGGAGACGTCAGTTTGATCCCTGGATCAGAAAGATCCCCTGGAGGAGGAAATGGCAACCCACTCCACTATTCTTGTCTAGGAAACCCCATAGACAGAGGAGGCTGGTGGGCTACAGTCCATTGGGTCGCAAAGAGTCGGACACAACTGAGGAACTAAACCACCACTACTGTAGTTGATTTACAACATTGCGTTACTTTCAGGTACACAGCAAATTTATTCCCTGTCCATCACCAACTCCTGGAGTTTACACAAACTCATGTCCTTTGAGTCAGTGATGCCATCCAACCATCTCATCCTCGGTCGTCCCCTTCTCCTCCTGACCTCAATCTTTCCCAGCATCAGCGTCTTTTCAAACGAGTCAGCTCTTCGCATCAGGTTACCAAAGTACTGGAGTTTCAGCTTCAGCATCATTCCTTCCAATGAACACTCAGGACTGCTCTCCTTTAGGATGGACTGGTTGGAGCTCCTTGCAGTCCAAGGGACTCTCAAGAGTCTTCTCCAACACCAAGTTCAAAAGCATCGATTCTTTGGCGCTCAGTTTCTTTATAGTCCAACTCTCACATCCATACATGACTACTGGAAAAACCATAGCTTTGACTAGACAGACCTTTGTTGGCAAAGTAATGTCTCTGCTTTTTAATATGCTGTGTAGGCTGGTCATAACTTTCTTGCCAAGGAGTAAATGTCTTTTAATTTCATGACTGCAGTCACCATCTGCAGTAATTTTGGAGCCCCAAAAAATAAAGTCTGCCACTGTTTACACTGTTTTTCCATCTATTTGCCATGAGGTGATGGGACCGGATGACATGACATCACATATATATATACATACATGTGTGTGTACTCTTTTCCAGGTTATTTCCCACTATAGGTTATTATAAGATATTGAATATAGTTCCCTGTGCTATACAGTATATCCTTGTTGTTAATCTATTTTATTTATAGTGGTATGTATCTATTAATCCCATACTCCTAATTCATCCCTCCTCCCCTACTTTCCCTTTGGTAACCATAAATTTTTTTTTCTCCTATGTCTGTGAGTCCAATTTTGTTTTATAAATAAGTTTATTTGTATTATTTTCCAGATTTCACATATGTGTGACATCATATTAATATATTTACCTTTGTGTTTCATTTCTTTTCCAGGAGAATATCTCAGGAAAAAACTCCTAATTTCCCTACTGAATTCTCCCAGCTTGGCTCCTTGGTCGTGCCCCGTCTTCTCCAGTCCTGTGGATTTTCATGATCCCCCCAAATCCACAGTACTAAAACATTTTAAGGTTTTAGCTATCATTGCTGAGAAACAGCAGACACAAACACTGAAGCTTCCTCTGGAACGTTGATTTGTATAGCCATTTCCCCCACTGAGTCTCTGAGTCCTTATTTCTAAGAGATTGTTGCTGTGGGCCTCCCAGTCCTGCACAGCCCAGAGACCTTCTTTTCTTATAAGCTTTATTCATATACAGTTAATACACAAAACTGCACACATTCAACATATGCCTCTTAATGAGGTTTTATGGGGGTTTTTTTGGCCAGGCCATGTGGTGTACAGGTATCTTATTTCCCCAACCAGGGATGGAACCCATGCCTCCTGCAGGGGAAGCTAGGAGTCTTAACCACTGGACCACCAGGGAAGTCCCTGCCCCAGAGATCTTCTCAGTTCCCACGAACACCTTGTAAACAGGAGGCCTCTTTTCCCAGAACAACATAAAAACAAGAAGCAGCTTTCAATTAGCCAGGCTCTACCAAAGGACAGCTCAGGGTAGGAACTTGATATAATTTTGGCTCAGATGGTAAAGGGTCTGCCTACAATGCAGGAAACCCGGGTTCGATCCCTAGGTCAGGAAGATCCCCTGGAGAAAGAAATGGCAACCCACTCCAGTGCTCTTGCCTGGAAAATCCCATGGAGGGAGGAACCTGGTAGGCTACAGTCCATGGGGTCGCAAAAAGTCAGACACAGCTGAACCCAATCAACAGTCCTATGGCAAAAGTATTATACTTTTCACTTTGTAAGATCAAAAAATAAAGTTCAGAGAAGCCAGGCAACTAGCCCAAGGTCACACAGCTGGGACTGGGCAACCCTGAGATTTAAGCCTGGGTCAGAATGATGCTAAAACCTGACTATAAATCTACTAAGGGGGGTGGTGGCGGGAAGAAGAGGGTGGGGTATATGGAGAGAGTAACTTGGAAACATACATTTTAAAGAAAAATCTGCTGAAAACCCAATCAGAATAAAAGAGTAGTTAAATTCAGGCAATAAATGGTGTAAAATGTATAACACACATTCTCAGGGTCTTCACATGAAGCCAAACCTCCTCCCTTTAAGCTCACCCCAGTATTTCCACAAGGTCCATAACACTGAAGTCATAAATACTGACTTTTTCATTTTAAAGTACGTGCCTTGGTGTCTGGGTATGCACATGTGCTTTTTGTCAGTTTCAGTTTTCCATAAAACACTTGAATGATCAGCAACCCCAGAAGCAGATCATAATTCTAGTCATGAGGTGTACCAACTGGCATAATTCAGCTTTGAAAAGGCTCCCTCTAAATGGATTAAGTCTGACTGAATGACGCAGGTTCTCCCTGGGTGTGCTTAGGGTGGTTGCGGACAGGCATTCGGAGAAATGGGGTTAATTCCTTCCAAGTGTCTACTTGAACCCCAATAGATTTCCACCTCCCCGGGAGGACTCAGCTCAAAATTCCCAGGGGAGAAAGGATGGGGATGGGATAGAGTGGGAAGCTGGGGTGAGGAGGTATAGACTGGATAAACAAGGTCCCACTGTACAGCACAAGGGTCTATGCTCCATATTCTGTGACCAACCATAACAGAAAAGAATATGAATAGGAACATACATATGTGTATAACTGAATCGCTCTGCTATAAAGTGGAAATTAACACACAACATTATAAATCAACTATCCTTCAAATAAACTTTTAAAAAATTCTCAATCAGAAACACAGAATCAGTATTAGACAATCGAGGTGTTGTGTTTTTCTGATAAACAGTTTTGCAAAATATATTAGACACTTACTAATCTTTACTTTTTTTCCATTATCTATTTTGATTGAAGTAATACACTCACAGGATGGTGCACAGTGTCAAGGATTTACACTAAACACTTCTCTGCAGCCTGTTTTTTCTCATCAACCATAGATCTTGGAGACTGTTCCACGCCTGTATGCACAGCACTGTCTCATTCTTTTTAACAACTACATTGTATCCCTTCTGCGGATAAGCCATAACCTACCCAACCAGTGTCCTCCTGTGTACACTTAGGTGGTTCTCAATCTATTGTGATTAAAAATAAAACAAATTGCACATGGCTTTTTGTTGGACAACTATTCCTCTGAACGGAACACAGAGTAGTGTTGCTTTTAACAAGGGCATATACCTGTTCTTACAGAGATGCTACAATCCAACTCAAAAGTAAGGACAACAAAGAAATATACCTAGACCAAGGGAAAGCAGGCACACGTGCAATGAAGTCTGTCCTGAAGATTGCATGACACGTGGTTACTGCATGTATATTCTTTCTGAGAGAATCAGAGGGCCCATGGCCAAGGACGATGGGAACGTCTACAGAATCTAAAGAGCACTGCAATGTTTAAAATACACACTTCTTTTTGGAGGCACACAAGAGAAATATACATAGTAAACCTCACCTGCAGAGCATGCTGCACGGGACATTAACATATACAATTTAGACACAATAGCAATCTTCAGTCATAGAGCAGACCTTGATCACTGCCAAAAACATTTCTCCCCTCACCGTTGAATGCTCTGTGAATTTCATCTGTGATTGAGATTCTAAGTGAACTCAAAGAATTTCATTTTTATGGGTGATGGCAGGGAGAACTGGGCATCTCCAGACACAGCTGGCGAGAGTGTAAATATTTATATAAGCTTCCTGGAGGGAAATTCAGCAATGTGTACAGAAAGCTTTAAAATCATGCTCACTTGCTCACCTTTTGACCCAGTAATTATACGTCTATGCCCTGGAACTTGTCCTCAGAAAGTGTGTGTGTGTGTGTGTGTGTGCGTGTGTGTTTTCTGTACCATTTGCTCACTGCAATGTTGTAGGACCAGGGAAACACTGGAAGCAAGGTGAATGGAATGTCTGCCTGTAGGATATTAGTTAAATACATTACGATACACTCATACCATACAATGAACACCACATAGCCCATAAAATTCATGTGGTAAAGGAGTAGTTTGCAAACTGTGGGTCACAAATCCCTAATGAGACATGAAACCAGTTTTTGTGGGTCATGGACAGCTTTTTAAAAAATATTTACTTATTTGGTTGTATTGGGTCTTAGTTTTGGCACATAGGCTCAGTAGCTGTAGCACACAGGCTTAGCTGCTCCGGGGCATATGGAATCTTAGTTCCCTGACCAAGGATTGAACTTGCATCCCCTACATTGCAGATTCTTAACACTGGACCACCAGGGAAGTCCTCCCATGGACAGCTTTTTAAATAGAAGAGTATCAGAGTGCACCACACAAAGTGTCGCTATGGTTTTATAAATTTTTTGAAATACATGTGTGTTTATTCTAGGTCATTATATGAAATGTATCTCTTGCTGCAGGCAACCCAGGGATTGAACCCAGTTCTCCCATATTGCAGGAGGATTCTTTACCAGATGAGCCAGCAGGGAAGCCCACTGCAGGATACAGTAAAAACAAAATTGAAAACCACTGTAGTAACAGAATTTTCTTGCATGAAAATATGTCAACATTCTATATTTAAGTGGGGGGAAAATAAGTTAAAAATTATAGAGGATAATCCCAAATTTGACAAAATACCAACAATCAAATATATATGCATATATGTGCACAGAAAATAAACATCCTCTGGATAGTAATATTATGGGTGAAGGGAATTTTTCTCTGTTTTCCCTACATGCTTTTGATATTTTCTAAATTTCCTAGAATGAACAATTATTATGATACAATGCAGGAAAAAAACAGGCTATTTTCAAGTGAGGTTTTGGTAAGTAAGTGTTTTAAGATGCTCCTAAAAATGAGTCAGTCCATCCTGTGACATCCTCCTATAAAAAATCCTTTCAGAAATGCTACATGCCAAAGTATTGATGCCACAGCCTGGTCCTATGAGAAGGTTCATAGGAAAAATAAAATGATAGTAGTTCAGAAATTAAAGCATTCTGTATCGAAGTATGCACATAAGTGTTGTTTCCTTTAAAAAAAAAAGAAAGTAAGGAAGAAAGGAAGGGGAAGGGAAATGAATATGAATGAAGAATGAGAAGGAAACAAAGTATCAAAAATACCTGATATCTTAAAAAGAGAGAGAGATAGAAAAAGGTTATCTTTAATATATAGTCACAAAAAATTTGACAGGACTTTCACTTTATAACTAGAGGTTTCAGCCACCAAATATCCTTCTGAGGCTAATAAATTTTAAAATGTCCAAGAAGTCAATAATCCCTTTGTTTTAATTCATAATGAGGCAATGAAGTGGCCAATAGAGGTCAGTGACCTGACCTCTCTTCGAACCAGATGAGGAATTTGATAGTCAGTGCTAATTCAGGTTCAGGTGATGACTGCACTGTTGGAAAACCTAGCTACCTGGAAAAAAAGTGTGGGGCAGGGGCTTTAGTATGGAAGCATAATCATCAGTGATGCTATTTAAAATCTCCTGCTTCACCGCAGTGGTACCCCCGTCAGGCATGTGGCTGGTAACATTGCCAAATACGAAACAAGGAAAAGGCAGCTTTTCTGTGCGAATTCCATTTCTTCATTTTCCAAATCTTTCTCAAGTAGAGATGCGACCCTGAACTCATAATGATTCTCTTCTGCCATCAGCTCTGGGATTTCTATTTAAGTAGGTGATGTAGAGGTTTACTCTGCTTGGAAGAGAATCCTTGCTGATGGAAATGACTGGTGATAAGACTTAAAGCCACCCTTCCACATATTAGTGATATTCTACCATACTTGGTTTTCTCTTTCTGATTTATAGGTGGAATCTAGAAAAATGGTAGAGATGAACTTATTTGCCAAGCAGATATAGAGACACAGATGGAAAGAACAAACTTATGGATACCAAGGCGGAATGGGGAGGTGGGATGAGTCGGGAGAATGAGACTGCTGCATATGAAAGAGATAACTGATGAGAACCTGCTGTATAGCACAAGGAACTCTCGTCAGGGCTCTGGGGTGACCTAAATGGCAAGGAAATCTTAAAAAGAGGGGATATATGTATACATATAACTGATTCACTTTGCCCTACAGCAGAAACTAACACAACATTGTTAAGCCACTATACTCCAATAAAAAAAAAATTTTTAAGCTGCCCTTCCTATTGCCACTTGGATGAGATGTGAAAAACAAGATATGAAGAACAATGTGCTAACTCTGGAAGAGTGACATCACTTGTAGGTTGAAGGGGGAAAAAGCATTTCAACCTCACTAATTCTATTTTGGGAACAAGAGGTACAAAATTGTTAGACAGATGGACAAACCCATCCTTTTAGATGCTACTGTGAAAATTTGGAGCCAAACTCAAGTTGATTACATATGATTTTCAAAGAGTGTATTGGTCAAATTTATACCACTCTTTTCAAATCTTGTGATTTACTTGTGTTTTCCCAGCAATTTGCAAAGCACTAGAGAGAGCAGACAGTTATAAAGTAATTACCCAATATTAGACAAATACAGCTGCTTGATTTTTCAGTGTAATCCAGTAAGGATTTGTGAAAAGAAACAGATGCTTAAGGAGAACAACTGGTATTAAAAAAAAAAAAAAAAACCAAAGGCACCTGGATTCATTTGTCTAAACTGACAGATAACTGACTTCTCATTTTTAAAAATGTTCACATTATCCACTTTGCTTTATTGTATTTCTTTTCTAGAGCTTTGTGTGTATATCTCATTTAATCCTTATAACTAACCCATAAAGTACATACTATTAATATCCCCATTTTACAGATGAGGAAACTGACTCACAAACCAGTTCAGTAATTCATTCAAGGTCACACAGCTCATACTCACAGCCAAGCTATTGGCTCCAAAGCACACGTTATCCGACTGCTCCATATTTCCAAGGCAGTCCAAACACCTGGCACCTTAATTCTTTCTCCCCAAAACCACTTTAAATCACTTGTTAAAATACTGTGACCTTTCCCAAGTCACTGTATATCCACATGCCCTTGCTGGGTATTGTCTGAGAGACCAAGGTAATTTCCCAGAAGGCCAGCATCATTCCTCATGAGCTGGAAAGCAAAGCAAAATGAACCAAAAGAAAAAGAACACGAGGCATTCATTGGGCATTCTGTGAACTGGACATAAACAAAATGGTTTTAATAAAGGCCTGGCAAGTGAGAACATATATCGTCACCTTGTACCTTGGTAGACAAGATGACCCTGCACATACAGTCTCAGAGATATGAAGATGTACTTTATGTCCTGGTTTTTGTACCCTCCAAGGGCTGACAGAGGTCTGCAGGTTTTAACAAAAAAAATTTGCTTGTCGGATACACAAGGTGGCAGGCTAATTTTAGGGTGGAGTTAGTTAGTTAGCTTTATTCTCTGAAAAATCTGGTTATCTCAGCCCACTCCCAGAACAAATTTCCCAGACAGTTATCTAATAAACTTGAATTTTCCAAATAAGCTACACACTGCCAAAACACAATGCTGACAACAAAGGGTCTTTTTTCTTAGCATGGAATAAAACTGGGTGCATTAAGGCAACCTAGTCAGACAAGAGCACGAAGACACACAAGGGCTCCCCAACACGCCTTCCTCTCAGCCTGACATTTCTTGTCAAGAGAAGGAAAACTTTCACTGTAAATATGCATTTGAATCATAAAACAAATCCACCCAGCACTTTTGCAGAGAACGAGAGGAAAAAAAAGAGGCTCCAGGACAAATGTCTAAGTAAAAATTATAAAGTGTTTTTAACCCCTCTCTCTCTTCACAACGCCCTCCCTCCTTCTCTCCCACTCGCCTCTTGCACCGAGTGGTACGTACACTTTACACAGATTGTCAGCTGTAATTCAACGGCATCACTGTTAACATGGAGCAGGCAGTGGCCAGAAACAGCCTCTCCAGGCTTGTCTGCAGAAAAAGACACTGACTGGCTTTGATTTTCAAGGCAGCGGTCAACTGCACATGGTCAATCCACGTGTAAGCACAGAAATTTGTTCCTGACTCAGGTGAGATGGGAATGCTAATTCATTTGGATAAGATTTGTGAAAAATATTCCTTTCAGTGAAAGAAGGGTATATCTCACTGCTATGCAGACATGTGCCATTGGGGTAGGGGGTGCAAAAAAAGACTAAGGCTAGCCCAAATAAGGTAGTTCTTCAAGGCAACTCTCAGTTCAGAATATAAGGGTGCCTCAGGGATCACCACAGTTAGACTGCAGTTACAGTTCCCAAGCCCAAGTCTGTAGTAATCCACACTGAAGTCACATTTAAAGACAAGAATAGCATCATGTCACCATCAGATGGGTATCTATCACATCTCTCTCCTCCAAGCCTCTGCATACAGTTCCTCATGCCCAAAACATTTCCCTCACCATTGGCCCTTAGCTTGAAAGGCTAACCCCTACAGGTCCCTTGACTTCTCAGCTTAAGAGTCACTTTCCTTGTTTTACCTTCAAATGTGCCTGGCAGATAGCAGTGATGAACAGATTGTTTTAGAATAAATGAATAGGACCCATTTGTGGCCAGTGGGTATAAAGAAAATACACTAGATTCTTCTAGAAGGAATTTTCTCCTTAATGAAGGCAGGAGCTATCTGAAGAAATAGCCTTTTTGACACTTTTCCTCCCTCCCATCTTTGCAAACTCTCAGGCGAGAGTACCTAAAGCTGCAGCCATCTTCAGATCACGCTGTAACAACCCATAGTTCAAAATCCAACAGGCTAGTATGGCAGCATGGAAGGACATAAAAAGCCTGAACCCTTTATAGCCTGGTGAACTGCTGACTCTATCCTGGGACTGTCCCCCTGGATTTTTTACTAAGTGAAATCTAAATATCCTAAGTCAGTGTTTGTTAGAATTTTTCTCTTACAGACAAAAGGACCCAGACTGCCACATTCTGCACTTATTAACCTAAATTGTGACTGGCATTTGCTTGTCAGTCTTCCCACCTAGACCATGAGGTCTCACTGTTTACCATTTCCCTGGCATCTACAGCACTTGGCAAAGAACCAGTTGCCTTAAATATTCGTTAAACGAGAGACTCATTTTCCTCACACCCGCCTCCCCTGTTCCCAAGAACTAACACTCAATGCTGACCCATTTCTATCTTTCTGAACCTTTAGAGATATCTTTGATGTTGGATCTGGCATCTCTTAGCTCTCAGAATGCTATGACACATCTTAAAAAGTCAACTTTTCTTCAAGCTTTAGAGTAAGTCAAACGGATATTTTTCAGACTTCAATTTAGAAAATGTCTTAGTGACATTCAACATAGTAGATCATGCCTTCCTTTTTAAAACCCTTAGTGCCAAAACTGCATTTGCTTTCTTTTTATTGAAGCAACATTGACTTATAAACTGGAAGAAAATATTTTCAAATGGTAAAATGCACAAGGGGTTAATATCCAAAATAGACAAACAGCTCATACAGTTCAATAAAAATAAAAATTAAAAAAAAATCCCCCCAAATGGGCAGAAGACCTGTATAGACATTTTTCCAAAGAAGACATATGAATGGCTAACAAGCACATGAAAAAACACTCAATACCACTAATTATTACAGAAATGCAAATCAAAACAGTAATGAGATATCACCTCATACTGTCAAATGGCTATCATGAAAAAGCCTACAAACAACGAATGTTGGCAAGGACATGGAGAAAAGGAAACATGTGTACACTGTTGGTTAGAATGTGAATTGGTGCAGCCACCATGAAAGACAGTATGAAAGTTCCTCCAAACACTAAAAACTACTATATGATCCAACCATTCTGCTCCTGGGTATATATACAAAAACCACAGAAACAGTAATTCGAAACATATACCCCAATGTTCACAGCAGTACTATTTACAAATGCCAAGATATGGATGCATTTGCTTTCCTATCGTTCCCTTACACTTTTCTTTCTTTTACAAGTTCGCCTTTATTTATTCTGCACCAAATTTCTAAGCCTTCCTTTCTAGCCACCATATGCTTGCACAATCATCATTGACCATGCTTTCAACTTTCATCTTTATGTTGATAACTCGCAAAGTTATACCTCCTAGCCCTGCCCTCTCCTCTGAGCTCAAGCTACATGCATCTAACTCCACTTTGATATCTGTGTATAGATGTCTCAAACCAACTCTCCAAACCTCTAATAGGTTACAGCTCTTAGTAAATGTTCAAACTGCACGCCCTTCGTTATAGTCTTTTACAGTACTGGATACTGTTCTTTCATAGTACTCATCCTGCTCATAATTTTAACTTTTTTGAATATTTATTTATTTGGCTGCGCTGAGTCTTAGCTGCAGCACACAGGATCTTCAATCTTCACTGCAGCCTGTGGGACTTTTAGTTGTGGAATGCAAACTCTTACTTGCGTTGCAGCATGTGGTATCTAGTTCCCTGACCAGGAATCGAACCCTGACCCCCTTCACTAGGAGTCACTGAAATACCAGGAAGTCCCTTCTCATTTTAATTTTATTTACCTTGATTGATTATACCTCTCTTCTCCACTGGAAGACAAGTGCCACAAGCCCAAGAATCGACTGCTTTTACTTACCTTTGTGTCTCTAGCCCCAAGCACAGTACCTGGCACACTGAGAGGCAATCGATACAGAATGAGAAATGCCTGGAACCATTTCTGGAAAGCACGTAGATTAAAAGGAGAGATAGTGGAGTCAAACAAGTTAAAATCCCAGGCCCACAGAAAGACAAGGTGTGTCACCTTAGACATATCACTTAGAGTTTCTTTAAGTTTCAATTTCCTCATCAGTAAAATATGGACAACAATAAGGATTCATAAGACGATCTCCCTAAAACACTTAATATAACAACGCCTGGAACACAGAAGGCAGACGTATCCGTTACTATGAAGTTTATCCAAGAACAATTAAAACCCAATATAGCATGGCTGAAGCAATACAGAAGGGTATTTCTGTCTTATCCAGAGGTTTCCATCAGGCTCCTCCAGTCCTCCTGGTTCTTCATCCTCAAGATGATGCTCTCCCTATGTGGGGCCAAATTTCTGCTCAACTCTTACATGCTCATTCTCATCCACAGCAAAGAGCATCCTTGTAAGGACCTTCCTCTGAAGTCATACCCAGGATCTGCTCGCAAATCCCACTGGCATGAACTTAACCTTGTTAGCCACATCAAGCAGAAGGAAGGCCAGGAAACACGGTTTTTATTTCAGATTGTCACATGCCCAGCAAAAATTGAGAGATGAATAGCAGTCTCTTTTACAGCTAGACAGTGAAAGGAAAATTCTTACACAGAAATTGGGCATTTTATGTCAAGGAGTGCCTCCATAAAAGGTGATGTGGATGAATGACTGTGGAAGCACCCTCCACAGAAACACATCTGGTCACAGTAATGGGCACATAAATGCATTTGTTGGATTTTAATGAAAACCACCACCACCATCCCACTATGTGAACTTTCTAAATCTCTGGGCCCTGGACTCCAGTGGAAGTATTCAGTTCTGGTCTTACCCAGAAGCATCTTTCAGAGGTTCATCCCGTTGTCATTCATATAATGCCTGTCTTGAGATTTCCTCTCTGAGTGATGCACAATGCTAACAGGTGCCCAACTGGACTTCTCAGGGGGCTCTGGGGCAGTCTTTTGCCCACGGAACTCCCCCCCACACCGGCCCAGGGCCGGTCACCAACAGAAGGACGGTGGCTTTGCCTACCTGACACACTGAGGGCTCCGCCACCTGTCACTAACCACCACCTTAAAAATCTAACCTTGCTTTACAGCTAAAGCAATCCTGTCCCTCCACTTAAATTCGCTTGCGAAAAGTTAAAATAAAGAATCTTTGCCCTCCCTGTGAATCCTCAAGACTGAGAGGAAAAAAAAATGATTCTGCCAAAGTTCAAAGATAGAAAGGAAGTATTTACTTCCCCCCCCCCTTGTACGCAGAAGGGAAAGCAGCATTGATTATTATTTTGATAATGGAAACTAAACTCTAAATAAGATCATCCAAGGATAACCATATGCAAACTGCCTATTTTCTTTCATCTCATGGAAATGGTACATGGAATCACCATCCTTACTATTAAAAGCTTTTTATCAAGACGCCTGGGGCACAAAGGGAGCTGATTTTTACTAAATCTGTAACATTACTTGGGGACGACATGGAGGTCTCTCCCAAGAACTTAAAAATAAGATCGCTACCTGACAGCTTATCAAAATATATCAAAGCAAATCAAAATTTTAAAAGTACAACCTCCTTCTATTTTCTCTACAGATGTACACATTCAAGAGCAGAAGGGTATCCTCCACAGCCTTGCTTATAAAAGCAAAGGGTGGAAGTGACAGAGATGTTCACAAAGAGTGGAGAGGTTAATTACATATGATCATATAACCCTACTGAGAACACACAATGTCAAGATTACAAAACACCAAACTCAACCTCTACAGGGTGTTCACAATCCGGTGAGATAGCTAGCGCAAATGCACGCTATGAAGCCAAAAGGTCTGGCTTAATCATTTCCTTGCTCTGTAAGTTACTCAAGATCTCTAAGCCAGAGGATTTCATCTGAAAAATGGGATAATAAGAGGACCACCTCACAGGGTCCCGTAAGGATGAAATACTTAGTCTAGAAGATGGTGAGCTGTCATGGGGTATCTGTTCACTCACTACAGATGTGTGGCAATCCTAGCAGTATCAAGGACATGTCGTCAGTGTCAGCAGGCGATATCAGTCTCCACATCTTCCTCTGTCCTGTGTGAATCACTTAAAAAGAAGTAAACATAGTCATCGGTAAGCAATGATGCCCCCCCGGGAATGAAGCTGGCATTGCAGAAAGCAAGATGTGAGCGCTGGGGAAAAGTCTTTGGCTTTATTTTCATTTATGTGTTAGTGTTTTTTTTCTTCTAAAAACCAGTTCATGTTACTTTTATCATAAAGTGTTTTTTTTTTTTTTCCCAAGATTGGCCTCTAAGAGTTAAACGTTAATTGCATCTCTTTCTGGATGCAAGCAGAGATATGCGAAGTCCCCAGGGAGGGGTTTCTGAGTCTCAGGACCTGATGCAACGGGATTGAAAATAGTCACATATCTAAAGAAAAGATGTGACTGCCTATGGGCTGGAGGTGGGGGTGGCACTGAGTTCTAGTAGTTCAGGAAGAATAGGGACAGCAGAAGTGGCAGGATACCCAAGCAGCTCACAGGGGAGAGGAAGCCCGTAGACTCTGTTTGCAGATGTGTCCTCCGGGCTCTTCACTTCACTGGATTGAACTGCATCCCCCAGCCCACATTCATGTGTTGAAATCCTAACCCCTAAAACTCCAGAATATGACCCTATTTGGAAATAGGTCTTTCTTTTTTAAAAAAAACATTTATTTGGTTGCATCGGGTCTTAGCTGTATCATGCAAGATCTTTTGCTGCAGCAGACTCTTCAGTTAGCACATGGACTCTTTAGGCAGGGCATGACAGCTTAGAGGCCCTGAGGCACATGGGATCTTGGTTCCCTGACCAGGGATAGAAGCCAAGTCCCCTGCTTGCAAGGCAGATTCTTAACCAATCGACCACCAGGGGAGTCCCAGAGATAGCATCTTCCAAGAGATAATTAAAGCAAAATGGGGTCATTAGGGTGAGTCCTAATCCAATATATCTAATGTCCTTATAAGAAAAGGAAATCTGGACACAGACACCGGAGGGAAAACCATGTGAGAACACAGGGAAGAGAAGACAACCATCTACAAGGCAGAGAGAGAGGCCTGAGAAGAAACCAACCCTGCCGACACCTTGATCTTGGACTTCTAGGCTCCAGCACCGTGAGAAAACCCACTTCTGTTGTTTAAGCTCCTCAGTGTATGGCATTTTCCTACGGCCGACCTGGCAAACTAATACACTCTGTTAGTGATTCTTTTTCCATACATGAATATTACATTTTCTATGTGCAAATCCATCCATCTTCCCCTTTATGGATTCTGGGTTGTCATTTTCTTTTTTAAATCTTGATTTAAAAGGACCCTGCCACCCCCACATTACGAAAATATATCCACACTGCCTTCTTATCATTTTTGTCATTGCTACCATTGCCTCTGTTATCCTGCAGAACCTCTTTTGTGTCATTCCTTATCTGAAATATATTTCTGTAACTTGGGTGTGGTCAGGCCCTAACTTTGGGGTGGCCCATTGTCTATATTACTTTTGTGCTCGTAAAACTGCTATAACTATTATCGAAGTGGATTTTGGACACAGGAAAACATTCATGATACATTTAGGTGAAAAGAGGAAATAATATTTAAAAAACATTTTTGAAGTAAAATGAGACATATATACTTTGTAAGTACTGTAAAATGTATGAAAAACAGACACTAAATTATTAGCCACAGTTATCTCTGGGTGATAGGTTTTTTATGTTTTCAGGACTTTCTAATTGACTTTACCAAAATAATATTAATTTAAGTGAAACCCTACTGTGTCTCAGATTGCCTTTGCTTATAAGGACATTAGTCATATTGGATTAGGGTTCACCCTAATGACCCCAATTTGTCTTAATTACCTCTTGAAAAGACCCTATCTCCAAACAGGGTCCTATTCTGAGGTCTTGGGGTTTTAACATATGAATTGGTGGGGTGCGGGGAGCAACAATGACCATAATATAGAATTTGATAGTGAGACCCTGGGATTCAGACCAACCCATGATTGGATCAGGGTGACCTTGGGCAAGTTATTTCACTTCCCCTACCTTAGCTTTCTCATGTGTAAAATGGGTATAAGAACAGGTGGTCATAGGGCGGTCATGCAGTCTGTTGTTCGGGAAGAGAGTGTTCTTGGTGGGAATAACACCCGTTCAGTCAATGGCACTGGAATGTCCCTGCCAACTTCAAAGAAGGGCAAAGCTCCAGGAACAGCAGGAGGAGAGGCAATTCCATAGGCGTGGTCCATGAGGTGTGGGCAGTGGAACAAGACATAAAGCTGGAATCGAGACAGCAGCATCGACACATACATACTAACATGAGCAAAATAGATAACTAGTGGGAAGCTGCTATGCAACACAGGGAGCCCAGCCTGGTGCTCTGTGAAGACCTAGAGGAAGGGGTGGGAGCGGGAGGGTGGGGGCTGGGGGAGGCTTGAGATGGATATATACACACACAATTACAACTGATTCAAGTTGCTGTACAGCAGAAACCATCACAACGTCGTAAAGGCATATTCCTCAAATTAAACACTAAATTTAAAAACAGAAAATAAATATATGAAATAAAATATTTCCCTTTAAAAAAGAAATATTTAATAAAGCTGGGCTTAAGGAGGAGCAAGGATTAGGAAGGTCTTTTACTCCACACCTTGCACTTTTATAAAGACTAGGAGTATTCATGTCAGAGATTTATAACAAGGGGTGATGTGATTACTAAAATTCCAGCCTAAGTACTGTTCATGAAAACACTTTCCCAAAGGCAGCTGTGAACCCGGGGGGAAAGGGGGAGACTTTATTCATCAGGAACAAGAACATCACCACAATGCTCCTGAGCAAAACAGCCTCTGCTTCCAGCCCCTCCCTGAAGAAACATCCGGTAACCAGAGCGGCAGGTGGGAAATACCCCTAAGCAAAATGCAGGCAGAGATGCCTTCCCTCCCTCCCGAAGCTTTGAAATAGCCAAGGCCGAAGGATTCTTTTTCCCCCTTCCCTTTCTTTTTAAAAAAATACACAACCCAGGGCAAATCTCATACCTCTGCTGCCCTGGGGAAGGGGTAGCTGAGTCACTGGGTGTCTGAAGCTGCCAGCTCACAGGAGGGCCTGGAAAATCAATACCTCTCTCTGAAGTTATCCCAAGTGCTGAGACCTTTAACCAAACTCCAGTAGGCAGACACTATCAACAGTCTTTCACGGTATCAGAAGATGCAGGTTTATTTTCCCAAACAGCCTTGAAATGCAACAACAGGAGCTGTTCTCTAAGATGCAGGCATGCGGAATTCAACAGCGGAAGTGGCTTCCGACTCTGTCTGCCAACAGGAATAAGAGACAGCTGGACTGCGGATGGAACACTCTCTCAGTATCACAGCCTTCTGGCCAAAAGAGCACGCCCTAAATGCCTTTGCCGGCATCCTGCTCACATTGCTAATGACGTGTGTATCTTAGGGTATCGTTCTTCACCTCTCTGTGCCTTAGTGTTCACCTAATATCAGGTGCCCCAGCTCGACAGGGATTGCTGTGAGGATTAAATAAGGGACTTGCAGGCACTGAGGTTTTCCTTTAATCCTATAAGCACTCCAAGGAAGTTAACAGTTGTTATTAAAGAATGCATAATACGCAAAAGAACAATTGCCAGAAAGGAGAAATCACAAAGGTTCGCCTCCCAGCTAATCTATTCGTCTTGAAATTCTGCCTTTTTCCAAACTAAGAATTTTGGAGAGGTCTTCAGACTCTCAAATCACAAGGAATCCGGACTCTTCCAGAGCTGAGAACCTGGACCCTCTGAAAATAAGAGTTCAAATACACTCTGTTAGGTGGAAAGGCTCACAGAGGCTGGATGTATTTATGGCTTTTCCTAATTCATCCATCTCTTTTACCTCCAGCAGTGTGTGTAGGTCGCCGTCGTGTCTGACTCTTTGCAACCCCATGGACTGTGGCCTGCCAGGCTCCTCTGTCCATGGGATTCTCCAGGCAAGAACCAGCAGGCAAACCCTTACAGGGAAGTGTTCCATGGCTTTCTTTGCTGAGTGGGGGGTGTGAATAAGGAAAGAGCTAGACTTCCATTCCCACAGATGATAGAGGAGGGATCTTAGGGGGAAACATCACTTTGTGCTAACGAAAAGCAATACACAAGGTACCTATTTTTAAACAAAACACCACGACCCTAGATTTGACCCAAAAAAGTTTTTCCCTAAAATGTAGGTTTATTTTCATAAGTCTTTCAAAAGCATAAAAACTTAAATCACACTTAATTCTCTAACATCGGCTTTACCTTAACTGTAAAGAGGGAAAATGACACAGAATCAGGGTTGTTCTAGAAATTCTGGGCTATCTAGTTGTTACATGAAGGCTGATGAAATGCCAAATCATTTCTCCCTCTCGACTTGAATGGAATCTGGGCAGGAAGGCTTCATGTGATGAAACGATTTCACTTGCTATTTGAAGAATTTTCTTGTAAGATATACAATCCCTTTAAATTTTCCCAGGCAGCTGCTAGAGGTTGCTAAGGAAATGATGGAAATAGAAAATATTCTAAATAAATAATTAGTGATTTCTGAGGAGCAGGTTCTTGAGATATTTTTTTCAGGCTGTCACACATCATAGGCACCAACACTCGACAAGTGTCCTGTCCTGCCTTCCCTCCCTCTCTCTCTTCTCCCCTTCCTTCCTTTCTATGTTAAAGAAGATAACACAGATAACTCATACGGATCCCCTGGATAACCTAGGGAACTCTACTCAATACTCTGTAATGGCCTATACAGAAAACAAATCTAAAATAAAGTGGACATATGTGTATGTATAACTGCTTCACTTTGCTGTACACCTGAAACTAACAAAACACTGCAAATCAACTATATTCCAATAAAAGTTATTTTTAAAAAGAGCAGTGGAATCAAGCAGTGAGCCGCAGAGGGAGCTTTGGAATCACACTGTGCCCACCTTGGTGGAAAGACACAGACGAGGACCCAGACCCCCCGACCCCACACAAGTCAGCAGAGCACTTGCTGTATCTGTTTTATTCTGTTGTGCTTCAGCAAAAGATTATGTCTGAACAGAAGAATCTTGAAACAGACATCTGTTGTTTTGGCACCAGCATCATTTCCTTTCCTTGATAACCGAATCCTGGTTCTGCTTTGGGAAAATGCCCACATCTCATCCTCCGTGCCCCCAGGAGAAGCAGCCCGCCTCTGCTCCAAAGAGGCATGTATCTCAAGCCTCACACCCGCTCTGGCAACAAGGGCTGGTGGCAGGATGTCTGTGTGCGACCCCATAAGAGGGAATGAGGCATGTGCAGACACTCTGGGGACAAAGATGGCACATTTTCCTACTGCATTTGGGGTAAGAAGCCTGGGCTGGCACCCACTGCCATGCACAAGGGGACAGATTTTCAGAAAGCAACCAGCCACCTCAGAGGCAGTGGAATCCAAAAATGAGACATCTGCTGGGACTTCCCCAGCAGTTAAGACTCTGAGGTTTCACTGCAGGGAGTACAGGTTTGATCCCTGGTCAGGGGACTAAGGTCCCACATGCCACACAGCACAGCCAAGAAACTTTTTTAAATTCAAAAGTGACAGATTTGCTGACATTGTTTAAGCCCGACTTAGGCCATTCCTGGGCTTCCCTGGTGGCTCAGATGATAAAGAATCTGCCTGCAATGCTGGAGACGCAGGTTCAATCCCTGGGTCAGGAAGATCCCCTAGAGAAGGGAACGGCTACCCCAGTATTCTGGCCTGAAGAATTCCATGGACAGAGGAGCCTAGTGGGCTACAGTCCATGGGGTCGCAAAGAGTGGGCCACAACTGAGCAGCTTTCACTTTCACTTTCACTTTCCAGTATTCTTGCCTGGAGAATTCCATGGACAGAGAAGCCTGGCAGGATACAGTCCATGGGGTCACAAAGAATTGGACACAACTAAGCTACTAACACTTTCACTTCCACTTTTTGAGGCCATTCCCACCCAGGACTTCTCAAACATATAAACCATTAAATTCCTTGTTGGTTCATGCTTGATTCAGATATTATGTGGAATATATGCATATTATAACCAGGAGAACCCTAACCAACAGAGTTCCACAGCTACACTTCTAACCACTGGGAAAGATTTTCTTTAAACATGCTCTAACATATTATGATGGGGACAGTTTCTTCCTCCTGGTGGAAGAAAGGAAAAGAGACTAGAAACAGATATGATCCCCAAAAATCTAGGAGCATCAATGTCAAGAGTTGAAGGTAAACTAAAAGAAGACTCTCACACAGCAATTCATACATGAATGAGAACCAATGAGTACCGAAAAAAATTCATATTTTATTCTAAATAAGAAACTCAGTGGTTCTGGGTAAGGTTACGGGGTTTTTGTTGGCTGAGATCACCATGCAATTTTCAGAGTCTAAATGGGTAGTAATCTATTTAATACCTGGCATATACATTATTATAATAATTTCTAACATTAAATGTCTTAAATATTTATGGAAACATGGTATGTTCATTTTGTTTGTCCATATTCAGATATTCATCGCTAATAAGGAAAGAAAAATGCCACCTGGCAATATACTCTCTGTATCCAAAAACAAATCTTAAAAATTGGCTAAGAAGGGGTAGAGAAAAAAGATAGCCAACTGTGTTTGAGTTTGTTTGTTTTAAACATTCTCTAAACATCTGTCTTGCCTGTTTATTGTTTACTGAATGTGAGCCTTTTATAAAGGCTCTTATTTTGCAGGGGCAAAATACGTGGGGTTAGCCCACACTGGAAGCAACCTCAAGTCCCTCAAACATCTTTTAACTCAGGAAAAGCCTTGCTTTGAGATCAGTCTGTGTCACATGACCACCACCTAGTGGCGGGGTACTTAAATAGCAGGAATAGCTGACAGTTCCGCAAACATCTTTTAAATACACCCTAGCATTGTCCTGGTCCTTTTTTTTTTTTTTTTTTTTTGGTCATGCTCATTTTGATCAGAACGAGATCTTCCCTCCAGGATAGTGAAATTAAAAACCAGGAAATTAAGAAACCAGATTCAAAGGATATGAGTTTGAGCAAACCCCAGGAGATAGAGAAGGACAGGGAAGCCTGGTATACTGCAATTCATGAGGTCGTGTAGAGTCAGACACAACTTAGCAACTAAACAACAACAAGAAAACAGAAATCTGGGCAGGATCAGAATAACTATGGAATTAAGAAAATATTAATGATGACACTGTTTTATCAGCACTTTCCAATGACTGGAGCTCTTACCACTAGGAATGCACAAAGTCAGTCCAGGTGAAAAGTGAATGTGAAATTCGCTCAGTCATGTCTGACTCTTTGCGACCCCATGGACTATGGAATTTTCCAGGCCTGAAGAGTGGAGTGGGTAGCCATTCCCTTCTCCAGGGTGTGTTCCCAACCCAGGGACTGAACCCAGGCCTCCCACATTGCAGGTGGATTCTTTACCAGCTGAGCCACCAGGGAAGCTCAAGAATACTGGAGTGGGTAGCCTACCCCTTCTCCAGGATATCTTCCTGACCCAGGAACTGAACCAGGGTCTCCTGCATTGCAGATTCTTTATCAGCCGAGCTACCAGGGAAGCCCTGGTAAGTTCAGGTAGTTCAAGATACGGTCATATTGAGGAGAGATAGTTGAGCAGAGGCCCGAATGAAGGGCAGATGCAAACTGTGCAGTTATCTAAGGAAAAAGCATTACAAGTGGAGGAGGCAACAAGTGCAAAGGCTCCGTGACAGGCAACCTGTGGCTTCTTGCAGCACACACAAAGCGAGGAAATCAGTATGATTCAGGCAAAGAGGCAAAGACAAGAAGGCTCTTGACTGTGGGTAAAGAGGTGGGCAGGGATCAGGTTCTTTAGGGCTTTATAAATCATGATCAGGACTTAGAATTTTCTTTTCGGTTGATAAAAAGCCACTGGAAAATGTGAAGTAGGAGAGTGATGTGGTCTGCTTTATGTCCTAAAAGTATCACTTACCCTAGTCAATGTGAAGAGCAGACTACAGAGGTCAAGGGCATTAGCAGAAGGACTTGCCTCATGGTCCAGTGGTTAAGAATCCACTTTGCAATGCAGGGGAAACAGGTTCGATCCCTGGTCGGGAAACTAATATCCCACATGCTGAGAGTCAAATAAGTCCAAAAGGCATAATACTGAGGCCCACACACCCCAGAGCCGTGCTCTGCAACAAAAGAAACCACCACAATAATAAGCCCACACATCACAACTAGAGAGGAGCTCCTGCTCGCCACAGCTATAGAAAGCCTGTGCACAGCAACGAAAAGCCCATGAGCCAAAAATAAATAATTAATTTTAAAAAAGAGTGTCACCAATACAGTATATTAACACATATATATGGAATTTAGAAAGATGGTAATGACGACCCTATGTGCAAGACAGCAAAAGAGACACAGATATAAAGAACAGCCTTTTAGACTCTGTGGAAGAAGGCGTATTTGAGAGAAAAGCATTGAAACGTGTACATTACCACATGTGAAACAGATGACCAGTCCAAGTTCGATGCATGAAGCAGGGCACTCAAAGCCGGTGTACTGGGACAACCCAGAGGGATGGGATGGGGAGGGGTGGGGGGGGGTGCTTGGGATAGGGGGACATATGTACACCCATGGCTGATTCATGTCAACATATGGCAAAAACCACCACAATACTGTAAAGTAATTAGCCTCCAATTAAAATTAATTAATTAATTTAAAAAATAAAAAAGAGTGTTAGCAGAAACAAAGCTAGAAGTCTACTGGGCAAGAGCTGTGTGTAGGACCAAGGCAGACTGACAGATGAGTAGACAGGTAGGCAGCTACCTATGTATACAAACACAGATGTGTGTACGTACATATATCTTCATCTGGTCAAACACATTTATCATAATGACATAGTCTTCACGGATACAGAAGAAAATTATTATTTTAATATAAAAAATATAAGTAAGTATATTTTTATGGCCAAAAAAACTTAAGACTGATGTTTAGAAAATATCAAATTCTTAACAGAAGTAGAAAATCAGGTACATTTTATGCGTCCTTCTAAAATATCCTGTGACCTCCTAAAATAGTTCTATGTTCCACACAAAAAGCATTGCGTGTGTGCTAAGTTGCTTCGGTTGTGTCTGACTCTGCAATTCTGTGGACTGCAGCCTGCCAGGCTCCTCTGCTATGGCATTCTCCAGGCAAGAAACCTGGAGTGGGTTGCCATTTCCTCCTTCAGGGGATCCTCCCAACCCAGGGATCAAACCCAGGTCTCCTGCATTGGAGGGGGCAGTGCGGGGCGGTGGGGAGAGGGGGCGGATTTTTACCACTAGCGCCACCTAGGAAGCCCAGCAAAAAGCATTGTGCCCACTCAATTTATTTCATCCTTCCAACTGGATTCCCTTCTGGATGGAAGATAATAAAAAGAGGTCAAGTATGATGACATCCTTGTGTTTTACTTTAAGAGATACTTTAGCAGATGACCCCAGACTCATTCTCCCCTCCTTCCTGGACACAGAGACATTCATATTGTTCCTAGAATCCCCTGCAGTTCAATGTGGTCCTGTAGAGGAACCCTCACCAAGAGAAAGAGCAGAAGTCGTGAGTGTCATTTACTCCACTTGCTTAAAGAGGAAATTACTTCCTGAACTTTGCCCTCTTTGCCGGACTATTTGCTGGAAGCAGAAGACTCTTGAGAGTTCCTTGGACTGCAAGGAGGTCCAACCAGTCCATCCTAAAGGAGATCAATCCTGGGAGGACTGATGCTAAGGCTGAAACTCTAATACTTTGGCCACCTGATGCAAAGAGTTGACTCACTGGAAAAGACCTTGATGCTGGGAGGGATTGGGAGCAGGAGGAAAAGGGGATGACAGAGGATGAGATGGCTGGATGGCATCACAGACTCAATGCACATGAGTTTGAGTAAACTCCGGGAGTTGGTGATGGGCAGGGAGGCCTGGCGTGCTGCGATTCATGGAGTTGCAAAGAGTCAGACACAACTAAGCGACTGAACTGAACTGAACTGAAATGGGGTAGAGTATCAGCTCTGAACCTAGGAGAAAAATCCTTTAAGACAGGGGTTCTCAGTCAACCACAGGCAATTTTGCTCCCCAGGGACACCAGGCAATGTTTGGAGGTATTTTTGGCTGTTCAGATGGTGGGGGTTGGAGGTGAGGAGTTAACTACTGGCAACTGGGAAGGGCAGCAGTCAGAGGGTTTGCGAAACATCTTACAGTGCATAGAACAGCCCTCCACCACAAAGACTTTCCTGATCCCAAAAGTCCACACTGCTGAAAGTTGAAGAGGTTTACTATAAAGCAACCTTCTTCAAACTTTGTGCAAAATAATTCCCCAAGTGTCTTCTTAAAATGCAAATTCTGGGGCTTCTCTGATGGTCCAGTGAGTAAGAATCTATCTTGCGATGCAAGGGACACGGGTTTGATCCTTGATCCAGGAGGATCCCACATGTCTTGGAGGAACTAAGCCCAGGCGAAACAACTACTGAGATCCAGCTCTAGAGCCCAAGAAGCACAACTGCTGAACCCACGCACTACGACCACTGAAGCCCATGTGCCCAGAGCCCCAGGCTCTGCAAAAAGAGAAGCCACGGCAGTGAGAAGCCTGAGCACCACACAAAGAACAGCCAGCTACTCACCGCACCTAAAGAGGGCTGCAGGCAGTAACGAAGACCCAGCACGGCCAAAACCGATAAATAAATCTTTCTAAAAATTGTAAATTCTGCTTCAGAAAGTTTGCGGTGGAATCTGGGGTTCTGCATTTCTAACAAGCTCCCCAGGGGATGGCAGAGCAACAAGACGGAAAGAATGGAACTTGAGTCTCTGATTGGTCTTCCTGAACACGGTCACCCCAGCAGTCCAGACTGGAGTACCCAGGGGGTGCTGCTACTCAAACATACACGCCCACACACCTGAACTCACAGTTTTCAGCTTGTGTTCCTCCTGAGAGGCTGGTCTCAGGCAGCATTGATTGCTACAAACTCTGAATATTGACATTTCAATTTGAATATTGAATATTCTATTTGAATACTGAATTTCAGAGAAAAATCATCTGTCTTATGTAAAGCCACTACAGGTTGGGATCTCTTTGTTGCAACAGTTCAGTTTTTCCCCTAACTAGTACAGTGCATTTGTGACCCCTCGGACTGTAGCCTGCCAGGCTCCTCTGTCCACGGAACTCTCCAGGCAAGAGTACTGGAGTGAGTTGCCATTTCCTTCTCCAGGGGATGTTCCTAACCCAGGGATAGAACCTGTGGCTCCTGCATCGGCAGGCAGATTCATTACCACTGCACCACCTGGGAAGCCCAACTAGTACCGTGATCATCTGCAAACAGCCAATGGTGACGTCTATGCTGCTGTTTGGCAAGATACCTCAAGAGCCCCAGAGGTGGTGTTTTCCAGAAAAAGAGCAAAAGGAAAGGGAAGAAAAGGAACAAGATGGTGGCTTCTAGAGAGCTCTGGGAAGAGTGTTTTGCCGCCGTAACAAATGACCCCAAACTAATTGGTGGCACACACTGGAAGTCAGAAGTCTGAAATGGGTCTCCGTGGGCTACAATCAAAGTGTCAAGAGGGCTGTATTCCTTCTGCACCTTCCAAGGAAGAATCCATTTCCTGGTCTTTGTTGTAGCTTCTGGAAGTGGCCTGAATTCCTTGGCTCCTGGCCCCTTCTATCTTCAAAGCCAGCAACAGCGGGCTGAGTCCCTCCCATGCTGACATCCCTCTAAATCTCTCTCTCCTACCCGCTCTTCCATCTGAAAGGACTCCTGTGATTACATGGGGGCTCATCCAGATAATCCGGGATAATCTCCCCCCTCAAGGTTAGCTGTTGAGCAATCATAATTCCATACGCAACCTTAATTCTTCTTTGCCATGTGATGTAGCGTGATCACAGGTTTTGGAGATCAGGATGTAGCTATTGGGAGGATGTGCTGTCATGCCTTCCACAGCTTAGAAAGTAGGCTAGTCAGGCAGCCAGAAGGTGGGACGTTACTATGCCCACCTGGTAAATGCAGAGAGGGTACACAGGAAAAAGGGATGACAAGCCATTTGGGAGCAAAACGAGAGAATCTTCTGGTCACTCCTGAAGCTCACCCACTGCAGGGCAATCCTTAAAAGCACATGTGCTCTATGGCTTTTTATGTTCTTTCAGTGTGAAAGAATGATGCCTCAGTGGTCATGAGTCAGGTAAAAGAATTATGCAGACAGAGGTTCTCCAGGAATTCTCTGGATCTTCATGCAGTCTGCCCTCACAATGTTTGATATCCATGGTATGTAACAGTTTCTGTAAATTAAACTTCTTAATCTAACTTTATGATAAGAGTGCCTGTCCTGTATTTCAGGGAGTCCCTGGAGTGCAACATTCCAGAAAACCAATTACCTGGGGGAGTTCATGGAAACGTGTGTGGATTAACAACAACTACAGGATGGGGACAAAGCAGATGCCAGCATATCACCATGATTTTGCCCTTGCAACATCACTCGGGGCTTATTAGAAACGGATGTTCCCATTTTAGAGATGGGAAAACAAAGGCTCAAAGGCCAAATACTCTCTAGGCACCCAAAGCAAGGTAGACACAGCACTCAGACTGCAACCTTTATGATTTTAGGTTCAGCTTTCTTTCCTAAATATCACAGAGCTCCAAACAGGCAAGCGGCCCTAGGATAAAGGCACTCAGACTGAGGAAATGACTCACATGTCCTCAGCTTCAAATCTCCAACCCTTTGCTGAGGCCTGGACGCAGAAGGGTGGATTTACACCTATCATGTGTAACAAATCGAACACAGCCTCCACTTAACTGTTCGATTAAATGGCAATTATGTCATTTTGATCATGCATTTAGAGAAAGATAATACCAACTACTCTTGGAGCATAACAGCCTATCAGGAATAATCCAGACTCTCCTAAAACTTTGGCAACTATAGTGACAAAGGCCAGGAATCAAAGGCCACTTGTTAACAATGGAAAGGGGCCTGGCTTGGGAAGGCCTGCGGTGTGACCCCATGACCGTCACCTGCCCTACTGAAGTCACATTCTCTTGATTTTGTAGCACTGGGATAAGACGGTACCTACTTCATGAAGCTGCTGTGAAGGATAAATCAGGTAATGTGGTATGCCGGCAGGACCTTTTGGGGAGACTGTCTAGCCCACACAGCTTGTTTGAGTGGGTTTCTCTTTCTTGTACCCAAAATAGTCTTGCAAAAATAGTACGTGAAAGAACTGAGAACAATTCTTAGCCAGAGTTCCCAAGGAGTGTGAGTGTGTGATTTCTTTGCAGAAGCCTAGAGTTTTGTAAGAAAATGGCACAGAGAAGGTACCCCTTTCATTCAATAAACTGCCACTCATTCAGCATTGGTGATGAATAAGCCACCATCATGAAGTGCCTACCTGTGCCAAGTACTGCTTCTGGCTCAGAACCCTGGCGAAATCACGTGGGACAAGACCCTGCTCCCATGCACTTGATCTTCTGGGAGGGAGAGCGAAGTCATTAGGATGATTTGGGAAAGCAATACATCCTCTGAAGAAAATAAAACGGTGGAACAAGCTCAGAAGTGGAAAAAGGCCTTTAAATTAGGTAGTGTGGAGAGGTCTTTGGGGGAATCTGAAATGTGAGCCAAGATCTGAAGGACAGATACCCAGATACCTGCACTGTAGTAGTGGGATTGTAGGGGAGGGGGGCGGGGGGGGGGCAGAGAATTCCCAGAAGAGGAAAGAGAGAATTAAATTGTCCTGGAGCTTCCCTGGGGGCTCA
Organism: Oryx dammah; assembly: GCF_014754425.2. Taxonomy (NCBI): domain Eukaryota; kingdom Metazoa; phylum Chordata; class Mammalia; order Artiodactyla; family Bovidae; genus Oryx; species Oryx dammah. The sequence goes on along the minus strand of NW_024070186.1, from coordinate 180,320,707 downwards.
GTAGTAAAGAATCTGCCTGCCAATGCGGAAGATACGGTTCGATCCCTGATCCGTGAAGATCCCACATGTCATGGAGCAACTAAGCCCAGGCACCACAACTACGGAGCCTGTGCTCTAGAGCCCTCGAGCCTCAACTCCTGAAGCCTGTGGGCCCTAGAGTCGGTGCTCCAAAACAAGAGATGCCACCACCATGAGAAGCGCATGCGCTCATCTAGAGAGGAGCCCCTGCCTGCCACAGCTTAAGAAAAACAGTCCTCAAAGCATCAAAGACTCAGCACAGTCAAAATAACTACATTTATTAAAATTTTAAAAATAAAATAAAATGCCCTGAAGTGAGAATGAGCTTGGTCCCAGAAGAGAAAAGGAGACACTTCCACAGTCTGTTTTGGGGGCAAACCCCCACAGTCAGCCTGTCCAGTAGGCAGGCCATGCACACATGGGAAACCAAAAGCTTCGAGCGCAGAAATACTGGCATTTACTATTCACTCCCAGGAAGCTGGAAGACCGCCCTTCCAGTGCAAAACAGCTTGGGGACAAACGAAAAGAAATGCTGTGTGTTTGGAGCCAGACACCTAGGTCTGAATCCCAGCTCCACATCTTGACCAAGTTCCTTGACTTCTCTGTGCCTTGGTTTCCTGACCTGTACAACGTGACTGATCACAGTACCTGTCTCACCAGGCTCTTGGAATGATTGAAACCACCGCTTGGGGCAGAGCCTGGCACCCACAATATGTGTCCACCCCTGAGATTCTTACCATGTTGCTACTATGATTCTTTCAGGTCCAAATCTTAAATCATCACCTCCTTGTTTCATTAAATAACCATCACTTGTCTGTGATTCATTTTTTGGTGTTGCTTTCTAACAACAGGAATGCACCTAAATTTACTCATTTACATCAATTCAACAGTTAATCTACACTAGGAATGACTCTTGCTGTTGTTTAATCACTAAGTTGTATCCGATTTTTGCAATCCCACCAATCTCCTCTGTCCATGGAACTTCCCAGACAAGTATACTGGAGTGGGTTGCCATTTCCTTCTCCAGGGGATGTTCCCAGTCTAGGGAATGAAACCGTGTCTCTCTCTCTCTCTCTTTTTTTTTGTAACTTATTTATTTTTTATTGAAGGAAAATCGCTTTACAGAATTTTGCTGTCTTCTGTCAAACCTCAACATAAGAAACCATGTCTCTTGCATTGGCAGGTGGATTCTTTACCACTGAGTCACCAGTAAAGTCCCTTCAGTCTGGGATATAAAGCAGTCAGTACCAGCCCTGTATGAGGAATTCTAACACTGTTTATGAACCTGGACAGTAGCAGTTGTCTTACAAGCCTCCCCTCAGTTAAATAAAAGGTAGAAAGGAAGGGAATCTTGTCTTTGAAGTACAACATTTTGGCCATGTTCATAGAAACAATATCTTCAGACCACTCTGAAACACACCTGACCTAAACGTAGTAGCAGAGATAGCCAATAAAAAGTGGGTAGGGAAGGAAAAGAAAGAAATGCTATCCCAGAGAAAGAGGGCTCCTTCTAGTTACTGTTTCCTTCTCTGACACCCCTCACGAAAGTATTAAAATTTTGTTCTTGCAAGTCCTTTGCAAGTTTTGCTAAATTTATCCCTGGTTATTTTGTCTCTTTGCTTGGTTCTATAAATAGGATATTTTCTCTCATTATATTTTCAAAATGCTTGGCATGGGCATATAGGAAAACTATAGATTTTGCATAGTAATTTCTTTACCAGTCACCTTAAAGAATTCCATTATTATTTCTAATAGTTTTACGCGTGGGAGTGAAGATTGCTTATCTTAGGCCTTCCAAAAGAGATGAAACTACTAGCAACGGGTGATAATTCTATCTTCTCCATTCTTATTCTTTTTCACCTCACTGAATTATCTATCTATTTCTGAGCAATGGTAAATAGCAATGATGATAATGGGCATTCTGGTCTTGTTCTGGATTTAATGGTGATATTTCTAGTGTTATACCATTAAATACGATGCTGGCTTTGGGTATGATCTGATCTTATCAGCAAATGTTCTAAAAATCAGGAATAAATGCTTAGCTCTACCAGACATTTTAGCATCCACAAAATAAATAATATTTTTCTCTAAGTGAAAAGTATGAAGAATAAACCACACAATTTTTTAGGTTTCCCAAGATCAAACCATCCTTCCATTCCTAGAATAAATGGCACTTTGTCAGGACTTTACCTTGTAATGTAATCACTTAATGGTCCATTTCCCCACTTGAGTTCTTTCAGATCACTGGCTATGACTGATTTATGTCTGACACATTGCTGACATTTAATACACGTTTAATGAATAAATAATGGAACTAAAAAGTACACTCAACCTCCTCAAAGTAACCACTTGTACCTCTTTCCGACTTAAAACAATGGGAGAGATCATATACCTTTCCCAGAGTGGGTCTTCAGATGTTTACTGTATATGTGGTGTTAAGTGGTCCCTAATTCTTTTATCAATAGAACCCTTGAATATCTCATTCTTTACGGGGAAACTCTTCCCTATGGTTGCAGTGGGAATAAGCTTCCTTCCCTATTCCCATCACCACCCCAAGCCAAAGGGGTGGCTACATGCCCCGGGCCTGATGAGAGCACCACACAGATTTTTTAGGAATGGGCACATGGGTCAACAGCATCTCCAGCAATTTCTTACAGAAGCCCTTAAGAAAAAAAGTTTTCCAAAAGAATTGATAAACCAAAAAATGCTTGTCTAGGGTTGCTGCTTACCATCTTGCTTAAAGTGTAGTGAGACAACCTGAGAATGAAGCAAGGTACAGCAAACGTGGAAAAGACCAGAAAGAAATGGAGAACTGGATTCAATTTTTCCTGAAGCCATCACCCCTTAGACTTTCTAAGTAATAAACCAATAATTGCCTTTCTTGATTTACAATAGTTTAAGCTCAATTTCTATCACTTATAACCAAAAAAATAAGGCCTAATGCATGTGCTGCTTTGTTTTCCTGCGTATGTGCTTTATACATTCTTAAATAAAGGTTGAAAGTAAAAAAGTTTTTTAAAGGAAAGCGATCCTAACTAGCGTGTGTTAAAAATCAACCGCCTGCTTTTAATTAATGGCAAGATAGGCAGAAGGGCTCCCTCAGTGAATTATAATTTCAGATTGAAATTCCCAAGACAGTTATAGAAGAGCTTGTTAAACCGCAGAAACCAATAGAATCAAGAAATTACTTTAACAGGGTGGTGGTTCCATCAGTTCCAGAGATATCATCCATTATGCAAACCAAAACCTTTAAAACTTTCTACCGTGCAGCCCTAGCAATCCCTCATTCACCTGAAGTCTCACAGCTTCTCTCCTGACTCAATTTAAAAGTAAAAATGACTGGCATGATTTACAAAAATAAAAATAAATAAATCATGTGATGGCTGGAGAACTCCCTAGTGAAAACTGCCAAATCTCAAGACAGGGAGTTCTGCGGGGTCTGTCTGAACCATCCTGCATTCTCAGAAGCTTTCAACTCTGCTGAAAAACTGAAGATAAGCATGGCCTTGGCATCCTAAATTCCTCTGTACCTATCGGGGCAAGTGGCATCAATTTCTATCATAGGCTATAAAAATGTCAGCGGGCCAACCCAGAGAGCCTCACCAGCTCCCTGTCCCATCCCCTTTATGGGAGAATTTTGGCTTCACTTGCCTCCTGAAATCAGACTCTTCTCCTTCAGCTCAAGTTACAACAGACTAAATTCTGGAATCTGGTTTCAATTTTTCTCTGGAGAGCTACTTAAGAGATGCTTCAGGGTTGGAAATCCCTCATTCGGACATAATCTTGAAATAAAAGGCTATGTTCAAATGAAAAATGCATTACACCATCTCTTTAGGGCCTTCTGTACTGATGGGAAGGATAAAAGGAAGGAATGGAAGGAAAATGAAGAAGAAAAGCAAAAAGAAGAAGGGAAATGGAAGAGAGAGAGAAAAGAAGGGGAAAGGAAAATATGTCAAACTGTGTAGGGCACTTTAAATGTCATTTAATTTCATTCTCACATCATTCCCTTGGAAGGAAATACTATTGAGCCCACTCTGCAGATGAAGAAATTGAGGCTTGGTGATATTAATTCATCCAAGGTCTTACAGTGGGGATACTGTATGACAGGTTCAGAGATACAAATACACATTCTAAAGCACATTGCTTCTAGCCGACTAGCTTCTTTCCTCCAAAGAGTCCAAGACAGAAGTTTGTTCTAGAACCAAAATATGTTAGTGACTGAATGGACCTTATGGAGATTATAATGTCTCATCATGTGAGTGGGTTTCTCCGGTGGCTCAGTGGTAAAGAATCCACCTGCCAATGTGGGAGACACAGGAGAGGTGGGTTCAATCCCTGGGTTGGGAAGATCCTCTGGAGAAGGAAACGGAAACCTACTCTGGAATTCTTTACTTGGTGGGCTTGTAGCCCAGGCTTGGTGGGCTACAATCCATGGGGGTCACAAAGAGTCAGACACAACTGAGCATGCGTGCATCATGTACACAACAGAGAAGGAAGGAGGGAAGAAAGGAAGAAGCTATTGAGAAAACTGACATCCAATAAAATTAGTGTGTGGCAAAGAAAAACCTAGACCCCAATTTTTCCAACTCTTAAGTCTTACTCTGTTCACAGGACCACAATCTATTTTACTGGTGCAACTGATCAAATGGATCAAATACAGGCACTCCTGATTAAGCAGTGAACAACTGAGAATTTTCCCGCCCTCAAGAAAATGTTTGCTGGGAACAAAAGGGAAATTTATTTGTAATTGTCTTTTTCTGCTCCATGCTCCTGTTTATATCCAGCTTCCTTTGTTGTTGTTGTTACAATATATCTGAGAGACTTCCCTCAAGCTGTTGCAAAATTGTTAAGGGGGAAAATATCTAAATTGAAAGAGCGCACTTAAGCCACAATTCTGGCAACTGCAGAGGGTACTGGTATGCCAGTTACTTTCAGAAATGAGTTTAAACCAAAGGTCACTAACCAGTAGCCAGCTGGCTGTAACCAGCCCACAGATGTGTTCTGCTTGTCCCGCAGTGCTGGCCCACATGGCACTTTTAAGAAATCTCAATCTGCTGCCAAAGTTAAAAACCAGGCCACTTCACATCAAAACCCAGATTTCCAGTTTCTCTTCCCAAGTGGAAGACAGGGTTCCCCTGATGCCACATTTGCAAACGGAAAAGGCGTGGCTGGAACAGAACAGCGGCTGCCCTTTTGGACAGAGCGTCTGTGGCCCAGTTTCTCCCCACCTAGTCTATTTCACTGGAGTGTATTACCCACCTGAGCCCTGAAGGCATCTGATGAGTGACCCTTGGTTTAAAAGGTTAAGTAGATATAGATTGCAAAGCCCATCATTATTAGTCTTTTCCCAAAAACATCCCCAATAAAAGCCTCCAGTCAATGTTATGGCAGCTGTGAAGGGATATTCATTTTTTTAGAATATATATTCACTTTTATTATTTCACTTATTCCTCTCAACAACCCTGCAAGGAAGGAATTACTCTCAGATAAACTGAAGCTGAGTGATATTTAAGTCAGTTATCCAACCCAGATCATTTAACTAGTAAGTTGCAAAGCTGAGTTTTGAACCCAGTTTTGCTCAGTTACAAACACTTTAGAATGCTTTGAAAAGAATGCTTTGAGAAGTCATGAGGTTTGTTTCTACCTCAGGGCCTTTGCACTTGCTGTTCCCTCTGCTTGGCAACCTCTCCACTCAGGTCTTCACATGGGAGGATCTTACTCATTAACAATATTTATACCACCTCCAGAGAGGTTTGCCCTCATCACTGATAACACGTACACACACACACACACACACACGAATTACTTTCTATGCCCCTGCTACTCAAAGAGAGGTCCAGAAATCAGCAGAATCAGTATCACTTTGGAAATTGGAAATTCACACTCTCAGGTCACTCCCTAACCTACAGAATCAGAACCTGCATGTTAACAATACCCCCAGGTGATTTGTGTGTATTTAAAGTTTAAACAGCCCTGCTCTACAGGAGCACTGCCCGATGGAAATAAATATAACAGGAGTCACACATGTAATTTCAAATTTTCCAGTAGCCACATTAAAAGAGTAAGCCACGTTAAAAGACCTGTTTGTTCGCCGTCTCCCCTTTCCCCACTCCCACCCCCACTAAAATGTCAGTTCCAGGAGACGAGGTGCTTCATCAGTCTTGTTCACCCTTGTATCCCCAACACCTAAAACAGTATTGGAAACAGGGTAAGTATCATTAAATGTCTGTATCATTAAATGTATCATTGTAAGTATCATTAAATGAAAGAAGGAAGGAAGGAAAAGATTTTGTTAGCACTCTATCTACCAGCCTTTAGACAACCGCGGCTTCAAACCTCAGCTCAACCCCTGAATGGCTAAGCAACCTTGAGCAAACTGTATTCCCCTCTGAGGGCCAAATGTAAAGCAGAAAGGCTGCTCTTTTGCTCACAGCTTCATCATGCCGCCTAGATGTGATTACACGTCTATAAAGCGTGAATTGCCATGATGACACATGTTCAATACACGCCAGTGCCTTACACGGCCCTCCTTCCTTCTCTCTCTAGACACTTCATCTGAATGATGTGGACTACACTCCTCTCGGTAGCACAAACAAAACTACTGAACCCGCTTCCCCGGGCTATTTCCCTCCAGCCAACAGGATGTGTGTCATAACTGCTGGCAGTGAAGACATCTTGACCCCATGGAGGGTCACTTCCCATTGCCCTACAGCTGAGAGGCTTCCAAAGCCACAAAGTCGAGGTCACTGGACAGTCTGTGATCTACAGGGTAGACCACGGCTCATGGCATCTCCGTCACACTGACGAGTTCTGCCATGGCAGCCACTTGGCTTGCCACAAGGCCCCTCCCCTTAGAGGACTGTGAGGTGTGCCTAGACAGTGTGTATCAGCTCCTATTGAAAAGCATATTGTAGCTTTGTCCTTTTACTTTGGGGAGGGGCACGGGGGTTGATCTACCCCCATTTATTAATCACTGGCCTGTGTCAATCCACCAAGTGAGGCTTGCTGTTCCGTAGCTTTAACACACATCCTAATCCATCAGCCTATCTTGCCCTGCAAATCTGATGCACACGTTCTAATCTCAAACGTGTTTTTAAATCAGAGCAGATCCACAGCATAGGCGAAAGCAAAACCCGGATTTAGACATAACCGGAGTGACACGGAGGAAATAAAACCCGGGCTGCTTAGTTAAATGCGACGAAACTCTTGCCAGCTCTGCTGAGAGCAGCCCCAGTTTCTTCTTGCTCTCCCTCTCGCTGACATCACAGCCACCAGAATCACTCGCAGAATCAGTAGGCTATTGGGAAGCAAGTTGAAAAGAAAAGGAAAACAAATAATGGGAAAAGGGGATCAAAACCTTTAATTAACCTGTGAATCTCCATTCAGGCACACAGTTGAGTAAGATTTCAGATAAAATACATACCATACTATAATCATTTAAGGGGGAGGTACTATAGCCATTTAAGTAGAGATGCCACCATTTAAAAGACTGGAACCAGGGAACCAGGAAGAAGGGTTTCTGTTACTGGTTTGAATCAATGCCACTGCTTCCTTCTACCGTATGGTGAGGATGCCATCCCCTCTTCCTACATGGGAGGGAGGGAGACAGTGAGTGTGTGCTCAGTTGTGCCCAACTCTTTGCAACCCCATGGACTGTAGCCTTCCTGGCTCCACTGTCCCTGGAATTTTGCAAGCAAGAATACTGGAGGGAGTTGCCATTTCCTCCTCCAAGAGATCGTCCCAACTCAGGGACTGAACCCATATCTCCCACATTGCCAGGCGGATTCTTTACCACTGAGCCACCTGGGAAGCCCATGAAGAGAGAGGGGAGCTAAAGAGATGGAGTCAACAGAAATCCCTAAAATGCCCTCAAAGCAAGGCTGAATCTGTTAAGGCTGGAGAGCTATCTAGGATCTGGAAGGTTTCTGGGAGTCTTCTCAACATCCAGATTTGGGTGGAAAATGACTGCTCGACGTTAGATAGAGTCTCCTGCAGTAACTGCAATCAGCATCACTAACTGTAATAAGGACTTACCCTGGGTGTGATGCTGGGGCAGCAGATGGAAGATACAGAGATATCACATGGTCCTCTTAAGTGAGGATCGAGTGAACCTACTTCCATTTGCATCTTAGTCCTATGAGATGCCGAGTCCCAAATACCACCCGAGATGGCTGAGGGTACCACATGTTGGAATAAGATCTTCAACAGCCATATCCTGTGAGCAAGGCAATTTACACACCTCCTTTTCCCAGCTGCAGTGTAAAAGAATGTAGCATCTGTCAGTATCATCTATCTTTTCATTCAGAGAATGCTCCCGACCCTACAATGGGACCTCCTGACATGCAGTCCACATTACACCGTTCATCAACTTTATTTTAAGTCATCTGAATAAAACACCTCCTTCTCCATTTCCAGCTGTCACAGAGCAACTGAAACACATGTTGGAAAGATTTGATCTTTATTCCTCCCTCTCCCCCAAAGGGCATTTGACACTTCTCACAAGATATACAGCTTTAAAATTAGAATGGGAAAAAGCCATGGTTACCCCCTTAGAGCCACCTTTACCCCACAGCAGAAACCTGAACATTCCTACAACCAACAATTTAACAACTGAAACCTTCCCAGACATCATACCCCATTTTTTTTTAATTTTGCTGTTGTTGCATTAATCATCCTAACACCTTTTTAATTATAATTGCAAACTGGAAGCCATGGCTTGTGATGTTATAAATACTGATTTTCCAGTTAAATTAGGCATTTGCTGTTTTATGTTTTGATAGAAAGGGACTGTTTGAAGCCTCCTAAAACATTGCAATTAGTTCTCTCTGTTGAAACAGACAAGACATGAACAGACACATTTGCTGTTTCAGTTTAATGTGCTGGAATGTTTATGCCTAAGTGTACTTCTCTCAAGCTTTGAAAGCATAAGGCATATTTTTAAAAGGCGAAGAAATCAATCACAATACACACATTTATTATATATTTCCAAAGTTAAGTTATTTCTCAAACTTCCCCAGCCTGTAATTTAAACTTAAAAAGCACATCTCTTCTACAAGAAGGCGACCTGTCAGGAAACAATCGTTATTTTACCTATTGGCTCTGTTAAGATGATAACATCACTTTAGCTGACAAAGCCTGTGTTTCTGGTTGACAATTGCAATTAATTACTGAGATGCAGCCAAGATGCAGCCAGCCATCCAGATCTGTTTTCCAGAGTGATTAAAAACAAAAAAAGAGGAAACAGGGAAGGGCAAGGGAGAACGCTGGTCGATTAATTTATTTTACCTGCACTTAACTTACTACTTCTCCCTTCCCTCGCTGCTGGCAGACGGTGGAAAAGGAGGGAGATGAACAAACAACTCACTAGACACAAGCTCCAATCTGTTGCAGTGAGGCACCGGTTAGAAAGGGCACAGATGCAGGGCATGAAAACTCCTAGGGCATCAGCTGTCATGTAGACACAGATAGTCCTGATGCAAAATTAACCCGGGGTTCAAGCAGCCCAAGAGGGACGGAAAGTTCTGGAGGTGGGGGGCATCCTGAGTCTTTACGAGAAAGCCCAAACTCGCCAGCATCATCTTTTTAACTGTTCCCGGTTCATTCTGCTCTAAACTGAAAACACTGAAGTTGGATTCCAGCCACGCAAATGCGTTTGAGGGCGATCTTGAGAGATTCCAGGAAATCCCAAAGCCCTTTAGTCAATCCAGCTTGTCCAGCTCCATTCCTCGGCGTCCCCAACACAGAAGCGCACCGCCCCGCAAGAGACTGGGTTAGGAAACACCCCGCGGACACGAAGGCTGGGGATCCCCAGACTCGGAACCAGGCAGATGCCGAAAAGAGCTCCCTGGACGAGGAGTCTGAGGCAGGCAGAGCAGGGGGACCCCTCTCTCCTCGCCCTGGAATAAAGTGATCCCTGGTGAGCATCCAGCCCTGCCCGCCGTTCACCCCAGGGTGCGCAGAACCCTCCGGGGCTCACGGCTCTCGGAACGCAGCCCAGACCCCCAAGGGCAGGGGGAGCGGCTGTTTCCCGCGTGGGTCTGTCCCCACGCGCCCATCCCATCCGCGGAGCCCGGGGTCCTACCTGTACCACTCCAGCCCCTTCTCGTAGTTCCTGTCGAAGAAGTGCGGCTCTACGCCCACCGCCCGCACGTCCGGGTGCACTCGGATTGCCTCCAGCAGCGCGCGGGTCCCTCCTTTCTTGACCCCGATGATCAGCGCCTGGGGCAGCTTCTTCTCGCCGTAGTCGGGGGTGCTGACGGCGTTGCCGCTCCCGTTGGCCGCCCTCCGGCCTGCGAGCTCCTCGTCCGTGGTGCTGGACTCCGGCGCTTCCCTCTCCAGCAGCGCGCTCTGCGCCGTGACCATCTCGCCGGGGGTCAGCGGGGTCCGGAGCCAGGCGTCCCGGGCGCCCCCGCTGCCGCTCGCCAGCCCCCAGCCGTCGGCCCCGGGGGCGGCGGGCTGCCTGGGGGGCTCGGGCGGCTCCCCACGGCTCGCGTTGTCCGGCGGCGGCGGCGGCGGCGCGGGCGGCTGCGAGGGGGCGCCGAGGCGCACGGGGGGAGGCGGTAGCGAGGGTGGCGGGGGCTCGGCGGCGCCCGGCGGCTCCTGCAGCGCCAGGGGGAATTGCAGGGAGCCCGAGCCGCCCAGGAGGCTGTAGCACAGGTAGGTGACGGACAGGGACAACGTGCACATGAAAAGCAGCTTGCGCGCCGGCGGGCCCTTAGCCGAGACGCCGGGTGGCAGCGGCGCGGCGAGAGACGGAGGCGGAGGCGGAGGCGGAGGAGGTGCGGGCCACGGGGCCATCGCGGCTCCCGGCTCGCGGCGGCGGCGGCGGCGGCCCCCGGCGCTGCCCGGACATGGTTTCAGCCGCCGCCCCCGCCACCGCCGCCGCCGCCGCCGCCGCCGCCGCTGCCCAGCCGCCCCGGCTGCATGAAGCGACGCCGCTGCGCCCCCGGCCCTGGCCGCTGTCCCGCTGCGCCGGGGGGGAGCCCGGCCGCATGGCCCCCCCTCCCCGCTCTCCTCGCGGCGTCCGGGGGGCCCCCCACCACCCCCCTCAGCCTCTGGCAAGGGGACCGAGGGGGGCGCGCGGACCCGCCGGCTGCACCTGCTCCGTCTGCAGCGCCCCCGCTTCCCCGGCTCCGCCGCGGCTCCCGCTCCAGCTTCTGCCGCCGCCGCCGCGCGCTGTGGCAGCCCCGAGTTCCTTCCCCGCTGCTAACTTTCTGCCGGGAGAGCGGAGAGACGCGGAGGGGGCCGGGCGCGCGCCCCGCGCCGCCGAGGGAAGGGGGAGTGCGCCTCGCGCGCGCCTGTGGAGGGGGGCGCGGGCGCGCGGGCGTGCGCTTGGGCTGGGGCACCCGGGGAAGCGGAGATCGCGCCCCCAACCCCGCGCGCCGCACGCACTCGCTGGAGGTGTTCCCCGCCCCGCCCCGCGTGCTTCCCCTCCCCTGGGAGCCCGGGACGCCGGGTTCTCCATTCCTCTCCCGGTACTTTTGAGGGTTGTAGAGCCGGACGCCCGCCGCCGGTGCTGCTCACCGGCGAGCTGGGGGACCCGAGGGCAGCGACCTCTCGCTGCCCCTTTTCCCCTGGGACTCCGAGCAAACTCGGCCCATCCCCCGACCTGCCCTTCTCTCACCCTGGATAGCCTCCTGCCTTTGGTCCAGGAGTGGTTCCTTCATACCAGCTCTCTCATTCCAACTTCCATCTTTCCATCCTCCCCATCTTATCCTGAAGCTCCTGACGGGTGGAGCGTTGACACAAACCCCCAGGTTTCTCTACCCCCAGAGCGTTCGCGTCCGTCCCCGCCACCGGTGACTGCGCATTCTGCTCCAAAAGATGAGGCTGTCCCCTCATCCACACCCTTAACCACAGGTACACCTGCGCCCCTTGGAGGCGTCGCCACTAAAGGAGTTAGATCTCCCTGGACTGAAATAGACTGTGACCATCATCGCTCTACACACCTTATAAGCAGAGGCAAGTTGGATTGCAGGGTGTCTGTGCATCGCTTCACTGAATTTTTTTTTTTTGAGTATATTCTTTTCAGCGAAATTTCCACCCCTCACGTCCCTCTCCTGGGGAGGTTATGGTAAACATCAAAAGGCTTTGGAAAATTCAAAACTAGACTTGCTTCTTGGAGGTGGGGGAAATCGGAGTCTGCAAAGGGAAGATGAGGCAGAGTCATTAACGGAGCAGCTCTAGCGAACTGTGCGTCCTCGGGACAGGGTTTGGCTCGGCACACACCCGCGAACAGTATCTCCCAGGGGCCAGCTCTCGAGATCCCATTCACCCTGCCAGCCACAGCTGGGTGCCTGGCAGGTCTGTCTGTTTTCACCTGGCGGCTGATCTGGTTGACATCCGGTTTTTGTTTGATCGCATAATAGGAACAACAGTTGAAAGAAAATGTATATATAGTGTCTAAATATTAACCAGATACCTAGTGCCAGAGAGGGGAAGAAAATGTTAATCAAATAAGATGAAGAACTCGGACTTTTCCCTGAGTGAACAAAAGCTCACTGCTGCTCTCAGCTGGACACGAGTTTCCTTCACTACAGCTTTAGTTCAGATAAAGATTATTCCTTTATAATATATATATTTTTATGGTACACGGGAGACCTCTGAAATGCAGAGTCTGGTGTCCTGTAAATCATTCCGTGTAACTACTGATGCTTTTCTCAAACACCACAGGACTGTATTACTGTAATGTTAATGGGAAGAAGCCAGCTAGAGCTAGGAGAAACCATAGGCTTGATCCATCCCTGTTCCCACTGGGAGGCCCCCATGGCAGCAAATATTGCTGCTGCTGTGCCCCCATCTCCCTTCCAAGGCCCAGATACCAGCCCTGAAACAGATGCTCAGCATGTGGTCCAGGGCCGCCCTGTAATACACATTCCAAAACTTTTACATCTGCCGTCAGCAATCCAAATGAACCTGCTAGGCATCTAGTTTCACTAAGCATGTGTTTTCTCATTCGGAAAGATTTTGATAAAAGGATGTTAAAATTTAACTCAGAGGTATCACACTGGTGACCAGCAAAGCCGAATGTGGCCCTCACAGTGATGTGAAGAAATTTCAACTAGCTGCAATATTTAAGCATAAAGGGCCTGTGCTAAGTGCTAAGTCATTTCAGTCGTGTCCGACTCTGTGGGACCCCACAGATGGCAGCCCACCAGGCTCCCCCATCCCTGGGATTCTCCAAGCAAGAATACTGGAGTGGGTTGCCATTTCCTTCTCCAATGCGTGAAAGTGAACTCACTCGGTCTTGTCCGACTCTTAGCGACCCCATGGACTGCGGCCCACCAGGCTCCTCCATCCATGGGATTTTCCAGGCAACAACACTGGAGTGGGGTGCCATTTCCTTCTCCAGTAAAGGGCCTTCCACCCCCCCCAAAATCTGGACATGTGGTTTCTGTTGAAATAGCAGATCCAGCAGTTTGGGGGCCCTCAGCCAGAGCTGAGAATCCCTCTATAGGTGGGGCATGTATGCCCTCTTCTTCATGAGGCACCCGGATTGCCACCCTACATTTATGTTACTTGTCTGGATGATGGTAATGAGGAAATTTCCTGGGATCCCTTTTCCCGCTTGTCCCCAAATAGTCACATTTTGATGGAAGACTCTTGAAGGAAGAGAGCGCCACTAGTAAGACGACAGGTCCCCCAGTGGATGGGAGGAGCTGATTAGGGCGACAGAGGAGGTTTGAAGGTTTCTCACTTAGGCAGCTGTCTATTTTTTTTTTCCTAGTCTTGATCCAGCTTTTCTGGGAGTGAGTTCTTAAAAAACCTGTGATAAAAAGCAGAAGCTATCTACATAAGGAGAACTCAGCCTTCATTCAGCAATTCCCAGTGGATCTGGAGACCAGATAGAATTTTTTTTTCTTTTTGCCGTTTCCACTGCCAACACCCATGCTCATTCAGGCCTATCCAAGTGTTTGCGATATTCCTCCAAATGCTCTCCAGGCCTCCTGTGAGCCTCAGGAGCCTGTTTCTATCCATCTTAGGCAACAGTTTTTCTGAGACAGAGCTCTGCAGATGCTCTGTGACTCAGAACCCCTCCTCTCACTCCCCGACTAATAAGTTCCAACCTCTTAACCTTTGCACTCACAGTGCCCTTCCAACTTTTACATATCTCACATTCATTGCCAAACCAAACAGCACCTACCATTCAGACCTGTACACTGAATCCTTGTTTCATCTCTGTGTGATCAGACAATAGAGTTAAAGCTATCATTTGCTAGCTAAGTGACTCTCGGACAGGTCATTTCACCTCCATGAGCCCCATTTTCTGCATATATAAATTATGGATAATTAGACTCACTTCGAATGGTTTTTATAGAGAATCAAATTGACTTACAGAGTATATGCAAAAATACCTGGCTCCCAGCCTGCATGTGGTAACTATCAATGATCATTTGGATCTAAATATTGGCTCATCCATGTCAGGCTTCTTTTCCTATTAAAACCTTATTCTTGAAAAATGTGTGTACCTTTTCTTTTTTTATTTTTATTTTAAATTAGGAACATAGTTGATTAACAATGTTGTGTTAGTTTCAGATGTACAGCAAAGTGATTCAGTTATACATATACATGTATCTATAGGCTTCCCTGGTAGCTCAGACAGTAAAGAGTCTGCCCACAATGCGGGAGACCCAGGTTCAATCCCTGGGTCGGGACAATCCCCTGGAGGAGGAAATGGCAACCCACTCCAGTATTCTTGCCTGGGAAATCCTATGGACGGAAGAGCCAACAAGACTCCATGGGGTCTCAAAGAGTTGGACACGACGACTTCACTTTATTCTTTTTCAAAAATTTTCCCATTTAGGTTATTACAAAGTATTAAGCAGAGTTCCCTGTGCTATGTAGTAAGTCCTTGTTGGTTATCTATTTTAAATATAGCAGTGTGTACATGTCAACCCTAAACTCCTAATCTATCCCTCCTCACCCTTCCCCTCAGTAACCATAAATATGTTTTCTAAGTCTGTGAGTCAGTTTCTGTTTTGGAAATAAGTTCGTTTATATCATTTTTTAGATTCTGCATATAAGCAATATCATATGATATTTGTCTTTCTCTGTCTGACTTAACTTCATTTAGAATGACAACTTCTAAGCCCATCCATGTTGCTGTAAATGGCATTATTTCATTATTTTTAATGGCTGAGTGATATTCTATTGTATAAATGTACCACATTTTCTTTATCCATTCATCTCTTGGACATTTAGGTGTCTTGTCTTGGGCTTCCCTGGTGGCTCAGCTGGTAAAGAATCTGCCTGCAATGTGGGAGGCCTGACTTTGATCCCTGGGTTGGGAAGATCCCCTGGAGAAGGGAACGGCTACCCACTCCAGTATTCTTGCTGGAGAATTCTATGGACTGTATAGTCCATGGGGTCGCAAAGAGTCGAACATGACTGAGCGACTTTCACTTGTCTTGGCTATTGTAAACATTACAGCAGAGAACACTGGTGTGTATGTATCCTTTCAAATCACATTTTTCTCTGTGTGTACACCCTTCCTTCAAATTCAGCTGATTGTGTCAGCTGAAGTTCACTTTCTTAAGCTGATCAGCTGCATTGATAATGCCAAGTCCAGTGCTTTTGATAGTTTTGGGGGCTTTTATAAGCAACAGAAACTAACTCTGGCCAACTTTGGTTTGGTTTGTTTTTTTAAAAAATAAAAGAAAAAGAAATTGACCAGAAGGATATATAACTCACTGAGGGAGTTTTTAAATATCAACAATAAACAAATGCAACAGTCAGCTCTGAAAAGACAATAAATGGAGTGGATAAGAGTATTGTGCCATCACTTCCATTTATCAACTATTGGTTCTCTGTGGGCCCTGGGAGGGTTGTGTTTTCTCAGCCTCTTGAAGTCAGGTGTGACTCTGTGCCACGTTGGCTAATGAAACAAGAGGAAGTGACGCAGCCTCTTCAGGAAGAAGCTTTGGCAGCCAGTGGGAGATTTCCGGGTGGAAGTGATTTTCCTGCCTGGCAATTGTGCAAGAGGGGGCTTAAGGCCCTCTTTGCCACCATCTACTCAGTCTTCCACACTGAGCAAAGACAGTAAAGATCCAGCCCCTGATCTCTCGTTCCTCAATCACTAAATCGTGTCCTGCTCTTTGCAACCCCATGGACTGCAGCACTCCAAACTCCCTTTGTCCTTCAGTATCTCCCAGAGTTTGCTCACATTCCTAACTATTGAGTCAGTGAGTCTCTAACCATCTCATCCTCTGCCACTCCATCATCCTTTTGCCTTCAATCTTTCCCAGCATCAGGGTTTTTTCCAACGAGTCAGCTCTTCGCATCACATGGTCAGAGTATTGGAGGTTCATCATCAGTCCTTCCAATGAATATTCAGGGTTGATTTTCTTTAGGATTGAGGGCTTGATCTCCTTGCAGTCCAAGGGACTCTCAAGAGTCTTCTCTAGCACCACAATTCAAAAGCGTCAATTCTTCAGCTCTCAGCCTTCTTTATTG
The DNA here is from genome assembly GCF_014754425.2 of Oryx dammah. Lineage (NCBI taxonomy): Eukaryota > Metazoa > Chordata > Mammalia > Artiodactyla > Bovidae > Oryx > Oryx dammah. The sequence continues at coordinate 180,304,237 of NW_024070186.1, read as the reverse complement.
TCCAGCTCTCACATCCATATGTGACTACTGGAAAAACCATAGCATGATCACTTGTAGCATGAATGAAATATAAACCTTGCTTGTTTTCAGCTCCTGGGACATGGGGGTTGGTTGTGAATACAGTACAGCCTGGACTATCTGACTGATGAAAACATACATATTATGAATATTCTCTGCTGTTGACCAAAATGACTTCTACAAGCCAATATTAAAATTTCCTTTCACAGAGGTGGATGAGTGACAGACTAGAAGTCTACACTGTCCAGCGGTGTAAACAGAAGCTTTACCTCATATACACAAAATACATTTCCCCATTTTGCCTTTTACCTGTCAACAAAAAGGATACCTGTAGAAATCCAGAGGTAAAGCTCCAGTCAAAGCAACATAGTGCCAAAAAGGAGCGTTATATTCTTGTAAAAAAAGCAAAAGATTAAAAAATCATAATAATGGTTACAAACTTATAGGACCTTGCATTGAAAAGGATCTCCCACAGAAAATCGGGAAATACTTAGAGCTGAAAGTGTTACATGACAAAATCTGGTGGATGGAATTCAGCAATACTTATAAGAAAGATTATATCTTCAATATACTTATCCAAAAGAAGAAAGATTAAAAGGAAATGAGCTTCGTGTTCAACTCAAGAAGCCAGAAGAAGAGCAAGAGAGTCAAGTAAGGAAGAACTCAAATAATAAATTTATTGCTGTTGTTTAAATTGTGGTACCCCCAAATTTATATGTTGTAGCCCTAACCCTCAATGTGGCTATATCCAGAGACAAGGTCTTTAGAAAGTAAGGTTAAAACACGGTCATACTGGTAGAACCCTAATTGGATAGGATTGTGTGGCTTCCCAGGTGGCACCGGTGGTAAAGAACCTGTTTGCCAGCGCAGGAGAGTTAAGAGATGCAGGTTCGATCCCAGGGTCGGGAAGATCCCCTGGAGGAGGGTGTGGTAACCCACTCCAGTATCCTTGTCTGGAGAATCCCATGGACAGAGGAGCCCAGCGGATTACAGTCCATGGGGTTGCAAAGAGTCGGACACAACTGAAGCTACGTGCACGCATGCATGTGGCCTCATAAGAAAGCCATACAGCTCAGTTTCTTCACACACATGTAAACTCCCCACCATCCGAGGACACAAGAAGAAGGAGACCTTCTGCAAGCCAGGAAGAGAGTCCTTACTAGAACGCGACTGTGCCAGCACCCAGATCTCAGACTTCTAGCCCCCAAAACTGTAAGAACATACATTTCTGTTAAGTTACCTGCTCTGTGGTACTTTATGGTGTTAGCCCAAGCTAAGACTTTATGGTTTGTAAATAGGTTCTGGTACCAATTCCAATGTGTGTAAGTTTTTTCTGAGGGGAAGGGGTGGGGGGGGGGCAATCCCCACATCAACAGGAAATTCTGTGACACAAGCTGGGTGCCCTGTAACTCAACTGATTCTGACACCATCTTCCTGGAGATGCCATCAGATTCCACAGGTGAAGGGCTTAGCCCCACGAGACCTACCCCACTGCAGACGCCAATCACAAATTCAGGTTGTTGCCAGTGCTTCTGACCCACTGGCTATAAGTCAAAGGTTCCCAAAGACCCCTCCTCAGGTTCGATTAATTTGTTAGAAGCATTAGTCGCACAGTCTTGTCTGACTCTTTGGGACCCCATGGACTGTAGGCCACCAGTCTCCTCTCCATGGGATTCTCCAGGCAAGAATACTGGAGTGGGGTTGCCATTCCCTTCTCCAGGGGATCTTCCCAACCTAGGGACCGAACCCAGATCTCCTGCATTGCCGGCAGATTCTTTACCATCTGAGCCACCAGGGAAGCCTAATTTGCTAGAAAGGCTCACAGAACTCAGACGAACATTTTACTGACTAGGTTACCAGTTTATTAGGATACAATCCTACAATCAGGAACAGCCAAGTGAAGAGATGCTCAGATCAAGGCCAGGGCCAAGAGCATGGAGCTTCCCTGCTCTCTGAATGTTCCATTCTTCCCAGGTTCACCAACCTGGAAGCTCTCCAGATCTGCCTTTTTGCATTTTTATGGAGGCTTATGGACCGAGGAGCCTGGAAGGCCACAGTCTACGGGGGTCACAAAGAGTTGGACACAACTTAGCAGCTAAGTAGCCTCAGTGCTTTACAGTCTGGACTGATTAAGTCATTGGCCACTGGCGATTGATTCAGCCTCCAGTTCCTCTCCCCTACCTGAGGCTGGAAAGGTTGGGAGGGTGGGGCAGGGACTGAAAGCTCCAATGCTCTGTGCTCGGTTTGTTCCCCTGGCAACCAGGCTCCATCCTTAGGCTACCTCCGGCCTTTCCAAAAGTCACCTCACTAACACAACAAATGACAGCTTTATTGCTTGATATTGTCATGAAGATTCCCAGGATTTTAGGAACTCTGTGTCTGGAACCAAGGTGGGAGTTAAATACATTTTTTAAAAGATTTTTTTTGATGTGGACCTTTTTTAAAAATCTTTATTTGAATTTGTTACAGTATTGCTTCCATTTTATGTTTTGGTTTTTTGACCGAAAGGTATGTAGGTTCTTATCTCCCCAACCAAGGTTTGAACCGGAACCACCTGCATTGGAACGTGAAGTATCAACCCCTGAACCACCAGGGAAGTCCCTTATATTTCTTTTATGACTCACGGTATCTCCGTCTATCCCCTGGTTTTCTAACAAGGATCCCTTCTAGCTAAACAGTCATAAAGGTAAAAAAGATGGACACATTACTAGAATCCCACTCTGTCATCAATAACTGTCATCAAATGGTATGAAAAAGCCTCCCAGGACCAACCCACTCAGGTTTTCAGGCTTCCTTTCAATCTTACCGCTTTCCATCGCATTCCAAAACCACAAATGGTGTCGGCAATATACGGATTCAGCCTTTTAGGCATCTGGTATCCTCAGGCAAGGAGACAATAGCATCTCTTGCCCTCAGCCATTGGAGGTGTTAATATAATACTAGATTTCCTTCATTATATAGCCTACCCACTCATTGTCTTTCCCTCAGCTACTTTTTTCTCCTTTTATTTTTCCATTTTTACCTGAACTTTTCCACCTTTGGAAGGGACTGTAGTTTCAGCCACTGCTCTGGTCTGGATTGAAGGCAGCAATACTGGTCTAGCAAAAGCCTCTCTTTCAGTTCCACTTCTGTTCAGATAAGTGATAGTTATACAGGCACAGAGCTAGCAGGCTGTCTTTCTCCCCAGACAGTATAGCTATGTGCCTGTATGAGAACTCGCTTCAATCATGTCTGACTCTTTGCAACCCTCCAGGCTCCTCTGTCCATGGGCTTCTCCAGGCAAGAAAACTGGAGTGGGTTGCCATGCCCTCCTGCAGGGCATCTTCCCAACTCAGGGATGAAACTCTCATCTCATGTCTCCTGCATTAGCTGGTGGGTTCTTTGCCACTAGCGCCACCTGGGAAGCCCTAATATAGCTATACTTACTATTAATTCCAATTTTGCTGGGTGGGGTGAAGGCACAGCCTGCCTTATCAGGCCCTTAGAAAATCTGTCTGACATAAGGTTAAACATGTAGTTACAGTTTTTTGCTTATGAATCACCCCCGTCATTGCAGCCCTGGTCCTCTGACCACTGCATCAGGTAAGCAGCAGGGAAAGTTCAGAAGACATAGGGAAGAAAAAGAGAAGTATAGCCATAATGACCAGCATTCTCCCTGAGGTCATACTGAGGTAGGAGATAGACGAGCCCTTGGGCTAGACAGCTGATGTTTGCCAAGTGGAGTAAAATTGAAATTTTGTTCTCACCCAGACTCACCTAGGACACTCCTAGGATTAGCTTTAGTGGTAGAAGCTGAGTTTTGCTAAAGTAAAGAGATAAGATGACCACTCCTGAGGTCAAGGAAGACTTCCCTGTCAGTCTATGCACAGGAAGGCTCCTCAGGGATCAAAGCGGCAGGGGTACCTCCCCATAATAAGTGTGGACATACACCCATAGGCCTCTGCAGTGGGATCCATCTTAGCAAAAAGTTGTGCACATATCATGGGAAGGGTTGAGGGACAAGTCAGGTGTGAAGAAACAAACAAGATAATTGGCCAAAGGTAAACAAAGACCCAGAAGGACTATCCTGTATAAGCGATTTGTGACTGAGTAAAACTTGTGCAGTCGTGTCCGACTCTTTGCAACCCCATGGACATTAGCCCACCAAGCTCCTCCTGTCCATAGAATTCTTCAGGCAAGAATACCGGAGTGGGTTGCCATTTCCTTCTCCAGGGGATCGAACCCGGGTCTCCTCCATTGTAGGCAGATTCTTTACCATCTGAGCCACCGGGGCAGCCCATATAAGTGATTTAAATCATACCTCATCCCTTTACTGCGCTTCCCCATTCCGGAGGCCTACATGGCTCTCCAGCTGGATATTTCTGCCTAGCTTCAGACTTACTGTACTCCTCCTCGTTAGAGAGGATGCCCATACCCTTTCTCTCTAGGTGTGTATTTCTGCCTAGCAATACATTGTTTCTCTGTGTTCTCTCCTGCTTTGTGTTGTGTCTCTCCAAGATCAATACCAGCATCCTTCCCCACCCCCTCTTCCCCAGATCCAGCAGAATAACCAAGAACTCCATCCAGTGGGGACATGCTTTTAGCCCCACGCATGTTCATGTTGAGTCTGAGCACAGTTTTGTGAAGGTGTTTGTTTTTATAAACTTTCTATTGGGCTTCCCTGGTGGCTCAGTGGTAAAGAATCTGCCTGCAATGCAGGAGACCCAGATTCAATCCCTGGGTTGGGAAGATCCCCTGGTGAAGGGAATGGCAGTATTCTTCCCTGGAGAAGTCCAAGGACAGAGGAGCCTAGCAGGGGTTGCAAGGAGTCAGACACAACTAAGCAACTAACACTTTCACTTTCATTGCCTAGTTGCTATTTCTTACTGATTAAAATGACAAATCATTTTAATAAATAATTTTAATCACTTAATGATAAAAGCCTCTAATGTAGTAAGGACATCAGATTTTTCATCTTTCATATATATTCAATTATTAAATTATCAGTTTGCCTTTATCAGTAAATTGCTTTTTAGTGTCTCTAATTATTTAAATTTTTCATTTTTAAATGCACAATCTCTCTGTTATTTCCTCTGTAGTTTCTACCTTTGGTGGAAAACCATGTCCCCAACATATGTAAATGTACATTTTCTTCTAGTACATATTTTGGTTTATTTTCTACATTTAAATGTTTAAACCATCTGAAATTTATTGAAGTCTTACATGAGGATCTAACTTTATTTTTTTCTTCGCTTTCCTAGAACTAGCTATTTCCCAACAACTTGAAATGCCAATGCCACATAATAAACCCAGAATGTTGGAGTTTTCTCATCCAGATATGTAGAAAGCAAATCTCCATTCAATCTTCTTTTATATCTCTTATTGGACATCTGTAACTTTATTGACATAAACCCTACACAAATCTTTGGGTGAGTGTTTTGACAGCTAATTCTGCTTTGTTCAATTTTATAGTTTCTTGCTCTCTTTTTGCTTCATTCATTTACTCATTCTTTCAGTTGTCATTTTGAAGAGACTAACAATCTGGGTCCTGGATTAGACACGGAGGATAAAACAGTGAAGCAGAAAGCAGTGTCCCTGTTCTCATGAAGGCAGCAACAATTACACAAGCAAGTTTAATAAAGTTAGGCATTTAAAAGAGAAAAAACACAAGATATTATGGAGCACATTGTTGGAGATTCCTAATTAGTATATGGGCTTCCTTGGAGGCTCAGCAGTAAAGCATCGATCTGGAATGCAGGAGATGCAGGTTCAACCCCTGGGTCAGGAAGATCCCCTGGAGAAGGAAATGGCAACTCACTCCAGTATTCTTGCCTAGGAAGTCCCATGGAGACAGAGAAGCCTGGTGGGCTACAGTCCATGGGGTCACAAAAGAGTCAGACACAACTTAGCGACTAAACAATAACAACTAGTATATAGGCAACAGGAAGCCTTCAAAGAAGAAATGACATTTAAGTCCAAGTATAAAGGGAAAATTGAATTAAGCCAGGTAAAACAAGTTTATTTTTAGCATATGCAACACCTCACCCACTTCATTCATTATACATACACTTAGCAAACTAAATTGAAGGTAACTTCCCTAAGAGAAAAGAAGTTTTTTCCCTTATCTGCCAAAAACTTCCAGCAAACATTATAATGAGACATGACAAAATATTAGAGCTGAACCTTTAACGACAGGAGTAAGACAAGTATGTCTGACATCACAGATCCTATTCAACCTTAAATTGGGGTTCCAAGTGAATGCAATAAGACAAGAAAGAATAATAAAAAACACAAGAGGTGGGAAACCAAAAAACAAATGATCGTTATTTGCATACTGTGTGTTCGTTAGCAAAAAAAAAAAAAAAAAAACTATATGGAAATCTACAAACAGAAGAGTTTGGCAAGATTGCTGAATAAAATTCAAAATACAAAGAGTAATAGCATGCTGATATATAACCTGGATACAATTAGAAAATAAAATTTTAAGAGAACATAGCTTCCTTGGTAGCTCATCTGCTGAAGAATCTGCCTGGAATGCAGGAGACCCCAGTTTGATTCCTTGGTCAGGAAGATCCCCAAGCATTCTTGGGCTTCCCTGGTAGTTCAGATGGTAAAGAATCTGCCCACAATGCTGGAGATTTGGGTTCAATCCCTGAGTTGGAAAGATCCCCTGAAGAAGGGAAAGTCTACCTGCTCCAGTATTCTTGCCTGAAGAATTCCATGGACAGAGGAGCCTGGCAGGCTACAGTGCATGGGCTTGCAAAGAGTTGGACATGACTGAGAGACTTTCACTCACTCACTATTCAGAACCACAAGAAAAATCCATTTAGTACTCAGAAATAAACTTGATAAAAGGCAAGCAAGTCCTTTGTAGAGAAAATTATACAGCTGTTTAGAAGGGCATTGTATGAGTCTCCCACATGCATGCTCGGTCCCTCAGTCATGTCCGACTCTTTGCGACCCATGGACTGTAGCCCACCAGGCATTTTCCAGGCAATAGTACTGGAGTGGGTTGCCATTCCCTTCTCCAGGGGGGCTTCCCGAATCAGGGATCTCCTGCATCTCCTGGGAAGGAAGCCCTGTTAGTTTCCTAGGGCTGCCATAACAAAGAACTACAAGCTATGTGTCTTAAGATGCAGTTTATTCTCTCACCGTTCTGGAGCCTGGAAGTCTGAAATCAACTTGTCAGCAGGGCCATGCTCCTTCTGAGACTCTCACCAGAATCCTTCCTTGCTGCTGCTTTGCATCGGGTGGTGACCATCCATCCTTGACCTTCCTTGGCTTGCAGCCACATCACTCTGATCTCTGCCTGTGTGTCTCTGTCTTCATATGGCACTTTCCTCTTCTTATAGGGACACCAGTCATGTTGGCTTAGGGCCCACCATAATAACTTCCATTTTAACTTACTTAAATCTACAAAAGTCTTATTTCCAAATAAGTTCCCATTCTCAGGTACCAAAGGGTAGAACTTCAAAATATCTTTTGGCGAGATACAATTTAACGCACAACAGGCATAAACATGTGTGCATAAACACATTTCGTTTGTTCATTTATCACATTTATGAATGAAAAATGCAGTACTGTAAAGATAAAATTTCTTACCATTAGTCAATAAATTCCAAGTATTTTCAAACAAAATCCCAATAGGATCGTGTGTAGATATGGATTTTGTATATCTTAATAAGTTATTTCTAAATTTCACATGGAGTTATGGAAGCAAAATGACATAAACTTTGCTCTTTGAGAAAAGAAAAGAAAATATGTAATCTGAAAAACTAGTCTCCCTTTAAGAAATAAATTTAAAGAAAAATTTTATTTGAGTATAGTTGCTTTACAATGGTGTGTTCATTTCTCCTGTACAGCAAAGTGAATCAGCTATATGTATATATATATATCCCATCTTTTTTGGATTTTCCTCGTGTTTTGATCACCACAGAACACTGAATAGTTCCCTATGCTATACACAGGTTTTCATTATTTATCTATTTATCCATAGTATCAATAGTGTATATATGTCAAATCTCAGTCTTCCAGTTTATCCCATCCACCCTGCTTTCCCCCTTGTCATCCATACTTTTGTTCTCTATGTCTGTGTCTCTATTTCTGCTTTGTATATAAGATCATCAGATTTTTTAATTAAATAGAAAAATTAAAATAAATTTCTTAGTCTGAAAATTATTTCGTTTGTTCAGGTACTATGATATAAAGTCTTTCCGTATTGTGATAAGAAAGCTAAACTGACAACCTTATGAACTAATCAAGAGCTTAGGTTTGTTGATATTAAACTAAGATGAATTCTCAAGTAGGAATATTGCAAGTATAAATACATGTGACTTTATAATCTGATCTCCATCATAAGTGACAGGCTTGAGCCTGTGTATTTTCTTGCCCTTCCGTGTACAAAGAAAAGAAGTCCCTAGCTGTGAAGTAATTTTTATAACAGAGAATGTCTTTACCTATGTGAAAGGTAAATATTTACATGTGCATGAATGTTGAAATGTGCAAAATACATTCTCCATAATTATGAGAAGCCATAAAACGTGAGTCATGTAGGAGAAAGTAATGACTGTTGTCAGTGAACTCATTTCCGATGAACTCACTGCGTTTTTAAAAACCTTTTTATTTTACAATAATTTCAGAATTACAGATGGGCATCAAGATAGCACCGAGTTCCCTCATACCCTTCATGCAGTTTCCCCTAAGGCCGCAACTTACATGAAACAGGGTTCCTGTGTCAAAACGGAGACGCTAACCTTGCTACAACACTACCAACTAAACCGCATATTTTATTTGTATTTATCTATTTTTCCACTAATATTCTTTTCCTGTTCCAGTAGCCAATTGTGCTGCATTTTATTGTCACGTCTTCTTCGTCTCTTCCGGTCTGTGCATTGAAGGAGGTCACTGAGAGGTTGTGACCACTGGTGACCCTGGAACTGGACTCTGGCAATTGGAGGTGCCTCACCCTCATCCTTGTCCTTGGAATGTGTGTTCTGCTCACTGTTCCCACAGTTGGAGCCTTCTTTAAGGACACAGCCTCGAGAGAGTAATGTGCTGTTGAGGCTGTCTGGAGGGTGTACATAACTAAGCCCAATTAGGTTCTCTATATAAACCTTTAAGATTCTAGAGGGCAGGTGTAAAGATTTACTCACATTGTGGCCACTCCAGACAATCCTTGTAAATTTCTTTGCTTAATACACCACCAGTCTGGAGTGGCTGCCTCTTTCTCTGGTCTCTCCTTGCCCTCTGTGTAATGGGATTAGTTTCAAATTTCACCGCAGGGGAACTTCGGAGGCTGTGAGCCAACACCGAAGAAATTTCTCAATCTTCTCTTGTCTTCCATGACCTTAACACTTTTGAAGAACACCAGATGGGTACTGGGCTTCCCAGGTGGCACCAGTGGTAAAGAACCCACCTGCCAATGCAGGAGACATAAGAGATGAGGGTTCGATCCCTGGGTCAGAAAGATCCCCTGGAGGAGGGCAAGGCAACCCACTCCACCCACTCCAGTATTCTTCCCTGGAGAATGCCTTGGGCAGAGGAGCCTGGTGGGCTATAGTCCACAGAGTCACAAAGAGTCCGACAGACTGAAGTGGCTTAGCACAGATGGATGTTATATAGAATGCCCCTCGACTTGGGATGCTTTTTGGTCTCATGATCAGTTTGGGATTATGGCTTTGGAAGAAGACCACAAAAGTAAAGCACACTCCTATCACACCCCATCAAGGTTTCAGGACAGCACCATGACTTCCTGGTGATAGTTACCTTGAAAACGAGATTCACATGGTGTCTGCCAGATGCTCTGCTGTAAAGTCATTTTCTTTCTTTGTAGACTCTGTTTTAGAAGCGAGTGACTAAGTCCAGGCCATGCTCAAAAGAAGAGCAATTAAGTTTCACTTCCTGGATGGAGGACTATCAAAGATTATGCAAACGTATGTTAAAACCAGCATAATAATTAATAATTATTTGGGGGGAGATATTTGAGGTTATGCAAATATCCTTTTTCTCTTTAAAGTTCCATCCACTAATTTTAGCATTCAGCAATGGCTGTTACCTGCAGCAATTATTACTGTGGTGGTTATAATGTTGATTTTTTTTCTCTCATTTTTTTAAATCTTTATTAATTGGAATTTTCATCTATGGAAGACTTATCCTTTTTCTTCCATTTGTTTGTTTATTAAGTTGTTTACTTACATCAGTATGAACTCATGGTCATTTATTTTATTCTTTGATCTCACAATCAGTATAATCCTATATAACTGTAATTTATTTTGTTGTTGAAAATGTTCCAACTTTAGTCACTGGGAGTTCTTTCATGTTGACTTTCTGTGTCCTTTGTACTTGCTCTCACATTTGTTTATTGTTATTGTTTGACATTTCCTTACTTCTTTCTGACTGCTTCAAGATGCTCCAGGCTCACCTATCTGTCTATATATGGACATGTGTGTGTATGTATGCGTGTGTGTATCTATCTCTATTTGTACAGAGATATGAATGAGTATAATTTATATATATATACATATACATGTGTGTCCATGCTCAGTCGCTTCAGTCATGTCTGACCCTTTGTGACCCTATGGACTGTAGCCCGCCAGGCTCCTCTGTCCATGGGATTCTCCAGGCAAGAATAGTGGAATAGGTTACCATTTCCTTCTCCAGGAGATCTTCCTGATCCAGGGATCAAAACTGCATCTCCTGTATCTCCTACGCTGTAGGTGGATTCTTTACTGCTGAGCCACCAGGGAAGCCCATTCTATATATATATTACAAATAGAGATAAATATATGTTTATATATGTTTTTTTACCAATTCAGTTCAGTTCAGTTCAGTTACTCAGTCATGTCTGACTCTTTGTGACCCCATGAACCTCAGCACACCATGCCTCCCTGTCCATCACCAACTGCAGAAGTCTACCCAAACCCATGTCCATTGAGTTGGTGATGCCATCCAACCATCTCATCCTCTGTCGTCCCCTTCTCCTCCTGCTCTCAATCTTTCCCAGCATCAGGGTTTTTTCAAATGAGTCAGCTCTTCACATCAGGTGGCCAAAATATTGGAGTTTCAGCTTCAACATCAGTCCCTCCAATGAACACCCAGGACTGATCTCCTTTAGAATGGACTGGTTGTATCTTCTTGCAGCCCAAGGGACTCTCAAGAGTCTTCTCCAGCACCACACTTCAAAAGCATCAATTCTTCGGCACTCAGCTTTCTTCACAGTCCAACTCTCACATCCATACATGACCACTGGAAAAACCACAGCCTTGACTAGACAAAACCTTTGTTGGCAAAGTAATGTCTCTGCCTTTCAATATGCTATCTAGGTTGTTCATAACTTTCCTTCCAAGGAGTAAGCGTCTTTTAATTTCATGGCTGCAATCACCATTTGCAGTGATTTTGGAGCCCCAAACAATAAAGTCTGCCACTGTTTCCCCATCTATTTCCCATGAAGTGATGGGACCGGATGCCATGATCTTAGTTTTCTGAATGTTGAGCTTTAAGCCAACTTTTTCATTCTCCTCTTTCACTTTCATCAAGAGGCTCTTTAGTTCTTCTTCACTTTCTGCCATAAGGGTGGTGTCATCTGCATATCTGAGGTTATTTTTACAAATAGAGATATATAAATACATCATAAATATATATATTAAATATATATCTATTTTACAAATCTATTTTAACATGAAATGAAAGTTAAACTCACTTAGTTGTGTCTGACTCTTTAAAACCCCATGGACATGGAATTTCTCCAGGACAGAATACTGGAGTGGGTAGCCTGTCCCTCCTCCAGGGGTTCTTCCCAACCCAGGATGGAACCCAGGCCTCCCACATTGCAGGTAGATTCTTTACCAGCTGAGCCACAAGGGAAGCCCAAGAATACTGGAGTGGGTAGCCTATCCCTTCTCCAGTGGATCTTCCCAACCCAGGAATCGAACCAGGGTCTCCTGCATTGCAGGCAGATTCTTTACCAGCAAAGCCAGGAACAATACCCCCTTACTCAAGAAAGCATCAGGCTTTTTGCTTTATTAAGGTTTTCAACTGATTGGAGAAGGCCTGGATTAGGGAGGGCAATCTGCTTCATTCATTCTACTGATTCACATGTTAGTCTCATCCAGAAACACCCCTATGGGAATACCCAGAATAATGTTTGAGAAAATATCTGGGCACCCTGCTGCCAGTCAGGTTGGACCATAAAATTAACTATCACATCACTAATGTAAAATAAATTATCCAGCTTTTATTTTCAGCTCCTCTCAACCTCTCTGTCAACCAATTCTGCATATAAACTTTGAAAGTTTGGACTTATCATTGCTAAATCAATATTTTAAAAATATATCTTCTTTGCTATTACATGTGTTTTCCATCTATGTCTATATAATCACATATTCTCAATGCATACTATGTTGAACTTCAATTATTCATTCCAGTCCTTTTATATTCCCTATACTTGAGGTATTTCAATTTGACTCTTGGTTTTCTGGAATACATTGTTCACAGGGTTTGAACTTCTAACTGGGGACCAGAACCTGGCAGAGTGCCCAAATAAACATAGTCTGCTTTTATATAAAAGACAATGATTGGTTGTTACTCTCGACACAAAGGATTCTCCAGCCATGATTAGATCCAAACAAGTAAACAAACCCAACACATTTTTCATAAGAATATAGACATGTACCAAAATGCAATTCATTCAGCCCACCAGTAAATAACACAATTAAAACACATCTTCATGTTCTATTGTTTTCTGGTTTTATAATTACAAAATGAAATATGAATACACAGTAGTGAATTTAGCAAAAAATAAATCCAAGAAGGCAGATGTAATTGGAAGCTTCTCTATTAACAAATACTGAACTTAGAAATTCTTATAGATACCACGAAAGAGAGTCTACCGCTGGCTGATGATGTGATCCTGTTTACCCTGATCCTCATGGTACCTCTCAGCCTACACTGTACTTCCCATGCTTCGACTTGGTGTGGAGATAGTTTACAAATATTATTGAAACCATCGTATCTGATAAACAGAAAAGCAGCAGCAGGGATATTGAAAAAGTTGCTAAGAAAGGGCACATGATTAAAAAAGAATAAAAGAGATTTCTGGAAATAAAAAGCAAAAGAAGGAGGAAGGTGGTCTGTGTGCATGGCATGAATTGAGAGTATGAGTGATTTTGAAGTGAGAATGAATTGTGCAAGAAGAGAATTGTGACTATGAAAGCTGGTGTATTCATCAAGAAGAGTGAAGTTAAGTCAGAAAGAGAAAAACAAATATTGTATATTAATGCTATGTATGGAACCGAGAAAAATGGCACTTATGAACCTTTTTACAGGACAGGAATAGAGACTCAGATATAGAGAAGGGATATGTGGACACAGTGAGGGAAGGAAAAGCTGGGTCAAACTGAGAAAGTTACATTAGTGTACACACACTACCATGTGTAAAATAGCTAGCTAGCGGGAAGCTGCTATATAGCACAGGGAGGCCAGCCTGGTGCTCTGTGATGACCTATAGGGGTGGGATTATGGTGGTGGGAGGAATGGGCCAGAGGTTCAAGAGGGAGGGTATATGTGTGTGTGTGTGTGTGTGTGTGTGAGCGTGTGTGTGTGCACACTCAGTCATGTCCAACTCTTTGTGACCCCATGGTCTGTAGCCCACCAAGCTCCTCTGTCTGTGGGATTCTCCAGGCAAGACTACTAAAATGTGTTGCCATTTCCTCCTCTAGGGGATCTTCCTGACCCTCTGATCGAACCTGCATCTCTTGTATTTTCTGCATTGGCAGGGGGATTCTTTTACCAACGGTGCCACCTAGGAAGGCATATATATGTGTGTGTGTGTGTGTCTGTGTGTGTGTCTGTGTGTGTATTTATGGCTGATTCATGTTGTTGTATGGCAGAAACCAACATAACATCGTAAAGCAATTATCCTCCAATTTAAAAAAATTTAAGAGCGAGCAAAGCTATTTGACTGAGTGAGAGAAAGAAGTTAGCTATCCATCTGCCTAGTGTTCATTGTTGACAAGACTTGATATGGAGAATTGAAGGGCAAAGTAAGTCTTAACAGGCCTGTCCTGACTCTTCTGTGTCACAGATTTTTCCCACCAGGGCTGAAAGCATATCTGAATCAAGACACCATCAACATGAGTGGCAAACTGGCACACGTGGACTTCAAATTGCTAAAGAAGAATGTATGACACCTGCAAAGATTATGCAGGAAGAGACAAATACCTGCCTTAACAGATTTCCAAGGAAGACAAAATTTATCTATTTGGGGAAAATAAATCTGTTGGAAAATATACATGTAAGAGGGAGAAGAATATGCCTGCTTTTCAAGCTTCAAAGAAATTGATTCACGTCCCTGTTAGGCAGAAACGCAGTGGGGATCACAAGTTTAAATCTGTCTTAGTTACTTTGGAGTTGAAAACATATGAGCTTACAATATCCTTTCAGAACCTAATTTATCCCGGAGTATAGATTTGCTTTAAGTAACAATTGTTAACAGTTTGATTGCCACTGGTCTCTCTTTTTTGTACACAAATAAAAATAGGATTCTACCAAAAAAAAAAATAATATTACTTATCAAATTCATTTTGTCACAAAGATTTAGGAGACCTTTTAAAAGTGATTTGTTTATTCAGTTTTGGCTGTGCTGGGTCTTTGTCACTGCACAGGCTTTCCTCTAGCTGGGCTGAGCTGGGGCTACTCTCTAGCTGTGGCGTGCTGGCTTCTCTTGCTGTGGAGCAGGGCCTCTAAAGGGCAGGGGCTTCATTAGTTGCAGATTTTGAGCTCAGTAGCTGTAACTCCTGGGCTGTGAGCATAGGCTCAATTGTTGTGGCACTCAGGCTTAGTTGCCCTGAGGCCTATGGGTTATAAAACATTTAAATCCTTACTTACTCTGGTACTCAGTTTTCCCCAGACCTGTCCAGTGGGATCCCCTTTAAGTAGAATCATCTGTCCTTTTGATAAATCCTTGTAACTTTTTTTTTGTTTTTTCAGTTCTTGCTTACCTCTTGGCACAATAAGATTTTCCAAGTTCTTGGATGTTCTAGTCCTGTAATTAGTACTTCCTCCAAGGATTCCTGGTCTTCTTTGGTGGGGACTGGAAACTAAGATCTGGGCTCTGGGTTTATTTGTTATCACTGAGATGTCATTGCTCTTAGGTCTTTTCAGTTGCCAGAGCTATGAAATGTTTATATTTATTTGTACATTAGAAATCATGAGTTGATCCCTCAAATTATAATCTAATCCTACCAAGTTCTTCCTTGCTTCTCCGTACACCCCAGTGAGAACCATGGCTCCCAAAACATCAACACACTTACTCTTTTGCACAGTCTGGCAGCATACAAAACAAAGTTTCAGAATTGCCACAACCATGTACTATGGAAAACATATCTAATAATAAAATGTTTGAGATTAATTTGTAGGTTTTTGTTTCTTAGATCGATGGTCTATAGTAAAATGCCTGTTAAGTAGCTTCAGTCGTGTCCAACTCTTTGCAGCCCAACAGACTGTAGCACGCCAGCCTTCTGTGTCCATGTTCTCCAGGCAAGAATACTGGACTGGGTTGCCATGCCTTCCTCCAGGGGATCTTCTCAACCCAGGCATTGAGCCTGAGTCTCTTATATCTCCTGCAACAGGTGACACCTGAGAAGCCCATAGTAAAAGTATTATACGCAAAACTTACATCCATTACTATCTTCCTCTGTAGTTGATTGTCTTAAATTTGCAAAAAAAAAAAAAAAAAGAGTTCATTTGTCTCTTTTTGCATTCAATTTAGGCTTTGCTTTTTCCATTATGATGATTAAATTTTATTTTTGAATATATAGAGCATCCACGTTCATAATTGCATTTGTCTACATTATAAGAATACATGACATTTACATACTGTTCTTTCACATGTGTCCCTTCCCTTGTTTTAGTCTTTTTGCAGTTAAATATATTATAATTATATATTATTACATTTAAATGTAATATATTTACATTTAAATATATTTAATATATTTATTAAATGCAATTTAAAATATTAAATGTTCACCATTAACCCTTTTGCTTAAATTTTCCAGTTATCTTTTGTTTGACTGAAGTTCATGTTCAAATAGATTATTCAGAATGGGTACAAGGGTACAATATTTCCTGAATTCTTGCATATTCAAAATTTATTTACAGCAGAGGTTTTCAACCTGAAATTTTTAGTTTTGGGCTGGGTAAGTTGACTTAAAGCTCAATATTCAGAAAACTAAGATCATGGCATCTGGTCCCATCACTTCATGGGAAATAGATAGGGAAACAGTGGAAACAGTGTCAGACTTTATTTTGGGGGGCTCCAAAATCACTGCAGACGGTGACTGCAGCCATGAAATTAAAAGACGCTTACTCCTTGGAAGGAAAGTTATGACCAACCTAGATAGCATACTCAAAAGCAGAGATATTACTTTGCCAACAAAGGTCCGTCTAGTCAAGGCTATGGTTTTTCCTGTGGTCACGTATGGATGTGAGAGTTGGACTATGAAGAAAGCTGAGCGTCGAAGAATTGATGCGTTTGAACTGTGGTGTTGGAGAAGACACTTGAGAGTTCTTTGGACTGCAAGGAGATCCAACCAGTCCATTCTAAAGGAGATCAGTCCTGGGTGTTCTTTGGAAGGAATGATGCTAAGGCTGAAACTCCAATACTTTGGCCACCTCATGCGAAGAGTTGACTCATTTGAAAAGACCCTGATGCTGGGAGGGATTGGGGGCAGGAGGAGAAGGGGACGACAGAGGATGAGATGGCTGGATGGCATCACTGACTCGATGGATGTGAGTTTGAGTGCACTCCAGGAGTTGGTGATGGACAGGGAGGCCTGGCGTGCTGCGATTCATGAGGTCGCAAAGAATCGGACACAACTGAGTGACTGAACTGAACTGAACTGAAGTCTTTGTTATGTAGGACTGTTCTGCACATAGTAAGAAGTTTATTAGCTTTTTGGGCCTCTAACAAATAGATATCAGTAGCACTTTATTTATTACCCCGCCCCTCACTACCCCCTCTTCCCGTCTTGACAATGGAAAAGTTCTTTAGACTTTGCCAAATTGTCCTGTAGGGTTGGGGAAGAAACTGCCTCAGTTGAGAACTATTACTCTACAGCCTAGACACATGAAGGACAGCTTGCTGGATATAAAGCCTTTGGTTGGCACTTTCTTTCCTTGAGATCCCTTGTTCCCTTGAATTGTTTGTTGCTTTTAAAAAGTCTGATGCCAGTCTAGTTTTCTTATTCTTATAAATAAATTTTATTTTTATTTTACCTAGAAACACAAAGGACTTTTTCTTTGTCTCTGAGTTTTAATAATTTTACTAGGATTGGCTTAGAATTGATTGTTCCAAGTCAGTTTTCCCAAGACCACTGTGGTACCGTTCAAAATGAATGTTTTTCAATTTTTTCCAGAAAGTTTTCTTGAATTACTAGTTCTATTCAGTTATTTTTTTTTGGAGAAGAAAATGGCAACCCACTTTAGTATTCTTGCCTGGAAAACAATCCCAATTTTTTTCTACCCAACTCCCAAACCCCAGAATCTCCAATTGTGTGTAGCTTGGACCTTCTTGGCCTATCTTCCATTTCAACTGTTTGTTGATTTACTGCCTCTTTTCAATGTTTTTATTAAATTTTCACATTTAAATGCATTCTTGCAAGACAGCTTCTATTTTAATCTTCATTTCTTGAGATAATTTTTTCCCTTAAGTTTGATCCAGTTTCTCTATTTCTTTCTATGCTATGTCTATTTATCTTCTTAGTATTTGGGTTTCTAATTCTAGGTGTTTTTTAAAACCATTTTCAAATGCTTGTTTAAAATAATTAAATGTGGAGTGTTATGCTATAGTTTTTCTCCATGTGTTTGGAAGAGACGAGGAGAAAAATTTTATTAACTGAGATGTTAAATTTTTATTAACGGAGATGATATAATTCACTTTTTCTGTTTTCTTCTTACAGTTTAATGAAAAAATTTTTCCTGTTCCTGGATATTTTATGGACAGAATTCCAAGTTTTAGAGAATCTACCTCTGTCAGTATAAATAATTAAGTGCAGTTTCTTTAACCAATAATGTTACTGGGAAATAAGAAATGTATTTTGTTTCTTTTTCATATATACAAGATCCTTGCTATTCCTTTCTAGTTTCTTTACTTCATTGTTCCTTCATTGCCACATCTTTAAGGAGTGTTACCTCTTTTTCAAATTTCTGATTCTCCCATAGAACCAGTGCTTTCATGGCTGACACCTCCAGAGCCTTTTACTTTCTTTTTTAAGATTTATTTTTAAACTTTTCATTTTGTATTGGAGTATAGCTGATTAATAAACAACGTTGTGAAGTTTCAGGTGAACAGTGAAGAGACTCAGCTATACGTATGCATGTATCCATTCTACCCAGAGCCTTTCACTTTCAAGCTTCTTGCTTATGGCCGATGCTCAGAACCATGAGGTCTGAGACCTGTATTTAGTATTTTAGCATTGAGTACTGAACTTATTTTGGAGGGTGATTTTATCTGTGTTTCATATGCCTCCCCCATGACTCTCTCCTACTTTCCATCAAGTCTCTTAAACGTTCTAATCTGCCATTCTCCTAAAGACTTTCAGTAGTGGTGGAACTGGGTTGGAATTTGATGTTTGTTTTTTTTTAATGAACATACAGATAATTTAAAGGTTATGGTAGTCTTCTTGTAATGCCAAAGTCTTGGTTAAATGTAGTTCTGTCTGTTCTTCTTTCTGATTATACTTATTGGAGGGAGATGACTGATGACTGTGGAAAGATTTGGATTCAGAGAGCTATAATTATCTTTCAGACCCTGAAAGCTCTTCCTATGATTTTACAAGTACCTATTTTCATGTGCTTTTCCTTCACATAATATTATCAGTATTATTCTTCTTCTCAATATGATGGTTGAGGAGGGTATTCCATTGTCAATTTCATTTTAAATTAATGAATTCTAATGTCTTTGCCTACTGGTCATCTATATTTATTTCTAAGTATATTGTTTATTTCTATCCTTTACCTGTTTATTAATTGGGTTTATGGAGCTCCTTCTTCAGTATTAATATTAATCATGTGTCTATTTTTTGTGTTGATAATATTTTTTTCTGACTCATCTTTCAACTATGTTTATAGAATTATTACTAAATGGAATAGTATATAATGTATTTTTGAGACCTTGCACATGAATGCAAATGTTTCTTTTTCTTTTTGTTTTCACTCATGAATGGGAGGAGCTTGTTTGACTATAGAATGCTTATCTCACATAATTTTGCCCCTCATCTAGATCTAAAGACATACTTTCATTCCATTCCAAAAGTGCAGATGAGTGGTTTAATGCAACATGACCCTTTTTCTCTCTTTCTTCCTAGATACCTAGAAATTTTTATTTATTCTTTAAATTTAAAAACTTTCTCAATCTGTGTTATTATAATATTTTTTCTTATTGAAAGTGTTAGCTGCTCAGTCATGATGACTCTTTGTGATCCCATGGACTGCGGCCTGCTAGGCTCCTCTGTCCATGAAATTCTCCAGGAAAGAATACTGGAGTGGGTAGTCATTCCTTTCTCCGGGGGATCTTCCCAGCTAGGGATCAAACCTGGGTCTCCTGAATTGCAAGCAGATTCTTTACTGTCTGAGCCACCAGGGAAGCCCTTTGCCTTGTTACCTTTGCCTAGTATAGGATGTGTGTTTTTTTGATTGGGGCTCTTTTTAACTTCAAGAAAGTTTTTCTTTCATATCTTTAAATATTATTTTCCCCGTGTTCTCTGTTCTCTCTATCAGATATGGCAGCCATTCTTATAGTGGGAATCTCTTCCATTTCTGGAATCTTCTCACTCATTTTATCTCTTTTTCCTTATGTCCTTCTTCCAGAGAGAATTTCCCAAGAATGGTTTCAACATTATTGATTTCACTCCCAGGAGCAGAAATTCTATTTTTTATTGTTTCTAAGCTTCATTTAATCTTGAGGGAAATTCATCCTTTTCAAAGTATTTCCTTTATCTATTTCTATTTATTATACTTCAACCTCCCTTTTCATCTCAATCTCTCCATTTATTGTATAATATTTTGTTTACTGGTTGATAGAAGCAAACAATTTCCTGAAATTTTATTTAGAATGCAAACACAACTGATAGTTTACAGGGTATGTACTCTTTTAAAGACACTTCCTCTGGCTCTTGATCTTAACATTTCTGTCCTCATGCTGTATAATCTTGAAAAAAAAAAAAAGGCTAAGCTAAATGGCTGAGATATACATTGTTCATATTTCTACTTCTGCTTATTCATCAAGGAACAAGAAATTTATAGCTTTTCCTCTTTGCTACATATATAAATTTCCTCCTTAGTTCCCCTGAGTGCCCATCAGGTTGCAATGTGATCTATTCCTTCTTTCTTTTCTGATGTTGGAGAGTTATTTGATGTGCAGGCTTTGCCCAACTTTTTAGTTTAATATAGGCAACTATCATTAAACTTTCTAGTTGAAAAAGCCAATTATTCTTAAATATTCTGGTGTTCTAAAGAGGGATATTTTAGTGCTACTCCCTCATTGTCCTCTACAGTATTTAGAATTTATTCCTGAATAGAATAAATTTATTCCTATTTCTGCATTTATGACTAAAAATCTACAATCTTTACCATGGCCACTCCACAGCTCATTTCTTTGCAAATGCAGATTTTATGTCACAGCTGATGCTGTGTATGGTGGTTGCAGCCATGAAATTAAAAGACGCTTACTCCTTGGAAGGAAAGCTATGAACAACCAAGATAGCATATTCAGAAGCAAAGACATTACTTTGCCAACAAAGGTCCGTCTAGTCAAGGCTATGGTTTTTCCAGTGGGCATGTATGGATGTGAGAGTTGGACTGTGAAGAAAGCTGAGTGCTGAAGAATTGATGCTTTTGAAGTGTGGTGTTGGAGAAGACTCTTGAGAGTCCCTTGGACTGCAAGGAGATCCAACCAGTCCATCCTAAAGGGGATCAGCCCTGGGTGTTCTTTGGAAGGACTGATGCTAAAGCTGAAACTCCAGTACCCTGGCCACCTCATGCAAAGAGTTGACTCATTGGAAAAGACTCTGATGCTGGGAGGGATTGGGGGCAGGAGGAGAAGGGGATGACAGAGGATGAGATGGCTGGATGGCATCACCGACTCAATGGATGTGAGTTTGAGTAAACTCCGGGAGATGGTGATGGGCAGGGAGGCCTGGCGTGCTGCGATTCATGGGGTCACAAAGAGTCAGACACGACTGAGTGACTGAACTGAACTGAACTGATGCTGTGTACGAGCATTCAAAGGCTCTGAATACTCTAGTCAACAGTTTCCATATGAGGCTCTGATGGAAGAAAGTCCAAGTTTTTGAGATTTCTTGAAATGTTTTTCCACTAATGATTCCACCATTATACCCATGGGCTTTGAAGGTCTGACTCCTGGGTAGCCTTCCTTTTTTGCTTCAGGTCATTGTATAATATTCCTAATTCCCAATGCTGCTGAAATTCTCCATCTCCTCTTGAGTTTTACATCTGTCTGGAATGGCTAATCAGAAGTCATTGTATTTCTACCATCATAAGTCAGAATGAAGTAGGTTGTGATTATGTCACTCTGCTGTATAAAATCCTTCAAGAGTTTCCAACTATAAGTAGTGTGAGCCATAAAAGCCTTACATGTGAATTCTTTACAATATAGCACCAGACTATCTCTTCAACTTCATTTTTATTCACCTGCTTCCGTGTATCTTAAATTTTCAGCAAGCAAGATTATTAATCCCTTTTTCTAAATATGCCAGGTAATTCCAAACCTCTTCATTTTTGATCATATACTGTTTCCTCTGCCTGAAATGCCTTGCCTCTCTTGGATCAGTGAGAAATTCCCATTTATCCTTTGGAGTGGAACAGAAATGGCTCTCTTCTTTAAAATTTTTTTAATTTTATATCGGAATATAATCAAGTAACAATGCTGTGATAGTTTCAGGTCAACAGCAAAGGGACTCAGCCATAATATATATATGTATCCATTCTCCCCCAGACTCCCCTCCCATCCAGGCTGGCACACAACATTGAGCAGAGTTCCATGTGCAATACAGTAGGTCCTTGTTGGTTATCCATTTTAACTATAGCAGTGTATATGTGTGAGTTCCAAACTTCCTAACTATCCCTTCCCCCATCCTTCTCCCTGCCCCCACTCCAACATTATTCTCTAAGTCTGTGAGTCTGTTTCTGTTTTGTAAGTAAGTTCATTTGTATCATTTCTTTTTAGATTGCAGGTATAAGTGAAAATATCTCTTCTTTGTTGTGCACCCAGATGCTCAAAGCTAGATGAATTGTACCATTCTCTGTGGCCCCATTGCTGTGGTCTGAATGTTGTGTCCCCTTAAAATTTGTATGCTAAATCCTCACACGCAATGTGATGATACTCAGAAGCTCTGCCTTTGGGAGGTGATTTGGTCACGAATGCAGAGCTCTCATTAATGGGGTTGTTGCTATTGTTCAATCACCCAGTCGTGTCCAACTCTTTGCAGCCCCGTGGACTGCAGCACATCAGGCCTCTCTGTCTGTCATCATCTCCCGAAGTTTGCCCAAGTTCATGCCCATTGCATCAGTGATGCCATCCAGCCATCTCATCCTCTTATGACCTCTTCTCCTTCTGCCTCAATCTTTCCAAAAGCTGGCTTAAAACTATTAAAAAAAAAAACTAAGATCATGGCATTCAGCCCCATTACTTCATAGCAAATAAAGGGGGAAAATGTGGAAGTAGTGACAGATTTCCTCTTCTTGGGCTCTAAAAACACTACAAATGGTGACTGCAGCCATGAAATCAGATGATTGCTTCTTGGCAGGAAAGCTGTGACAAACCTAGATAGTGTGCTGAAAAGCAGAGACATTACTCTGCCAACAAAGGTCCATATAGTCAAAGCTATGGTCTTCCCAGCAGTCATGCACAGTTCTGAGAGCCAGATTGTAAATAAAGCTGAGCACCTAAGAATTGATGCCTTCAGACTCTGGTGCTGGAGAAGACTCCTGAGAGTCCCTTGGACAGCAGGGAGATCAAACCAGTCAATATTAAGGGAAATCAACCCTGAATACTCATTGGAAGGACTGATGCTGTAGCTGAAACTCCAGTATTTTGGTCATTAACAGAGTAGTACTTTTATAAAAGAGGCCCAAGGGACCTCCCTAGCCTGTCTCAGGGAAATTATTTTCGAATAGAACATTTCATTTTTCCTTCTTTTTATTGCATCTGCTCTCTGTCTTCAGAGTCCCAGTAAAAGAAATAGCAGACATCCGTGCAGCTTTGCATCTCTTTCATTGTTGTTGTGGTTCAGTGGTTAAGTTGTGTCTGACTCTTCGCGGCCTCATAGACTGCAGCATGCCAGGCTCCTCTTTCCTCTGCTATCTCCTGGAGTTTGCCCAAATTCGTGTCCATTAATTTGGCATTGCTATCTAACCATCTCATCCTCTACTGCTTCCTTCTCCTTTTGCCTTCAAATCTTTCCCAGCGTCAGGGTCTTTTCTAATGAGTCGACTCTTCGCATCAGGGGGCCAAAGTACTGGTGATTTAGCTTCAGCAACAGTCTTTCCAATGAATATTCATGGCTGATTTCCATTAGAATTACATTTCTTTCATACATTCCATACATATTTCTTGCATGCATTCCATTATTTTGCTTTTGGCTCAGGTCTGAGAGACTCCACTGACTTTTATCATCAGATCATCGACATGGTTGTTAAACAGAGTCATTCTCTTTTTCAACGTGTTTTTAGTGCCAAACATATTTTTAATTACCAGGTACTCATTTTTGTTCTGATTGCTCCTTTTTCGCAGCAGCAGTCTGTTATGACTTATGTGTGTGCCATCTTTCCAATCTCACTGGAGTCCTTTGTTAATGTTTTTTAAATTGTTTTTTCCTGCATGATCTTTATTTCCTAAAAGCACAATTATTTTATTTGTGAATTTTAACATTTCTCAGGAGAAGGCAATGGCACCCCACTCCAGTACTCTTGCCTGGAAAATGCATGTGACTTCTTTTCTCTCATGTTTATTGACCCTTGGTTGTTGATTTGTGCTTATGAAGACAGATCTGGCTATTAAGTAATGAGCATTTCACTTGGATTTGTGTAGATCTGTTTCCCTGAAAACATCTCCCTTGATGATTCTGTACTAGTAGGTGAGATGTGAGAACTGGAAAACCATATTTAAGAGTTGTTGACAAGAAGTCAGTAGGCTGTGGATAGCAAGTCAGAAAAAGGAGGATTTGACTATAGCAGTGGGTTATTTTGCTGTATTTTTGTTGAGAAAGGTTGCCTTGCCTTTCTTTTCCACTAGGTATCTAATGTGTTCCAGAGTATTCTAGAACTCCACTTTGCTTCCCATTCATGATCTTATACTCAAATAAGGAGGCATCACCACATGAGTGAGACACTTTCTTTAGAGTGCACAGCTTGGATTTTTAAGTGGGGACCACAAGTTATCTGCTATATATGTTTGGGAAGAAGTCAGAGAAAAGAGATGGCATCCAGCTAGCCCAGACTTCTTAGCTTCAGTCCTTTATATCAAATGTATTCAACATTTATTTATTTAATAGTATGACCAGAGTTAAAAAAAAAATACAGTTAGAAATTCTGCCTATCTCTGTCCCCATGCACCTTTGCAGTGTGACTTTGGAACTCCCCCTGGCATGAGCCGGAGTCAATTTCTCCACCCCATTGAATCTGGGCTTGGCCACGTGACTTGCTTTGTTCAATAGGACTGTTAAAAAAGTAACCTGAAAGAGAGACTTGAAAATCTCTTGAACACTGGGGCTTATTCTCTCTTGCTGCTCTTGTAAAGAAGACAGATGAAAGGCCAGACAGTTAAAAATACATTTTTTTACATATGAATTCTGAGATATCAAAAGCAACAGCCCTGGGAAGAAGCCCAAGAGGCTATAAGGAGAGGCATGTGGCCCATTTGCCTTTATGACTCTGATCAATGGCCTGTTAGACATTAAGCATGTGAAAAAAGACTTCCCTTGATTATCCAACCAGCAGCCAATCCACAGCTGACTACGGATGCTTGAAAGAGTCCAGCAGAGATGAGCTGAGCTCACACAGAGAAGAACTGTCTGGCTGATCCAAATCATGAACTGAATAAAGAGTTTTTATAGGTTTCTTGTTTGTTGTTTTGTTTTCACTAAAACTCCTTTAAAAAGGTAGGAACTCTTAGTGGTAAACTCAACAGCTGAGAAACAGGATGACAGTTCAATGGTAGGTGAGCGTTATTATTTAAAGCCATTAAGTTTTGGAATAGATTGTTATACAGCAAAAGCTAGCTGATACAAGTGCCAAATTGCTTTAGTATTCCAGGTACTATGCATACAAAATAAAGTAGGTAAGACCTCTGCCCTCAGATGGTAATAAACAAATAAATGAGGAAGACAGTTTCAGAGAATAATATACATTGTAAAGGAACGGAAACAAGACGATGTGACAGAGTGACTGTCTAGGGTTGGAATCTAACATAGATATTGTGATCAGAGAAGAATTCTTTGAAATACTGAAGTGTGGGTAAAGATCTGAATAATAAAGAGGAGCCAACTATGAGAAGGTCTAGAGATATTTGTTCCAGACAAAGGAAACAGCACTTGCAAAGGCACTGAGGTGGGAACACACTTCACATATTAAAGGGACATAAAGTTCAACAAGGCTATAATAAAGTGAGCAAAGGAGAGGCTGAGTGAAAGACTGTGAAGTCAGGGAACTAGACCATGTGGGAGGAGTTTGACTATAATTAATGTACGAATTACCTTAATGCTTGTGCCATATCTCATCCTTGTGCTTTATATTTGTAAATTAAGAGCTTGGAGCTTTTTTTGTTGTTCAGTTGCTAAGTCGTGTCCAACTCTTTGAGACCCCATGAACTTCAGCACACCAGGCTTCTCTGTCCTTCGTTCTCTCCCTGAGTTTGCTCAAATTCATGAGTCAGTGATGCCACCCAACCATCTCATCCTCATTGGCCCCTTCTCCTCTTGCCCTCAATCTTTCCCAGCAACAAGTTCTTTTCAATGAGTTGGCTCTTTGCATCAGGTGACCAAAGTATTGGAGTTTCAGCATCAGTCCTTCCAATGAATATTCAGGGTTGATTTCCTTTAGGATTGACGGGCTTGATCTCCTTGTAGACCAAGGGATTCTCAAGGATCTTCTCCAACACCACAGTTCAAAAGCATCAATTCTTCAGCCCTCAGCCTTCTATATGGTCCAAGTCTCACAGACTACTGGACAAACCACAGCTTTGACTATAGGGACGTTTGTCGGCAAATTGATGTCTCTGCTTTTCAATACCCTGCCTAGGTTTGTCATAGTTTTTCTTCCAAAGAGCAAGCGTCTTTTAATTTTGTGGCTGCAGTCACCATCCACAGTGATTTTGGAGCCCAAGAAAATGAAACCTGTCACTGTTTTCACTTTTCCCCCATCTATTTGCCATAAAGTGTTGGGACTGGATATCCATGATCTTCGTTGTTCGAATGTTGAGTTTTAAGCCAGCTTTTTCACTCTCCTCTTTCAGCTTCATCATTGGCGCATTTAAAAGATTCCTATGAGAATGATGCCTCTTCCCTCCAGCATTTTGGGCTACAACTTCCCATGATCCATTTTCATCAGTCAGATCCATCTGCTTTTCTTCTTCTAGGATTTCTTCAAAATGTCCTCCAGCTGCCTGCCTTTCTAGTTTTCTAACAGTATTATGCATTAATTTTTTTTTAAAAGGTATACTTGATTTACAATGTTCTGTTAGTTCCAAGTGTACCAAAAAAAGCAATTCAGTTTTATATATATTATATATACTCAATTTTCAGATTCTTTTCCATTATAGATTATTATGAGGTGTTGAATAAACTTCCCTGTGCTATAGTGCAAGTCCTTATTGTTTGAATCAATTCTTTTTGAAACACAGAATTGTTGGTCTTTTGTTTTGTTTTTACTTATTTAAGGATCTTGGTATATGTCAGTCAAGTCAGTCTTTAATTGAAATTCTTTTATTTCATTTAAGAATTTGTAGCTTTTTAAGCTTATCTTAATCTCTCTTTGCTATTCTTTTTATCTTTGTTTCTTCTCCTTTCAGCTTGTCTTTAGAGTGGCTGGTCAGAGGTGAGGCCTCAATAGTTTATTTGCTCACTACCCAGTAAGTATTTATTTGGCATCTTTTACCTGCAAACAAAATTGAAGTTCTTCTCCCCAACCAGTTGTCCTTGAGGGCCTTGCTTGATTCCAGCTGATTGACAATAGCTCATCAGAAAAATCTCATTCTGAGACACTGAGGAAACCCAAGGGTTAATTCCTCCCTGTACCTTAAGTTTCACCGGACACTTCAGGTGTTTCATTTCCTAGGGGGGTGTTGCTTTTGATACATCAGAATCCATATGCTAAAAAAATGTATTTTAACTCCCTGGTTTCCTTCTTATCTATCCATCCGTCTATCCATCCATCCATCCACCTATCTATTATCTATCTTCTCTTTATGCATTGGAGAAGGAAATGGCAACCCACTCCAGTGTTCTTGCCTGGAGAATCCCAGGGACCAGGGAGCCTGGTGGGCTCCATCTATGGGGTCGCACAGAGTCGGACACGACTGAAGTGACTTAGCAGCAGCAGTTTATGTATCACCATTAATTTTGAGATGCCATAAGTCAATTGAGGATGGCACACAGGATGTCCTACCTTGGAGGGATGGGCCACATTACACCATTGAGAGCAGAAGACCTTTTGCCCCATAAACCAAGAATTTGGCCTTCGTTGGCTCTTTTTCAGAACTCCAAAGTACAAAAACGGTTGCCCATTCTGCTGTTGCCTTATGGGAACTCTGTTCCTTTATTAAACTCAGAATCAAGAGGCCAAACCATCTTGAAAGAAAGAAAGGAGGCCAACATCTTCTTCTCTGCCTTGGGGTCACTCCATGTGCAATTTCTTCAACCTGGGACACCCTTCTCCTTGCTCCTCCTCCTCCTCCAAGTCTCTTACTTATCCTAAATCTTACCCTTCTGATCTTGGCTTTAAGCTGTTTATTCAGAGAGCCTTTCTTTCCTTCTTGTCCAATTTTCCCTACCTTCCCACCCCTAAAAGTAGAGGATGCTGCTGCTTCCCTGCCCAGTTCCCCCTCACTGGTAGGGTATGCACCCCTCAGTTGCTGTGCATATTCATTGCTAAAATGGAGCTGCCTCGCCTGGAAAGTTACTCCTGGACCAGGCGACAGTCAGTGGCCAAAGGCTGTATCAAAGGCTGGCCACCTGGCCTCAAAGTGGACCAACCTTTCCAGAGTATTGGGCTAAAGCTGGTCTCCAGCTGAGACCCCAACTTTGCATAGTTTTCTTCTCCTGTTTTGTCCTGTTCTCTTCACACTCCCTCTCCAGAAAGCACTCTTCCAATAATTCATTTCTACCAGGGTCATCTCAGGCCCCACTTCTAGGAATTCTAACTTTAGCCACTTGCATGCATGCGGGCTTCTCTAATGGCTCAGCGGTAAAGAATCTGCCTGCAATTCAGAAGACACAGGAGACTTGGGTTCAGTCCCTGGGTGGGGAAGATCCCTTGGAAGAGGACATGGAAACCTACTCCAGTATTCTTGCCTGGAGAATCCCATGGACAGGGGATACTATAGTCTATGGAGTCCCAAAGAGTTGGACATGTGCTGAGTTGCTCAGTTGTGTCCAACTCTTTGGGACCCCATAGACTGTAGCCCACCAGGCTCCTCTGTCCATGGGATTCTCCAGGCAGTAGAGTGGTTGCCATGCCCTCCTCCAGGGGATCTTCCCAATTCAGGACTCAAACCCGTGTCTCCTCATCTCCTGCACTGGCAGGTGGATTCTTTACCACTGAGCCACCTGGGTAGGTGTCAGTCACGTAGGAAGCTTTATTTAAGAGGTTTATCTATTTACATAACTGAAAACAAATTTTCTCTCTGACCCCTGAACATCTAACCATGGTGGAGATTCATATGGGCAGACACAAACGTGAATGGCATCCCCAGAACTAGCCACACGGTAGCTCCCACAGCCTAAGGCACATAAGAGCTTCTCATCTGGGAAGTGGAGGTGGGGATGGAAAAAAAAAGAGAGACACTGCACACAAAGAATTCACCCTGGAGGCAGTGCTGGCATTTTAGAAGCAGAGCTGTTTGTCTGACCTGATAAAAAGTGCTACTTTTTAGAGGCTTTAGTAAAATCATTTAATCTAAAATTCAATATAAATGCTACTCTGTGTTAATCTTTGAGAACCAACAAGTCAATTTCAGATCTGTTCTTTCCCAGAAATGAAACTAATGTGGTTAAAGACAGGGGTTTTGGGGTTTTATTTACCAGAAAGTTCAAAGTTCAAAGACATGATTAAGTATCTTTTCCCTAGTGTAACCCCTCGGGAGCCACAGTAACAGCAGAAACTAATAAAACATGATGAATTCATGTTTGAAGAGCCTATGGAGACATTGACTAATGGCATGAGACCTACAGAATGGGTTAGAAATGAGTTTATATGCAAATATTGTTAAACACCGGTCCCCTGTTGCTTACATGTTCAGTACTTAAAATTTAAGACTATTTGAAAATGACTCTGAGATGTAACATTTGTGAATTCGTACATGAGGTAGCTTGGGGGAAGCACGAACTGAACTCACACATGGAACCGGATGCTGAAATTGGTAGATGGTGAATGAACCAGCTGACCACCGAGCATTGACTTGGCATATGTGTGGAAACTCACAAAGTGATTTCAAATCTTTACGCCTGTTACTGTTCCTAATGGAAGTGCAGAGGTAGAGGAAACAAATGGAAAGTGTGGATTTGAGCAGGGGTCCCCAACCTCCAGGCCATAGACTGGCACCTCTGCTCAGATGAGTGACAGCAAGAGATCAGAAATAAAGTGCCCAATAAACGTGTTACACTTGAGTCATCCCAAAACCATCCCCTGCCACCCCCGGTTCATGGATAAAATTGTCTTCCATGAAATCAGTCTCTGATGTCAAAAAGGTTGGGGACTGCTGATTGAGGACATCCAAGACCTAATATGGTTTTTCCAGTGGTCAAGTATGGATGTGTGAGTTGAACTATAAAGAAAGCTGAGCGCCGAAGAATGCTTTTGAACTGTGGTGTGGGAGAAGACTCTTGAGAGTCCCTTGGACAGCAAGGAGATCCAACCAGTCAATCATAAAGGGAATTGGTCCTGAATATTCATTGGAAGGACTGATGCTGAAGCTGAAGCTCCAATACTTTGGCTACCTCATGCGAAGAACTGACTCATTGGAAAAGACCCTGATGCTGGGAGAGATTGAAGGCAGGAGGAGAAGGGGACGACAGAGGATGAGATGGCTGGATGGCATCACTGACTTGATGGACATGGGTTTGAGCAAGCTCTGGGAGTTGGTGATGGACAGGGAGGCCTGGCGTGCTGCGGTCCATGGGGTCGCAAAGAGTCAGACACGACTGAGAGACTGAACTGAACTGGACTGAACTGAAGACCAAAAGTCTTGCAGCTGTCAAGTTATTACCATAGTGCATCCCTGTCAGTCACCATGATGGCTGCTTTAGAAACTGATTTTCCAAATGTACAAATAAGGAAACAAAGGGACTAGCATTCTGTCTTAAGGAAGTCAAGATGGAGCTTAGACATCTGTTGAACCAGAATCTGAAGAGGGTCAAAGCGGCTGTTTTCCCCCTGATTTCCCCAACTTTCCGACCTGCAGTTCAAGAAGCCATCTCTTTACGGTCTCAAGCAGGCTCGTCTCACCCAATCCCTTCACAGTGTATGTTCGCTTTTCCTTCTGCATCTTTCTTTGTATTGAAGGCATCATCATCGTCTTAGTTGCTGAAGCTTCATACCTAGGCCTTTGGCTCCTATACCCTTATTTCTTATTCTGCTATATTATCCTCAGGGCCACTATATCCATAGTCTGTTGGCTGTGATTGCTTGACCTCCTCTTGGAATGAGACCTTCACCTTCATACTACCTGAGTCATTTGCAGGCCTGGCCACACCTTGGATCTTTGTATTGCTCTGAGTCTTTCCTCGCCTAAGAGCATCATTATGGGGAACCACTGGGAGAATCCTCTACTTTGCCTCTACTATCTATATTTCCCCCTACACCAGCTTGTGCTGACTTTTTCTTACCACTTGAAGCATGTAAGATTACCTGTTTTGACTCTTTTATCTTGTTTGAAGGAAAAGAACACCAAGATCTGTGTGTTTTCTCCCAGAAAGCATAGATATATACAAGGATAGAGATTTTCTCAAGAAAAAAAAATATGTGTTTGCAAATCTGTTCCTTCAAGACCTATGTATTTAAAAATCATTCTGCTTTTTTTATAAAAAAGATTCTTAATGCAGACCATTACTAAATTTGTTATAATGTTGCTTCTGTTTTACATTTTGGGTTTTTTTGACCATGAAGCATGTGGAATCTTAGCTCCCTGACCACACCCTGCATTGGAAGGCAAAGTCTTAACCACTGAACCATCAGGGAAATTCCTAAAAATCACTCTTGCTAGACTTTTATATTCCTATAAAAATGTATAGAGAATCTTATCCCTCTGTATTCCAAATAAGATTCAAAAAGTTTGTGTTTGAATAGGACATAAAAGAGGAGGGGACCCTGTCTCTCTGCTGCCCATGAACAAATGCTCATCTGTAAGCTAAAACAATCATGCTGAAATCTGTTCCACTGCTAAATGAACTGAAGTAGCTCTGGGGCCCGGGGCTGTCCTGATTATAACCAGAAGACAGGAATAGTGTAGGTAAGATACAAACTCCAGGACATAGTGGAGGACAGGGAAGTCTGGCATGCTGCAGTCCATGGGGTACCAAAGAGTTGGACAACGACTTAGTGACTGAACAACAACAATATTACCTGAATAGTACCTAGTATTGGGTTTGATAGATAAACCCTTGAACCAGTTTTATTCTTTTAACATCTTATCATGTTTATTTCCAGCTTCCCAGGTGGCTCAGTGGTAAAGAATTCACCTGCCAATGCAGGAAATCCAGGTTCAATCCTTGGATCAAGAAGATCACCTGGAGGAGGAAATGGCAACCCACTCCAGTATTCTTTCTGGGAAATCCCATGGACAGAGGAGCCCGGCAGGCTCCAGTCTGTGAGGTTGCAGAGTCAGACACAACACACGAGTACACACACACACAAATGTTTATTTCATTTCCAACAAATGGAGTAAAAGCATGCTATTGGCTGGCGAGAAGATGTAACCCTTATGTTGACCTTCCCAGGATTGAACCTAGGTCTCTGGCACTGCAGGCAGATTTCTTACCATCTGAGCCACCAGGAAAGCCCTATGTTGACCTACCCTACATTTAGTATGAATTCTGAAATCAACCCCATTGGTCATAGCTTCTCCTTCTACCTCTTTGCCTCTCTTTCCCCCTGGAACAGTCTGTCAAGCCCAGAAGCTATAATCTCACAGCTCTCTGATCTCACATGTCGTTGAGGGCCAGCCACTTCCCTGGTTCTCATGAGCATCCCCCATGCCCTTGCCTCCATGAACTTCTATTACCCCTGCCCATTACACATCCTGAGTATGCCACTCACCACCCCTTCAATATCTAGAATGTCAGGCAACACTTAACAAAGTCATAAGAGTTATTGGCTCTTTATCTGCTGGGTCCTTTGGTAGCTCTAACATCCTTAACTTTTCCGTGGTTGACTACATAACACATTCTTAAAGGAGTGCAAACCTATTCTACTCTGATCAAGGTACATATTCCATTACTACCTCCAGACCCTACAAAACTATGTTTTGTGGGGACCAAACCCATCCAACGTGAGTTTTCTCAAAATCTCTCTTATCTACATCAAACTTATATTTGTATTTGCCTCTCTTTTTTTCTTTCTCACCTCAAATGAAGAAATTTCCTTTGGCATTATCTAATAAGGTTGAAAATGTACATAGTCTATGACCAATTTTTTTTTCCTATCTGTCTCCTATTTTCCTATTGACTGACTGTACTTACTTTTTGCTGCTGCTGCTGCTAAGTTGCTTCAGTTGACTTAGGGGTCTATGCGACCCCATTGACGGCAGCCCACCAGGCTTCCCCATCCCTGGGATTCTCCAGGCAAGAACACCGGAATAGGTTGCCATTTCCAATGCATGAAAGTGAAAAGTGAAAGTGAAGTCACTCAGTCATGTCCGACTCTTCGCAACTCCATGGACTGCAGCCTACTAGGCTCCTCTGTCCATGGGATTTTCCAGGCAAGAGTTCTAGAGTGAGTTACCATTGCCTTCTCCTGTACTTACTTTTTAGAGGCTCTCTTTCTTTATTAGGGGCCTGAGACTGTAGATAGAGCTATGCTAATTTTGTAGATTTCTTTCCTCCAGAATCTAAACCTTCCCCTAAAAAGACATAGAGGGGCTTCCCTGGTGGCTCAGTGATAAAGTCCCAATGCAGGAGACACACGTTTCATCCGTGGGTTGGGAAAATCCTCTGGAGAAGGAAATGGCAACCCACTCCAGTATTCTTTCCTGCAAAGATCCCACGTGCTCCGAAGCAGCTGAGCCCACCCACCACATCTATTGAGCCCGTATTCTAGGGGCTGGGAGCTGCACACCCTAGAACTCCTGTTCTACAACGAGAAGGCACTGCAAACCACAATAAGAAGCCCACTCACAACAACTAGAGTGTAGCTCCCACTTTCTGTAACTGGAGAAAACCTCATGCAGCAATGAAGACCCAGCACAGCCAAAAATAAATAAATAAACAAGTAAATAAATAAATCTAAAGATCCCACATGCCACAGCTAAACTCTGGCACAGCCAACTTAAAAAAAAAAATCTATATTTTTTAAAAAGAGACACAGAGGTTAGACACTGTCATCGTGGAGCTCAGACTTCAGTGGGGAAGGTATGTGTCCATTACAACGCAGCATCAGTCCTATAGTGGATGTCTACTCAGGGTACGCTTGTGGCACAAAAAAATGGATTAGCTCTCTGGGGGTGGAAGAAAAGCATTATAGACAAGGTATAGCGGAGCTAGGTCTTATAGAATTAGTAGTTGAGTAGACAAGACGGGGAGGTATCCATTCAATATCTATTAGATCAGCAAATGAAGGGTATATCACATGGAGAAAACAAGCTGTGCAGCCAGAGTGACAAAGTTCACTACTTCAGTCTCTTCAGGAAAAGTGCCGACTCAGGGTAGCTAAATCAAGAGGGAGGAAAAGAGTGGGAGCAAGTGGGCCTGAGAGCTCAGAAAATAAAGAGTATACTGAAGGAAAAGTTTTAGAGGAAGGAAATAATATTAGTACAAGCAGAAATTATTGAAGAGCAGAAAAACAAGAGAATTAAAAACTAATTACGTGTACACTGGTGGCGGATTCATGTTGAAGTATGGCAAAACCAATAAAATATTGTAAAGTAAAAAAAAATAATAAAAAAAAAAAAACTAATTCCAGGGACTTCCCTGGTGGTGCAGTGTTTTAGACTCTGCCTTGCAAAGCAGGGGACATGGGTTCGATCCCTGGGCGGGAACTAAGAACTCACAAGCCTCGGAGCATGTAAGCCTGCTCGCACAACTAAAGAGTTCATGTGCCACAACAAAAGATCCCACATTGTACAATGAAGATCTCACTGCCTCAGCCAAGATCCAATGCAGTCAAATAAATAAATAAATATTCTTTAAAAATGAATCCCAAGAGTTGTTTCTACACAGAAAGAAAAAGCAAGGAAAGAGAAGTAAGAAACAGGATGGAAAGGAAGCAGAAGTTGGTGGAGGAAGGATAGACAAAGGTCTTGCAAGTTTAATCAAGGGGAAATGGAAACTATAGAAAAAGTAAATTTACTGAAGATGTATTTACAGAGTGCTTAATACTTGCCAGGTCTTGGAGTAGCTGTTGGGAGGAAAAACAGCTGTATAAAGAGATACGTCCTCTGCCTTGGAGGAGCTGAATTTTGGATGAGGAAGTGCTTCTTTAAACATATAATTATCAGATGAAAATATAACTACAAATTGAAAGTGGTAAGGAAAAGTAAAGAGTCCAATGAGAGGTTACAGCAAGATCAAAAATTAATGTGAGTCTGGGTGCTGTATCATGAAAGGCTTTTGAAGTTTTGACATTTAAGCCAA
This sequence comes from Oryx dammah, assembly GCF_014754425.2. Lineage (NCBI taxonomy): Eukaryota > Metazoa > Chordata > Mammalia > Artiodactyla > Bovidae > Oryx > Oryx dammah. The sequence continues at coordinate 180,269,168 of NW_024070186.1, read as the reverse complement.
TGTCTGGTGAAGGAGAATGAGTGAACCAGGCAAGAAGCAATTGGAAAAGCAATCCAGGAGGAAAACCAGCCTGTGTGAAGGTCTTGAGGTAGGAAGAACATGATTAAGTTCAAGTAACTGGAAGCAGGTCAAGGGGTACAGCAAACAAAGGAAGCAGAGAGTTACAGACTTACAGGTAGGGTGACCACCCTTTCCAGTTTGGCCAGGATTGAAGGGTGAGGGTGGGTCCTGGAATATGGGACTTTCTGTTTCAAAACTGAGACAGTCCCAAACTAACCTGGATAAATTGATCACCTTATTTACAGGCTTTATTCAAGATTTGGGACCTTAGCAGAAGAACAATACAGTAGTTATAATCAAGGCAGCTGTATTGAAGATGGAAAGACGTGGATGGGTTTAAGAAATATTTAGGGGTAAACTGATAGAACTTGATGACTAAATGACAGCCAGGGAAGGAAGCAGGATAGAGGGAATAATCAAGAATGAACTAACTTTTTTTTTTTTTTGGCTTTAGAAACCAAAGGAATATGCATAAAAAAGAATGAAAACACAAACGAATAACACTGAATTTGTTCACTGACATCAATTGTCAAATCAAGGTTCTCAACTTTATCACTATTGAGTTACAAAGGTATACATTTTGGCACCTTCCATCTCTTCCATTCCCTGCACTTGAAATGGAAAGGAAGCCTGATGGAAACCCAAATGTGCTCCTGAAAGAATTCAAAAGTTAATTTTAACTTTTAAAGAGGGGGAAGTGTTCCTCACCCTGGTAAGGGGGTATGACTCAACATAATGAGAAAAAAAAAAAAAACAGGAAGCCTTTAATACAGAGTGCATTCATCTCACATTCAGATGGATGTCAAGGAATGTATCATTCTTGCTCCTCCGCCCTCCCCAACTCTCAGACTTCAATATTTAACCCAGAGGAAATTGTAACTGAATTATGAAGTCCTTTCAAAACTAGATATTTGACACATCTGTTATAGAAGCCTTATAAAAAGCACACTGGATGCCTGTAAATTTTATAATTATGTTAATTCAAACTCAAAGACACTCCCATGAATTTTAAAAAAAAATATTTCCAGCTCAGATCTCAGAGTTTGTTCTGCCTTCCTTTGAGATGTGGGGAATATTTGCTGTATGCACTAAATTCTCTTCTTTAACTGCCCACGTCAGGAGAGCACAGGACCTGAATGAAGATGAGCATAGTAGACCAAAGAGAGTTTATTGAACACATAGACTTAATCCAGGTTCAAAAGCACAGTCCCAGTGAGATCTAAATCAAGTATCTGGACAGGTGAGAATTTGCCTTCCAATACCCCAGAATCCCAAGTGGAAGGATGGGGTTTTTTTTTTTTTTTTTTTTGGACATGGGAGCAGAATGCCAAGGCTGGGATGGGCCATCAAAATCATTCAGGCCACTCTTATATCTTTGGCTTATGTTTCAAGCAATTATTTACTCATTCATTAGTTTAACAAATAGTTGTTGAACACCTACTGTACATGAGGCATTCTTCTAGCAATCTGGGATATGTTAGTGAAAATAGAAATCTTTCCTCTCGGTGACTTTAGATTCTAAAGGAAGGATTTAAGTAATAAGCAATAAGAATAAGCAACACACATAATGAGTGAGTAAGTTATGCAGTAACATCTGTTGGAAGGTGAAAACAGTTCCATAACAACAACAAAAGAAATAGGAGGGCAGGATAACTGAGATAAGAGTGATGGTGAGAGGAGGGGCAGGTTTCAGTTGGAGTAAGATGGTTGAGTAGCTCTCCTGGTGAAGATGATGCTTGGAAAAAAGATTTGAACGAGGTGAGGGAGTCAGCCATGGAGATCTTTAGAAGGAAAACCCGGTTGATTGTTGTTGATTTCTCCAACGTAGTCCAGAGTCATTTAAAATGGGATTTTTAGCCAAGCGCACCACTAGGCTCAGAAGCTGGCTTTTGCTTAGGTCCTACCCATAAGTCACGTGACCTGATCAATTTCTTCCTTCATACTCTAAACTTAGCCCACCACTCTTACAAGTTTCATGCTTCCAGAGCCTCCTCTCCAGCTCTTCCACATTTCAGCTTGATGGGATGTCATGAACTTGCCTGTTTGGATGTTTATCTACTGTACGAGTCAGTAGAGAAGCTCAGAGACTAGGGCAAATCAAGATAAACTCAGACCCATCACTTAACACTGACTGTCCTTGGGCAAGTTATTTAACCTCTACTATCTCAATTTTCTTATCTGTAAAAGTAAATAGTCTCTATTAGAGTTGTCATTAGTATTATCAGAGAAATTGTAGACCACTTAGCATAGTGTTTGGCACACAATAGTGAAAGTTCCTCAGTCATGTCTGACTCTATGCGACCCCATGGACTGTACATACAGTCCATGAAATTCTCCAAGCCAGAATACTGGAATGGGTAGCCTTTCCTTTCTCCAAGGGATCTTCCCAACCTGGGAATTGAACCCAGGGCTCCCACACTGCAGCCGGATTCTTTACCAGCTGAGCCACAAGGGAAGCCCAAGAATACTGGAGTGGGTAGCCTATCCCTTCTCCAGCTGATCTTTCTGACCTAGGAATCAAACCAAGGTCTCCTGCATTGCAGGCGGATTCTTTACCAACTGAGCTACCAGGGAAGCCCTAAGCATGTCATTAAAGGTAATACTTCTTGGTGGTACTCACATCAATGCCATCTCTTCCGGGCAAGCTCCCGCCCATCTTCCATGCTAGTTTACTAGGGCCCAGCTTAAAGTCTGTCATGAGCAAGTATGATTATGAGCAACGGAATCCAGTCCGTCCAAGAATACCTGGAAAAACATGCTTGAAGTCCCACTGGAGAACTCAGCCTCTGGTTGGTAAATAGCTATCCATTTATTCACCAGGATAAGAAGTTTAAACACAGAAACAGTAATTGGATTTTATCCCCCCGCTTTTTTTTTTTTTTGCCCTGAATTTACTATTTTAGATAGAGAGGAGTAGCCAGGTAAGGAAAATGTTTTGACAAAATTTTCTTTCCTTGGAACAGGCTATTAAAGGAGACCATTTCTTATCCAAATTATAGTATTTCCTGGTCCTCTTTCAAAATGTATTCTTTGTCTAAAATTAAAACATAATGATAATAATAAGATTAATTCTCTGGTGTGTCAGGATGTAAGATAAGGGTAGGATGTGATTCTATATATAGCAGGACTTCATAGAAAGAATCAGTTCTCTGATCCCAAATGGCTTGCAGTGTGGGAAGAAAGTTAGGTACCAAATTAAAAAGATTTTCTCCAAATCTCCTTTCTTACTGCATTTTGAAGTTTCAGAATTGTAACATTATGGTGTTCAGACTCTGTTAGTAAGCATTAGCCTCTGGTGGCTAATGGGCAAAGTCCATAATTATCTGGGCCTTCTGGATGTCCCAGTGAGAACCAAATGGTTATGACCTGCAGACATCTCTGAAGTCTCTTAAAGTTGAGAGGCTTTGTGTAGAAACCACACGCTGGGACAAGGAAAGTGGCAATGTGATCATTCTTGCTGTGGGATGGTTTGGATACAGATGTTAAGGAAAGAGGTTCTGGTTATCTCACTCTTTTCTATATCCAGAGTTGACAAGTCATGGTTTGTGGGCAAAATCCAGCTATTGCCTGTTTTTTTAAGTAAATTTTATGGCTGGTTGTAGTGGTGGTTCTAGTTGTTGTGGGGGTTGTAGTGGTGACTCCTCTGTTTACATGGTCTCTTGGCCTGTCAAGTATACGTCCACAGCTGAAGAGAAATCGTACCAATTTTCCACTTTCCTGGTGGAAGTCCACGATCTAGAATAAAGGCTGCTGCTGCTAAGTCGCTTCAGTCGTGTCCGACTCTGTGTGACCCCAGAGATGGCAGCCCACCAGGCTCCCCTGTCCCTGGGATTCTCTAGGCAAGAACACTGGAGTGGGTTGCCATTTCCTTCTCCAATGCAGGAAAGTGAAAAGTGAAAATGAAGTCTCTCAGTCGTGTCTGACTCTTCACGACCCCATGGACTGCAGCCTACCAGGCTCCTCTGTCCATGGGATTTTCCAGGCAAGAGTACTGGAGTGGGTTGCCATTGCCTTACCAAACTATAATAGCCCATAGGCCAGTTCTGGCCCACTGTTGGCTTTGTCAATAAAGTCTTATTGGAACACATACACACTCATTCATTTAAGTATTATCTGTGAGTGCTTTCAAGCCATAACAGCAGCATTGAGTAGTTGCAACAGGGGCCTGCTAAGCCTAAAATATTTATCATCTGATTCTTTGCAGAAAGTTTTGCCAATCCCTCATTCTATATGAATAAAGTTTTCTGAAGAATTTGCACCCAGAGAAGCTTGTGAGAGAATTAAATCATCACCACGTATGGCAGTAGACACCTGCAGTCACACTCAGGCGAATCTGGGGACTGGCCCTGGGCCTCAAAGCAACAAGCTTGTTGCAGCAGAAAGCTATCATCTCTCACATCAAATTAAATCTGTGGTTGTGAAATGCATGGTTCTTATAGTTTTGTTTAATTTTTTCAAGTTTGTTTTCATTGTTTTAAAACACCGTAAGAACTAAAAGAGTAAAGACTTTTTACCAAAATGCCTGTTTGTAAATATTTAATTCACATTTGAATAAAAATAATTTAAGTGACACTAATCTGTATGCAGGTCAGGAAGCAACAGTTAGAACTGGACATGGAACAACAGACTGGTTCCAAATAGGAAAAGGAGTACATCAAGGCCGTATATTGTCACCCTGCTTATTTAACTTCTATGCAGAGTACATCATGAGAAATGCTGGACTGGAAGAAACACAAGCTGGAATCAAGATTGCCAGGAGAAATATCAATAACCTCAGATATGCAGATGACACCATCCTTATGGCAGAAAGTGAAGAGGAGCTAAAAAGCCTCTTGATGAAAGTGAAAGAGGAGAGTGAAAAAGTTGGCTTAAAGCTCAACATTCAGAAAACGAAGATCATGGCATCCGGTCCCATCACTTCCTGGCAAAAGATGGGGAAACAGTGGAAACAGTGTCAGACTTTATTTTGGGGGGCTCCAAAATCACTGCAGATGGTGACTGCAGCCATGAAATTAAAAGACGCTTACTCCTTGGAAGAAAAGTTATGACCAACCTAGAGAGTATATTCAAAAGCAGAGACATTACTTTGCCGACTAAGGTCCGTCTAGTCAAGGCTATGGTTTTTCCTGTGGTCATGTATAGATGTGAAAGTTGGACTGTGAAGAAGGCTAAGCACTGAAGAATTGATGCTTCTGAAACTCGATGGACGTGACTCTGGGTGAACTCCGGGAGATGGTGATGGACAGGGAGGCCTGGCGTGCTGCGATTCATGGGGTCGCAGAGTCAGACAGGACTGAGCGACTGAACTGATCTGAGAACTCCTGGAGAAGTTTTATAAGGAAAGCTGTACATTCTTTAGGTTTGAGAAACACAGGGGAAGAAACTTCCCCCTCACACCTTTACACTGAATTCCCTGGGCTCTGTTTTTATTTATTTATTTTAGGCTGCACTGGTCTTCATTGCAGTGCATGGACTACTCATTACAGTGGCTTCCCTTGTTGTGGAGCATAGGGTCTAGGTGCATGAGCTTAGTACAAGGGCTTAGTTGCTCCATGGCATGTAGGATCTTCCCAGGCCAGGGATCAAACTTGTTTCCCCTGCATTGGCAGGTGGATTCTTAACCACTGTACCACCAAGGAAGCCGTCCCTTCTGTTTTATCTTTGCTCTAATCTACATCCTTTAACCAGTGGGCATCAGACTTTTTCTATAAAGTATAGAGAGCAAATATCATAAATAATCTCTATTATTAATATTTAGCACAAGGCATGAACAAATGGGCATGGCTGTATTCCACTAAAACTTTATTTATGGATACTGAAATTTGAATTTCATAGAATTTTCATATGGCATGAAATCTTCTTTTGATTGATTTTCAATCATCTAAAAATGCAGAGAAACCCACTCTTAGCTGAGCCATAAAATAAAAAGATGAGGGACTGGATTCAGTCCACAGTCCACAGTTTCCAGAATCCTGTTCTTCATTTTTAATCAAGTATCTTTTTAACAGTACATTTTATTGTATTCCTGCTTAAAATCAACACTTGATCCTGTGTTTCTTATAGGACTAAGTCCATTCACCTAAGCATAGCATTTCTTTAGGATATTTTTTCTAGTTCCACGTCTTTCCATACTCCTCCATGAAACCTATGCTCTGAACACACTGACCAAAGTCCCACATTATTCTGTTGTTGTTTTAATGTCACCTTACCTTTCTATATGGTCTCATTAGTTCAGAACACCTTTCCCTCGTTCTTCATCTGGCATGGCACCTAAATGTTCTTCCTGACTCATCTCTTCTAAACAGCATCTAACCGTACGCATAGCTAGCTGCTCCCTATACAGTACCCAGTACCCCTAATATAGAAAGCATTTACAATATTGAATTCTAATCATTTATCTAAGGGTTTAATTACCTGGATCACAGAGCCTTTGACAGCAGGGATTATGGCAATCCCTATAACCTAACATCTAACATAGTATTCTAACAACAAGTAGATGTACTACAAAAATTCTACTTAATGAATGCTCCAGCAATTATGAATAATAGAAAAAATAAAAGCTACTATTTATTGAGTACTTATTATGCTTCTGTTATGACACTGTACTGAGTATTTTGCATATATGATCTGATATAAGTTTAATGTCCTTTTTTTCCTCCTTCTTGTTTTTACTGGGTCACACTTTTGTAATTTCATAATATACTTACTATACACTCAACAGCAGAATTTTAGGCATCAGAGACAGGCTGATGGGGGAAATAAACGGATCAGATTCCATTGGCTCTGCTTCATGATTAAGCCAATTCCATCTACTTGCCCAATAGCAGCCCCATGTCCTCCAAGGAGGAAAAGTTTACCAATTTCTTACTAAAGAAAAAATAAAAATAAACTGCTGACATTTCAGCAGACTGCTGCTTTGTTTTTGTGACTGGGCAAAATTAGGGATATGTCCTGCTTTAGTGGAGTTGCTGGAACATAAATGAAGCCCAAGTTGAGTTAAAGAGGGCTCCAGGGACCTGACTGTGCATCCTCCCCCAGGCTGAGGCAAGAAAAGAGTCCCTTTGTTGGGCAGTGGATGCTTTCCAAATTTACAGAGTCCTTAATGACTCTTCAACCACATTACATCCTAAGGATAATTAGTAATGTTGCTGCTCAGCGGTTCAGCACCAATCAATCAACGAAGATACACAGAACATGCAATAAATCCAGAATCTGAACCTGCTCCAGGGAGGAAAAGACATCTCCTTCAAGGCTCAATAAAAGAAGTCCATCCTTCTGGGAAACAGATAGAGAGGGGCAAAAATTAAATAAACAGAAGGCTCTTGTTAATTTTTGTGCAGTCACAGTTTGTTTGTCTTGTTCTCCAATTGTATAGGATAAATGGCAGGAAGGTATGTATGGGGAAACATTATCGAGTGCAAAGCAGGTTAGATACAGAATTTTTCTGAAAACCTGATATAGCACCAGGTAGCATTTTTTCTAGCTACTTGTTCCAAAGCTATTTTTCAGAAACATTCTCTGTGTCCTTCCTAGTCCCTGGCATGAACTATGCTAGATGCTGGGCCAACTGTACACTGACTCAAGTATAGTGTCTGCCTTGGCACTGTCTAGGCCAGAAGAGTCTTCCAAAAGGTAAATGGAGAGGGGAGTTTCAACTCTTCAGGGGATGTTGCCGAGCAAGGTTGAGAAAGATGATTGTAAAGAAATGCTCAATGGATTTAACAACATGAAAGCAAAGATGAAGTTGGTTGAGGAGCCTGTGGGAAGAAAAGTAACGGGGGGGAAAATGGTTTTTGATAAAATTTATTGTGAAAGTGGTGTTGGAGAAGACTTGAGAGTCCCTTGGACTGCAAGGAGATCCAACCATTCCATTCTAAAGGAGATCAGTCCTGGGTGTTCTTTGGAAGGAATGATGCTAAAGCTGAAACTCCAGTACTTTGGCCACCTCATGCAAAGAGTTCACTCATTGGAAAAGACTCTGATGCTGGGAGGGATTGGGGGCAGGAGGAGAAGGGGACGACAGAGGATGAGATGGCTAGATGGCATCACTGACTTGATGGACACGAGTCTGAGTGAACTCCGGGAGTTGGTGATGGACAGGGAGGCCTGGCGTGCTGCAATTCATGGGGTCGCAAAGAGTCGACACAACTGAGTGACTGAACTGAACTGATTGTGAAAGTCAAAACAGTATTAGCTATAGTGTGCAGGAGAGGCTGAGATTCACCAGAGTCTTTGTGAGTTTTTTTTTTTAATAAAAGAGTCTTCTCTATTTAAATTTCAAAGTAATTCCTGTTGATAATTATTGATCTGTTTACTGTCCTTATGATTTTCTAAAATGTCATACAAATGGAATCATAAGCGTGTCCCTTCCTGAGTCTGTCTTCTTTCACTTAGCAAAACATTTCAGATTCATCAGTGCTGTTGTGGATACCAATAGTTCATTCCTTTTTATTACTGAGTAGTAACCCATTACATGGATGTACCACTGTTTCTTCACCCATTCACTACTTAGACGGCATCTGCATCATTTCCAGGTTTTGACAGTTATGAAGAAAGCTGCAATGAACATTTACATAAGCTTTCCTTTGTCTTGGGTAAATCCCCAGATATGGTATTGCTTATCACTGTATGTTCAATTTTATCATAAACTGCCAAGCTGTTTCTAAAGTGGCTATACCATTCTGCTGGATGTAATTTTTTTCAAAAATTAGTAAATGAAATTAAAATGCATAAAGAGCCAAAGACAAGAACCTGGTACAGAGGAACAGAATGAAGGATACAGAATGGAGTGGAGATAGGTGAATCTTAAAGATTCCAAAAAAAAAGAAAGGGATGGGATCCAGAGAACAGAAAAAAGCGAAGGCTGGCCTTACTCAGGGAAATATCACCTTTCTCACTGTGAGAGGAGAGAGGGAGAGTAGGTTGGTGCAGACATTGACTTGTTCTCAGAGTTGAGAGGCAGTTTCCATCGCTGAAGCAGAAACTAGCAAAAGAGGAAAGGAGGTTGAAGTTCGAGAAGACTGGAGAAAGATTTAAAACAATCTTTGCAGAGTGTAGACAAACAAGTTGCCTAGAGAAATGTAGTGAGATGTACAGGTGGTGTTGGGTGGGTAATCAGTGCTACCAATCTGCTTGTTTGGAAAAAATGAGTTTATGATATCAGCCAGAGAGTAACTGAAAGGCTTATAATTAATCTGAAGCTGGACAGACAAGAAAGAGAAGACAGGTGGGAATGATGGATAGGAAGAAAGTAAAAGAGTTGTTTCAATTATTAAGCTATGGTTTCAGCTTCTAGCTCACCTGGAGCTGGCCTTGGTACTCTGCAAGTGACATTTCAGCATGGCCAACTGGCTTCCTATTAGCCAGTACCAACAGATAGAGAGACAGAAAGAGAGAGAGAGAGGACAGAGAGAAAGAAAGGGAGCTCTAGAGGGTGATTGCAAGGCTGGAGGTGGGAGAAGGGATTTGCTCGTACCTGTATGCCTATTGTTCCTCTGACCATCACTCCAGCAATGCTTCTTCATGTTGGCAGTGGCACTTCCTTCCTGAAGCAGTAGCTGAAGCCAGTTCGCAGCTTTTCCAACACTCTCAGACCTGGCTTGAGGGCACCCTCTCAAAGACAGCAGTACCTGCCAACCAGTTCCCCCTCCTCAGAGATCTGAGACCTAGCACCAGGGGACCCCTCCTCCAAGCTTCTGTGTTTTAGCAATTCCAGCATCTTCTCTTTGTTTTCTCTTTTAGTGAGATTAGCTGCTTCCTGCAGCTATTCCTGAAAATGAGAGAGTTTAGCCTTTTCAGCTCTTTGATACTCATTGATACTTTTTCATATTAAATTATTTACACTCAACTAAGTCACATGGTGCTTTTCTTGAATGTGCTCTGAGAGATATAGGAAACATTGAACTAGAGGCACCTAAGAAGTGCAGGAAGAGTGTGCACTCTCAAATTAGGAATTTTTAGAGTGGAAGAGTTGGAAGTGATGACAAGGTGGAGGGTGCTTTGGTCAGAATAGATGGCTGAGATGGAGAGGAGGGGAAGGGTATTAGAGATGAAGAAATCATAGACCGGACATGCATGGCAAAACCATTGAAACCACCTCAGAAATGCTGGCTAGGGCTGGGATGGAAAGGAAGAATGTGTGCCAAGAATTAAATGAGTAGAAGGTGGTCAAAAGGCACAAACTTCCAGTTATAAGAAAAACAAGTACTTGAGATATAACCTACAACATGAAGACTATAGTGAAGACTGTTGGATGGTATATCTGAACATTGTTAAGAGAGTAGATCCTAAGAGTTCTCATCACAAGGGGAAAAAAGCATTTTCTTTCTTTTTGTATCCCTGTAAGAGATGATGGGTGTTAACTTACTATGGTAATTATTTCACAATACATGTAAGTCAAGTGATTATGCTGTATATCTTAAACTTATGCAGAACTGTATGTCAGCTGTATCTCAGTAAAACTGGGGAAAAGATGAAATAAATAACAAAGTCCAGAATGACATTAGATGAATGGGATGTGGAGGGGATAGGAGATCAGAGTTGAGTGACTTGAACTTTAGAAGAATAGTCTGTTTTTTAATGAGATGAAGTTATAAAGTTTTACTTAGAGGTCTGGGAGATGGTAAGAGACAGAAGAACCTGGTGTACTACAGTCCATGGGGTCACAAAGAGTTGGACACGACTTAGCAACTGAACAACAGTGAATACAAAGACTTGAATAAATGAAAACATACACCTAGAAACCTGAAGGGAAAGACTCAGTTATCTCCAATTATTTCTAATCTTAATCCCAATGGAACTTCTTTAGACTTTGATGATAAATTTCTAATCCTCATCTATAACAATATCATGCCAGAAACAAAGAATAAAACGTTTGGGGGGGGGGGGGCGGAAAGGGTAATGAGATTCAGTAGATTCTAACATGTACTATAAAGCTAAATTATAAAATGGCAAATTGATGACAAAGGAATACATAGGTCAATGGAACAAACTAGAGTCTAGAAATAGATCAAAGAAAATTACATGGAAGTTTCGAATGTGATAAAGACAGTATTTCATATTTGTGGTGATAAAAATTTGAAGACAATTGCTTAACCATTTGTAAAAAATGTTAGACACACACAGGTGAATACGTAAAGAAAGGAAAAAAAAAAAAAAAACCTTTCTCTTTAAGTTACAGAAGTAATGTTAGCAATAAGTGGAGACTGACTTGATAACTTGAACCTGTGTCTGGCATCTAAAAGCAGTCCCTTTAGTCAGGAATCTTAATTGGGCAAGTGACAGAAAACTAAACTCAAGGTGTCTTAAGATAAAAAAGTTCATATACGCAAATTAAGACCTCAGAGATGAAATTGGGATACGGCCTCCTCAATAGTTTGAAGTTGTGTCATTTGAATCTGTTTCTTACCATCTCTGACGGCCGCTCCGTTAGCTTCATTCTCCAGTTCTACCACTTGGCGGCAGGTAAGATGGAGACCAGCATTTCTAAACCCAACTCCTCTCAGGCTTAAGTATAGCAGAAAAGAGGGCAAATTCTCTTCCAGGAGCAGCTCAAAGTCTTATTGATTCTCATTGGCTCCAACTAGGTCACATGCCCATTCATGAACCAATCATTATTACCAAGAAAACACAGAGCTTCTATTGGTCAGATCTGGGCTAGGATGGTGGGGTAGAGGCACTTTAACTCCTTTCAAGTCTCGTGGACCAAGAGTCAGCAAATGATGGTGGAACTCAGGGGTCTATTACTAAAAGAAGAAGGAAACAATAGATAGCTTAAAACAAATAAACTAACAACATCAACAACAAAAACAGCAAATGTCTTCTATAAAAACTGATATGGTTGGGTTCTCCTCTTCAGTTCAGTTCAGTCGCTCAGTCATGTCTGACTCTTTGAGACCCCATGGACTACAACACGCCAGGCCTCCCTATCTATCACCAACTTCCGGAGTTTACTCAAACCCATGTCCATTGAGTCGGTGATGCCATCCAGCCATCTCATCCTCTGTTGTCTCCTTCTCCTCCTGCCCTCAATCTTTCCCAGCATCAGGGTCTTTTCAAATGAGTCAGCTCTTCGCATCAGGTGGCCAAAGTATTGGATTTTCAGCTTCAGCATCAGTCCTTCCAATGACTATTCAGGATCAATTTCCTTTAGGATGGACTGGTTGGATCTCCTTGCAGTCTGAGGAATTCTCAAGAGTCTTCTCCAACACCACAGTTCAAAAGCATCAGTTCTTCAGTGCTCTTATTGTTTGTCTGTTTGTTTTCCTGAACCCCTCCCTAGTGTCCTGGAGTTCTGACAACACTTGCCTGCCTGCTTACATTAGGTGTGTATCTACGATATGGCTTCCCTTAGCCTCGGGTGATTGGATAAAGTACTTTATCCTTAAACATCCTCTTAAATGAGACCAAACTCTTTATCTGTAGGAACAGCCTGGAGAACTTAGATGTAATGATTCTTACTTATTCTTGACATCAGCATTCTTTCATTCAGCAAATATTTATCAGACATATTCTATGTGTAGGAACTGAGCACTCAGTGGAGAATAAGGCAGAGAAGAGGAATTCATTCAAATGTTACATTAAAACTTCAATTTGTATTGAGATGCATCACCCTTGGTGGCCAGCCTTTCTTGCCTGTTAAGAGTACCCTGTGTATCTGACATTTTGAGACCCCATGCACTGTAGCCCACCAGGCTTCTCTCTCCATGGAATTCTTCCGGCAAGAATACTGGAAAAGATCCCCGGGGATCTTCTCAACCCAGGGATCAAACCTGGTCTCCTGCATTGCAGGCAGATTCTTTACCATCTGAGGCACCAAAGAAGGCCATCTTTCCCTGGTTTATTGTCCTGTCTCCACTGGCCCAACTTGAAAGTTTTAGTATAAATTATCCCTGGTGTATGTAGGTATGAATCATTTTCACATCACTATGGTGAAAACGTCCAGAATACTTACTGATTCTCTAATTTTCCTTTTCAGTCTCCACGAGCCTATCCCACTCATGAACATTGTACTCCAAGCCAAGACAACAAAGCAGGTTGACTGGTTTTGAATGGAAGCCCATCTGTCAGCCACATGGTTTCAGAATGGGAGCATTCATGCCTGAAACATGTACACAGCAGTGACCAAAGGGTTGTATGCAAAGAAGATGATGAATAAAATGTGAGTTGAGCATACCAGGAGCTTACCATCCAGTTGGGAAGAAAGGCATGTCCACAGCTGGTAGCACAACAAGGAATAGCATAATGAAAGACAGATAGTAGCAAGAACAAGGAGTCGAGGAAATGGAAGCATTTTCTGGCTGGGTTTGGGAGGGCTCAGGATTGGGGACAGGAAGAGCTGCTTTTGGAAAGCGGGCTCTGAGAACTTGAGCTTATGGAATGGCTGTTGGGCTTTATCATTTATCCTAAAAGTTTTGCCCCTTCTTGTCAATTCTCTATAAACTCTGAGCTTCAGTTCCAGAACATCAACTGCCCATATACACTGAAGATAGAAAACATTCTCAGGCTAGTAGTGGTTATGTGCTGTGTAACAAATTCCCCCAACACTTAGCAGTTTAAAACAGCACACATTTGTCTTCTAACAGTATCTATGGGTCAGGAGTTCAGAGCAGCTTAGTTGAGTGGTTCTGATTCAGGATCTCTCACCAGGTTACATTTAAGATGTCAGCTAAGGCCATGGTCCCTGAAGGTTTAAGGGATACCAGAGAATCTGTTTTCAAACTCATTCACATCACAGTTGGCAGGTGGCCTCAGGTCGTTTCTGCCTATTGGCCAGATACTTCGTATCCTCACCATATGGATTTCTCCAGAGAACTTCTTGAGCATCCTTACAACATGTAAGCTGGCTTTCCTCAGAGCCAGTTATCTGAGACAGAGAGAGTAAGGATGTAGTCACTGTGCTTTTAATAACCTAGTCTTCGAAGCCACATGTGATCACTTCTGTTTTCTTGTATTCATTAGAAGCAAGTCACTAAATCCAGCTCAGACTCAAGGAGAGGGGAGTTAGATACCACCACTTGCAGGAAGAAATATCAAAGAGTTGGACATCATTTTAAACCACCACCATACATCCATGCCTTTGATGACATTGATACTATGCTCTTTTGGGTAGTATGGCAAAGAGACTAAAAACACAGGCTCTAGAATCAAAATGCCTAGGTTGGAATCTCAGGTCTACAGCTTATCATTTCAGTGTGACTTTAGGCAAATAGGGCTTCCCAGGTGGCACTAGTGGTAAAGAACCTGCCTGCCAATGCGGGAGACATAAGAGATGCTGGTATGAGCCCTGGGTCGGGAAGATCCCCTGGAGGAGGGCATAGCAACCCACTCCAGTATTCTAGCCTGGAGAATCCCATGGACAGAGGAGCCTGGCAGGATACAGCCCATGGGGTCACAAAGAATTGGACACAATAACTGAGCTCACTCTTAGGCAAATAACTTCTTGGGCTTCAGTCTCCTTTATCTTAAAAATGGTAATAATATTAACACCTACTTTGTATGGTTGTTATGAGGATTAAATGAGTTAATACATGTAAATAGCATATGCATAATACAGACAAAGCAGTGATTCCCAACTTTTTTTTAGCACCAGCGACCAATTTCGTGGAAGACAATTTTTCCATGGACTGAAGGTAGAGGGGGATGTTTTGGGATGATTCAAGTGCATTACATTTATTGTGCACTTTATTTCTAATCTAATACTGCCACCAGTCTGATAGGATGTACCAGTCTGCAGCCCAGACACTGGGGACCCCTGATATAATGTACATAGAGGGGCTTTCCCAGTGGCTCAGTTGTGAAGAGTCTGCCTACCAATGCAGGAGACACAGTTTTATCCCTGATTTGGAAGGATCCCATATGCCTCAGGGCAACCAAGCCCCTGCGCCACAACTATTGAGCCTGTGCTCTAGAGCCCAGGAGCCGCGACTAGAAAAGCCAGTGCACCGTAGAGGCCCTGTTCCACGGTCCGCAACAAGAGAAGCCCCTGCAGTGAGAAGCAACTAGAGAGTAGCCCTGCTCGCCACAACCAGAGAAAAGTCTTTGCAGCAACGAAGATCCAGAACGGCCAAAAATAAATAAATAAGTAAATTTATTAAAAATAATAATAATAATAAAGTATATAGAACAGTAACTGATACACACGGAGTGCTCAAAAATGTTATATTAGTATTATTCACTCTCATTTCCACTTAACTCCTGTTCTTTCAAGACTAAATTTGAATGCTTCTTCTTCTTCTAAGTTTTCCAAATCTCCTGGGCAAATTTTCTTCTTACCTCTAAGGTACCCTAGCATTTTGATTATTCTTAAAATTGGTACTTTTCAAACTGTGTCATCACTGCTCAATTATGCCTCTGTGTCCCCCACCAATAGTGTGGCCTGGGAGGATAGATTTAGATCTTCTTAGAGGCAGATTCTCTGGAATGGTAAAAAGGCAAATTATGAGCAGCCTTTGGGAGACTCAATTTTTCACCCCAGAGTTGGGGCCATCAGGAAAGAGAGGACTGAGTTTTTATGGAAAGTGGTTTCCCCACCATAGCAGCCTGAAGTTAACACCAACTGCTCCCCAGGGCTGCCTGGTGGAACATTGGCTCCAGAAGAGAATCCTCTCTATCAGCACTCTGACACCGGGAGCCTGGGCTCTCATTATGTGTTCAAACACTTCCCGGGGGAACTATTAGAAGGCTTCACATACAAGGAAGTGCATTTTCAGGAGCATGTGATAATCTGGAAATGTCTTTATGCAGGGGAAGAACAAGTAAGGAGGAGGGATGACTTCAAATTTCCTGAGTGTCTGGGGACCCTTCTTTTTGCATAGTGAGGTATTAGAAGGACTCAAATTAAATCAAAACTGTGCCCCTTCATCCAGTACGCCACAATGAAGGAGTGGGGACTGAAGAGGACTTAGGCTGCTCTCAAAAGAAAGTTCCTTGTGTAGAAGGGCTTTTATCAGCCTTTCCATTGTCCAAAAATAACAAACCGTTTTGCTATTTAAAATGATGGTTAGTGAATTCCCTGGCAGTCCTGTGGTTAGGACTCCGCGATTTCACTGTCATGGGCCAAGGTTCAATCCCTGGTTGGGGAGCTAAGATCCTGCAAGCTGTTCATGCAGCCAAAAATGAACAAATCAATGGACCTATGGCTGTTCCAAGTTCAGACTTTCATCTCTGTTGACTCCACATCATAGATGTAACAGGCAAGTACATTCCCTCTTCCCCCAGCCAGTAACACTGTAACATTGAGAAATATAGCCTAGGACTTCCCTGATGGCCCAATGGTTAAGAATCCATCTGCTAATGCAGGGGACACGGGGTCAATATATGGTCCAGGAAGATTCCACATGCTACGGGGCAACTGGGCCAGTGCAGGCGCAGCTACTGAAGCCCTATAGCCCATGCTCTGCAACAAGAGAAGCCACTGCAATGGAAAGCCTATACACCACAATGAGAGCAGCCCCTACTCTCTGCAACTAGAGAAACTCCGTGTGCAGCAATGAAGACCCAGTATAGCCAAAAAATAAATAATTTAAAAAATAAATAAAGGACTATAATCAACATAATCAAAGTTTGCTTTAAAAAAAGTTAAAATTAAAAAATTATAGCCTAGATTCTAGAAGATGTATGAGGTGGAAATAACTGATGTTATTTCAATGGAAATAATTCATGTTATTATGTTCAGATCATTCTGAACATTTTCAAAAGCAGCTTTTATCTAGTTGAAGGGCGTCCTGAAGCCTCCATGTCCATATTAGGGGCCTTGTTAACATCTGTTTTGACTTGCCTACACCATCTCCGTTAACTCTCCTAGGTCATAAATTGGAGTAGAGAGACGTCAGTTGATAACTCCCATAACATCTGCCTCCAAGAATGGGCATGTAACATGGACCTGACTTGTCCAATCAGAGCTTTCAACCACCAGAGCTGAGGTGAAGGATGAAGCGTAGATGTGTTTGTCCTGATTCACATCAAACTCCTGGATCAGGTCATACCTGAAATCCACCATGCTACATTGCAAACTCCCAAGTTACCTGCCCTTTTTAATTATTTTATTGATTCAAGCCATTTTTACTTGATTGGATTCTTTCCCTTGAGACTCCAGACAGTACTGACTTACATGGTAGAGAAAAACAGAATAAAAAGTATCAATCACTGTTGCCCTCTCGCTCTATACATCAAACATCTATCTGAAATTTTTGTACTGGAAATTCTTCCTGACAGATAGCAACACTAATAGTTTTTAGTATCCCTTAAAACTCTGAGGAGACACTTTTATAAGTACTTTAATTAGAAGATTTTTGAAAAGTAGGTTAGCAATATATATCAAGAACCTTTAAAAATCAACCTTGTCTACTATATCTCAAGAATTCCAGTTTTTAGACATCCAACCTAAAAGGATTATTTACTGGGTTTATGATTATGATAAGAATACCTGGGAAATTAGGAAAGACAAGAATCTCATTTGCTACACTATCAGTTCTCATAGAGACTAGAATGTCATTCAGGATTAGATCACTCAGGATTTTAATACTCTTGTAAACCCTATGTTATCTTGACATGTGCTCAGAAACATGTTGCTTCCTACCCTCTATGATGGTGAATTACTTATACTCTGTATTTAATCTATATTGTTACTGCTAAGTACTCTTTACT
Organism: Oryx dammah; assembly: GCF_014754425.2. Classification (NCBI taxonomy): domain Eukaryota; kingdom Metazoa; phylum Chordata; class Mammalia; order Artiodactyla; family Bovidae; genus Oryx; species Oryx dammah. The sequence goes on along the minus strand of NW_024070186.1, from coordinate 180,251,462 downwards.
CATGGGCTTCCCTGATGCTCAGTGGTAAAGAATCTGCCTGCAATGAAAGGAGCTACAGGAGATGTGTGTTCAGTCCCTGGTTTGGGACGATTCCCTGGAGGAGGGCATAGCAACCCACTCCATTATTCTTGCCTGGAGAATCCCATAGACAGAGAAGCCAGGGTCATAAAGAGTCTTACAACTTTTATCTAAAGGACGTGACTGAAGCAACTTAACACACACGCACTCTCTATTCAACTTCTTGTTACTCTGTAACCTTTGCTTAATGATGGCTTTCCACCATCTTATGGCATCATCAGCCGCTTCCAAGTCTGGTGCTGGTCTCTTTCTGCGTGTCTTTTAGCCTCTGCTCCCACTACATACTGCTGACTCTCTCTGGCTGATGTATGCTTCCTACTGACAATAGGTCCTACTGACCCATGGTCCTGATGGAGAAAAGCTCCTATTGAACCCTATCTCCTGTTGACCTATGGCCTCTGCTGACTCATGACTCTTGCCAACTCTCGGTTTCTATAGATCCACAGTTCTTCCTGGCCCATGGCTTCTGTTGACCCTTTGCTTCTATTGTTCCATGGATCTTGCAGAACTATAACTTCTGATGACCCTGACTCTTGGCCGCTATTCACTTAGGCCCCCTGCTGACCTATGCCCTTTGCTGAAACATAGGTCCTGCTGACCAGTGCCTTCTGTTAACCCATGACTTGTAGTGGGAAGATCCAACCCTTCAGAAGATTCAGGGTTTCAGAAAACTAGATCTCAGTTCAGGGTAGGCCTGGAATTTCGACAAAGATCTGTAGGCCTGATTATGGAAACTGCCCAGTAGTGATCTGTAACACTGATTATGGAAACTTCCCAGTGGTGCATGATCCCTGCACATACTTTTTGGTGCCCTCCCCAACCCTCCTCAATTGACTCCATTGCCCATTTTAAATCACAAGTTATCTGAAAGAGACCATGCAAAATCTTCCAGCTCTAGGCTAGTGAAACTGGGCTAATTTTTGCAGAAAATCTCTAATTCAACTTCTTTAAAGCCTGCTTTCTCTGTGAAGCCCCAGAGAATCAGCTTATGCAGTGTGTGAGCACTCTAGAAAAGTTTATCTTCTGTTTAAAAAAAAAAAAAAAAAGTTCCTTAAGTAGAAATACTACCTGAATAGGAAACGTTAAAAAAGAAAGACAGAAAGAAACACAGATTTATAGGATTTCTGGGACGAGAGAACGCTTAAACTTTGAATCCTTCCTCTTTTGTATGAGTGTCTTTACAAGATCCTATCTAAGAACAACCAGTCTCTCCTTGAATGGCTCCAGTGAACACGAGCTCATTAATTCTGGAACTAGACCATTCCATTTTTGCATAATTTTATTATGACAAAGATTTCTTACCCTGATTTCAATATCTTTCTCCCTGTAGTTAATTCAGCCCTATGGGCCAATGGGTTTTGGGAGGGAGGGGGGTAGTTGAATTTCTCATATCGTAATTCTCCAAATATTTAAATGGAGACTGTTAAATCATTCACTCATTTATTCACTCACTAATTTATTCTTTAGTCCCCAACAACAAATAATTATTTGGCCCCAGATGTCAATAGCAACCAGTTTGAGAAACATTCCATAGCCCATTCTAATACATAGAAATGTTACTGTTTGCAAAGAAAAGATTTACCTGACATGAAGGATTATTTTATTCTCAAAATGAAATATGCTTTAGGATTGAAGAGAGAGAATGTCAGCCCTCAAATCATTTTTCTTTTCTCTAAATTTACCAAAGAGCATGAAAATGAAGCTCGTATCTGTCTTTGACTTCATAGTCTTCTAAATAAAGTCTTTGTTACATTATCTTCTACCTCCTTGTACTTATTTGGATAAGGATGGTGAGGAACTCAGTGCCTGGGGGCTGCACATAAAACAAAGACAGCCCTTTGCTCAAGTCTTACAGTCAACCTCAAAAGATCCTCTATGTATTTCCTGGCTGCCTCCTGTTTGGGCTGATTTCTACCCTGAAGGTGCGAAAGCATAGCCCAGCATGTTTGCAATCCATAGCAGAGTCTGTACTAGAAGTCATGGCTAAGACTCTGCTTGGGATTTCTAGCCACCTGGCAAATCCTACTCAGAGAGGAAGTATTTGCTCTTGTTACTACTCTTGCTGTTAGATGGGTTGAATGCTAATGATCAGAATATCCTTTTCTATGCATACGACGACAAGTAAATGGGGATGAGTTTATTTTCCTTTTAATGGTAAATGAAAATCTGGGAATAGTATTTGCCAGAAAAAGAACTAGTGATGTCTTTAATAGATAAAGTACTCTGACAAATTCATAAAAAAAAAAATCTCAAAGTCCTACTATGTAATAAAAATCAAAGTAAAACTTTTAACATTTTAATTCACAAAATAATCAAATTTTTAAAAATCAGTTGTTTTTTTGGGGGGATTCAGTATGTGACCTACTGAAAGGAATGAGAATTAGCAGAAATTTCTTACAAATCCAATCTGGAATTATGTATAAAGAATTTTAAAAATAATTGATACCCTTTGGAGCAATCATTCTTCTAGGAATTTATCCTGGGGAAATAACTGGAGATTCAGAGAGAGATTTATATACATAAATGATTTTAATCAAATCATTTATGATAGAAAAAATAGGACGTATATAAATTGTTGAAACTATGCTATGTTCTATAATGAAAAAATATTCAATTAGCAAAATTATAATTTTGTTAAGATAATAATTCAAGAAATTGCTGTCAATCTTATGTGATTAGTAAAAATACACAAAATATTTTATTTAGTATGAAATTTATGTAGAAGGAGCTTGGATCCAGTGGGGAAAGAAGCATCAGATTGATAACAGAGATTATTTGGGGTTGAGGAATAATGAGCGTTTGTCACTATCTTTATCTTTATAATTGTTCTAGTTCTTGAACAATAGACACATGCCACTTTGATAAATCAAAAATTATGAAAGATTTTTAAAATCTAGAAGCAGCAGGTCTGGAGGGAAGATCACTGAACTTAGAGAGACTGAGAATCAGAATCTAACTTCAACTTCTCATGAAGAATGGACCTTGAGTATTCTACTTTATCCTCTGGCAACTCAGGTACTAAGTGGGGAAAACAGTGCTACTTTACAGAGTTGTCCTGATAGTTAAGTAAATAGATGCACCATGATAGGTATGTTGAGGCTGCCAAAAATTGTTACATAATTAAAAAATTGAATCTGGGGTGTGGGGAGCCTGATGATGAAACTTCCCTGGAAAGGAAAAAGCTTACCTAGACACTATCTTCTGCCTTTTCTAAAACCAGATCAAATCGCCAACATCCGCTGGATCATCAAAAAAGCAAGAGAGTTCCAGAAAAACATCTATTTCTGCTTTATCAACTATGCCAAAGCCTTTGACTGTGTGGATCACAATAAACTGTGCAAAATTCTTCAAGAGATGGGAATACCAGACCACCTGACCTGCCTCCTGAGAAACCTGTATGCAGGTCAGGAAGCAACAGTTAGAACTGGACATGGAACAACAGACTGGTTCCAAATAGGAAAAGGAGTCCGTCAGGGCTGTATATTGTCACCCTGCTTATTTAACTTCTATGCAGAGTACTTCGTGAGAAATGCTGAGCTGGAAGAAGCACAAGCTGGAATCAAGATTTCTGGGAGAAATATCAATAGCCTCAGATATGCAGATGACACCACCCTTAAGGCAGAAAGTGAAGAGGAACTTAAAAGTCTCTTGATGAAAGTGAAAGAGGAGAATGCAAAAGTTGGCTTAAAGCTCAACATTCAGAAAACGAAGATCATGGCATCTGGTTCCATCACTTCATGGGAAATAGATGGGGAAACAGTGGAAACAGTGTCAGACTTTATTTTGGGGGGCTCTGAAATCACTGCAGATGGTGATTGTAGCCATGAAATTAAAAGCCGCTTACTCCTTGGAAGGAAAGTTATGACCAACCTAGATAGTATATTCAAAAGCAGAGACATTATTTTGCCAACAAAGGTCCATTTAGTCAAGGCTATGGTTTTTCCAGTGGTCATGTATGGATGTGAGAATTGGACCGTAAAGAAAGCTGAGTGCCAAAAAATTGATGCTTTTGAAGTGTGGTGTTCGAGAAGACTCTTGAGAGTCCCTTGGACTGCAAGGAGATCCAACCAGTCCATTCTAAAGGAGATCAGTCCTGGGTGTTCATTAGAAGGACTGATGCTAAAACTGAAACTCCAGTACTTTGGCCACCTCATGCGAAGAGCTGACTCATTGGAAAAGACCCTGATGCTGGGAGGGATTGGGCGCAGGAGGAGAAGGGGACGACAGAGGATGAGATGGCTGGATGGCATCACTGACTCGATGGACATGAGTTTGAGTAAACTGCAGGAGTTGGTGATGGACAGGGAGGCCTGGTGTGCTGCAATTCATGGGGTCTCAAAGAGTCGGACACGACTGAGTGACTGAACTGAACTAAACTGAACTGAGACACTATCTTGTATGAAGTCCTTAGTTGTGTGGATGAAAATGTTGCCTGCCATATCAGCAAACAGAAGATGCTGCAGCCATCAAGCCAGCAGGCACTCCAGCTACCCTCAACAGTGCACCCTGAGGGGACTCAGGATGGAAAAGAACAGGATACTGGCCCTAGATACCTAAGGTGCATATAAAAGGAATGATTTCAATGAGACCAGACTCCTGTGTCTTCCCATACAAAGAAAAAGCAGAAAATTCATTAGCATGAAATATCTGGTTTTCTTTAATTAATGGTAATCTATTGAAGTTCCAACTAGTACCTGGTCTCTGTTACAATACCCCCTATATATCCTGGCTCCTTCCTTACTCTTTGGAGCAGTTTCTCAGAGAAGTCCTCAGAAAGTCCACCAAATAAAATATAATTCTCAACTTTTAGGTTGTGCATTTTTTTCAGTAGACAGTTTCAGTCCTAAATTTACCACTTACTACTCTGAGATCTTGTGCAAGTTACTTCATCTCTCTTGGATTCAGTTTCTTTGTCTGTAAAATGGGGAAGAGTAATAGTACCTGCTTCCCAGTATCATTTGGGTCAATGAGATAATGCATAATGAGTTAGCATCCTATAGCTTGTGTTGCAAATTCGCCCACCATATTTTTTTTTAAATAAAGTTTTATTAGAACACAGAACACCCATTTGTTTACTTATTACCTAGGGCTGCTTTTGTGCTCCAAGGCAGACTTGAGTTGTGACAGAGAGCACATAGCCCACAAAACCTGAAATGCTTACTGTCTAGCCCTTTATAGCAGAATTTTGCTGACTCCTGAGATACTGTATATAAACTACCTAGAGTGATGTCTGTCACTCAAAAAATGCTGCTGCTATTATTATCAATGTTATTACTATCATTATTGATTGACTCCTCTGCTTAGAAATAATTCTGAAAAATTACACCATTCAATTCCGTTTCCATCAATATTAGACCAAATGAATCCCAGATGGCTGAGTCATTCTTGCTGTCTCACTCTTTAAAAATGATTGGACCAAGGAATTCTTCTGTAATACATCCCAATGCATATCTATCATCACCTTTAGGAAAATATCTCGTCTCCTAGCTTTCCCTTTCACTGATTTTCCAACGCACGTTGTATTTCCAATTGAGACAAAGAAGTTTTATGATTCTAAGTCTCTGCTGTTTACTCAGGCAGGATCTGGTAGTAGGCATCCTGGGACTCCAGGAGCTCAGCCAGTGTTGACAGGGAGAGAAGGGGGCATCAAGGAGACTCACCTCACCATAGAGCTGGTCCAGATGTACTGGCAGCAATCTCAGGTTAGGTTGAGAATGATCTGAGGAGCCCGATTCAGTGAATATGGTGAAATCATGGGAGCCCAGGCAGCAGGCAGGACTGAAAGTCAGGATGGAGAGGGGGCAATGGCACTGGCTGGAGAGCTGTCCAGTCAGCTCTCAAGTGTCTCCTGGGGAAAGCAAGGCAAGAGATGTTTATCTGGATTGGGCCACTGTGGGAGAGTGAGCCTGTGAATGCCCAGGTTCACTGTAGACTATCCAGACACCAGCTCTCAGCCTAGCTCATTGGCCTAGGATGAGATCATAGGTGAGCCGCCAGGTGAGACATGCCAGAATTCCAGAGGAAGAGATGTACAAGCTTCATCCTACACGTCCTGACCTTTCCCCTTGGTCTCTCTCAGTTGCAGAACTTCACTCACCCACAATTCTTTTTTTTTTTTTAATTAACTAATTTATTTTAAAATTTGGAATATAATTGCTTTACAATGTTGTGTTAGTTTCTGCTGTACAGCAACATGAATCAGCTCTATGTATACATGTATCCCCTCCCTCTTACTCCCACCTCCCACTCCTCCATCCCAGCATCACAGAGCACCGAGCGGAGCTCCCTGTGCTATACAGCAACTTCTCGCTAGCTGTCTATTCCACATGCAATAGTGTGTATGTGTTAATGCTTCTCTCTCAATTTATGTCACCCTCCCCTTCCCTTACTGTGCCCACAAGCCCTGCAAATAGGTTCGTCAGTACTGTTTTTCTAGAGTCCATATGTAAGTGTTAATATACAATAACTGTTTTTCTCTTTCTGACTTCCACCCATGAGTCTTGATTGAACCTTCACAAAAATTATGGAGATCATAATGGACTTTTGATACTGGTGAAATTCACACAAAGTTCCTCCTTCCCTCTGAAACACCTATTAAGCAATTCAGGTAATTCATTAAGCATTTAGGTCAAGGTTAAGCCTAAAAAATTATATTTTTAGCAAGCTCCCAAATAGTATTGGGGCTTCCCTGGTGACTCAGATGGTAAAGATTCTGCCTGCAATGCAGGAGATTTAGTTTCAATCCCCGGGGTTGGGAAGATTCCCTGAAGGAGGAAATGGCAACCCACTCCAGTATTCTTGACTGAAGAATTCCATGGACAGGCTACAGTCCATGGGGTTGCAAAGAGTTGGACACGACTGAGTGACAAACACTTTCAGGTGGTGATGATGTAGGAAATAGGTGGACTCCAGGTTATGTGCTAAGTCATTTCAGTTGTGTCATTTCAGCCCACTAGGCTCCTCTGTCCATGGAATTCTCCATGCCCACCTCCAAGGGTTCTTCCCAACTCAGAGGTCAAACCCACATCTCTTATTTCTCCTGCATTGGCAGGCAGCTTTACCACAAGCATTTACCACAAGTACCACCTAGGAAACCCAAATGGGCTCCTGTTTCCACTTTATGGGTATGAAGTCGTGGGCTTCACCTTGGATACTCATAACTGCTGCATTTTCTGAGACAAGAGATAGGTAGGCTCCAGTGAAGGCATTTACAATCAGCCTCCTGTTTGCCTTCTGAAATGGAAGTGACAACAGCAACAGGATAAATTGCCAGTGTTTGTCTCGTGTAAACACCTTAAGGTGACAGTCAAGGCAATAGTCAAGGTAATAGTCATGGCAAAGACAAAGAGGGGCAAAAGCCTATTTGAGTAAAGGATTGAAGGATCTCTATCCCCCCTGTTTTGGGACAAGGGAAACACTACACATGTGCAGAAAGGCTCCTTGTGGGTCAAAATTCAGGAGATAATGCCAAACCGTAATGGCTCTTGCTCCTCCCAGAAGCCTTCACTTTGACATCCATCTTGGCTGAGAGGTACGTGTGCACCCTGGGGGAGGGTCCTAGGGTAAGTCAGGTGTGGAAAAAGAAACCAGATAATTGGCCTGAAGGAAGACAAAGACCTGGAAGAACCATACTACATGAATGACTTAACCACCTCTTTACTGCCCTCCTCCTCACTAGCAGGCTCACCCACACCCTTTCCCTCTGGGTGAGCATCTCTGCCTTGCTTCTATCTTTTACTAAACAAACCATTTATCTGAATGCTCTCCCACAATGTCTCTAATAATAAGCTTGGTACCTGCATTTACAGTTTCTGCCTCTGTGATAAATGCATTTTTCACTGGGGGCAAAGATCCAGGGATAATAGCTTATAGCCTCTAGTTCTTACTGGTCTGGTGGCTAGGATTCCTGGCTCTCATCCAGGCTACCCAAGTTCAATTCCTGGGTCGAGAATTAAGATCTCACTTCGTACCACCACTGACTGCTGCCTCCCAGAGACCAGTGTTAGTGCTTCTGATCAAAGGACCATACTTGGAGAATAGAACTCTAGGAAACAACTTGTGTGCAAAACAGACATCCAGAGCTCAAACCATGATCTCCAGTTCCACTGAATATCAGAATCCTGAGTAGGTGCTATTTAGCCATTTTACAGGGGCCTCCCTGGTGGCTCAGCAGTTGAAAGAGTCTGCCTGGAATGCAGGAGACCCGGGTTCGATCCCTGGGTCGGGAAGATCCCCTGGAGAAGGAAATGGCAACCCACTCCAGTATTCTTACCTGGAGAATCCCATGGAGGGAGGAGCCTGGTAGGCTACAGTCCATGGGGCCGCAAAGAGTTGGATAGGACTGAGCGACTTCACTTTCACTTTCACAGATGAATCAAGGGAGGTACAAAGAGATAAAATGGGCTGGCTCAAGATTAAATGCTTAGGAGCAGTAATTCTCAACTAGAGAAGAAGTGGAGAGTTGAGGCATGAACCAAGAGCTACAAACAGAAATGCCTGCGAGACCATGCGGATAGCCTTAGTGAAAATGGTTTCCTGGGAGCTGGGAGCACATGTAGTTTATTTCCGGTTGTCATCATGTGAGAACCCCAGTGGTGCTCATCTTCCAATGTTTCAAGAGAGGTAAAAACATCCCAACTTTTAAGTTTGTCAATCAATTCTAAATTCCAAAAAATACCATGCAATCCAGGAAATATCCATCTGCCAGCAAAATTTGGCCAGGATGCTGCACGTTTGCACTCTCTATATAGTGATGTTTTCCAATCCTATGTGCATACATATTTCTTAGAGCCCTTTAAAAAATATAGGCTCTGATATAACAGGTCTGGGGTGGACTTGAGCTTTTTGATTTCTAACAAGCTCCTGCATGGTGCTAAGGCTGCTGCTCCAATGGAGTACAGGCTGAATAGCAAAGAACAAAGCTACTCAGTGTATGGTTTGTGGAAAGACAGCAACAGCATTACTGGGGAGCTTGTTTGAAATGCATATTCTCAGCCCAACCCTAGAAAGACTGAATACAAATTTCTGTTGGGACTTGGAAGTCTGTTTTTATTAACACATATCCTACAGATGATTCTTCTGCATATTCAAGTTTGAGAAGCACTGAATAGATCAGCGGTTGTACTACTTTAGTGTGTAAAGGAATCCTTGTGATTTAAAAATATTGATGCCTACAGCCTTTTAAAATTGATTTAGAGTGGAACTGGGCACCAGGGCTTTTAGAACTCAGTTACATTAGTCATATTGGAACTCAGTTGGAACTAATATGCAAGCAAGTTTGAAGACCTCCACCCTAGGAGTTCATATCAGATTTTTCTGTGCATTTGGTCCAAACTGGAGAAAGAGGAGTATATTTTTTGAATAGAGAGGTGATTTCAGCTGAAGCTTGGGAATGGGAGTCTCATTTTCATGATGTTCATTGTTTCTGCCCCGCAGCCCACGTATCTGGGAGGAACTGCTGTGAAGCTATGTAGGATAGGAGCCCTGACTTTACCCCATGTGTCAAGAAGCCAGCACCACTGCTTTCCCCACCACTTCCAAATTCTTCCCACAGTCAAGACCTTGCTGAGAAATGAAGCTACATCACACTTGGCCAATTGGAGGGTGACAACCAGCCAATGCCTGGAGTAGCCAGTGGCCAAAGTAACTGATCTACAAATGGCCCATCTGGTCAGGAATCGAAGCCTGGCTTTGGTGCCTTGCCTGATCGTGTAGTTATAATGCAAGCCACTCTATTTTCTGGTTTTATAAGTTAATTCATGGACCAGTTAAGTGTCTGAAATAGCAATATTAATCACAGTGAGAATGACCATATGAATTCATCTCCTGGGATGTTGTTCAAATGCTCTGGCCTGGACTGTCTCTAAAGATCCGTTGAGCTTGGGAGAAAATGGGACTCTTATAGGGCTTCAGAACACAGAGGAAAAACTGATACCTCAGAAGGAATCCCAGAGGAAAATGGGCCTGTTTCCAGTGACCGAGGATGGAGCAAAAGGAAAGAGCAGTAAGTAGAATCATAGGGTCATCAAGCATTCAAAGAGACAGAATGGGAGTTACAGCAGATAATCCGCAATAGAGAGGAAATGAAACAAAGTAAGTGGATTCTGGAGGCAGAATTTGGAAAGCATCCCAGAGGGCCATAGGATGCAGGTGGAATGCCTGCAGTGAGTTGATGGACTGGAAAGGAGATGCTGAGGACAATAAGCCTGCTTGGACAAAAAGACAATAATCCTGTTTAAACAATATCTCTCATTACCTCCTTCTACTGATACATTTTTCAGTTGGTGAACAAATATTTATTGATCCCCCACTATGATCCCGGAGAAGGCAATGGCACCCCACTCCAGTACTCTTGCCTGGAAAATCCCATGGACGGAGGAGCCTGGTGGGCTGCAGTCCATGGAGTCTCAAAGAGTCGGACACGACTGAGCAACTTCACTTTCACTTTTCACTTTTCACTTTCATGCGTTGGAGAGGAAATGGCAACCCACTCCGGTGTTCTTGCCTGGAGAATCCCAGGGATGGGGGGAGCCTGGTGGGCTGCCGTCTATGAGGTCGCACAGAGTCGGACACAACTGAAGCGACTTAGCAGCAGCAGCAGCAGCACTATGATCCAGGCGATGGGTTAAGTTGGATTGCATTCTCCACTTTTACTGATGAATAGTTTTAACTTGAATCAGCATGTTCTAAAGATTCATTCATACATTTTACAAATGTATCTTCTGAATTCCAGGTACTGTGTTAAACATTAGAGATAAAATAGCAAAGAAATCATACTCTAAAATTGCTTCTATTTTCATGGAGATTACAGGCTAGTGGTGGAAGCAAATTATAAATAAACAAGTGAAGTGAAAGTCACTCAGTCATGTCTGACTCTTTGTGTCCCCAAGGACTGTATAGTTCATGGAACTCCCAGGCCAGAATACTGGAGTGGGTAGCCTTTCCCTTCTCCCGGGGATCTTCCCAACCCAGGGATCAAACCCAGATCTCCCACATTGCAGATGGATTCCTTACCAGCTGAGCCACAAGGGAAGCCCAAGAATACTGGAGTGGGTACCCTATCTCTTCTCCAGCAGATCTTCCTGACCCAGGAATTTAACTGGGGTCTTCTGCATTGCAGGTGGATTCTTTACCAACTGAGCTATCAGGGAAGCCAAAGGAACAAATAAACATTTTTCAATACCATGAAGAAAAACTAGAGGGTACTAACAAGAAAAGTTTTCTTAAAGAAAATCTTTCTTTTGGAGGCTTGGATAACTTTTCCAGAAGAAAAAACATTTAGGTTGATAGCTGAGGGGAGAATGAGAGTTAATTAAGCCAGGGCTGTAATAAGACTCTGGCAAATGAAACAGAATATACAGAGGCCCAGGGGCAGGGAGGAGCATAATGCTTTCAAAAATGGAAAGGGGGTTGGAACATAGTGAATAAGGAGAAGGAACCAGCTCTTGCCAGGACTAGTGTGCCATGAGAAGGACTTGGAACTTCATCCAAGAGGATACCATTTAAAGGCTTTAACTAAACAGCATTTCCTAAAGAGTGAATCTGGATAAATGCTTTGAGTTGTTGATGTTGATGATCCAACTGTCCCTGAAAAAAAAAAGAATTTTGCCTGAATTCAAGTTCTCTCTTGATAGGGAGTTCTCAAAATGTCCAGGCAATGGAAGCTGTCATTTTCTAGCAGTGAGTGCCCCTAGCTGGCAACTACATTCAGATTTCTTAGCATCTGATCCCCAGATGTACTGATCCTCTTACTCAAGAAATACAACCAGGACTAAGTGACACTACTGGGCTCACTGAACTCTTGGCTTCACCATGGAGTAGTTAGCTTTGTGTTTTTAACAGTATCCCTTGGGGGTACTGTGTAGAGGAGAGATTAAAAGCTCAAGAGCAAACGCAGATCAGTGCATTTTCTCTGTGGGTTCATGTATTACAATGGCTGAAGTAGATCTGGGATATGAGTGTGTTCTTGCTGTGTGTATTTGTCTATTAGAGTGATTGAAATGTGTTTATCATCTCCTCATTCTGGTTTCTCTATATATTTGTCCACTGTAATGGTTGAATCAGATTCTTAGTGTGCCCTCGAGGTAGGTAGGTAGATAGATAGATGAACACATAGATAGGAGGGAAGGAGGGAATAAGACAAGTTAAGATAGGTGGATAGCTATCAATATAGTAGATACTGATATAGATAGATATAGCTCTACCACTTTCTATCTAGGAGAACTTGAGCACCCCTCTTTGCCTTAGTTTCCCCATCTGGATAAGCTGGAAATAATAACAGATCCTAAACAAGAGGTTTATTGTGAGTTAATATACAGAAGCCCTTAAAATATTAGCTGGCATGTAGTAAGTGTGACAAGTGATGACGATTATTTCATGAGCGTTATCTCATTTAATCGTCATAAATATCATAAATTCAAGGTGGTGAATACTATCCTTATTGTACAAATGAGTATATCTAGGTTCAGAAAGATTAAAGGATGTTCCCAGGCGCTACTTCACTATGTTACCAAAACTCATCACTGTTGTACTGCCTCTTCCTTATTCCTGCAGATTAGATTCACTGAACCCCACAGAATACAGCAGTGGGTTGTCATTTCCTCCTCCAGGGGATCTTCCCAATCTAGGGATTAAACCCGTGTCTCTTATGTCTCCTGCACTGGCAGGCGGGTTCTTTACCACATGGGAAGCCCAAACCCCACACCACCCAGAACAAAAACCACGCTTGCTACAGACACATATTGGGCTTCCCAGGTGGCACCAGTTGCAAAGAATCTGTCTGCTTATGCAGGAGACTTAAGAGGCGCGGTTTCAATCCCTGAGTCAGGAAGATCCCCTGGAAGAGGAAATAGCAACCTGTTCCAATATTCCTGCCTGGAGAATCCCAGGGACAGAGGAGCCTGGCAGGCTACAGTTCATCAGGTCTCAAAGAGTCGGACACGACTGAGGGACTGAGCACATACACGTAGGCATTGAACTTGCCAAGTTAGACTTTAGACTCCTTCCCCAGTTGGCCTCTGCACCCTTTTCCATCTGGTATTCCAGTGGACCGTTGTAACACCGAGTCACACAGAATTAACCCAAGAAGGAGCCAAGCATACCTCATTGGTGCTCAACTCAAGGTAGGTCATGTATTTTAGGCCCTGGTGTCAGCAGGTAGCATAAAGGACAGAGTCCCTGCCCTCTTGGTGCTTAGCCTCTATTGCAAGAGAGAGATAAGTGAAAATGTAATATAACAGGTATTAACAAGTGCTATAAAGAAAGACAGAGCAGGAAAAAAGATAGCACCATAAAATTCTTCAATTTCCCTTAAACTGTTGCTCTCTGTCTTAAAGCAATCATTTTTTGTGACCTGCCATCTGACATGCATGGTCTCTCCAAGTGGCCAAGACATTTCAGTGCAGACAAGAGAGTAACACTTAAAAGACCAACTCCATGGAACAGATGGCTTAGTTATTTCATGCCAATTAAATCAACCATTCAGCTGTCTGATCCATTGCTCGCTGATCAAGCTACAAGGAGCTTCTTAGGCTGGTGCAGATATCTGATTGAATGTAAAAGATGCTAATGGAGACAGACATGAGGGTCATGCAGACAATAATAGGGCATATACTGAGATATAGAAATTATACAGTGGCATCGTGGGGTGGTAGAGGAGCAAGGGGGAATTGTAGGAGGAGAGATTGGGGTTAAAAAACCTTTACGTGAAGAGGATAATGTTGGGGGGAGATGTGACAAGGGTAATTATTCAATCCATTTAGACAAATGTTATTGCAGAAATGTACTTACTTTGTGCCAGGCTCTGTGTTCAGCCCTGGAAAGCAGGACAAGGAAATTTAGAAGTACAGAAGAGGGGACTTCCCTGGTGGTCCAGTGGTTAAGACTTCACCTTCAAATGCAGGGGGTGTGTGTTCGATCTCTGGTCAGGGAGCTAAGATGCCACAGGCCTCAGGCCAAAACACAAAAACATAAAACAGAAACAATATTGTAGCAAATTCAATAAAGACTTTAAACCTAAATAAGTAAAGACACAGAAGATACTGCATGCGTGCTAAGTAACTTCTGTCGTGTCTGACTCTTTGTGACCCTTTGGACTCTTGCCCATCAGGCTCCTCTATCCAAGGAATTCTCCAGGGAAGAACCCTGGAGTGTGTTGCCATGCCTTCCTCCAGGGGATCTTCCTGACCCAGGGATCGAACTCTTGTCTCTAATGTCTCCTGCATTGGCAGGGATGTTCTTTACCACTAGCACCACCTGGGAAGAATCTCCATAAGATATTATCCCTGTCTCAGAGGAGCTCACAGTCTAGAGCTAGAGGCAGGTTCAGAAATAGAAAGCTGTTTGGGATTTGCAGATGTAAACTATTATACGTAGGATGGATAAACAACAAGGTCCTATTGTATAGCACTGGGAACTATATTCAATATCCTTTGATAAACCATAATGGAAAAGACTATAAAAACGCATATATATGTATAAATGAATCACTTTGCTGTACAGCAGAAATTAACAGAACAATGTAAATCAACTATACTTCAATTTTTAAAGAAAGAGAGAAACAAAAAGCTGTGGTGTGAAGTCCAGTGATAAATAGGCAGCCATGTGGTCCTGGGTGCAACCGGAGTCTATGTTTATTTTTTTAAACACTCGGTAAGAAATTGACTAGTAAGGAGATTGACTGGCACATCCTAAAACTCCCTGGGCAGTGACATCACATGTGATAAGAACCCAGACACTGTGAAGTCGCTGATGCTGGACCACTGGATGGCTATTCTACAGTGGCCATCCAGAAGGCCCTGTGCTCCCACACTTTGAGTGGAGTTGGCCCAAAAGTGAACAATTCCTGCTGCGTCAGTCATATTGGCAAGGGCTGAGTCCTTGGATATGAGGATTTGAGAGGCAGGCCTAGCCTGAGATGATCCAGGAAATTTTCTGTCTTCTTTCTGTGATTATAAAATTATGAAAAGAACTGAATCTCTTCCAGGGGTGAGCACAACCTTCCCCTACCCTCCGGCAGCAGGAAAGGGGCTGAGGCAGAGTTACTGAGGAAGGCTCCGGGCATGGGTGAATGGTTTAAGTTATTCTTTCAGCCGTCCATCAGTAGGGGCTTCTCGGGTGGTGCTAGTGGTAAAGAACCTGCCTGCCAATGCAGGAGATGAAAGAGATGTGGGTTTGATCCACTTGGGCCTGGAAGATCCCCTGGAGGAGGGCATAGCAACCCACTCCAGTATTTTTGCCTGGAGAATCCCATGGACAGAGGAGCCTGGTGGGCTACAGTTCATAGAGTCACAGAGAGTCCAACATGATTGAAAAGACTTAGCATGTACATACATTAGTAACTCCTTTCCATGATATCAAAGCTCCAGGAAATCCTCCTTAAAAGATACAGCCTGGACTTCCCTGGTAGTCCAGTTGTTTAGAGTTGGCTTGCCAATGCAAGGGCCATGAGTTCCCCCCTGATCCAGAAAGATTCCACATGCTGCTGGGCATGGAGCCAGAGAACTGTAACCACTGAAGCCCGTGGGCCCTAGAGCCCATGCTCCACAACCAGAGGAGCCGCTGCAAGCAGAAACACACACACCAAAAACAGAGAAAGCCCCCGTGCAGGAAGGAGGACCCAGCCAAAAAAATAATAATCTTTAAAAAAAAAAAGCTACAACCTGGCACTTCCCTGGCAGTCCAATGGTCAAGACTCCATTCTTTCAATACAAGGGGAGTGGGTTCATTCCCTGGTCAGGGAACTAAGGTCCTACATGCTGTGTGATGTACCCCAAAAAGAAAAAGAGTGTACACTAACTAAATAAATAAAAGTTCAGTTCAGTTCAGTTCAGTCTCTCAGTCGTGTCTGACTCTTTGCGACCCCATGAATCACAGCACGCCAGGCCTCCCTGTCCATCACCAACTCCCAGAGTTCACTCAGACTCACATCCATCAAGTCAGTGATGCCATCCAGCCATCTCATCCTCTGTCATCCCCTTCTCCTCCTGCCCCCAATCCCTCCCAGCATCAGAGTCTTTTCCAATGAGTCAGCTCTTCGCATGAGGTGGCCAAAGTACTGGAGTTTCAGCTTCAGCATAATTCCCTCCAAAGAAATCTCAAGGCTGATCTTCAGAATGGACTGGTTGGATCTCCTTGCAGTCCAAGGGACTCTCAAAAGTCTTCTCCAACACCACAGTTCAAAAGCATCAATTCCTCGGCGCTCAGCTTTCTTCACAGTCCAACTCTCACATCCATACATGACCACTGGAAAAACCATAGCCTTGACTAGATGGACCTTTGTTGGCAAAGTAATGTCTCTGCTTTTGAATATGCTATCTAGGTTGATCATAACTTTCCTTCCAAGGAGTAAGCATCTTATAATTTCATGGCTGCAATCACCATCTGCAGTGATTTTGGAGCCCCCAAAAATAAAGTCTGACACTGTTTCCACTGTTTCCCCATCTATTTCCCATGAGTGATGGAACCAGATGCCATGATCTTCGTTTTCTGAATGTTGAGCTTTAAGCCAACTTTTTCACTCTCCTCTTTCACTTTCATCAAGAGGCTTTTGAGTTCCTCTTCACTTTCTGCCATAAGGGTGGTGTCATCTGCATATCTGAGGTTATTGATATTTCTCCCGGCAATCTTGATTCCAGCTTGTGCTTCTTCCAGCCCAGCGTTTCTCATGATGTACTCTACTCTGCATAGAAGTTAAATAAGCAGGGTGACAATATACAGCCTTGAGGTACTCCTTTTCCTATTTGGAACCAGTCTGTTGTTCCATGTCCAGTTCTAACTGTTGCTTCCTGACCTGCATATAAGTTTCTCAAGAGGCAGGTCAAGTGGTCTGATATTCCCATCTCTTTCAGAATTTTCCAGTCTATTGGGATCCACATAGTCAAAAGCTTTGGCATAGTCAATAAAGCAGAAATAGATGTTTTTCTGGAACTCTCTTGCTTTTTCCATGATCCAGTGGATGTTGGCAATTTGATCTCTGGTTCCTCTGCCTTTTCTAAAACCAGCTTGAACATCTGGAAGTTTATGGTTCACATACTGCTGAAGCCTGGCTTGGAGAATTTTGAGCATTAAAAGTATTTTAATGAATTAAATATTTTAAAGAGGTATTTTAAAAGAATTTGAGCAAATAAAAGTAGAGTATGTATTTTAAAAAACTTTAAAAAGCTATACCTATCACAGTGTGTGTCTGGTATGTGCTTTGTACATGCATGCTCAGCTGTGTCTGACGCTTTGATATGCCATGGGCTATAGCCCTTTAGGCTCCTCTGTCCATGGGATTCTCCAGGCAAGAATACTGGAGGGGGCTACCATTTCCTTCTCCAGGGGATCTTCCCAACCCAAGGATGGAACCCTTGTCTCCTGTGTCAGCAGGCGGATTTTTACCACTGTGCCATCGGGGAAGCCCCCCAGCTGAAAAGCAAATATTAAAAAATATGTGATGGAAGTGTTAGCTAGTGCCATGGTGGTAATCCTTTTGAGGTATATAAGTGTATCAAATTAACTCATTGGACATCTTAAACCTACATGCTGTTATATGTCTCCAGAATGCTGAAAAAATTAACCAAAGGCTTGATATCCAAATATACAGAGATTTCTCCAAAATCAATAAGATATAAACACTAAAACAATAGAAAACTAGGCAAATAATATAAACAGGCAATGCACAAAAAGGAGAAATGCAAACAAAACAATGTTTAATCTTATAAGTAGCCAAGAAAATGTAAAACAAAATAACAATACTTCATGGGTTTTTTTCCACAGTGAAATAGGAAAGTTTAGGCAGTATTAAGTGCCTGTGGACAAACATTTCCATACAATGTTGACAGAAAATCAATCTGGTAAAACTTTTCTAGAAAGTAATGTAATAGTATATTAATTTTTAAAAAAAAGAAATGCATTTGACTCCCTATCAAGAGATTTGGATGGATATCCTTGGCAAACTCATGGATGCAGAGTGGTACATATAATTGAAGAGGAAGAAAATATAGATCTTCCTCAGCTTCCAAGGTTTACTTTCTGATACCCATGTACGTGAGTGTTCATGCTTGCTCAGTCGGGTGTGACTCTTTGTGATTCCACGGACCACAGCTTGCCAGGCTCCTCCATCTGTGGAATTTTTCAAGCAAGAATACTGAAGTGTGTTGCTGTTTCCTCCTCAGGGAACTTTCCCGACCCAGGGACTGAACCCATGTCTCTTGTACTGCTTGCATTGGCAAGCGGATTCTTTACCACCGTACCACCTGGGAAGCCCCATACACCCATAATAAGTTGAATATGGCTTCCCATGTGGCTCAGTGGTAAAGAATCTGCAGCCAGTACAGGAGACACAAGAGACTTGGGTTCCATTCCTGGGTCCAGAAGATCCCCTGCAAGGGGAAATGACCACCCACTTCAGTATTCTTGCCTGGAAAATTCCATGGACAAAGAAGCCTGGTGGGCTATAGTCCATGGGATCACAAGGAGTTAGGCACAACTGAGCACATGAGTCACAAGTCGAAAATGCTGTAAGTCAAATATGCATTTAATACAGTTAAATGACCATGCAAAATTCCGGACTGGATGAAGCACAAGCTGGAATCAAGATTGCCAGGAGAAATATCAATAACCTCAGATATGCAGATGACACCACCCTTATGGCAGAAAGTAAAAAGGAACTAAAGAGCTTCTTGGTGAAGGTGAAAGAGGAGAGTGAAAATGCTAGCTTAAAACTCAACATTTAAAAATCTAAGATCATGGCATCTGATCCCATCACTTCCTGGCAAATAGAAGGGTAAACAATGGAAACAGTGACAGACTATTTTCTTGGTCTCCAAAATTACTGCAGATGGTAACTGAAGCCATGAAATTAAATGACACTTGTTCCTAAGAAGAAAAGCTTTGACAAACCTAGGCAGCATATTAAAAAGCAGAGACATCACTTTACTAACAAAGGCCCATATAGTCAAAGCTATGGTTTTTCCAGTAATCATGTACAGATATGAGAGTTGAACCATAAAGAAGGTTGAGCATGGAAGAATTGATGCTTTTGAACTATGGTGTTGGAGAAGACTCTTGAGAGTCCCTTGGACTGCAAGGAGATCCAACCAGTCAATCCTAAAAGAAATCAGTTCTGAATATTCATTGGAAGGACTGATGCTGAAGCCAAAGCGCCAATACTTGGGCCTTCTGATGGGAAGAACCGACTCATTGGAAAAGACGCTGATGCTGGGAAAGATTGAAAGCAGGAGGAGATGGGAGGACAGAGGATGAGATGGTGGGACGGTATCACCAACTCAATGGACATGAGTTTGAGCAAACTCCTGGAGATGGTGAAGGACAGGGAAGCCTGGCATGCTGCAGTCCATGTGGTCTCCAATAGTCAGGTACGACCGAGTAGTCGAACAACAACTGAACATCACATCTTAGCCTACCTTGTCTTAAATGTGCTCAGAACACTTACATTAGCCTGCAGTTGGGCAAAATCATCTAACACAATGCCTGCGTTATAAAAAGTGTTGACTATCTCGTGTAATTTATTGACTACTGTGCTGAAAGTGGAAACCAGAATGGTTATCTGGGTCCACAATGACTTTAAGTGTATGGGTTGTTTACCCTTTTGGTCACCTGGCTGTCTGGGAGCTGCAGCTGCCACTGCCCAGCA
This sequence comes from Oryx dammah, assembly GCF_014754425.2. Classification (NCBI taxonomy): domain Eukaryota; kingdom Metazoa; phylum Chordata; class Mammalia; order Artiodactyla; family Bovidae; genus Oryx; species Oryx dammah. The sequence goes on along the minus strand of NW_024070186.1, from coordinate 180,231,748 downwards.
TCAGGTAGAGCACCATGTCGCATCTGGCTAGCCCAGGAAAAGAGCAAAATTCAGAGTACAGTTTCTATTGAATGCCCATTGCCTTAGTACCATCATAAGGTCAAAAAACCATAAATCAAGCCATTGTTAAATCAGGGACTGTCTGTAAACAGCAGTAGCAGAACACTTAAATGATAGTGTGAATGCTATGGAGCTGTGAAACAAAGGCAGTAAATTTATACATGTTTGTCTGGAAATATCCTCAGCACATATTGTTAAGTGGAAAAGTAAGTTGCAGTAATACGATGTATCGATGTATAGTATCATACTATTTCTGTTAAAAGAAAGTCGCAGAAAAGCCAACTGTATTTTTAAAAGAATGCACAAACACTCATTATATATTATACATATAGATTCAAATGTAGATGACATAGACACAGCTGTGGGTATAGCTTTAGATGCTGACACAGAGATATATACATAATACATGTAGAATAGTTGGAAGCCTATACATCAGACTGATATCAAGGGCTACCTCAAAGGTGGCAATTTGGGTGTGTGGGTAGAAGAATGAGAAAGGGAATTGTCACTTTGTATTTTGTATATATCTGCCTTAAATACACACACATGCTTGTGGGTAATTATGATAAGAATGTATCTAGATAGTCTGCCACTAGAAAAAGAGGCACATGGAAGAGGTGGGGGGTGGGGTAAAGAAAGAAAGGAGAACGGGAATAAAGGAAGGAAGGAGGGGAGATAAAGGAAGATGGATGGATGAGATTCCGAGGAATTTGCATGAAAGTGATGAAATTCTGATTTTATCCTTGAATTGGGAAAAAATCACTAGAGGCTTATAAATAAGTAACGGGTATTCTGAGATCTGTAAGTCATACATGGGATCAAGTGATTCTCAGGCTACCTGGAGACAAAAAAGGTCAGAAACGTGTTGGAACCATTCAAAAAGACACACGCACCCCAATGTTCATTGCAGCACTATTCATAATAACCAATATATGGAACAACCATCTATAGAGGAATGGATAAAGAAGATGTGGTACATATATACATGGAATATTATTCAACTATATAAAAGGAACAATATTGGGTTATTTGCAGAAAGGTAGATGGACCTAGAGTCTGTCATGCAGAGTGAAGTAAGTCAGAAAGAGAAAAATGTAGAAATCAAGAAAAATGGTACAGATGAACCTATTTTCAGGGCAAGAACAGAGACACAGATGAGAAGAACAGGCGTGTTGGCCCAGATCAGGGAGGAGAGATGGGATGAACTGATAGGTCGGGACCGAGGTACGTGCACTGCCATGCATAAATCAGCTAGTGGGAACCTGCAGTATAGCATAGGGCGCTCAGCTGGGCGCTCTGTGGTGACTGAGACGGGTGGGATGGGGCGGTGGGGAGGGAGACCCAAGAAGGAGGGGATATAGGTACACAAATAGCTCATGTATTTTATTGGGCACTCTGTTAGTTGCTTCAGTCATGTCCAACTCTGCACAAGTGTGTGTGTGTGTGTGAGTCACTCAGTCCTTGTAAAGAAGCTATGCTGCTAAGTCACTTCAGTCGCGTCCAACTCTGTGTGACCCCATAGACGGCAGCCCACCAGGCTCCCCCATCCCTGGGATTCTCCAGGCAGGAACGCTGGAGTGGGTTGCCATTTCCTTCTCCAATGCATAAAAGTGAAAAGTGAAAGGGAAGGCGCTCAGTTGTGTCCGACTCTTTGCGACCCCATGGACTGTAGCCCACCAGGCACCTCCATCCATGGGATTTTCCAGGCAAGAGTACTGGAGTGGGGTGCCATCGCCTTCTCCGTGTAAAGAAGCTATATCCTAATATAAAAATTAAACTCTTAAAAAAAATGATGAAGGCCTGAACTAGGGTAGTGATCCAAGAAAGCTTCTTGGAAAAAGGTTAGATTTCCAGGCGGGACAGTTTAAAAGCTTCCAATGAAGATGGGGCACAGAGCTGTGGAATTGTAGAAGCGAACTTCAGCTTAGCACATTCTGACGCAAAAGTCCCTTCTCTTAGCATCTATGCAGAACCCTGACTTTGTTATTGTTTTCACCACTTCCTCACTATTTTGTCTAGAAGGCCCAGAAAGACTGGTGAATACTTAACAGCCACAGCTAACATCCTCTGATTTCAAATTCTGTGTTCTTTCAAGATATCTTTGGGCTGAATCAGCTTCTTTCTCATAATTCCCTGTGATCTGTTCACTTTCACTTCCATTTCACAGGAAGAAACTCACCAGGCTGCAACTGAGAAAATGTTTATTGTTAGTGCTAAGGGCACAAGGGTAAAAAAAAGAAAATTAAATTTTCAGTCGGTTGTGAAAATGTATTACTTTTAGTTGTAAAATTTAGTTCACTAGAAATAACTTTATTTTGTAATAAATATTCCTAAGAAACTTTGCTAGCAGTGGTCCAGTGGCTAAGACTCCGCACTACCGATGCAGATGGCCTGGGTTTAATCCCTGGTTGGGGAACTAGATACCACACACTGCAACTAAGAATTCACTTGCTGCAGCTAAAGATCCTGCGTGTCACACCTAAGATCAAAGATCCCACGTGACACTAATAAGATGAGGCATGTTCAAATAAATAAATAAAAATAAACATTAAAAAATTAAATAAGTATTTCTATTTTTTTTTTTTTTTAAAGAAAAGGTTGTTCAATTACTGTCTGGAAGGGCTAGATTCACAACTAGGTCATTGAACGTCAAAGATCATGTTCCTCCTTACATTGCCCATGAATCAACCTTGTAGCCTGCTACTGTAACAGAATCATTGTCTGTGATAATAATAGCGTTCATGTGCCATTTATTCAGTGAGGAATTGTAGTGGATGTTCTTTTGCGTGCCTAGTCAATCCATGCCTCCCTCTCTAAGAACCATGCTCACCAAAAAGCCCTGGTCCCAGAGTCCTATTTGTGCCATGTGCTTCCAGTTCCTTATGAGTGAGTGAAAGTCGTGTCCAACTCTTTGCAACCCCATGGACTATACAGTCCATGGAATTCTCCAGGCCAGAATACTGGAGTGAGTAGCCATTCCCTTCTGCAGCAGATCTTCCCAACCCAGGGACTGAACCCAGGTCTCCCACATTGCTGGCAGATTCTTTACCAGCTGAGACTCCAGGGAAGTCCGTTCCTTAAATGGGGCTTCCAGTTCCTTAAACTATAGGTCATCAAGCTTGTCCCAAATGGTCATGCTAAGTTTCTTTCTCACAAATGTTTGGAACTGAGGTCAGGCGCTATAGGTCATTTACCATGGATTCTCTACACAAAGGTCATGTAATCCCAGAACTGGGGGTGCTATGTTGGGGCAGCTATTGGTGATTATGTATGAGCAAGAAGAAGAAACCAGTCTTAAGAATGGAAAGTGAATCAGACTCACTGAGAAGAGCAGAGATGAGAAGCCTCTGGGACTCCGACCAGAGAACCAGAGCATGGCAGCCTTGGTTCTTTGATGTTTTCTAGTTCATTATGGGGGTTTTCCAGGTGGCCCAAGTGGTAAAGAATCCGCCTGGCAATGCAGGAAACATGAGAGACACCAGTTTGATCCCTGGGTTGGGAAGATCTCCTGGAGAAGGAAAGGGCAACTCACTCTGGTATTCTTGCCTGGAAAATTCTATGGACAGAGGAACCTGGTGGGCTATGGTCCATGGGGCTGCAAAGTGTCAGACATGACTGAGCAACACACACATAATTCACTATGAGATTCAGTTGTACAGGGGTTTCCTGAAATATCCTGTTTCCTTATGTGCCTTGTCCATACATATTCCTCCATTCACCTCTCCCTTCATTCATAGAAGTTGGATCTATGCTCATTGGTTCAGGGGAGAGAGGCAACAGAGTGGAAAAATCAAAGTTACCAAATTCGTCTTCTTGTCTTGGATTTTCTTTTCAAAATCAATGTCTCAGGTACTCTCAGGCTCAGCAAAGAAGAGCAGCTCCCTAGTCTGGAGGTGGGGTTGGGGAGAGGGTAAACATAAGAGTTCATTGTCTAGGGCCCCCCAAAAGGACCCTATTCCCTCCTTTGCAGTGACAACAGCAAGACAGCAGCTAGACTCCAGAGAGGAGATGGCTTTAGTTTTACCTATCAATTTGACAGGCTAAGAGATGCGCAGACAGAGGTGAAATGTTATTTCTGGGTGTGTCTGTGAAGGTGTTTCCAGAAGAGATTAGCATTTGGATTCAGCAGAGTGAAGAAGAGCTGCCTTCACCAAGGCAGCTGCGCCTCTTCCAATCCGTTCAGGGCCTGAGTAGAACGAAAAGGTGGAAGAAGGGAAAACCCGCTCTGTGCTGAGCTGAGACATCCATCTTCTCCTTCCCTCAGTCATCACTGCTCCTGTTTCTTGGGCCTTTTCGGACTCTGACCAAGACTTTAGGACCTTGCTCCCCTGGTTCTCAGAACTTCAGGTTTGTACTGGAACTACACCCACAGCTTCCCTGGGCCGCCAGCTTGTAGATGGCAGATTGTGTTACAGTAAGTCTCCAACTTACAAAACTTCAAGTTCTGGGCTTTCAAAGATGTGAATGTGCATTCCATTGGGGTCAGGCATGAGTCTGCAGCTTGTCCTGTCTCCTATTGCTGATATTTCAGTTCTCCCATCTTCTACCTCCTCTCCCTCCTCCAGTCAGTAACTCTTCATTTCATATAGAATAATATAATCTACAATAGTTCATTATATATATATATAGTAGTTTGCATCTACTAACCCCAATCTCCCTCTCCTTTCCTCCCCTGCCCTCTTCCCTTTGGCAACCACAGGTTTGTTCTTATGTCCGTGAGTCTGTTTCTATTTCATAGCTATGTTCATTTGTGTTATGTTTTAAATTCCATATTTAAGTGATATCACATGGTATTTGTCTTACTCCTCTTGACTTACTTTCTTTGCTTAGTATGATAACCTCTCCTTGTATTCATGTTATTGCAAATGGCATTATTCTGTTCTTTTTCAGGGATGAGGCTGGAAAATCCCATGGACTGAGGAGCCTGGTAGGATGCAGTCCGTGGGGTCGTGAAGAGTCGGACATGACTGAGCAACTTCCCTTTCACTTTTCACTTTCATGCATTGGAGAAGGAAATGGCAGCCCACTCCAAAGTTCTTGCCTGGAGAATCCCAGGGACGGGGGAGCCTGGTGGGCTGCTGTCTATGGGGTCACGCAGAGTCGGACACGACTGAAATGACTTAGCAGCAGTAGCAGCAGCAAGGCTTGACCTATTTTTATTACACAAGTTTGGAAAGTAACTTCAAGAATACATCCAGTGGAAAGCGCGATGGTTTGAGAACCTCTTCCTTTACTTGTTTTTCACTGGCCTTGGTTTTAATGTGAATTTTGAAAAGGAAAAGAAAATCTCCATTCTTTGTTCAATTTAATTTCTCTCAAGCTATGGTGATGGGGACAGTCAAGGACAGGGTTCCCTTGGACCTGGTTCCTGAGATTCCTCCAACAGTTGGAGCTCTCTCAGGACCCAGTGACAAGGCTCAGAGCACTAGCTCCATCAGATTCCTTGGGAAATCTCGGGACTTTATTCACTGAGAGTGGTCAACCTCAAAAGGTTCTCTCCAAGTGCCAGTCTCCCTCAGCAAGTTAAGCCAAATGTATTCAGCAGAGGACTTGACAAAATATACTGGCCTGAATTACTGTGAACAAATTACCCGAGGCTGTTGTACACTCCATCATCTATCCACGCCATACTCTGGGAACTCGATTTTCTGTTTGGGAGATAGTGAGGGCATGACTTTGCATAACAAAGGCAGAGCGGGGTGCCGCCTGCTCTGTCTGAGCTGCTAACTTCCGTGAATCATTCATTAGCAGGGTTGGTGCATCTGAGAGGGAGAAACACCGAACCTGATTAGAAGGAGAATTTATCACCCTGCCTGGAAGAGTAAACAAAACACAGGAGCTGTCCATCACAGTGGGCTCTGGCGCCACCTCGGCAGCCAACATCTGCTCCACTGGCTGAGTGTTCACCTCAGGAAGGGAAGAGCAAGCAGGATGTAAAGCACTTTTCCAAATGGACCAGAAGTGCCTAGGGTGCTGTGAGTTCCAGAGCAGCTAGGTAGTCTTTAGGAAAGAGGCTGTGTTAGTGTTACCGACCCATCCATGTTCCTGTGCCCTCCTATACATGCCTCTCCTCATGGGAGGGCTGTGCATCCTCATTCCAAAGACATCAGCCTTTGTTGTATGACTAACTTGGGCCGCTGAAATGTAAGCAGAAGTGAATCTTCCAAACGCAAGCTTTGAGAGAGACCGTGTGGTTTACCATGCTGCCTTTCCCTTAGCCGTGCATGCCTCATGGACCGACCCCAACAGAAGCTGCTCTGTTAGCCTGACTCCGGATGAAGAGGCAGTGCTGCAAGACGGCAGCTAGCAGTGATGGACATACAATGAAAGCCAGAAATAAACATTTGTGGTTATAAGTCACTGAGATTTGGGATCATTACTATATACTACAGTAATTTGGGATCATTACTATATTACTATCATTACCATGCTATATTACTATAGCATCTTCTAGCCTAGCCTGACTGAAAACATATCTATCTAATTTCCCTCCCATACATCTGTTTTGTGTTGCATTCTGTTATAAATTGCACCAAAGTGGTGCCACTGTTTTGTAAGTTTTGGTGAAACAAATCCTCTAGTTTTTATAATAAATACAGGTGTTTCTGGGCTTCTCTGGTGGCTCAGCTGTAAAGAATCTGCCCCTGTGATGCAGAAGAAACAGGAGACATGGGTTTGATCCCTGGGTCAGGAAGAATCCCTGGAGGAGGGTATGGTAACCTACTCAGTACTCCTGCCTGGAGAATCCCATGGACAGAGGAACCTGGAAGGCTACAGTCAATAGGGGCACAAAGAATCAGACACAACGGAAGTGACTAAACACACACAATTGGTGCACAGGGCTACACGGGGACAAAATCTGGTGCCTCCAAAAAGAGTCCTGAACTGTAATCACCACACCTAGATACTGGCTCAAGTTTATCATACCTGACTTATGTTTCCAACAACTGATCACTTGCAAAGAAGGTTTTTTGTTGTTGTTTAGTCGGTAAGTCATGTCTGACTCTTTCGTGACTCCATGGGCTGTAGCCCACCAGGCTCCTCTGTCCACAGGATTTGGCAGGCAAGGATACTGGAGTGGGTTGCCATTTCCTTCTCCAGGAGATCTTCCTGTCCCAGGGATCAAACCTGAATCCCCTACATTGGCAGGCGGATTCTTTACTGCCGAGCCATCAGGGAAGCCCATTTAGGAAAGTCATCTCTAACTAAATTTTACATTGCATGTTTACTAACATTTCTTTCACGTTGTGTTATGCTTACTTTTCCCATTTAATTTCTTAATCTATTGGAGATTTTTTTTTTTTGGTGTATAGTGTTAAATGGGAATTTAAACTTTGTTCCCAAATAGTTAACCAATTGCTTCAGAGAAATTTACTGAAAGTTTATCATCTTTTTACTTATTTAAAATGCCAATAAACCTGTATAATACATAGTTATTTGTACTTAAATCTATGTCTTTGTTTTCTGTTCTGTTTCAAAGATCTGTTGGTCTTTATGTGAATGACACAGTTCCAGTAGATTATGCCTTCATAACATGTTTAAATACTTGCATGTATCACATTGTATTTCTTTTTCAAAATATTCTTTGCTATGATCTTATGTCTTCTAAGAAATGTGCTATTATTTTGTCATCCTCCTTGCTTTTAAAAACTATTTTGGTATTTGTATTGGGCTATGCTTAAACTTCAGATTAATTTCAGTTCAGGAAATCAGAAATCTTTATGAAATTCCATCTTCTCTCCAAAAACTTGATAGGTCTCTTTATTATTTGGCTGTCTTTATTTTTGTCTTTTTTCACGTCCCATAGCCAAGTTAATTTTTCATAAGAATGCTATTCTTCTATTTTAAGTTTAAACCTAGACATTTTATTTTTAGATCTTTATATGAATGGCACCTTTTGATCCATTCAATTTTCTCACTTTCTAAAGACATATTAAAAGTTGCTAATTTTATATTATTTCTCTTGTATTTGGCCACATTACTGAGCTTTCATATTAATCCCAATAGATTTTAAATTAATTTTCGTGGGTTTTCAAGGTAGACTTTTGTATCATTTAGATTAGTAAATTGTTTAAATTAGTTTATCTTAGTAAATTTAAATTGTTCTGCCTTTCCGATATATAGACTGATACTTTCTCTTTTCTTGTTTTATTCAGTTGGCAAAAAGCTCTAGAGCAGTGTACAGTATGTTTTTCTATAACTGAATTATTTTTTAAAAACACATTGTAAAAGTTTCAAAGATGCATTGTAAATATAGAGCCCATTGGGAAAAAAGATAATTGTGGATCTAGAGAGTTTTAGGTTTACAATTGTTTTTTGTCTTGTGAGAATTTAAAGTGTAATGCTTTCTATTTTTCTAATTATAAGCCAAAAATGCCAACTCAAAGTTGACAAAACCAGACCTAAACATTTCCTTATTTGTTCTTCATTCTACAGACTCAGCTATTTCTTTTTCTCCCCTTTCATCCGTGGCCTTGACTTTGAAGTTTTCACTGATATTCAACAACCAAACAAAATAGGGTAATATAAAGGAACAGTCAGTCTTTAAAGCTAAGCAAGTGTGTGTCTCTGGCCTAAACAATAGTTTTTTTCTCTGCGTATGTACAGCAAGTCCCCTACATACAAACCTTCAGGTTTTGAACTTTCTAAGATGCAAACATGCATTCGCACATGTGATCACTTAAGTTAGTGCATGCATCTGGCATACACTGACATGTGTGTGGTTGAGCTTCTGACTTTACAATACAGTACTGTATGTTATGTCCAGTCACTCAGTCATGTCTAACTCTTTGCCACCCCATGGACTGCAGCACGCCAGGCTGTCCTCCACAATCTCCCGGAGCTTGCTCAAACTCATGCCCATTGAGTCGATGATGCCATCCAACCATCTCATCCTCTGTTGTCCCCTTCTCCTCCTGCCTTCAATCTTTCCCAGTGTCAAGGTACCGTAATACAAGCCCAGGATGTTTGGAAGCAAGTATAAAGGAAGTGGTGATATAGCTGGTACTTCTAAGAAGTGCCAGCTGTTGTTCTCTGGTGAAGGTGAAGTCGCTCAGTCGTGCCCAACTCTTTGCGACCCGGTGGACTCTAGCCTACCAGGCTCCTCCATCCAGGGGATTCTCCAGGCAAGAACACTGGAGTGGGTTGCCATTTCCTTCTCCAGGGGATCTTCCTGACCCAGGGATCGAACCCAGGTCTCCTGCATTGGAGGCAGATGCTTTAACCTCTGAGCCACCAGGGAAGCATGTTGTTTTTCTATACTACTGTACTTTTCAAGATAACATACTATAAGGTTAAAAGTGTTTTCTTTACTTTTTGTGTTTGTTTTGAGGTACTCTTTGTGTGAAAAGTATTATAACTTGTTACATGATAGTACTATATAGCTGACAGTTAGCTGGATACTTAGGCTAACTTCAATGGATTATGAACAAATTGGACTTAACAAACACACTGTTGGAATGGAACTCATTAATATGTAAGAGACTTACTGTGTTGAAAATGGAGATTTTGTTGTAACTTTAGTGGACTACATGGTACAAACTGTGTTCCCTAATTAACTAGTCATGTTTGATCCAATTCTTGTTTTGAAAATTTATTCTTTTGGGGAAATGCCTATAATAGTGATAATTACTACCATTCTTGTCTTGCCCTTGACTGCAGTGAAAGAGCCTCTATCATCTTACTTTATACTGTTAAGTACAATGTTGGTAAATATCTGTTTTAATATGGCCAATGGTTAACAACTTCAAGTATAATCTCTGTTTAAATATGACAAAGACACTAAAGATGAATATTTACAGCAAAAATAAGTGAATAAAACTGCCAAAATCTTTAATGTGTAAATCTGGGGAGAATTTAATTCAGTTACAGGGTAAATGGATCTATGGGCAGAAGTGTGTTAGTCACTCAGCTGTGTCCAACTCTTTGTGACCCCCTGGACTGTAGCCTGCCAAGCTCCTCTGTCCATAGAATTCTCCAGACAAGAATATTGGAGTAGACAGCCATTCCCTTCTCCAGAGGATCTTCCCGGCCCAGGGACTGAACACACATTTCTTGCATTGGCAGGCAGATTCTTTCCCATCTGAGCCACTGGGGAAGCCCAGATGGATCTAAATGAATAAAAATTAAGACTTGCTTGGGTTTCTGTTCATGTTGATTCATGAAAGCCAAGGACACCAGAAAAAAGCAAAACAACTTTTCAACAGTCCAATACTTCCCCTGGCTCAGATACGAGGTGGCTGTAACCACAGAGAACTGGTCAACCCTCCTTCAAGGACTGCCCAACACATCCCCACGTTCAGTCTGGGAGAGAGTGGAAGTGGATGGAACTTGTGGAGGTGCTGTCTCCATGAGAAAGGCACCAGGGGTGAAGCAGTAAGAGTCTGATAGCAACACGTGACAGCAACTGCTGCTTTACATGTAGTCTTTCAGCTCAGAGGTGTCTGGAAGCTGGCAGTGGGTTTAGGAAGAGGCAGTTAATTCAGAGGACAGAGCTTCATGAGGAAAGGAACTGAATACAAACAGGATTTGACAGGAGAGTTGCATCCTGCCTTTTGTTGGAAGTTTAGGAAGATCTTATCAGTTCCAGTCCATCATTCTCCCTGACTTGGGATTCTCCAACGGCTCCCTGAGGGTCTCCCTGTCCCTTCCCTTGCCATCTCCCATAGTCTATCTTGCAAACAGAAGCCACAGAGATTGCTTTGTGAAGTAAGTCAGAAAGACCTTGTATATTTGTTAATATAAAAATATTGAAAATTAACACATGTATGTGGAATCTAGAAAATGGGTATAAATGAACTAATTTGCAAAGTGGAAACAGAGGCACAGACATAGAAAACAAACATATGGATACCAAGGAGAGCCCGGGAGGAGAGATAGATTGGAAGATTGGGATTGACACATAATTATTATGTATAAAATAGATAGCTAACAAGAATCAACCATATAGCACAGGAACTCTGCTCAGTGCTCTGTGGTGAAAAGTGTCATTTATGTCCAATTCTTCGTGACCCCATGGACAGTAGCCCTCCAGGTTCCTCTGTGCATGGAATTCTCCAGGAAAGAATACTGGAGTGGGAATCCATTCCCTTCTCCAAAGGGAAGATCCCTGAATTTCCTGACCCAGGGGTCAAACCCGGGTCTCCTGCATTGCAGGCAGATTCTTTACCATCTGTGCCACCAAGAAAGCTTGATCTAAATGGGAAGAGGGGATATGGGTATATGTATAGCTAGTTCACTTTGCTGTAGAGCAGAAACTAACACAACATTGTGAAACAGCTGTACTCCAGTAAAAATTGGTTTTAATTTTTTAAAAAAAGTGTAAGTCAGATCATGTCCCTCCTGCTCAAATGCTGTAGATGGTTCTCATCTTATTTGTAAAAAAAATTCAAACTCCTAACCATTGTCTCAGAGCCCTAGTAGTCAAACCCTATCCACCTATGTGTCTGAGTTCCCATCCTAACCACTCTCCCCTCTCATATACTGCTTCAGCCAAGCATGCCTTTTGCTTTTCTTCAAACTCTCCAACAAGCCCATTTCCAGTTCACGTCATTTGTACTTACGGTTCCTTCTTCCCCGGGATATCTGCCTGGGTTGTTTGTTCAGTTCATTTGGGCTTCTGTGCAAATGCCAACAACTTGGGGAAGAGCAATTTACCTCTCCTCCACTCTCTTCCTTGAGACCTCTCTTCTCTTCCACAGCATATTTGTTAATGATTTTCCTCCCCCTACTAGGAAATAAGTTCCACATGAGTAAGAGCTCAGTTTCTTTTGTTTGCTGATATAACTGCAGTGTCTAGAAGAGTAATTCGTGCAGAGTAGGTGCTCAGTAAATATTTGGTGGATGGATGAAGAAACAATGGGTAGATGGGTGAAGGGTTGGAGGGGATTTAGATATGTAAGGGTAAACAGTGAAAACAAGAGCTTTTAAGGTGGTGTTTTTATGAACTCCTGAGCCTGGAAAGATTTCTTCTTTATCAAGAATGAGAAAAGGAAAAGGAAACACAAGGGACACATTAAAAAAAATACTGCCAGCCTAATACCCTGCCTTTGTAGGTAATGGTTTTCATATAGTCTTTATGCTTATAGAATTTTTTCTTTATCCTTAAAAAAAAAAAAAAAAAAGATAGCTCAGAGTTCTTTTTTTTTTTTTTTTCTGTTAAATTTGCCCACAACTAGCTGGAACCTGGACATCAGTGGGTTTGGTTCTTTTTTCTGTTCAGGAGGGCTGTTTTCAATTTTGTCTTTGATTATTATACAACATGCATTCTCTCTCTTTCTCCCAAGGACCAATTCTCGATGTTGTGAATCTCCATCCTGTAAGTTGTAACAGTCTTTCTCATGGCTTTCCTTGCCTTTTCTTGTATTCTGCCTTCTAGAGCTTCCTAAGTTTTGTGTCCTATCGCACAGATTTAGCTTTCTAATGTCATTTAAAAGTCTACACTGTCATTATTGGTTTTCTGGTATTTTCTCTTTATCTCAGCCTAAAATTTCATCACAGACTGCTGTGATATCATCCTATCTTTCTGCTTTCACTTCACAGAGAGTGGAAAGTACATGTTATCTAAAATGTGCTTCCTTTTTTTTTCCCCCCTAAAAATATCTCCTTTTGAATCCTATATTTTCTTTCTTCTTTTCTGTTGAAATATCTTTCCATGAGTCTCAGGTTGTTTCTTTTTCTTATTTTTTAGGCTTGATAGAAGATATTTTGATCCTTGCCTAATATCTCTGAAAAGTTGTGTGAACCATCTCCTTAAGTTCTCTCCTGTCCATCTGGATGCTTCAATAGCATCAGGATTCTTTTCATTATCAGTTACAGCATTTAACAGACTGTACAGATTGGATGAGAATCTAGATGCTATAGAAGGTCCCTGATTTACTTTGTACTTGGTAAGGCTACTGAGCTGGGCACCCGTTATCTTTTTTATAGTCTATGAATCTTGACCACTGCTTCAAGCAGGCACGGTGATTCCACTGACCTTCCCAGTTGTGCTGCCATCTCGATCAGGGAAATCATACCGTGTCATGGAAAAGTCTTGTGTCTTCCAGCGTCCCATTGGATGTTACTATCTTTGACCATGGACGCAGCAGCTTCTTGACTGATAAATGGAATTCATACGTAGTTTTCCCCTGCCATACCATGATTTATCCCTCCTTGGACAGCTCTTCGCCACATTTAAAGAGCAGTGCCATGTCCTTCTAACTTTCCAAGTCTCTTGTTACGACTTTTGCTGCCTTTCTGTAATAGTCAGGCTTCTCTGGAGAAACAGCACGGATAGGATGCATACAGATATGTAAGAGATTTAGTGTATGGGAATTGGTTCACATGATTATGAAGGCCGAGAAGTTCCATGATATACTGTCTGCAAACTGGAGAACTAGCAACACTGGTGGTGGAATTCAGAGTCCTAAGGCCTAGAACAGGGGAGCTGCTAGGGTAAGTCCCAAAGTCTGAAAGCCTAAGAACCAGCTCTGATGGCTGAGGGCAGGAGAAGATGAATGTCCCAGCTCAAGAAAAGAAAGGATTCATCCTTCCTCTGCCTTTTTGCTTTATTTGGAACATCAGCAAATTGGGTGATGCCCACCCATATTGGTGAGAACAGACCTTCTTTATTTAGTGTACTGTTTTCAAATGCTAATCTCTTCCAGAGACCCTCACAGACACATCCAGAAATAATGTTTAACCAGCAATTCAGGCATCTCACTGCCCAGTCTAGCTGACCCATAAAATTAACTGGCACACATCCTTTAATCTAGTCCTAATTTCTTTAACTCTAGGAGAAATTTCTTGAAGTTTGTAGCGTATATTTGCCATCTTCCTTAACTTTCCTTTGTACTCCTCTTTGTGTCTTCCTTGGGTCATTTTTGGCAAGACCTTGAACACTGAAAGAAAAGAGAGAGGAAGTAGACCACTGTTTCTGGACCTTCATAATTCTGTGCCTGTGACTTAGTAGAAAATTAATAAATCCTTATTGGATGTATTGATAGATGTACAGGACCCAAGAGATTGGGTGATTTTCCCAAATTCTCACAGATCATCTGTGATCTGTGATTCTGATCCCTTTCATAAGGTTCTTGTTTAGATTTTATTCATGCTTCAAAGCCTGGATTAAATATGTGTTTTTTTAACCCGGTAAAGCTTTTTCTGTTCCCCAAGGTCTAAAGTAGTTTTTCCCACACTGAGCTCCCAGAGTACCTTTCTCTGTATCTCTTTCACTACTTTGATTTTTGTGTTATATTTATTTATGGACCTTTCTTACATCACCTATGCCTATACAAAATAAAAATACTTCCTCTTTAGATGGAGCAGACTTTGATACCCTCTAGCATTTTTACAGGGCTTAAGACTGGAAAAGGAGAAGCAAGTTTGAATTGAGTCAGCCCATACAATTGCATTGCAACTTTCCCAAATGTATCTTGGAAATTCCAGCCATCTCATGAGCAACAGGACACATTTGAACTGTTGATCTAAAACAAGGGTTGGCAAGTTTTTTCTACAATAGACCGGATAGTAAATATTTTAAGTTTGCAGGCGTTAGAGTATCTGTCACAACCACTCAAGTCTTTTGTAATAGTGCAAATGAATGGGTGTGGCCACATTCCAATAAAACTTTATTTACAAAAACAGGCAGTGGCCCTTGGGCCATAGTTTGCCAACCCCTGTTCTAGATCATGGACTTCTTCACCAAGAAAATGGAAAATAGGCAGGATTCTTTCTTCTCCTGTGAGCATTCACTTGGCAGGCCAGTTGACCACTGTGGAAGGAGGCAAGGTTTCCCCTACAATCCACCAAGCACCACAGCTGCACGTGTGTAGCGGTCATCACCAACACACAGCAGAGTGGGTCGAAAGTTTGCCAGAGTTTATTGAGAATTTGGGGTTTCAATGGGGTTGAAAGTGGGGTTATTGAAAGTTTGTTGTTGCTGTTGTTTAATAACTCAGTCATGTCCAACTCTTTGTGATCCCATGGACTGTAACCCACCAGGATCCTCTGTCCATGGGATTTCCCTGGGCAAGAATACTGGAGTGGGTGCCATTTCCTTCTCCAGAGGATCTTCCCAACCCAAGGATTAAACTCATATCTCCTGCATCTTCTGCACTGGAACACAGATTCTTTACCACTGAGCCACCCAGGAAGCCCATTGAAAGTTTCGTGGTAGCATTTAGAAGAGAGTTTGCACTTCCAATCAGATGTTATCAAATTTTGTAGAAGAAGTGACCTATTTCTCAATAAATCAGTACGGAAACATCTCATAAAACAAACTTTAGAAAATTCAACAGCAAGCACTGCTCTATGGCATATTTTAAAGAGGTCCCATCTGTGATTTTTTCCCAAGCTAACACAGGTTCCAGCTAAGGCAGCTGTTTGCAGAATCTTATGACAGCTAACTCTGCAAACTGACCTACTTCTTCCAAATTCAGCTTTGGAAATTGCATGGTTTGAACAAGCCCTGTGTGTGACAAGTTTCTTTTTCAGAGACTGCAACCTGACTGCTATTTCATTATTGCCAACTTTGAAATTTCCCTTGGTGATGTCCCAGGTCTTATAGGAAATCTTAACGAATAGATAGGCAATCAATAAAAAAATGGTCACATGCTGAACATGAATGAGGGTTTTCTGGGTTCCCATCACATCCTTCCAGGCTATGTATCTTAGAACCAGATTCATTTCTAGTTCATTCAGTGTTATCCACAAATCCTAGTATTAAAAACTAGAGATATCACTTTGCCAACAAAGGTCTGTATAGTCAAAACTATGGTTTTTCCATAATGATGTATGGATATGAGAGTTGGACCATAAAGAAGGATGAGTGCCAAAGAATTGATGCTTTCAAACTGTGGTGCTGGATAAGACTCTTGAGAGTCCCTTGGACAGCAAGGAGATCAAACCAGTCAATCCTAAAGGAAATCAGTCCTGAGGAAGGACTGTTGCTGAAGCTGAAGCTCCAATACTTTGGCCACCCAATGTGAAGAACTGTCTCATTGGAAAAGACGCTGATGCTTGGAAAGATTAAAGCAAAAGGAGGAGGCAGCAGAGGATGAGATGGTTAGATAGCACCAGTGATTTTGAGTGAACTTCAGGAAATAGTGAAGGACAGGGAAGCCTGGTGTGCTACAGTCCATGGGGTTGCAAAGAGTCAGACATGACTTAGGGACTGAACAACAGCAAGGACATAGAAGCTGCTCAGTAAATATCAGTGCAGTGAGTACATGCACGTATGAGTGAGGATGAGAAGGAATAAGGAGGAGGGCAGATAAGAAAAGTGTGGGTAGGAGGCAAGAATGCTTACTTTAGTTTCTCAGGTACATCAGCTCTATTCAATCATTTAGTTATTCATTCATTGATAAATATTTATTGAGCACCTTCCTTCTGCCAAGTATTCACATGATCATTGGTTATCCTCCACCACAAAATTTGTTTGGCCAACACTGGAAATGGTTTCATAGAAGCCTTGTGTGAGAATTGATTTTCAAATGAAAGCTGTAAATTTGAATTTTGAAAATGACGCTTATTTGTATCCGTGACTGTGTCATTAATAAATATTAGATATTTTCATGTCATATTGCTGTTGTTGCAGATATATAGAAATATCACTGATGTTCTTCCTCACTTTAAAATGAGTTATTAGCGACATTCCTGGAGTTCCAGTGGCTAAGATTCTGAGTTCCCAATGTAGGGGGACTAGGTTTGGTCCCTGATCAGGAAACTAGGTCCCATATGCCACAAATAAGTGTCGGCATGCTGCAATCAAAGATTCCTCGTGAATGCAGTGAAGAGTGAAGATCTCATGTACTGCAACTAGACCCTGCACAGCCAAATAAGTAAATAAATATTTTCTAAATATAAAAAATAATAAAATGAGTTATTAGACCTACTACAGGGCTTCTCTGGCGGCTCAGCTGGTAAAGAATTCACCTGCAATGTGGGAGACCTGGGTTCGATACTAGTTCTTTTTTATTTAATATGTTAAATATGTTAAATATATGTGTTTAAAAAAAATATATGTGTTAAAAGCACATATATTACCATTTTACAGATTTGGGGTTCTCTTTGTACCTTGGTAACTGTATTTCAATATAATTAACTTCCTTTATGTATTTCATTTTATGTACTTAAAAGCACTATTTTGAGAAAGAGTCTACAGGTATTACCAAACTCCTAAAGGGGCCCATGGCATAGAAAATGGTTAGGAATCTCTGTCTTAGAATCATACATTTTCGCTTTAAGAATCTCAAAGCAAAGTACATGAAAAGATCTATTAATCTGCCTCAGATCTGCATGGAAAAGAGAGTGGTTAAAATTGTTATTCCTTTCAGTTGCCTTTCCAGTTTTACTAAGGTATAACTGACAGATAAAAATTGTTTATATTTAAAAAGTACTAGTTGACATTTTAAGATATATATATATGCATTGTGGATGGTATCACTGATTCAATGTACATGAACTTGGGCAAACTCCGGGAAATAGTGAGGGACAGGGAAGCCTGGCATGCTGCAGTCCGTCGGGTCAGGAAGAGTCTGACTTGGCAACAACATTGTGTATAACCACCACAATTATCCATCACCTTGCGTAGTTACCATTTTCTTCCTTTTTTTTCTTTAATGACAAGAACACTTAAGATTGGGAATTCCCTGGCAATTCACTGGTTAGGGCTTTCCCTGCAGGGGGCATGGGTTGGTCCCCTTATCAGTATGCCCCTTCCCCCAAAAAAACAAAAACACCTAAGATCTACTCCCTTAGCAAATTTTAAGTATCTAAGTATCTTAAAAGTTTGTTTTAATTTGAGGTGTAGATGATTTACAGTGTTGTGTTAGTTTCAGCAGTACTGCACAGTGATTCAGTTACACGTACATATATTCTTTTTCAGCTTCTTTTCCCTTATAGGTTCTAATATAGTGTTGTTAACTATAGTCATAGTGCTGTACAGTAAATGGGAAAATGCTGGTCAAGGGCATAGAGTTTCAGTTATGCAAGGTGAATAAGTTGTAGGGATCTATTAATTTACTAAGATTTGAATGCTTTCAAGTTTTTTGAAATCTCTGGTGGTCATCCCTTAGAACCAAAATGAAGAAACCACCAACAGCATGCAATGGTATTCTGGATTCAATTCTGAGCTGAATTAGGGAGAGAAGTATTTTTGTTGTTTATTTTTGCTCATTTGTAGCACATCTGTATAGTTTTATATTTTCAAAGCATTTTATTAATCACTTCTATGTGTTTGAACCGGAGGGTAGAGATCTCTGATGTCCTCTCTCTACCATGTTGCTTAGAAGTCTTCGATCCATTTTGATTCTGTTGCCAGAATGGAGTTTCTAAGAGGTGAATTTAATGGCTTCTCACTTCCAGCAGAATGAAGGAAGTGGCAAACAAAACCTGGCTTCATCCAGTCTTTTCACTTTGATGACTGACAATTCCCTTCCCTAACTGCATGCTTCAATCATATTACTTTATTTTCTCTCTTCTCATAATGTCTGATGAGTTAATATCATGAGTGAATACTCAATGCCCAGAAAAAAAGTTATCTCTTCTTTTTAGCTTTCTGTGATGCAAATTAATTACCCTTCATCTGTGTTTCCAAGCAGAACAATTAATATTCTATTAAAGCATTTACTATAGCCCACCAGGCTCCTCTGTCCTTGGAATTCTCCAGGCAAAAATACTGGAGTGGGTAGCCATTCCCTTCTCTAGGAGATATTCCCAACCCAGGGATTGAACCCGAGTCTCCCTCATCGCAGGCAAATTCTTTACTGTCTGAGCCAATAGGGAAGCCCAATTACATGATATCCTAGACGAAATGTCTTTCTTCTCCATGTAACTGTAAGCCCCTCTAAAATATGATGATTTATTATTTATCTTTGGAGTCCCATGACCTACTATACAATAGGTGTTCAAATGTATGTAATTTGTTGAATTACAGCATGTCAATTCATCACTCTCTCTGAAAGCATGTTTCAGGTGTATATTCCATTTCATTCCCTTGGGGCAGTTGATCAAAATCTATAGAGCAACAGAGAACTTGAAATAGAGTGAATTAACTTTGAGTTAATTCACACAGTCACATATTCTCAGCCTAGGAAGACATACGAACAGCTATGCAGTCCAATCATCCAGCCATCATACTAATATTCTCTGCAACTTCCTAACCTAACAATCACCTAGAATTTGACATCTTCTAGTTGGCCTGTCTTTATTCCATGCACACACGGTACCAGCTGGATCTCCATTCACTCTCTGGGACCTTCCAACCCTTCAAAGTTCAACAGTATTAAAAAGGGATTTAGAGTCCAGTGGTCTCAGATGCCTTCTAGCCTCCAGTCATTCCTTTTCCAAGCTAGCAGATGATGGATGAGTTCTATTCATTTTCGACTGTAATTTTAAGAAGGAGAATTGGCTTCACAGGTGACACTAGTGATAAAGAATCCACCTACCGATGCAGGAGATGCAAGAGACACAGGTTCCATCCCTGGGTCAGGAAGATCCCCTGGAGGAGAAAATAGCAACCCACTCCAGGATTCTTGCCTGGACAATTCCATGGACAGAGGAACCTGGTGGACAGCAGTCCATGAGGTTGCAAAGGGTTGGACGCAACTGAGCACAATACAACATTGTGCCCTTCCACACTGATCTCTTTTGTATTCTAGAAGAAGCTCCTTATCTCTCTTGTCCATGGATGGATTTCTCTCCTAGTTCTATTGCAAATGCGGATTTCAATCCTATTTTTACATTCCTTTGATGAAACCAATGAGAATTTGAGAAAAGAGGGCAAAGTGTAAGGGTTAAATGCTTGTTCCAGTAAAGAAACTAGGGCAGACACTTTCTCCTACCCTCATCCTCATTCTTCCTCAGAAGGGATAAATGCTAATCATGTGTGGTCAAAGTTAAAGGTGTGGACTGGGACATGTTTTCTAATGAGCAGAGGTCATACATGGTGAAGGTCATACCCCCCTCCTTTATGCTTCTGTGAGACCGGCAGCAAGTTTACTCTGGACATCTCTGACCTTCTCATCACCTGAGCATGTTTGGACATTTTCATCTTATTGATGGAACTTCAAGATGTGAGTTTGGGGCTTTACAGGAAAGAGGGAAACCCTGTAAGCAATACCCTTGACCATATATTGGAACCCCACTTATTGGAACTTATGAGCTGATTACAGGACATATGTCCTGATGATAAGAGTGAAATGGCATTTGATGTCCAATGGCCCCTGGATGGATTCCCAAGTAACTCAGTGGTAAAGAATCTGCCTGCTAATGCAGAAGACGCAGGAGACTCAGATGCGATCTCTGGGTCGGGAAGATCCCCTGGAGGAGGAAATGGCAACCCACTCCAATATTCTTGCCAGGAAAATCCCATGGACAGAAGAGTCTAATGGGCTATAGTCCATGAGTGGCAAATAGTCAGACATGACTGAGCTACTGAGCACGGATTTACAGCCCCTGGATACAATTCCATCCAGAAGAATCTATCAGATGGCCCGGGCACTTGACCTGAATATAGCTAGGACAGATACTACAGGCCTAAATAAATAAAGGATAGTTTCCACGTTGAGTAGTACCCATATGAAAAACTTAGAGAAGATGAAGCTTGAAAGGAGGATCCTTCAGTGCCAATGGCCCTCTGGATTCCAGTGGATGAGGAAGTCAAGGGAAAAAGTCACTAAGGCTTTCAGAAAGAGCAGAAAACATGAACTAGCTTCAGGGCTGGAGAGACCCTCATGGCAGAACCTTCACATGCTGGAATAATATTATTCTTTCCATAAAGAGAATTGGTTTTTGCCTCAAAATCATCTCTCTCTATCATGCTTGCTTTGGAAACCAAAAGAAGTGAGGGTGTAATGCCCAGCACAAAAAAAAACAGACATCTGCCACTCATGGTCACGCACCATCAATTCAGCCAAATAACTTCATTCTCCAAATGCATAATACCTCTTACATTTGGACAGCTGTCACCAAACAGACAGGGACTCAGAGCCCTTCCCAGACAAATCCTTCTTTAGCAGAGCCAGGTGGGGGAAGAGGTGGGCTCATTTGGAGAGCTGAGTTTCATCTCAGGGGATTTCACTTCAACTTTCAGAGGACACTGACCACGTGTGCTGCTCTATGTCTTTGTTTGTGTGGTTCCTGGGCATATAGAAGACAGTAAAGAACTGTGCTGGAAAGGAGACAGCTGTGATATAGTAGGAAAAAAGAGCTAGGTGCCAGAAATAAAATGAAGAGTGTAAACAGACCTGAGATGTACAACCTATTCTTGTATCATCCACAGACATGTAAAATGCAATCTCCAAATTGAAATAGACACATGCACTGGGTTCTCATTGTCCAAGTGCCAACGCAAAAAAAAAAAAAAAAAAATCTAAAGTAAAACCTTTGAGAAAATACAGGATTAAGTCTCTAATCTGAACTGCAACTATAAAAATTAGAGGTAAAAGCCAGAGACAGTTTAAAGAAATGGTGTTCCTCCAGCTACATTCACTGTTACATGGGCCCTTAATGTCATTGAATACCAGCTCTACACTAAGAAGCTGTGGAATCTGGCACAAGTAACACCATCTCTGCCTCTCGCTTTCCTTATGTGTTAAATGGGGATAATAAAACCAATGTGATAAACCTTAGATGAACCAATATTTCCAAATATAAGTCCAAAAGATTGAAACAAATAGTTTTGTTTATTCAAACCCATCCCAAGAGAGACTGGGGAATTACAAATTCTACTTCTTATCACTCGTTCCATCGTTCCATTGCAAGAATTTAGTACTACAGCATGTGAGAGGATTCTCTCTCTCCTGGGATGAGGACAAGGGTAAGAAAATTGCAAATTAAAGTGAAGCATCAAGTAATAAGAAGAATCCACTTCCCCAGAAACTGTATGAGGTCTTCTCAGTTGCCTAATCATTTTCCAAAGCCTGAGGCCACTGGAGGGAAAGAGTGGTGGTATGTGGCAGTGAGGAGGATGGATGTTGTTGAGGACTGGCCTCCCCAGCAAGTGGAAGCCTCAGCCCATCATCTGAAAAGGAAAAGTGTATCATGGGAAAACTCCAAGAACAACTAATGGTCTCCTCTGTGCCACTGACTTTTGTCTTCTCTCTCTTTGGACTACATATGAAGCCACTATTCCAATTCTGCTAACTTAAATCTACCCAGTCTTTTGTGATGGATACTCACTGAATTCTCTCCCAGTTGGAGGATTAGGAATTATTATACCCAATTTGCAGGTGAAGAAACTGAGATTCCAAGGAAAAATCACTGATCAATGCTATTAATACATGGTTAATAAACAGAGGAGTTGAGTGTCTCTGCAGTAGCCTAGTAGAGGTTTTGAGATTTCACGAGTCCGTTTCTCATCCTCATTGAAATAGACATTGTGGTTATTTATTGTATCTGCTCTCAAGGTGAACCTGAGCCTGCCACTCTTCAGTAACTTCTTCAAGCCCATTTCTCCTAATGAAAAGTAGCAGCAGGAGTTCAGGAACACAATTATGAATCTCCATTTACAGATGGAAATCAATGAAGCTTAGATATTCAAGGTTATTCAAGATTCAAGAGAGAATAGGAATGAAAATATCTAGCCAAAAATGTCAAATTGAGATTCATTCCTTTTGATAAAGCTCCAATTACTAGCTATAAGATGCTGGGTAAGTATCTTAACCTCTCTGAGCCCTCATTCCTAATCTGCACCACGGGAATAATACTACTAATCTTACACAGTGTTCGAATAAAAATAATAAACAGTAATTATTGTTGAGGCTTACCTTATGCCAGGCATTATCTAAGTGCTTCTTACATTCTCCATCTACTGCTAAATGCAAGATTCTACCTCAAGGAGGAAGGAATAAGTTTCAGTAGACTGACACTCCTACAGAAAACTGCTGTAAACTCAGGACAAAACACCCCCAAGACAACCACCAGAAAGCTCTAGAGCATAAACAAAGGCAAGAGATTTTGGAGGAGAGTCAAAACTTGGAAGGAACAATCATGATAAAGTGAGCTTCCCATTGAGGATGAGGGCTTTGCTCTGATAGCACTCCAATCATAATTTAGGGAATCTAAAACCATAGAAAACCCCATTTTCTGGTCTAAGGAACAAAGGGATGGAAACTGGAGCAACTATGACTGCTGAAGAGCAATGGAGGGAATCTCCAAAAGAAGAGAGAATCAAAGAAGAAGAACCTTAAATTCTGTATAGAGATTCTGCTCCAGGCTGATGCATGGACCGCATATGTATGGGCTACAAATAGCCCAGCTAAATATACATTATGAAAACTGAGATTGGAGTTGCTACCTACCTAACCAAATTAATGCAGGCTATATGCATTAATAATCTTTGGAGAAATATAACTGAAATCACAGCATTTACAATGTTCAGAATACAACTCTGAGCTATTCAACATATGCAGAATAAAGAAAATGAGACCCTTTCTTAAAAAAAAAAAAAAAGAACTCTAAAATGGTATAAATATGTTCCACGGGTAAAGGAAAGTATGCTCATAATGAATGAAAATATAGGATAACTCAAAAGAGAAACTGAAAATATGAAAAAGGATTGGTTGGAAATTGTAAAACTAAAACCATAGTATCTGAAATTAAAATTTATTGGATGGCATTAATAACAGAATGGAGATGACATAGGAAAGAGTTAGTAAAAGTAAACTTGAAGAGAGGTTGATAGAGATTATAAAAAATAAAGAAACAAAAAATACTAGAAAAAAATGTACAGAGATCCGCTGGGGGTAATCGAAAGATCTAATATATGGGTTTTTAGGGTTGGTGAAACAGTGTAGAAAGAGCAGAAAAAATAATTTAAAGAAATAGTGACTGAAAACTCACCAAATGTGGTGAAAGACATAAGTTTATAGAATCAAGAAGGTCAGCAAATAAAACAAATATGAAAACCCTGCCTAGGCAAGTCGTAATCAGACTGCTTAAAATCTATAACTACATCCTGGGAGCAATGTCTATCTAGAGCTCATCGTTCTGTAGGAGTATATGTCCTTTGAGACTCTTTTTGTTGTTTGATTTCTCAGTCATGTCCAACTCTTTGCGACTGCATGGACTCCCGCTTGTCTCCTCTCTGTCCATGGGATTTCCCAGGCAAGAACACTGAAGTGGGTTGCCATTTCCTCCACCAGGGGATCTTCCCAACCCAGGGACTGAACCCGTGTCTCCTGCATTGGCAGGTGGATTCTTTACCACTGAGCCACCTAGAAAGCACATCTGTTTAATCAGAGAAATAACTTGTCTCAAATATTAGCTCTACTTCTCATTATTCTTCATGACCGCCTTAGAGGTTATGATTTTTCCTGTTTTACAGATAGAGGAACTGAGGTACACACAGATGACATCCACTGTTTAGCATCACACATTAAATACATGGTGGGAGCAGAACTTGAACCTGACTCTAACTTCAAAACCCGCACAATTAGTCATCCTGATTGGTTCCATCATGTAGGAAGTTAACAGCTGTGAAAGTATCAAGATAGTGTCTTGTGTATGAAAGTGAAACTGTTAGTTGCTCAGTTGTGCCCAACTGTTTGAGACCCTATGAACTGTAGCCCACCAGGCTCCTCTGTCCCTGGAATTCTCCAGGCAAGGATACTGGAGTGGGTTCAGTTCAGTTTGTTCAGTTCAGTTGCTCAGTCGTGTCCGACTCTGCGACCCCATGAATTGCAGCACGCCAGGCCTCCCTGTCCATCACCAACTCCAGGAATTCACTCAGACCCACGTCCATCGAGTCAGTGATGCCATCTAGCCATCTCATCCTCTATCGTCCTCCTCTCCTCCTGCCCCCAATCCCTCCCAGCATAAGAGTCTTTTCCAGTGAGTCAGCTCTTCTCATGAGGTGGCCAAAGTACTGGAGTTTCAGCTTTAGCGTCATTCCTTCCAAAGAAATCCCAGGGCAGATCTCCTTCAGAATGGACTGGTTGGATCTCCTTGCAGTCCAAGGGACTCTCAAGAGTCTTCTCCAGCACCACAGTTCAAAAGCATCAATTCTTCGGCGCTCAGCCTTCTTCACAGTCCAACTCTCACATCCACACATGACCACAGGAAAAACCATAGCCTTGACTAGACAGACTTAGTCGGCAAAATAATGTCTCTGCTTTTCAATATGCTATCTAGGTTGGTCATAACTTTTCTTCCAAGGAGTAAGTGTGTCTTTTAATTTCATGGCTGCAGTCACCATCTGCAGTGATTTTGGAGCCCCTAAAAATAAAGTCTGACACTGTTTCCCCTGTTTCCCCATCTATTTCCCATGAAGTGATGGGACCAGATGCCATGATCTTCATTTCTGAATGTTGAGATTTAAGCCAACTTTTTCACTCTCCTCTTTCACTTTCATCAAGAGGCATTTTATATTTCCTCTTCACTTTCTGCCATAAGGGTGGTGTCATCTGCATATCTGAGGTTATTGCTATTTCTTCCAGCTTGTGTTTCTTCCAGTCCAGTGTTTCTCATGATGTACTCTGCATATAAGTTAAATAAGCAGGATGACAATATACAGCCTTGACGTACTCCTTTTCCTATTTGGAACCAATCTGTTGTTCCATATCCAGTTTTAACTGTTGCTTCCTGACCTGCATATAGGTTTCTCAAGAGGCAGGTCAGGTGGTCTGGTATTCCTGTCTCTTCCAGAATTTTCTACAGTTTATTGTGATCCGCACAGTCAATAGTTGAGTGGGTAGCCATTCCCTTCTCCAGGAGATCTTCCTGACCCAGGGATGGAACTTGGGTCTCCTGCACTGCAGGCAGGTTCTTTACCATCTGAGGCACCAGGGAAGACCAACAGGTGCCAACATGTTTTATTACAATCCTTCTTTTCTTCCTTCTGCTTCTTGGTGGCATTTGCTGCTAACATCCTCAATTAGTCAATATTTATTTATTCATAGTGTAACTATGAATAAGTACTGTATTAGTTTCCTGTGGCTGCTGTAATAAACTGGATGGCTTAACACAACAACAAAAAAAGTATTCTTTCATAGATCTGGAGGCCAGAAGTCAGAAATCAAGGTGTTGGTTGGGCCCCACTCTGATTTTTTCTTGCCTCTTTCAGTTTCTGGCACCTCCAGGCATTCTTGGATTGCAAATATATAACTTCAACCTCTGCTTTTATGTGTACACGGCCTTCTCCTCTGTGTCTATGTCTTCTCCGCTGTCTTTAGTACAGACACTTGTGTTAAGATTTAGGTTCCAGAATGGTCTTCTGCATTGCAGGTGGATTCTTTACCATCTGAGCCACCAGGGAAACCCCCTAGGCAAACATTAATCTTCTTTCTGGCTCATTTGTTTTGCCCTTCTGAACATTTCATATAGATGGAACCAAACAATGGAAGCATTTCTGAGCAGCCTGTTTCACTCAGCATCATGTTTTCAAGGTTTATCCATGTTGCAGAATGTATCAGCACTTGATTACTTTTTATTGCCAAGTAATATTCCATTGTATGAATAGACCAAATTTAATTCATCCATTCATCAGTTGATGGACATCTGGGTTGTTTTCACTTTTTGACTACTACAACAACACTGCTATGACCATCCACACAAAGTGTTTGTGTGGACACACGTTTTCATTTCTTTTGAGTATATATAAAGGAGTTGGATCTGCTGGGTCATAGCTGGCCCTGTGTTTAATTTGGAGGAACTGAGAATATGAAAGACATTCTCAGCAGTAATGTATGAAGGCTTTGGTTTCTCATATTTCACTTACACTTAACATCTATCTTTTTTATTATAGACAAGTAGGTGTGAAGTAGTATCTTAAAACAGTTTTAATTGCATTTGACTGAAGGCTAATGATGTTGAATAATTTTTCATGTGTTTATTGGTCCCTTGTATACTTTCTTTGGAAAAATATCTATTCAGATCATTGGCCTTTTCTTAGAAAAATTAAAATTGGCTGGTCATTTCCAGTGCATCACTTCCTTGGCAGCATAAAAGCTCTTCATTTGATCAAATCGAATTAATCTATTTTTTTCATTCTTCCCTTTGCTGACTTCAGGTCAGGTCACCTGACCTGGGTGATCCTCAGGTCACCCATAATGTTTTCCTCACAGCTTTTATGTTTCCATGCCCAGGTGGTTCAGTGGTCTGCCAATGCGGGAGACACAGGAGATGTGGGTTTGATCCCTGGGTTGGGTATATTCCCTAGAGGAGGAAATGGCAACCCACTCTATATTCTTGCCTAGGAAATCTCATGGACAGAGGAGTCTGGAAGGCTACAGTCCATGGGGTCATAAAGATGTGGACATGGCTGAACACACACACGTGCAGGATATTTATTTATTTGTAGTTATCCTTGGCTCTTTGCTCTCTCCCACTAGACTATTAGCCCTCTGATGGCAGAGGCTTATCTATTGTGCTCACACTTCCATGCTTCCTGCCTAAAACAGTCCTTTCCCAAAGTAGACATTTGATAAATATTCTGCATAAATAGACATAAGATTATTTGTACTGTCCCAGCAAAAAGCAAGATTGTGAGGGACAACACATTAGCCATGAGAAAAGTATAGGGTTAAATGGTAAGTTTGTTTCCCCCTCCACCAAAAAAGTCAGTTTTAGGAACAGTCCCTGCACCCTCTTCTATCCTCACCTAGAACCAAGGCACTGTGAATTCTGGGGAGACAAAGACTCTTGCTCAGAGACTGCCTGGGACAGGGGACTGGCTGCTTGCATGGAAATGAGTCTGAGCTGTGTTAGGCAACATCTGCTCATTGAAACCAGCCAAAGACATCAGCAGCCTCACACAGCTTTATTTTGAGGACTGACAGCCACTGCGCATCCCTGAAGGGCTCTCACTTGGATATGGTTGATAGCAAACCCTATAGTTGCTCAACTCTGCAAGCTAATGGATTATTGTTAGGCCATTAGCGTTGCTTACCTCCTGTACCACATTCCAGGCTCAATCCTCTCTCTGCACATCACCATCATCCGCAGGGTTTGTTTTCAGATGGTTTCCTTTCCTAGTTAACTCTGTAAAAAGAAGGCACTTGGCCCATTTCACTCGAAAAGAAGGCTCTTCAATGGCCCATTTTATCTTCTACACATCTCAGGTCTATAGTGTCCTCTTATTGTAACAATTTAAAGGAGACTCCTGGAATGGTTTTATGTCAGAGAATATTATTACAGATGTAATTTTAACGGGAAGAGTGATGTTAACAAAATGTCAGTCCCTGATACATCCAGGTGTGGTCAGAGGGGCCTTTCACTTCTAACCTCAGTTCAGTCCAGTCCTTTAACTGAAATGCACCAGGGAGTTCTTTGGTGGTCCACTAGAAACCTCAGCTTTTCAGTTGGTGGGGAAGGAAAACATAGACTAGACTGCGACTGGTAGATCTGAGAAATATCATGAAACTTGTATAGGTTGGCCTAGTCTATGATTAGTTTTCCTTTTTTCTTCTGCTTCATATTCCATTTTCAAGCCAGAGCTGGCACCTTCAATCTGATTGCTACCACCAAGCTCTAAATCCTATTCTCTTTAGGCCAGTAGTTCTCATTATGGAGACTACGCATTTGAAATTTCAAAAGCTCCCTTCAAGATTCCAGTGTACTAAAGTGCTAAAGTGAAGAGCTATGCTTAGCTTCAGATGATGGCAGGTGACGTTAAGAAGGAACGGTTTTCCAATAATACCACTGCCTACGGTTGCCTGACTTCAAACACTAGCTGATAGAGGGATCCGAATCAGTTTGTCACTCTCTTGCAGAGTGTCAGCCTGTCACTCTTGTAGAGTGTCAGGGTCAGCCTGAGTTAATGGTGGTGCTCCTATCTTCCATCATGCCATATCTTGGTTTACTTCTCCTTGCTACTCAGTTTCTGAGTACCAAAGTACCTAAGCTTTTGAACTGCGGTGTTGAAGACCCTTGAGAGTCCCTTGGACTGCAAGGAGATCCAACCAGTCCATCCTAAAGGAGATCAGTCCTGGGTGTTCATTGGAAGGACTGATGTTGAAGCTGAAACTCCAATACTTTGGCCACCTGATGCGAAGAGCTGACTCATTGGGAAAGGCCCTGATTCTGGGAAACATTGAAGGCAGGAGGAGAAGGGGACGACAGATGAGATGGCATCACTGACTCAATGGACATGAGTTTGAGTAAGCTCCGGGAGTGTGGTGATGGACAGGGAGGCCTGGTGTGCTATAGTCCATGGGGTCACGAAGAGTCGGACACGACTGAGTGACTGAACTGAACTGAACTGAACTGAAGTACATCTAAGGGATCTAGACAGGCTGGGGTTGAACTTGTGGCTAAAGCTGAGTCTATGCCATTAAGTAGGATCACTGACAGGACTGTGGCATGGCCACTCAAGCTAGAGTTCCAGTCTCTTGAACGAAATAAAAACTGGGTGGAGCCCTGTATGCCAGAAGTGCTGTTTTCAGGCCCTGTGGGTGCTGAAAGATCACCTGGGACTCTGAATCTGATACCTAGTGACTGACTACCAGCAACTTATGTCAAGGCAGTCTTCTGCAGTGGCTTATTGCATCAAGCTCTTCCAGAAGTTAATGTCAGCTCCATTCTGTTATTGATAAGTCCATTCCAGGTTGAAAGAAATGTACCAGCTATAAGAGAGATAAAAAGCAGAGCAAAGAATAAATCAGTTTCTTAGATTTCTTTTGATGTCATAGGATAATGGTAGAAAATTGGGACTGGTACTGATAAAACTGACTTGGCACAGACAGGAGGACTAGATAATGTAGATAGAGCCCAAGGCTCTATGACTTCCTTCCTCAGCAGTAATTCTTGGAGGCATCTGTAAAGGATGGGGAAGTGATCATTTAGGCCATGGTATCAAGTCCAGTCAGCTGGGGAATATTTAGGAGTCAAATGGATGTGGTTACAGAAGAGTAAATAGGGCTCCAGAGAGTTATGCTGAGTTTGAGCTTGAGGTGAGCCTAGGGACTTCCCTGGTGGTCCAGTGGTTAAGAATCCTGCTTGCAATGCAGGGTACACAGGTTTGATTCCTGGCAAGGGAACTAAGATCCCACATGTAGCAGAGCAACTAAGCCCATGAGCCACTACTACTGACCCTGGTGCTCTGGAGCCTGTGTGCTGCAACAAGAGAGTCCATGCACCTCAAGGAAAGATCTCTCATGATGGGACAAAGATACCACAGGCTGCAATAAGACCCAATAGTCAAATAAACAAATGCATAAATATTAAAAAAAATAAATTAATGAAGATGAGTCTAGAGCATTTAACAGTATTACTGGGAGGTCAATCAAGCCAGAAGCCCTGTTGCTTGAGCGGATTAAACATTGAGTGAAATTCCATATTCCAGAAGTTCTGCCTTCAATACTCTGTGGGCAACTAGGGATCTCCTGGAACTCTCAGTCCAGTGAGGGGTGTCTGATTGCTAGCAAAAGAGCCTGGGAAGGAACAAGGATGAGGGAGGCAGTCAGAGGCCCAGTTATTGTGTTGGCTCTATTTTCTGAGAATATGAATTCATTCTGCTTCCTAACAGTCTGGGGGTGGAGACTATTAATAAACTCTGTGCCCCAGAGGAAGTCTCCCCGGTACTGGGGCACGTTCATCCAGTAGGTGGGAGGTCTTTGAGACCCCAAATTTGGAATTTGGGGAAAGGTAGAGGTGGGACCTACCAAAGATGGGGAGCCAGGGACGGCCAGCTCTTTCTCAGTGTGTATGGGGTTACCCTTCTGGTCTTTCTCACCCCTTCCTTCCAAGCTCTTTTCTGTATTCAAATTCCAGCTAACAGCCAGACTCCACAGGGATGAGAGCTCTCTTTAAAGGCAAAAGTAAAGACCTCATTAAATCAGGGAATGCAGAGAATAGAATGAATAGGAATGAAGCACTTTCAGCTACCCCTCAGGAGGCCCCAGTAGAATAGCACTTCTCAGTGGAAAGCGTTAGCACCAAGCTAATTCCTTAATGGACTGCATCTCTACAGTGCCCCCAGAGGCCCAGCGGCACTGATGGGGGATGGAGGAATATAGACCCACCCCTCCCCCGCCCCAACTCATTGGAAAAGACCCTGATGCTGGGAAAGATTAAAGGCAAAAAGGGAAGGGGCGGAGGTTGAGATGGTTAGATGGCATCACCGATGTAATGGACATGAATCTGAGCAAACTACAGGAGATAGTGAAGGACAGGATCCTGGCAGGCTGCAGTCCATGGGGTCACAAAGGGTCGGATGAGACAACAGCAACCTCCCTCACCCCCACACTCAGCCTCAGATGCAGCGTCCCAGGACTGTAGGTAAGGCCAGGCAGGGAAAGACCTGGAGAATTTCACTTCCAACCACTCACATGCTCTCCCAGAGAGCTGTGTGGAATCCTTCTAGCAGGCCGGGCTTTTTGAGATAATAGATTAGAAAAAGGAGAAGTGAGGAATGGTAAAAAGAAAAACAAAAAGGTAAATAATTTCAGTTGTCCTGATGACCTGGGAATCCTAGATAAAGAAAAATCTCTGCTTGGGCCAAAAGTGCTCTTCATTAAAGAGAATGAGCTCTTTCATGTAACCTGCTGGTACTGAAATCTGGAGCCCCATAAAACCCAGGACATCAATAAAGACAGCATGATGGAGTGGGAAGCAATGGGATTCAGAGTCATGGAACCTCAGTTTGAATCCTGACTTCATCGCTAAATTGCTGTGGGATATTGTTCAGCCTCCTTAGGGGTTAATAATTTTGCTATTTGTAAGCTGGGGATAATAAATACCTATCTCATGAAATGAAATAATATCTATAAACATGATCAACTCTTTGCTCCAGTGAAAGGCGGACATCATCACAAGTCTGTGGCATTTTAGGTAGTGCAGGAGACCTTCCTGATAATGACATTAATACCAGATGTTGAGACTTCTTTGGTGGTCCAGTGGTTAAGAATCTGCCTTCCAAAGCAGGGGATGCTGGTTGGATCCCTAGTCCAGGAACTAAGATCCCACATGACAGGGGCAGATAAGCCCATGTGCCCCAACCACTGAGTCCACACACTCTAGAGCCAAAATGCCCATGATTCAAAACTAAACAAGCCTGGTGCCACAAGTAGAGAAGTCCCCATGTGCTGCAACTAGAGAAAGCTGGCATGCCTCAACGAAGACCCAGAGCAGCCAAAATAATAATAATAATAATAATAATAATAATAGACAAGACAATAGGCCAAAATGGAGTCACTTGTACTAAGCCCCATATCGACAAACCTAGACTCAGCTGACGTTTTGGCTCTCCCAGAAGTGGAATCTTAAACCCGCCACTCAGGAATCACATGATGAGAATTAGCTACGTCATCTCCTGATAAACCCCTGCCATTCCAAGTAGGAAAGTAACCTTGCAATAACCAATTGCCTCTTTGTCTTATCCAACTTCCTTGCTCATTTCGCCTACAAAATCCCTTGCCTTGTACAGCTCTTTGGAGCTTCTTTCCATCTGCTAGATTGGATGCTGTCCAATTTGTGAATCGTTGAATAAAGCCAGTAAGATCTTTAAAATTTACTCAGATTAAATTTTGTTAACATAAATAAAATTTTTAATCATTTACTATATGCTGGGCCCTGTGCTCTAAATCTGCATGCATCAACATATTTATTCCTCTTAATGATGTTATGGGTCAAGTACTCTTTTTTATGCCCATTTTACATGCTAGAAAACAAAGGTTCAGAATATATAAGCAATTTACCCAAGACCACATACTTAGTGAGGAGTAGAATTGGGACTTGAATTTATCATATGCCGAGTACCTCTGTGCCACATTGCCACCCAGATAAACAGAGAAGCAAGACGCCCCAAGATTTGCCAGGCCCACTTGGGGAATAGAAAAACACCACAACTGCGCAAGGGGTACATGGTGTTTAGGACTGGAATTACCCGCAATAGTCTCAGTGTCCATGAGAGCAGCTCACCTACTTAGTGTCTGGCATATGTGCTAAGTGATATTTTTGTTTTGTTGTATTTATATTAAATCTGTGACAGGCATGTAAGGTGGCACCCAGGGATCCCCATTACCTGGTGTCATGCTCTGTAGAACATCTCTTCCCCAAGTGTAGGCTCAATCTAGTGACTTACCTTTAATGAATAAAGTAGCAACAGTGATGGAAAGTAGGTTTTTGATATTTGCATGTATTAGTCAGCTTCAGCTGCATAAAGAAATACCACAGATGAGTGGCTTGAACAACAGACCTTTATTTTCCCACAGTTCTGGTGCCTAGAAGACCAAGATCAGGTCCAAGCCAATCTAGTTTCTGCTGAGAGCTCCCTTTTTGGCTCACAGATGGCCACCTTCTCACTGCATCCCTTCAAGGCATTTCCCCTGGTGCGTGTATATGGAAAGAGTGAGCCAGCTCCCTGGTGTTTCTTCTTTTAAGGACACTAATCCTATTGGAACAGGGTCCCACCCTATGACTTTATTCAACCTCAATTACCTCCTTACTGGCCTTACCTTCAAGGTGGGGGGCGGGGCCGTGGTTAGGGCTTTCAGATGTGAGTCTGAGGGAGAAGGAGACACAGTCCAGACTACAACAGGGCAGAACAAATCACCACAGAGAGAAGCTTAAAGCCACAGACACTTATTACCTCACTCTTTCGGGGCCAGGACTCTGGGGTGCAGCTTAGCTGGGTTCTCTGCTCTACGCGTCGAGCTTGAAATCAAGTTGTTGGTCAGGCTGAGTCCTTGTCTACAGATTCTGGAGGAAAATCTACCTGCAAGCTCATTCTTGCTGTTGGCAGAATTCAGTTCTTGCAATTGTGGAACTGAGGTTCCTGTTCCCCTGCTAGCTATCACCTGTGGGCTCTTCTCAGTTGCCAGGGGCCCCGGCATTCCTCACCACCTAGCCTCTTACATCTTCAAGTCAGCGAGAGCATGTCCAACCCTTCTTGTGCTTGAATCTCTGACTTCCCTCATCTCTGACCTTGAGACCAGCCTCCTTAAATATACATGTGGTATCTACCCTTCTAAAGACCTCCTGTGATTAGGTCAGTTCCACCTGGATAATCTCCATATCTTTAAGTCAACTGATCTGAGACCTTAATTACAGTTGCAAGACCCTTTTGGCCATATGATATAATAGAACCATGGGAGTACCATCCCATCATATTTGTACTCCTGGGTCCTACAGGACATGTACACCAGGCGAATGTCTTATAATCTGTATTCCATAGTCACCTCCAAGAAAACATGATGACTTCTGTCTTGCTCACACTTTCTTTCTCTAGCTTTATTCTCATCTTCCTCTGCTGAAGCAAGTTGCCCTGTTGTGAGCTGCCCTGTGGAGAGACTCATGTAGCAGAAATTGAGCACAGCCTCAGTCCCACAGCCAGTGAGCATGTGAATCCCACCAACAGCCAGACGAGTGAGTTTGGAAGAGGACTCCTTTCCCCCTATTTGAGCCTCACGGTGAAGCCCTGACCACACCTTGACTGTAGTCTCATGAGAGATGCTCAGCCAGAGGACCCACCTAAGCCACACCCCAATTTCTACATGCTGCTATTTTAAACTGCTGACTTTGGGGTTGGGGGTGGGCAATTTCTTACACAGCAGTGTGTAACTACTACAAGATATCTTAACAGAAGCAATATAATAAGAACTATGTATGTATGACCTCTGTTTGGGTTATTTCCAAGAAGTTGAATGAAGAAAGAATGATATCATACCCAATAATATTTCACAAAACATGATTCATATAAGTTATATATGAAGATACATGGCTTACCATGTTGTTGTTTAGTTGCTAAGTCACATCCAACTCTTTTTGACACCGTGGACTGTAGCCCACAAGGCTCCTCTGTCCATGGGATTTCCCAGGCAAGAATACTGGAATGGGTTGCCATTTTCTTCTCTAGGGGATCTTTCTGACCCAGGGATTGAACCCACGTTTCCTGCATTGGCAGGCAGGTTCTTTACCGTTGAGTCACCTGGGAAGCCCCGTTTCTGTTTAAACCAGGCAGTAAATCTTTTCCATGTCTCATGAGCTACTGCAGGGCCATATAGAAAGCAGTCAGGATTCTCTAGTCTCTAAATGGTATAATCCATCAATGATGAGCAATTGGTACCTGGGTACCATCTGGCATCTGGTGGCTGTGCCCAGAACTAGTATCTTCATGTTGGCAAGACATACACCATGAAACACCTCCCTGGGAGAAAATACAATTTACCAGATTTGGCTCCTTTATGAAAGATAACTGTACAATGTGAGCCCACCTCTAACATTTACAAGAGTCAAGAGCAAGAGTAAAAACATAAGACCCTTATGCCATATGCTAAACAGTTACAAAAAGAAAGCCTAAATAAAATACGCTCTACCTTCATAACAACAAGGCCAAGTTCCCATGCAGAATTCTCAAACCCATTCCATGTATGGGAAAAGCCAACTCTGAGCCCTTGGCCCACCCTCAGCTCTGTTCTACACCACATCCTCCTGTAAAAGCCTGCGGATACCCTAGCCTGCATGTCCAAGACCATCCACACTCTGCTTCAAACAGCCCTCAGGCCTCGAAAGGCACACACCCACACAGCCCACCCTCTGGAACACAGACACAGAAAAACTCCCAAACAGGCCTTGAATGTGGGCATGGCGCCATTTGAAGAAGGAAATGCAGGATTCTGATGAGCAGAGTATGGTCTAGGAGAGCACTCTCTCTGGATAAGTATGTCCTTTGGCATGTTAATTTGTTGTTGTTGTTGTTGAGTATAGTTGATTTACAATGTGTCAATTATTTCTGTACAGCAATGTGACTCAGTTATAGATACATGTACATACATTCTTTTTCATTGTGGTTTATCATAGGATATGAAATGTAGTTCCTGTGCTCTACCATAGGACCTTGTTGTGACAGTTTTTCATACTTTGTGTGTGTGTGTGTGTGTGTGTGTGTGTGTGTGGTGGGGAGGGGAGGTAGGCAGAGAGGAAACAGACTGGGGCCTCCAAAGCACAGGGATCCCTTTTGCCCAGCTCTGAAGACAGACAGGGTAGATTTTCCAGTGAGGTTATGTCAATAACAGACGTGGTAGCTCAGCCCAAAGTAAGCACAGCCCTGCGTGAAGTCACAAGTGAAAGGGAGATGGGGAAGGCATCCAGACAGGGAGGAAAGCCAGACTGTCAGGGAGACAGCCTCAGTCGCTGGTCAGGGAAGAGGAGCTGGAAGGAGGGGCCAAGTTCTCTCAACCCAGGCACTGAAGTGCCTGATGAGATGGATGAGCTTGCAGGTTCCTGGATGTGGTCACCAGGACAAAACCAGACCAGCAAAAAGGGGCGATACCGTGTCCAGTGTCCCATGTCATTTATCTCAATTAATGGCATGCCAAACCACTCAGCTCTCCTGCGCTTGAAATCTGCAAGGTGCCACGTGAAATGCACTTTCCCTGTGAACATTTTCTAGACCCTTCTCCAGGAGAACCAGCAGCCTTCCCTGTCCTGCCTTCTAGATACATTACTCACAGGTGCAAGTCCACAGAGACAGCAAGAGAGGCCAGGCAGCTAGGTAGGCAAGCAAGTGGATATTTGAATCCCAAAGATCTGGGTTCCAATCGCAGTTCCTCCATAACGTTGTGAACCTGTCTCAGCATTCGTGTCCTTACCCTTAACCTAAAAGGACATTAGTGCTCATTTCATAGGATTGTTATAAGATGTAAGGCAGTAACAAGCAATAAGTATTGAGCCTTGTGCCTGGAATATAGTAAGAGCTCAATAGGCTTTGGTCACTATTGCATTAGAGTTAGCTCTTCATGAAACTGTCTTCCACCCTAAATTATGATCTCCTTAAGGTTAATGGCAATATCTTATATCTCCAGAATCTGTCACAGTGTTTGTTTAAAAAAAAAAAAATGAAAAAACTCACTTAGAGTCCCTTCTACACCAAACACTGTATGAGGCCGATAATAAGCCATGGCTAAGTATAGATTAGCCAAATCAAATAAAGAAATCAAGAGATTGTAACTTATAATTAAGAATTTCCCAACTCTCAGTTAAGCCTACAAAGTATCTATAACTAATCTTGAATCTTCCTTGTTTGAACATTAGGTTTTTTCCTCTCCCTTTTTTAACCTCTTGGGGAATGGAAAAAGTTTTTTTTTCTTTGTTTTCAAACAATTTGACATTTTGAGTGGATCTAGAAGACAAGATGGCACCCCACTCCAGTGCTCTTGCCTGGAAAATCCCATGGATGGAGGAGACTGGAAGGCTGCAGTCCATGGGGTCACTGAGGGTCGGACATGACTGAGCGCCTTCACTTTCACTTTTCACTTTCATGCATTGGAGAAGGAAACGGCAACCCACTCCAGTGTTCTTGCCTGGAGAATCCCAGGGACTGGGGAGCCTGGTGGGCTGCCGTCTATGGGGTCTCACAGAGTCGGACGTGACTCAAGTGACTTAGCAGCAGCAGCACAAGACAAGACTTCCCCTTGGGACTTCTCTGGTAGTCCAGTGGCTAAAACCTCTACCTGCCAATGCAGGGGACTGGAGTTTGATCCTTGGTGCGAGAAGATTCCACATGCCACAGGACAACTAAGCCTGAGCACCACAATTACCGAAGCCCACATGCCTAGAACCTGTGCTCCATAAGAGAAACCCAGCAAAATGAGAAGCCCATGAGAAGCTCACGAACAATGAGAAGCAACTTGAAAGTAGCCCCTACTCACCACAACTAGAGAAAGTCTTTGCACAGCAACGAAGAAGGCCTAGTATAGCCAAATAAAATTAATTAATTAAAAAAGAAAAAAATTTTTTAATAAAAACAGTAAAAATAATTTTAAAAAGAATCCCTCGTGGATGTCTCCTGTTTCCCTGATCTCATGTAGGCAAAACTGTTATCTGTCTTTCGGTTGTTATATCAGCAAAATAGCTCAGTGGGTGCAAAATCACTCCTTTTCAAGAGGCAGTGCTGAGCAGAAACATATTTATAAAAGTCACAATACATATTCACCACATTTCTTCCAGCAGCATTGCCTGTGTGGAAAGTACCTCTACTGATTACCGGTAAACTGCCACCAGAATTGATTTCCACATTTCATTTATAAGCATTAATGCAGAAGGTTGTAAAATAAAAGATAGAAGGAGAAAGAATGCATTATGTTACCTGTCTCCTACATTTGATTTGGCTAGAATGCCTCCACCATGAGACCAGGTTGATTTCACCCCTGGATCTCAAGTTCTTAGGATGAGCAAAATACCTGGCACAGAGAAGGAATTTGATAAGCATTTGTTGCATGACTGAACGAATGACTAACTAAGTGAGTGAATAAATCCTGCCTGAATATTTCTACTACACTTGTCACCTTTGCTGATACCTGATCCACAGAGGTGTGATCTGCTCAGATCTTTCATGGACTTGTTCTGGTGAATTTTGAAAACATGCTCCTTTCAGAATCTGAATTCATTTTCAAACTGCTACACAGAGAATATCAACTCCTATAGCTAGATGAGAAGATGACACCTATGGGCTGGCGGAGTGTTAATTTCCTGTGATCTGCTTGCCCAGTCTGCTAGAGGCTCCTGCCTGAATGTTGTAGGCAGCGTGTGTATTGAATGCGCCTTTAAACTTCTGAGACACGTGGAGTTCCACTCAGATGACTGAGAAGATTTTCTTTTGGAACAGCTCCTTGGTCCCCCTTTCCTAACATATGTTCTATATCCCTCTAATTTAGCTCTTCCCATCCCCCACTTTGTGTTGCAAAGTACCTGAGAACACGTGAGGAAAATTAGAAGTAGCAAAATCTGAAAATCATCAGGTCTGGAAGAAAGTAGACAAAGATGAATTCCAAGGATTTAAGGATAAGGTTTTCACCTTGGGAGGGGCACCTGGCTAATATCTGGAGGAATGCAATCTTCTGAGAAAAAAAGGCAAATCAGTGCATGCCTCTGATGGCAAGATGTTTGTGTCAGGCTGGAAGGGAAGGAGGAGATTCAGGTTGTCGATTTTAAAAAATGCACAAGGTGAGTGTTGCAAATTAAGTTTTATTGGGTGCAAAATGAGGACTTCAGGGACTTCTTTGGTGGTCCAGTGGTTAAGAATCCACCTTCAAATGCAGAGGACACTGGTTCAATCCCACGTACGCAGAACTGAGATCCCACATGCCACTGGACAACTAAGCCACAATGCCGTGACGAAAAATCCCACATGGTATAATGAAGAGCCCACGTGCTGCAACTAAGACCCGGTGCAGCTAAATAAATAAATAAATAAATACTTTTTTAAAAAGTGAGGACCGCAGCCCAGGAAACAACACTTCAGAGAGTTCCGAGAAAGTGCTCAAGGAGGCATGGGGGAAAGACCAGTATATATGTGATTTTGGTGAAGGGAGAGTACATGTGATCTTATTTTCCCAAGTTTCTGCTCCTCTCATGAACCTTTCTGCTAGTCACAAGAAACAGGTATCACCATAAAGGGTTTCAGTGCTTTTCTAGATATAAGGAGATACAAGAATTGGGCTCATAAAATTGGCTCCTGAAAATATCTAATTATCCAAAGACCTGTCCTGCCACTTCCAGCCCCCAGCCCCGACCCTGGCTGAGCACAGAGTGTCTCATTTCTACCCTCCACCCTGAACTCCTTTCAGGGGTGTTAAAAATCAGCAGCTGCAGCAGCACATGGTTTAACCCGTGTAGAGGCAGAGGCAAGTGCCCGTTTGTAGTTGACAAGGTAGAGGTAAATGGAAGAAAAGTTAGTGAAGTACTGAGCTCTGGATGCTCAAGGATCTACAGGGCTGCACGTGCTGAGGATGAGAATAAAACTTGCCTCCAGGAAGCTCAGGCGTGCATGCTCAGTCCTCCTTGCGATCCCATGGACTGTAGCCCACCAGGCTCCTCTGTCCCTAGGATTTCCTGGGCAAGAATACTGCAGTGGGTTGCCATTTCCTTCTCCAGCGGATCTTCCCAACCCAGGGGTCAAACTCGGGTCTCTTTTGTCCCTTGTGTCTCCTGCATTTGCAGGCAGATTCTTTACCACAGCGCCACCTGGGAAGCCCCTCCAGGAAGTCCATCCTATCTCAAATCCTAGTCCCAACCTGGAGTAACAAGAGCAGATGTCAGGGTGGACGACAGAGGAGAGCTAGACACAAAATCAGAGATAGAGATCAGAGAGATCAGACTAACATGGTCGACAGGCACATGAAAAGATGCTGAACATCACTAGTCAGCAGGGAGATGCAAAGTAACCACTGTGAGATATCCCCTCCCGCCTATTTGGATGACTGTCCTCAAGAAGGCAAGGGATACCAAATGTTGATGAGAATGTGGG
The DNA here is from genome assembly GCF_014754425.2 of Oryx dammah. Taxonomy (NCBI): domain Eukaryota; kingdom Metazoa; phylum Chordata; class Mammalia; order Artiodactyla; family Bovidae; genus Oryx; species Oryx dammah. The sequence continues at coordinate 180,191,523 of NW_024070186.1, read as the reverse complement.
GAAAAGGGAACCCTCGTGCACTCTTGGTCGGAATGTAAAATGCCACACGGAAAACAGTATGGAGGTTCCTCAAAAAATTAAAAAGAGAGCTACCAGCCATTCCACTTCTGGGTATACATCCAAAGGAAATGAAATCACTATCTCAAAAAGGCATCTGCATTCACATGTTCATTGCAGCATTATTCACAATAGCCAAGACATGAAAATGATCTGTATGTCAAAGGATGGATGGATAAAGGTGTGGTGGTATATTTATACAATGGAATATTGTTCAACCCTGAGAAAGAAGGAAATCTCGCCACTTTTTATAAATTGGGAGGAACTTGAGGGCATTACGCTAAGTAAAACAAGCCAAAGACAAATACTGTAGGTATCATTATAAGTGAAATCTAAAAAAAGAAGTCAAACTCATAGATTAAGAATCTATGCTCAGAATCTGGTTGCCAAAAGCTGGGGATAGGAGAAATGGAGAGAAGTTGGTAAAAAAAAAAAAAAAAATGCAAATTTTCAGTTATAAAATGAATTACGTGGTGACTAGAGTTGAAAACACTGTATTGTATAACTGAAATTTGCTAAGAGAACAAAACTTAAATGTTCTCACCAAAAAAAAAAAGAAAAAGAAAAAATGTGAAGTAATGGATGTGTTAATTAACGACATCAGGGAAATCCTGTCAAAATGTAAATGTGTATCAAAATACCATGATGTACACTTTTAAAATCTTATAACTGTATATGCAATATACCTCAATAAAGTTGAAATTAAAAAAGATCCAAAAATCATTTAAGGTGGACATATTTGCTGGGATTGGCATTATTCTTTGTTTTATGGTGATGTCGGGCTTCCCTCCTAGCTCAGTCGGTAAAGTATCTGCCTGCAATGCAGGAGACCTGGGTTTGACTCATGGGTCGGGAAGATCCCCTGGAGAAGGAAACGGCAACCCACACCAATGTTCTTGCCTGGAGCATCCCATGGACGGAGGAGCCTGGCGGGCTACAGTCCACAGGGTTGCAAGAATCGGCCATGACCTAGAGACTAAATCACTACTACCACATGGTGATGTCATGTCACCATTGCTTGTCTTCTGACAGGTTTCTTGCTATGAGGCAGGAGAAAGAGAAAAGATAGTTTATCCCAGATATCTCTCCTTAAACCTGAGCCTCCCTAGTACCAGCATTAACAGATATTTATTTTACAGATACAGTCATTTAAACAATGTGGTACATCAGTTCAACCAGACATAACAGATAGCTTAGATTATACTCCACTATATGTGAGAATTCAGTATATAATAAAGAGAGGAAAAATAAGGGTATTGAATAATTTGTATTGGGACAAATGATTAACTATGTGTAAAGTGTCTTCAATGTTATGCAATAAAACAAATTCCAAATAGATCAAAGAGCTATTTTTTAATCAAAGCATAAATAAATTAGAAGAAAAATGAATACTTATCACCTTCTGCAAAGAGGAGTGTCTAGATTTAGAAAAGACTTTTAAAAATCACAAAGGAAAAGGTGGGTAGATGTGGTTACAAAAAAATTTAAATCTTCTGCCCATAAAAATACTAATCAAACTTAAAAGGAAAACAACAAACAGGGAAACACATTTGAAGCAGATATAACCAAAAGGAACCACGTACCTACACATTTGAATTAATACAAATCTTTAAGAGAATACCTTTAACAGAGATACCATGGATGAATGGAGAGAGGGCTTAAACAGACATTTCCCCAGAGACAAAAACGTTACTGTTTAAAAAACATGGGAAAATGTTCAATATCACTACTAATCAAAGCCATGCAAATAAAAACAATCACATTTTATGCTTTTTAAATTAGCTGGTCTTTTAAAATGGTAATAGGTATATTAACACAAGTGTGGCAAAATGGGTATTTTCTTAGCATTGCAGATCAGAGTGTAAATTGGCCCAGCCTTTTTTTAAGAGAGTAATTTGTAAATGCATACCCAGTGCCTTAAAATGGTCACACCATTTGATCCACTAATTACACAATGGAGTGTATTGCTTAATGAAATCACTGGAAGTACTGGTGGTGGACTGGGAACTGAGAAGGGGTGAATGTATGCACCAAGATGATCAGCACAACAGCATAAGTAATAGTGAGATAAATTCTTTTTTAATTTAAATGTTTCAGTAGCTACTCTATGTCATAAACTTAGCATGAAACATTATGGAACTGTAAAAATGCAAAGTCTGTATAATATGGAAAATGCTTGTGAAAGTCTGTATAATATGGAAAATGCTTGTGATATAATAGACACTGAAAAAAAAAACACAGGTAAAAATTGCATAAAGGGAATGGATATAATTATGTTTTTAAAAAAAAGCTAGGCATAAAAAAAACCTAGAAGAAAAGACATTAAAATGTAAAGAGTGACTAAGCATGGATGGTTAACTTATGGATGATTCTTTGTTTTCTTCTCTACGTTCCAGGAATTTACTCTTTTTTCCAATAATATGAGAAAAAAATGCATTTATAAACATGCAATATTTTTATTCCCTTTGGGATCTTTGGTGGCTCAGACAGTAAAGAATCTGCTTGCAATACAGGAGACGTGGGTTTGATCCCTTGGGTCAGGAAGAGATGGAAATGGCTAATCACTCCACAGTCCATGGGGTTGCAAAGAGTCGGACATGACTGAGCGGTTAACACTTTCCCTTTGACATCTTGGGTCATTACGGATGTCAAACATTTGTTTCAGACAAAAGGCACCTTTGGAGGGCTTTGGAATGTAGTTCACGTACAAAGTAATGCCCAGTAAGACACTGAACATAAAACCTGTGTCTTTGTTCAGGCTGATATAACAAAGGTCCACAGACTGGGTGGCTTATACATAAAAGAAATTTATTTCTCACAGTTCTAGAGGCTGGGTGTCTGAGATCAGGATGCCAGTTCTGACGATGACCCTCTTCTGGGAGGTAAACTCCTGTGTCTTCACATGGCAGATAGAGGGCATGAGCGCTCTCTGGGCTCCTTTTTATAGGACACTAACCCCATTCATGACGGCTCCACTCTCATGACCTCTTTTCCCTCCAAAACCTCCATCCTTCCCCGTGTAACAGAAAGTGGGGTCCAGCCGCTAGGTGCTCAAAAGCCAATATAGAAGCCAGGTTAGTGGAAAGTTTGCTTTATTTTGGATGCTGGCAACTAGGAGGGTGGGGTTGGGGGTGAGAGTGAACACCTGTCTGAAGGCTGACCCCCACTGCCCCCACCAAACACACACACACACACACACACACACACTGATGATCAGTGAGCAAGAGCTTTTATTGGATGAAGGAGGGGCCTACTCGTAGAAACAATATAGTCAGCTCCAACAGTCATCTCAAAATTAGTCATTGGTGGTCTGACCAGCAGCATCTTGAGTATTTCAAGTAGAGTAAATCTTCAGCTCCATGGTCAGTTTGTTCCCATTTCCTTGAGCCTGATTCTCAGAATTGTGGCAGCTTATGTTATGTCTAGCTACAATGTGGTCATCATGTAGTTAACTTCTTGAACTTGGGGGTGGGGTGGGGTTGGGTTTCAGTATCTAAAAGACAGCTCACTGCGAATGGCTCAGAATATTATCTATTGCCCTTGAGAAGGAACTAAAGGTCCTTGACAATGCTTAATGACTACATTACTATTATTTGGTGTCCTCTGACTGTTTTCTTTTGTTTCTGCACTTTTCTCACTTCTCTGATCAAATCCATTTTTTGGCCAAAGTTCTCCCACAGATGAAAAGAGGCAGAGGACATGAGGGGCAACAACCATAGGGTCCGGCTCTGTTTCCCCAACACCATCACATGAGGGATTGGAAGTTCAGCATATGAATGTGGAGGGGTGGTTGACACGAACATGCAATCTACTGAAACCTTTCAATGTAAAACTGAGGTAGAATCAGAGTGCTGGCCATAAAGTGATACTCAGTAAAAAACTGTAGAATGAGCAAATCACCGAATGCTGATAGCTAGGACTCACTGAGCACTCACTAGTACTCTCTGGCACTGTTCTAGTACCTTTATACATTTAAGCTCATTCAATCCCCCAACAACCAGGAGATAACCTTGACAAAGCTCTACAGAGTTGTTTTGTTCAGTTGCTAAGTCGTGTCTGACTCTTTGCGACCCCATGGATGTGGCATTATGCCACGTTTCCATGGCCTTCACTATCTCCTGGACCTTGCTCAAACTCATGTCCATCGAGTCGGTGATGCCATCCAACCAACTCATCCTCTGTCACCCTCTTTTCCTCCTGCCTTCAATCTTTCCCAGCATCAGGGTCTTTTCCAATGAGATGGCTCTTCCCATCAGGTGGCCAAAGTACTGGAGCTTCAGTTTCAGCATCAGTCCTCTCAATTAATATTCAGGGTTGATTCTTTTAGGATTGACTGGTTTGATCTCCTTGCAGTCCAAGGGACTCTTAAGAGTCTTCTCCAGCACCACAATTCAAAAGCATCAATTCTTCAGGGCTCAGCTTTCTTTATGGTCCAATTGTCACATCCATTCATGACTATTGGAAAAACCTTAGCTTCGACTACACAGACCTTTGTTGACAAAGTGATGTTTCTGCTTTTTAATATGCTACCTAGGTTTGTCATAGCTTTTCTTCCAAGGAGCAAGCATCTTTTAATTTTAGGGCTGCAGTCACCATCCACAGTGAATTGGGAGTCCAAGAAAATTAAATCTGTCACTGCTTCCAATTTTCCCCTTCTATTTGCCATGAAGTGATGGGATGCCATGGTCTTCACTTTTTGAATGTGGAGTTTTAAGCCAGCTGTTTTCACTCTCCTCTTTGACCTTCATCAACAGACTCTTTAGTTCCTTTTTGCTTTCTGCTACTTGAGTGGTATCATCTGCATATCTGAGATTGACAAAGTTGATGCCTTTAGACAATGGAAATTTACTCTCTCACTGTCCTGGAGAAGTTCAAAATCAAGGTATTGGCAGGGTTGTTTCCTTCTGGAGGAGAACATACCGTGCCTCTTTCTGATTTTCTGTGGCTCTGGATATCCTCTGGTTCCTTGACTTGTTAGAGGACTCATTCCAATCTCTACCTGCATCCTTATATGGTCTTCTCCTCTGAGTGTGTCTCAAATTTCCCTCTCCTTTCTTTCATAAGGACACCTATCACTGGATTTAGAATCCACCCTAAATCTAGTATGATCACATTTTTAACCCTTAATTATATCTACCAAGACCTTATTTTCAAGTCAGGCCACATTGATAGGTATTGGAGTAGGACATAGTTCAGCCTCCCACAAGGTTTTACAAAAGAAATGGAAAAGTGTCAAGAATCCCTGGAAAAAGATTAAGTGGAGGTCACTTGAGAGCATTTTTTGTGTGTAGTGCAATCTAAATTTCAGTCTCCATCGCTGAACTATGAGCTCCTCAAAGGCAAAGACCTTTTTATTTTATGTCCCCCAGGCTTGGCATATCGCCCGATGACACTTGGTTAATATTTGCTGATTTGAACTCTTAATCTGTTCTGGCTGTCATAACAAAATACTGTAGACTAGATGGCTTAAACAACAGAAGTTTCTTTTCTCGCAGGTGTAGGGGCTAAAAGTCTGAGATCAGGATGTCAGCAATGGTTGGGTTCTGGTGAGGGCTCTCTTCCTGGCTTGCAATCAGCTGCTTTCTCACTGCATCCTCATATGGTGGGGAGAAGAGAGAGAGCTGAGCTGAGCTCTCTTTATAAGGGATCATGGGGCTTCCCTGGTGGCTCAGTGGTAAAGAATCCGCCTGCTAATGCAGGAGACATTGGGTTCAATCCCTGGCCGAAGAAGGTCCCTTGGAGAAGGAAATGGCAACCCACCCCAATATTCTTACCTGGGAAATCCCATGGACAGAGGATCCTGGTGGGCTACAGTCCATGCGGTCTCAACGAGTAGGGCATGACTTATTGACTAAACAACAGCAACAAATCCCATCATCTGAACCTAAGTATCTCCCAAAGGCCCCACCTCTAAATACCATCATTCCAACATTATGAATGTGGACAGGACACACTGAGTCTATAGCAAGTTTATAGCCAGTTGAGAGCCAGAAGTCCTTTGGAGAAGAGTACTCTACCAGCTGTTATAAAATGTTCTTCATATGTAGAGGGATCTGAGAAATGGAGTATCTGCTGGACATCAGTAAACAAGGATGTCAGAGTCATCGGTGATTGCAGTCCTCCAATGTGATGCTCCCGATTCCTGAGGGCACTCAGGGAGAAAAGAATACCTACCATCCAACAGCCCCACTACTGCCACTCCCTATGATGAGCCCTGAGGAAGCTCAGGATGTGAAAAACACAGGATGCTGGCCCCAGACAGCTGAGGTGTCTAGCAAAGGAAGGACTTCAGGGAGCCTCTTGCATCTTCCCATACATAGAAAAGTGCTATATTCCTTAACTTGGGTTATCTACTTTTCTTTCATAAAAAATAATCTTTTGATCTTCAGACTACCTGCCCTTTGTTGCAAAACTTCTGTATAACCTGGCTCCTCCCCTCACCTCCTCAGAGCAGTTCTCTCAGGGTTAGTTGAGATGCTATGTCCTAGGCTTGAAGTCCTAAAAATTCCTATCAAATAAAATGTAACTCTCAACTTTTAGGTTGTGACTATTTTTCAAGTTAACAGATCCATTCTCAGTGTTAGATATGGGATGAATACACTGTTGTCAAAACTCACCCTTCCTTTTCTTGTGCACATGGAAACTTTCCTGCTTTCACCCTTCTTAAGATCACTATAATCTGTAACTATACAAGATCAGAAAGATCAAGCATGCAAACACAGAGCCAGAGTCAGATTCACATGTGGAAAGCTGTATGCAGATTCCGTGGAGCCCTATACCAAGGTCACCGGTGTGAAGCCCTGTACCAAGGTCACGGGATAAAATTCTCTGAAACTGACCAAGCCCCATAACAACTGTTGCCATGAGCCTCCGGATCAAAACTGGCCAGTTCCCTGACCCCATATTAGGTAAAATACTCACCCTGTTACCCTGGGTTGCCATGCCCTACTCTGGAGAATCTTCCCAACCCAGGGATCAAACCCATGCCTCTTATGTTTCCTGAATCATGAGGCAGGATCTTTACCACTAGTGCCAACTGGGAAGTCAATAGCATCCTAACCAATCACCTGATGCCAAATTCCAGTGGAATTTTCTCTCTCTTGAAGCTATAAAAATTAGCTACTAGCCTAAGAAAGGGGTTGGCTCTCCCTTGAGCTGGTCTGCTGTTCCAACAGCATCTCCCACTCCGATAAACTTTATTCTCCTCTCATTCTGCCATATGTCTGAAAGTTCTTCTCCAACTTGTGCACAGACCACTACGTGTTGGTTTGAAAACCAACCCAAGATTAACATCCTAACCATGTACTCAAGTGGAATCTTAGAAATAAATGTTTAAGCCATACTGATTACTCCAGCAGTTTTCCAGAAGGACTGATAGTCTACATGCTGCTTTTTCAAAGCATCCACCTAACCAGAGATGATTATATTTGGACATTTCTATGTTTATTGTCTTCCTCCCTACTCCAAATTGTAAGTTCTGTCTTATTTACTGTTGATTCTCCATTCCCTCATAAATAATGAGAATCCCAATAAATAGAGAACTGATGAACAGACCCACCTGATCTCTCCCACCACCTACAAGTGACGGAATAAGTTAAATGTGGTGAGAAATATGGCTAAGACACAGAGGGAAGGCCATTCAAAAGAGGTGGCATTTGAGTGGTATAATGCTGTGATTTGTAATATGAAATATGTATTTGGTCTTCATCCTCAATCCTGGCTGGCAGTTCTCAAAACCCTAGGAATTTCCTAGTTTGGAGAGTGATAAAGTGTCTATTTTTATGTTAATGAGGTGATTTCTGGACTACACCTAAGACTGTGGCCTGGTTGCCAGGGGAAACAAACTGTATTAGAGAGTTAGAATTTACAGTCCCACTCCTTGACCTCCCAGGGATGAGAAAGGGGCTGAAGATTAGTTCAATCAGCCATGGCCCATGATGGTGATAAGGAAGAACTGACTCCATGTTGAATCTATTTCTTTCACTTTCACTTTTGCTTCCCATTGCTTTTGTTTACTGAAAGGATACTATTTACATGTAATGGCCTGCCTCAGGCAACCCTGCCCCTCTGCCTGAATATCAAATCCAAATGCCTTTGTTCAGGACCCTGTCCACCTGTGGATGGCTACAGGAATGAAGAAGTGAACACATCCAGTCCCCAAGGCCAGCCATTTCAGGAGATATTCGCAAGATCAATGGGCTTTTTACTTTACCTCCTCACCTCTCCCCTCTCTGTTCTGTAAAAGAACCTGGCATCCAGACCCCAATAAGGTGGCTATTTTGAGACATTAGTCTTCCATCTTCTCAGTCAGACTTTCTGAATAAAGTCATGTTCCTTGCCTTAGCACCTTGTCTCCCAGGTTGACTGGTCTGGGTTAACTAGCCTGTCATGCAGTGAACAGAGTGAGCTTGGACTCAGTAACATGATATAATCAATCATGCCTTGGTAATGAAGCCTCCATAAAACCCCAAAAGGACTAGGTTCAGAGAACTTCCAGGTTGGGGAACACATGGAGATTTGGGGAAAGCGGTGTGTTTGTAGAGAGCATGGAAACTCTGCCCCCCTTTCCTAAACCTTGCCCTGTGCATCTCTTCCATCTGGCTGTTCCCGAGTTAAATCTTTTGTAATAAACCAGTAATCTAATACATAAAATATTTCTCTGAGTTTTATGAGTCACTCTGGCAAATTAATTGAACCTGAGGAAGGGGTTGTGGGAACCTCTGATTTACAGCCAGTTTGTCAGAAGTACAGATAACAATCTGGACTTGCAACTGGCATCTGAAGCTGTGGGGGACAGCAGGACTGAGCCCTTAACCTGTGCAACAGACTATATCCAGGTAGATAGTGTTGGAATTGGGTTGAACTGTTGGACCCTAAGACAATGTCCATAGATTGGCTTGTTGGATGTATGGAGGAGCCACCCCCGCAACCGCCAACACTGGACAGAACACAAAAGAGGTGGAGTTCTGAAGAATGAAGGGGATGCCAGGGAATGATATGGGGAACAGAGTTCTGAGCAGAAGGAACAGCCAATGCAAATGCCCCGAGAGAGACCAGTTTAGCATTTTCAAGGAAAGAAGAGGAAACCAGTGTGACCAGCCAGAGCAGAGGAGCAGCAGCACGGAGTGGATGAGATGAGGTCAGAGAGACAGGTGGATGGCGCAGCACATCTGGGAGCCGAGGAGCTGTGATGTTGCTCCTGGTGCAGTGGGCAACTAACTGTGCAGGGCCTGGAGCAAGGAAAGGTCGGGAGAGGCCTTATTTCTGCTTTAGAAACATTTGAGTCAGTGGGTCTCATGTGTCTATGTGTATGTGTGTGTGCTCAGTCATGGCCTGACTCTTTGTGACCCCATGGACTGTAGCCCACCAGTCTCCTCTGTCTGTGGAATTTTCCAGGCAAGAATACTGGAATGGGTTGCCATTTCCTCCTCCAGGGGATCTTCCCAACCCAAGGATCAAACCCAAGTCTCTTGCATGTCTTGTGTCCCCTGCATTAGCAGGCAGATTCTTTATCACTGCACCACCTGGGAAACCCTCAGTGGATCTGAACTCATCATCAAAATTCCACTTGTTGCTAGTTTGGTATTGAGATCTGCCCTCCGATTAAAGATCACTTCATGTGCTACAGAGGCCAGCAACAGGAAAGTAACAGAGCAACAATGTGCAGAGAGCATTGTGTTAGAAGAAACACTGGCTGAAACCTCCCATCCTGGTCAAGCACCACAGTAGCCATTTGCATGGGTTGTTTTATGACAGGAGGTCCTGGTAAGGAATATGGAATTAACAAGCCACCACCAATCAGAATCATTTGGGAAAAGTCAAAAGAAAATGTCACATGTCCTACCAGCCTCCCAGAATCCTCCGTGCTAGTATCCCTCTTGGTTGAACCACCAGGAAAGACCCTGAGTCAGAATGATTGGCCACATAGGACCTAGAAACTAATTCCATCAACAAACTAAATCCATCTTGGTTGAACCACCAGGAAAGACCCTGAGTCAGAATGATGGGCCACATAGAACCTAGAAACTAATTCCATCAACAAAAAACCTGGGACTGCCAGCCACGTGGTAGAATCGTTCTCATGGGTTCCTTTACTCTACTGCTCTTCACCCGGATGCCCCTTCCCAATAAAGTCTCTTGCTTGGTCTGCATGTGTGTCTCCTCAGACAATTCATTTCTTAATGTGGAACAAGAGATTCTTGGGCCCTGGAGGGGGTCCCCCTTTCTGCAATGTTTTCAGTTGCCTTGAGTTCCCGATGCAGGAATGGATGCTCTGAAAAGCCTTTGCATTAAAACTCACAGAACTTCTCTGCTGGTCCAGAGGTTAAGAACCCACCTGTCAGTGCAGGGGAGCAGGGGACACAGGTTCAACCTCTGATCAGGTAAGATTTCACATGCCGTGGGACAACTCAGCCCATGTACCACAACTGCTGAGCCTGTGCTATAGATCCCCGGAAATGCAATCACCAAAGCCTGCATGCCCTAGAGCCCATGTACCACAAGAGAAGCCACTCCTGCAATGAGAATGAAGAGTAGCCCGCTGGCTGCAATAGAGAAGGCCTGCATGCAGCAGTGAGGACCCAGCACAGTCAAAAATTAATGAATGAATTAAAAAAACTCACAGATACTGTTATGGAGAGAACTGTGTTCCCTCCAGTTTCATATGTTGAAGCCTTAACCCCCTGTGTGAGTCTGGAGATAGAACCTTTATAGACGTAATGAAGATTAAATGAGGTCATAAGGGCAGGCCTCTCATCTAATATTATCCGTGCCCTTTTAAGAAGAGGAAGAGACACCAAGGATGCCTGCAGACAGAGATAAAGGTTATATGAGGACACAGCCAGAAGACAGCCATCTGCAAGGCAAGGTGTGTATCGTACATTTTTAAAACTTAATTCTTCTGATGCCTCCCCATCCCCATAAACAGCCTGTGAGCACCTGCCCAGCTACATCAAAGTGATAAGGTTGTTTTGGGTCATAAGTTCCCCTTCTCGCCCTCCTCTAAGTGGCCTAGTAGCAGTGGTATGTTAGTCGCTCAGTCACATCCAACTCTATGCCATCGCATAGACCATAACCCACAAGGCTCCTCTATCCACGGGATTTCCCAGGCAAGAAAACTGGCCTGGGCAGCCATTCTCTTCGGGGGATCTTCCCCAGGGATAGAATCTAGGTCTTCTGCATTGCAAGTAGATTCTTTACTATCAGAACCACCAGGGAAACCTGCGTGTGACCTAGTGATGATCAAATGCACCAGTGAACCCCGCTCATGCTTCTGTAACTCCACCCCAACCCCCAGGCAAGGTACTTCCTACAGGTCCCCCACCCCTCCTTGGCATCCCCAACCTACTCCCTGGACTCTCCTCCCCTGTGCCCCCTGTACAGTATGCCACGTCTCCCCTTCTAGTGATCTCCAGTGACCTTGGCCTGCAATGGCTTGGAGCAGGGCCTGGGTTCCCTGCCAGAGATGGGCTGGGTTGTGGTGGTAAAAGCACCAGATCCTAGTCACTAGACCAGTGATCAATGTACAAGGGCCCTGGCCCTTCAGCTCTGCAGAAAAGAATTTCCACAAAGATGGAAATTAGTGAAGCAAGTATTTATTAAGAGGGAAAAGAGTACAGTACCTGTGGATAGACACACGACAGACTCAGAGGGAGAGTTGCTGAGTTCCGTCCCTGTGGTAGTTGGAATTACTTTTCTGTGGTATTTCTTCTGGGTTTTCTTTGGCCTTTCATTTTGATTTGCTTTGTTCATGGTTGATATTTGGTGTTTCTCAGGATCCTCTCATGTATGCACATGCATCTCTTAGCCAAGATGGATTCTACCACAAAGGCCTATGGGTAGAACATCCCTTGTCATGACTCCCCTTTGGCCTCCAAGGAGCCTTTTCTGCACATATGTGGTTGGGGAGGTCTACTGACTTCTGGAACAAGAAATATGTGGTCAGCGCAGGCTCCAGCTTCCTCCCTTAATTGCCCTGAGATTCTTGTCTTGGAGTTTCAGTCAATAGAGAATGAATCTCCAATTGTTTTACCCTGGGTCGGGGCGGGGCGGGGGGGGGCATCTGCCTCCTGCCTCACGAGCATACATCAGTATAATAAATCTAATTTCCTATGCCTAACCAAGTATAATTTCCATGGCTGTGTTGGAGTGACCCTTAAAGACCCCACAAGAGGACTTACATCTCCAACCACAAGACAAGCAGAAAGGCTTCAGGAGAACCCAATCTCACTGACACCTAGACCTGACTTCCAGCGTCCAGAACTGTGAGAAGCAAATTTCTGTTCTTTAAGCCTAATCCTTGGTATTTTGTTATGGTGACCCTAGCAAACAAATACAGTCTCCAATCATACACTCATCCTCCCCAAAGCCCAGTGTCAGCACATCTTACTTCTTCCTGGTTTGACTGAAACTGGAGAGGGTTCCCTGAACCTGGGACTTGAGATGCTAACCCCTGGAAAGGCCCAGAAAAACCAGGAAGAAGTTGGCCTCCCTATACTATCACAACCTTCCCACACCAGGCCCTTGGGAAAGGACAGGAAAGAGAAGAGGAAAAGTTGACTTTAAAGCCCCATGTTCTGTTGCTTATCATCTGGAACATAGCGATGACCCACCCAGACCTGTGAGCAACAATGTAGAACTTCACCTGGCCTGAAAAGGTGAAGCAGAATTTAAAGGTTTCAATTAAGAAATACTTACATCTATTAAAGCATATATATGGAATTTAGGGACTTCCCTTGTGGCTCAGCTGGTAAAGAATCCTCCTGCAATGCAGGACACCTGGGTTTGATCCCTGGGTTGGGAAGATCCCCTGGAGAAGGGAAAGGCTATCCACTCCTGTATTCTGGCCTGGAGAATTCCATGGACTGTATAGCCCACGGGATCTCAAAGAGTTGGACGCAACTGAGCAACTTTCATGTGACATATTACATTACATTACATGGAATCTAGAAAGAAGTTACTTATGAACCTATTTGCAGGGAAGCAATGCAGACACAGACATAGAGAACAGAATTATGGACACGAGGTGGGGGAGGAAGGAGAAGCTGGGCTGTATGGAGAGAGTAACATGGAAACATAGACACTACCATATGTAAAACAGATAGCCAATGGGGATATGTTGTTTGACTCAGGGAACTCAAACCAGAGCTCTATAACAACCTAGAGGGGTGCGGTGGGGAGGGAGGTGGGAAGGAGGTTTGAGAGGGAGGGGACATGGGTATACCTATGGCTGGTTCGTGTTGATGTTTGGCAGAAAGCAACACAATATTGTAAAGCAATAATCCTTCAATTAAAAATAAGTAAATTTAATTTTTTTCAAAAAATAAATACAGTCTTTAGCGTATGCCAGATGCTCTACACACAGTGATCAGGGAATCCTCATACAACCCCGTAAGCTGGGAGCACTATTATCCAGTTTCACAGAGGAGGGAAGCGAGGTGCAGATGGAATGACTGGTGCCAGGTCACACACTGTGGCTGACGCATCACTGTGTCAAGAGTCTCAGGGATGCCTCTTCGCACGCTGGTCATGGTAGGACAGTGCAATGCATCAGTAAATCTAAGCAACCAGGGCAACCAGCGTGAGAGGTACCCTGGTTTATTCTCCACAGACGCATATGGCCATGACCTTGATACTAGATGGCAAGAAGCTTCCCAGGGGTATCTGTCTGGCACGCCAGATTGGGTGGTATCCCAACAATCTCAGTGGTTGTTAAGAGGCTTAATGAGGATAACTCCTGCAATGCCCTTAGCAGAATGCCTGGTGCAGAGTACAGAGCATTCAGTGAATGCAGTAACAATAATGGGTTTCCCCAGTGGCTAGCAGTAAAGAATTCACCTGCCAATGCAGGAGACTCATGTTTGATCCCTGGGTCAGGAAGATTCCCTGGAGAAGGAAACGGCAACCCACTCCATTATTCTTGCCTGGCAAATCCTATGGACAGAGGAGCCTGGCGGGCTGCAGTCTGTGGGGCTCAAAAGAGTCACACAACTTAGCAACCAGACAACACAACAACAGCAATAAAAATAACCACCACAGCCACCAGCCCCTTTTCAATGTCAGTCTCTGCATTAGCTTTAAGAGTTTACTGATTTTCCAAGCAAGTATTCAAGAGCGAAGTGATCTTCCAACTCAACACCTTAGACAAACTTCAATTGAATAGTTTCAAAAGACAAGGTCAGAGCGCCCTCACACCCTGGACCAGCACTTGAGAGCAAAAAAAGCTGCCTGGTTCTCATGATGGAAAAACTCCGCCATTGATTCTGCCCAGCCCACCAGAGAGCAGTAACCTATCCCATCTCCCATTTCAGAGATAACGTCTTAGAAGCCCCCAGTTTATTTACAGCAAACGTTGAGCTGCTGGTCCTCCCTGATGTAAGTGAATTTCAAAACACTTTAAATTCAGGATAAAGCAGTGAAATGGGAAAATCTTTACACTCCAATAAGACATCATTACTGGCAAGCATATTGCACTTTCAATATCAGACTGAAAACCGCCAGTGCATGAAAGAGAATGAGGGCATCTGTGTGGGCACTGGGCAGCTTGATAGATAGGACTCTGCTGGGGAGGAAGACACTCTGGGGGACTCCTGATGAAGGGCTCCCCCTGCCTTTCTGGACTGTTAGAAGTTTCGAAAGATGGCACCGTTTCAAGCCCACATCCTGGACCAAAGGTGGGGGAGGGGAGCGTAGCTCTTGTTTGCCTCCGTGCAATTCTTCTAGGGGGTGTTCTGTTTATCAGTAGAGGGAGATAAAGGAGCAGGTTAGGCAGGGATCATTAGCATTTAGATTGCACAACTAAGGAACTGATGAGTGGAAGAAACAGGTTGGGAGGGGAGACCAAGAGCAGATACCACGAGTCCCTGAAATTGATCAGCTGCCCTTAAAGGGACATCTCAAGAATGGGCAACTCCAGGAAGAGAGGAGGGAGGTAAGGAAGAAGGGAAGGAAATCAGAGCAGGATGGAGGGAGGAAGAGAAAGCAGGAGAAAGAAGGACAGAAGAGAGAGCAAAGAAAAAGGGAAAAAGTTAAATTGAGAAGGAAAAGAAAAGGAAAGCAATGACAAAGAGGGGTATATTGCCTGAGGATGCCAAGCACCACGTAGGCATCCTCCACTTTATTCTGTGAGAGAAGGATCTATTGTCTTCATGTGTTAATAAGGAACTGGAACTCAGAGAAGTTAAAGTTCTTTATGGTCACAAGGCAGACTCCAATCCCATGCTCTTTGCACCCCACCATGCTGTTTGGTCTTTCTGTTTTCCCTGAGCCAAATGTTCAAGAGCACCTGCTCATTCAAGGCCATTAAGAGTAGCCGGAATGCTGACCATCACTAATTTTCTGCTCCATGTCAGATGCTGTGCTGGATACTTTTGAATAGTGTCTCATTTAATACCATTTAATAACACTATCCCCATTTTATAGATGAAGACACAAAGCCTCAGAGAAATATGACTGAGGCCAAACAGCTACTCTGCCATGGAGCCAGAATTCTCACCTGTTGTATCTTAATTTAGAACCATTAACCTCAGTTCTAGTAACAACTCAGCTATTACCTTAAGGAGTGACCAGGGGAGTTCGACCTTCATAGGCCTGTGGTCGCTGAATAATTGTGTCCTCAAAGATGTCCATGTCTTAATCTCTGAAACTTGTAAATATGTTACCCTACAGGGCAAAGAGGATTTTGCAAATGTCATTAATTTGGGATTTTGAGATGGGAAAAATTTCCTGGATTACCTGGGTGGGGCTATATGACAAAAATCCTCATATAGCAAACAGGGAGGCAGAAAGGTTAGGGACCGAGTCAAGGAGATTTGAAGATGCTGTGCTTTTGGCTTTGAAGATGAAAGCGAGGGTCACCTTTACAAGCTGGAAATGGCAAGGAAACAAATTCTCTTCCAGACCCTCAGAAAGAGAGCAGCTATGCTAACACTTTGATTTTAGCCCAAAATTATTTTGTGTCATTTTAAGCCACTAAGTTTATGGTAATTTGTTGTAGCAACAGTAAGAGGCTAATAAATGTTGAGGCAGTCCGAGTGCAGGTTAGAAAAGAATTTCCAGATGCAGAGCATTTTAGGAGGGAGTGAGTTTATTAAAAACGAGGAGCAGAGATAATGTGAGCATCGAGAGCACAGGGGGCTGACCTCCTGACGGACCGGGGAGGTTTCCCTTGTAGCTCAGTTGGTAAAGAATCCGCCTGCAATGCAGGAGACCTGGTTTAATTCCTGGGTTGGGAAGATCCCCGGAGAAGGGATAGGCTACCCACTCCAGTATTCTGGCCTGGAGAATTCTGTGGACTGTATAGTCTATGGGGTCGCAAAGAGCTGGACATGACTGAGTGACTTTTACCTTCACTAGGGCACCATAGGGTGACTACCAAGGTGGGCATTTTTGCCGAATTTGGAGTCAGGAAGCTTGTTAATGATGATCAGGTGGCTTTTTGACAATGGTTACAGAAGTGCTCAGGCAGCTTTGGAGGTGTCCTTGGTTCTGGGCTCTGCTTCTGTGGCCTTGGTACAAGGCTTGCACCTGTGGCCTGGGGGCAGGACTCAGTAATACAGAGCTTCCGTTTTCTTATCTGTCAAACAGAAATTATAATCTTGGATCTGCCTATTCCATGTGGCTTTGATGTAGGTGCAATGTCTTGGATCCTTATGTTGGCCCTGAACGTCAATGTGAGTGCCATGCCCTAGGACATCCCACAGGAAAATTATGCTGCCCATACTAACTTTGCCCTGCCCAAAGAGGGCTGTCAGCTATACTTTCCACGTCTCAGTCCATATTCCCTCAGAGCTCTGTGCTGCTTGCTTCAAAAAATAACCAGCTGGTCTGCTGGACTCGGTGAAAAATAAAGTCAAACATTAAAGAAAACAGTGCCCCAGATGGAGAGAAACTGAGTCCTGATGGCATTGTTTGAGCTCCTAGATCCAGCTATGCCTGAAGTCAATTCACGCTTGAACTTTTCAGTTAGGTAAGCCAAGAAATTCTCATTTTGCTTAAGCTGGCTTGAGTTGAGCTACTGTCACATATAACTTAAAACATTTAGGCCATCTACTATGTCCCAGGCCCTGGACCACAAAGCTATGATGTAACAATCCTATACAGTGGGGTTCCTGCCTTTAACAGATGAGAAGCACAAATTAGTTAAGCAACTTGCCCAAAGTGCAATAGTTCATAAGTGAGTAACAGTAGCATTCTAATCAAAGTTTGAGTGCAAAATCTTCATTCTTTCCCCAGCACTAATTTTTAAACTTTCACTTAACTGGAACACAACTTGGGGGACCATAAAGTCAAATCGAAAATACTATTTCTCTCAGGTCTTTTACACTTGCACTAAAAAGAATAGATCACAGTTGTTGTTAAGTCCTACCATAGATCCTCTTAAAATCTCCACTGAAAATCTTATTAAGTTTTCTGTTCAGAATGTAATGCTTGGTAGTAAAAAGATACAAGCTCTTTGTGAAACAGTTTGTATCAGAAAATATGTTGTAAAAGCTGTGGGCTGCCAGGTAGTCGCCAAAGGAGTCATTTTACTTAAATTCAAATAACACCTAGAACACTTAACAGCTGGAGATTTCTGTTAGGAAGGGGTTTGTTTGTTCGTTTGTTACAATGTAAAGGAGATTGAAAGTTGCAACTAGAATGGCTGTAAATATCAACCTTTAATCCACAAGTCATCTCCTTCCATCTCACCTCAGAAGGTGCTTTCTATGTTTGTCTGATCAGCTGGGTTTTTGGTTGCTCATTTGATCTGGACCTGGGTAGGTGAGAGGGGCTCTTTTTGTTCTGTCAGTCTAATCTAGAGATCATAAACTCAAGTGCCAATAGGAATATTTAGATGAGTGAGAAGCCAGAAGTGTAGTCTTTTTTCCAAAGATCCTTGATCTACTTCCTTTCTTTCTAATCTTCAAACATGGATGATTACTGTTCATATTCAAAGTAAAATATGGGGTCTTGACACAGGCAATGTGTCAACGTGTCACTTAACCTTTCAATGTTCTTATTTTTAAGGACACCTAGAAACAAGCATGGATGGAACCAAGATTCAGGGATGAGGAGACAAGCGGGGTTAATGGTGGGGCTGAGACAGACTGGAGAGTGTGTGACTGGGTCGCCAGGGACGTAGCTCTACTCTGCTCGATCTTTTGAAATGAGGCAAAGTCAAGCCAGAAATTTGGAAGTCAGTGGGAAAGCCGCCGATTTTTCAGTGCTAACCTAAAATTATTTTTTAAATTGCGTTGGCCAAACAAAAACATGCAGGTGGCTGAATACAACCTGTGGGGCGTTGGTTTGGGGCAGTTGGTGTAGAGAGGAGGACTGAATAAAGCCAAGAACGGCTTGATGAATTTTTATTTTAAAAGGAACAGAGCAAAAAAAATAAATAAATAAATAAATAAAAGGAACAGAGCTACTTCCTTGAGATCTCTCTCCCCAAAAGAGGGGATAGCAATGGGGAGTTTGGGGAGAAACTATAGGTATCATCTACATTATAATGTGTGAACTCTTAGAAAAAAGGTGGAAAGAGGGGATTATAAGAGGCTTCTTTTTATATCCAGTAATGTAATTCCCTTTGCTGCTCCTATAGAAGAAATCAGTATGTATTAAATTGCCTTTTCTTTTCTTTTTTTTTTTTTGAACAGAGGTTGAAAGTTTTTTTGGCTGCACCACATAAGGGCTAGGTGGCCTTGGACCCAGCATGTCATACCTCTCTGTGCCTCAGTTTCATCATCTGTAAAATGAGACTCCTAAAGACCCCTACCCCTTGGAGTTAATGTCGGCAAAACCCTTGGCAGTGCCTGACCCTTTCAAATTCTCAGTGTATGTTAGCCATTATTACCTCATTTACCTTGGATAAACTGTCTAAACTCTTGGAATTTCTCTTTGCTTATATTTCAATGGGATATCTTAAGAGATCTGCCCCTTATAGGTATAACAGAATTAGTCTGTGGTACAGTAGAAATTAAAATAACATTGTGAAACAACAAAACTTCAATTTTAAAAAGAGGAAACATCTGCCCCTTTGGGAGGATCATTAAACAGCCTGGTATACAGCAGGTCCTCCCCCACTTATTAGTGGTTTCAGTTACCTGTGGGCAACTGCAATCCAAAAATACTAAATGGAAAATTTCAGAAATAAACAATTCACAAGTTTTAAGTTGCACACTGTTCTGAGTAGTGTGTTGAAATCTGCCTGTTCTGCTCTGTCCCGCCTGTGACATGAATCACTCCTTTGTCCAGAGATCCTGCCTGATGCACACTTAATAGCTGTCTCTGTTATCAGATGGACTGCCCTTGTATGGTGCTTGTGTTAAGGGTTCAAACCCTTGGGTATAAAGTTCAGTACTCTCCACATTCCAGGTGTCTACTTGGAATCTTGGAAAGAATCCCCCACGGATGTGGTGGCAGCTATAGTATCTACAGCCTTTAGCACAGTGCTATGCACGTGTAGACGCTCAATTCATTGTTCCCAATGTCCCTGACTCTCCTCTTCCTCCTGTTTCCCTCTTTCTTCTACTCTCCTCTTTTCCCTTCTTCCAGGGAAGCTCTGCTAAAGGCTGCTTGCAAATATATTCCAAAAGGTAAGCTAGGAGCAGATCATGCAGCTGAGAGTCCATGGCCGTGGGTTTTATTTCAAGGTAATGGGGAGTCATGGATGGTCATTAAGTAACAAGGAGGTCTGCAACAATTTTGAGTGTGTGTGTGTGTGTGTGTGTGTGTGTGTGTGTGTGGAGGGGTGGGGGAGAGATCAGAAGCTTTGAAATCAGCCAAGAAGCTACACAGGTAAAGAAAGAGGCAAACTTAACTAAGGTACCAGAGGTGGGCAAGGAGTGGAGAATCAAATTAAGGAAATGAGGAGGCAGAATCAACAAAGCTGGGCAACAGATTCGATACGAGGTTAACAGAGAGAGGAGTGAAGAGTGAAGATGAGGCTCAACCTCAGACGACGAGGAAACCGTGATGCCCTTAACAGAAGTCTGCCCAGAAGAAGGATAGGTTGGATGAACAAAGAGAATATATCCTCCCTGGGAGGGGTTTGAGGAACACGAAAGCCTAAACATCTAATGGACAGCTAGAAGAGCAAGGATGGGACTTCCCTGATGGTCCAGTGGTTAAGAATCTGCCGCCAATGCAGGAAACAAGGGTTCAACCCCTGGTCCAGGAACTAAAAATCCCACATGTCATGGGACAACCAAGCTCTTGCACCACAACTCCTGAGCCCATGCTCCTAAACAGGAGAAGCCACCAGTGAGAAGCCGGGGCACCATATCTAGAGAGGAGCCCCTGCACACTGCAACTAGAGAAAGCCCGGATGCAGCAATGAAGACCCAATGGAGCCCAAAATAAATTAAATAAATTAGAAAAAAATTTAAAGGATGAAGTTTCCATGAAGATCATGTCCGTCTTGTCATATGTCCAGTGCCTGTGGCAAGACCTGGCATATGGTCAATGAACACTTTCTGAATGAATGCATGAATGGATGCCGGGCCAGAATTCAGACAAGAAGTTGAGGCTGGAAATGACTATTTTAGAGTCTTCTTATATAGATCCATTAGCTGAAAGCACACAACTTAACGGGGCAGCCCAAGCAGAGAGTGAAGAGGCAGAGAGGAAAGGAGGTTCAAGGAAAGATCTTCCTGGGGAAGATGCTGAGAGATGCCGTAGGTCTTTATACCAGGGTTGGTAAGAGGGGAAAGCAGAATCAGCAAGGTGAATGTACACCAGAGAGATTATCAGAAAGTGGGTCTTCTATTCTGAGCCTGAGAACCGTTGTATCAGCCTTCTGAGAAGCTGCAGCTCGGAATCCTAGAAGGAAGGATGAGGGCCCGCTGGCACCTGAACAAGAAAAGAGATGCAGAAAAAGCAACAGAGTGAAAACCTCCCTGGCTTGTTAAATCCTGCTGGAAGCCAAAGAAATTCCAGCAGTTTCCAGGAAACTGCTGGGAGGAGGAATTGCCCTCCCCAAGACAGCGTGACAACCATGTCCCAGTAAGGCCAAGACACCTTGCCAGGGTGTCCTGCAGCAGGACGGCCAGCAGCGATGAAGCCAGTCTGCCACCAAGTATCTACCCCCCTTGTCTCACTCGGTCCCTCCCAGTGATGCCAAAGATTCCCACATTCCCCCTGGGTCTGAGCTGCTTGCAACAAAGTGAAAGTATTGGCCAAATACTGTTGGCCAAAACCTTTGGTAGGATATTACAGAAAAACCCACATGAAAATTTCGGCCAACCTGGTAATTTCCCACTCGCAACTATGATCTTTGCTAATCTTGCTTGGTCTTTCTTGACTGACTTTGCTCATAATTGACTCATCTCCTTGCTGTCTTTCCTGGGTTACCCCCAAGTTATTGGAGGTAGAAGGAATTTCACCCTGCTGTAACAGGGCTTGAAATTGATCTTCAGAAAACAATGCTGTTATTTCTTTTTAATTAATTGTCATGGATGCTCTCATGTTTCTTTAGAAGGAAGGAAGAAAAATCCTTCCTGGCTCCATTGGAAGAGAGGGAGGGAGACATAAAATATTCAAGTCCAAAAATTTTCTTGAAAAAACAAAACAAAAGACTGTTTTGACCTTTACCCCAGACACAATCCCTGCTTTCAGGTCCCAGAACATGGTTGTTGTTGATCAGTCACTCAGTCATGTCTGACTCTTCATGACCCTATGAACTGCAGCACGCCAAGCTTCCCTGTCCACCGCCAACACCCGGAGCTTACTCAAACTCCTGTCCATCGAGCTGGTGATGCCATTCAACCATCTCATCCTCTGTTGTCCCCTTCTCCTCCTGACTTCAATCTGTCCCAGCATCAGGGTCTTTTCTAATGAGTCAGCTCTTTGCATTAGGTGGACAAAGTATTGGAGCTTCAGCTTCAGCATCCATCCTTCCAATGAATATTCAGCACTGATTTCCTTAAGGATTGACTGGTTTGATCTCCTTGCAGTCCAAGGGACTCTCAAGAGCCTTCTCCAACACCACAGTTCAAAAGCATCAATTCTTCTGCACTCAGCTTTCTTTATGGTCCAACTCTCACATCCATACATGAGCATGAGGTCTTAGTAAATGTTTTGTCAAGCAAATTCATGCAGAGGGCATTCACTCACAGACAATGCTTATTATGGGTGAAATACAAAGATTTCAGATTTGAAGGTCAAAAACTATTCTTCCAGCTGGATGTTCTATCTCTTGGAGCGAAGTCACTGTTCTCACCAAGCCAAACACCCAAAGTCATTACTGACATTCCTCCTGCTTCTTCATTTAGTTGCTCACCAAGCTATTGGTTTTTACTCCACAAATTCCTTCCAGATCTGCCCTCATTCCCGTATCCCCACTGTCACTGCCTTCCTTTAAGGTTTATCATCTGGAGCTAGATAGCATCATTACAATAATTGTGTCTCTCCTGGTTCTAGCCAGGAGGAATTTATTCTAGTAACTATACCCAATACATTTGCTAGTTATCTTTGTCAAATACAGTTAGATGATTATTCTCATATATAAAAAACCTCCTGGAATCACATTTTTTCCCAGAATAAACTGTAAACTCCTTACAGAACTTTCCAGTCTCACCCCCCAGCTGCTTCTGCCATTTCAGTCTGTGTCCCAACCACTCTGAGCTATTCATTTTTCCTCAAATGCATCTGATGCTACAATGTTTGTGTATATTTCCTTTCCTTTCTCTCTTTTGCTTGAAGAGAATTTTATCTTCTAGAATCCACTTGCCAGTCTTCCTGAGCCTCAGACTTGGTCTCACTCACCCTAACTCCACTCTGCTTATGTCTTAAGTGTTGAAGCAAGTGATCCATCATCCTTTGTCCTTTGGGGAGACCAAAGACATCTCTTGTATCTTGTAAGAGAGGACACAGTCCTTCTTGACGGAGTCTGTCTCCACTATTTCTTTCCTGAAATGCTCCCAGAGTGGAAAAGATAAGCAGTATTGTGTCCATTAGATATGTGGAAGGAGACAGTCTCAGGCAGGAGTTGTCTCAGCAAGGCAAGATGTAGAAAGTAGCACAGAAGTGCTGTCTCTGTACCTTCTTGACTCATTCACCAAGCATATCTACAAGGAACCACATAGTACCTAAGAGTTTTTCTTACTCAGAATTCCAAGGAAAACAAAAAACAAAAAAACAGCTCTCAGTGGGAGCCTAGGATGATCTCCTCTGTCCCGCCAGCCAGCAAGCCTGGTGATTCCTTCTAGAAAGTTGTACGCTGTGACGTCCTGTGAGTGTGTTCAGTCTGTCAGTCATGTTCCGCTCTCTTGCCACCCCGTGGACTGTAGCCTGTCCATGGGATTTCCCAGGCAAGAATGGTGAAGTGGTTTGCCACTTCCTGCTCCAGAAGATCTTTTTGATCCAGGGATTGAAACTGCTTCTCCTGCACTGGCAGGCGGGTTCTTTTACTACTGTGCCACCTGGGAAGCCCATAATAGTCATTAGCCATATCCAAAGAGGCAGAGAAAAGACTTTTAGTCATTTAAGATCTGGGACTTCCCTGGTGGCGCAGACAGTAAAGAATCCACCTGCAAAGCAGGATACCTGGGTTCAGTCCTTGGATTGGGATGATTCCCTGGAGAAGGGAGAAAACCCACTCTGGTTTTCTGGCCTGAAGTATTCCATGGACAGAGGAGCCTGGCAGGCTACAGCCCATGGGGTCGCAAACAGTTGGACATGACTGAGTGACTTTCACTTTCTTCACACTCAATTAGAAATAAAGATGTAAATCTGGAATTGCAAACTCATATACCTACATAGCCCCATCACCACACATATACAGAGATACACACCTGTGTTATGACCAAGCTGAGGGGAGATCTCAGGTCCAGTCCAAAGGGAGCTACCACCACTCAGTTCAGCTCCTCTTCTGTCCCTCCCGGGAGAGCTGGCCTGCTATCACAAGACTACATGCCTCTGGTGGCTCAGATGCTAAAGAATCTGCCTGCAATGCAGGAGACCCCAGTTCGACCCCTGGGTCAGGAAGATCCCCTGGATAAGGGAATGGCTCCCCACTCCAGTATTCCTGTCTGGAGAATTCCATGGGCGGAGGAGACTGGCAGAACTACAGTCCCTGGGGTTGCAAGGCATCGGACATGACTGAGTGACTAACACACACAAAGACCAATTAGAAATCTAGATTTGTATGTAAAGCTTCTTAATTTTATAAAATTTGAAAATAATATTTTAAAAAGTTAATCTTAGGGGAACTGAAACAATCCATGTTGTTAGATTAGGTCCATGAGCCCTCAGATCTCTCTAGTCTGTTCCCCCTCCTTCTCCAAACAAAACATCCTAATATTCAACACCGATGCTTCCAACCTAACTAATAGAAATACACTAAGGTCTCCGACTTACAGCTGAAACAGAGGCTAGAAAGCAGACCCACTAATGTTGAAAGGAATGTTCTGAAGGAATCGCTGAGCCTTGTTCCAGCTGTCAGAATGAGGCTCACGTATTAAGCATTCTGAGGACCTCACAAGACAACTTATAATTAAGAGCTAAATTATATATGACCAGCTGGCAAACTGAGTATGTTGGGCCATAAAACAATGATCAGTCAGATCAATTTAAGAAAGCGAGATTGCTTCATTGTCAACCCTAAAGCTGCATCTTATCTGAGCCTTCTTGACCATTTCCTACCCCCCAGGTGGTATTCTTTCCTTGATTCTTTGAAATGAGCCATGTACTCCTTCCTAAAGTACCTCAGAGGAAGCACTGAAAATCTGGGGGCTCCTCACACCCATCCTTTCCATTCCCTCTTTGAGTGGGATGTGCAAATTTGCTTCTCCTTGGAACAGCATCTTGTACATATGGCATGTTCTTGGAGGAGATGTGCCTGCATCTCGGGGAACTCACTTGGGGCCAGGCTGGCACTAGCATATGGCCTTCCCTATCAGAACTGGAGCAGCAGGGCGAGACTTCGGGTCAGCAGTCAATAGCATCTCAAATGTGGCTACTATTGTGTGTACATGAAAACGAGGATGGATTTGGATGTATTTAACCCTGATTTTTCTGTTACTCTGCTGAAATGTGAAATACTGGGAGAGATCTGAAGTTTTCCATGTTATATATAAACCTTTCTGGGAAATTAAAAGCATCTCTCTGCTGCTGCTGCTGCTGCTAAGTCGCTTCAGTCGTGTCCGACTCTGTGCGACCCCATAGATGGCAGCCCACCAGGCTCCCTCGTCCCTGGGATTCTCCAGGCAAGAACACTGGAGTGGATTGCCATTTCCTTCTCCAATGGGTGAAAGTGAAAAGTGAAAGTGAAGTCGCTCAGTCGTGTCCGACTCCCAGCGACCCCATAGATGGCAGCCCACCAGGCTCCCCCGTCCCTGGGATTCTCCAGGCAAGAACACTGGAGAGTGGGTTGCCATTTCCTTCTCCAATGGGTGAAAGTGAAAAGTGAAAGTGAAGTCACTCAGTCATGTCTGACTCTTCACAACCCCATGGACTGCAGCCTACTGTTCCCTCCATCCATGGGATTCTCCAGGCAAGAGTACTGGAGTGGGGTGCCATTGCCTTCTCCGATGTCTCTACATACCCCCAACTCTATTGGCTGCCCAGCACCCATTCAATTGTCTTTTGATAATATTACCCTGATTTCCTTTTGGAACAATTATCTCTTCCCCACTGTCTTAGGGACTATTTTTTCCAAATGTTTTATCTTACCCTAGTCAGAGTGAAATACTGTGTCATTTCTTCACTGGTTCATTTCACAAATACTCACTGAGCATCTACTTTGTTTCAAGCACTGTCCTTGGTGCTGAAAATATGGATTCATAATTAATAGTCAGTGTCTTCTCACTTTTCACTTTATGAAGCTTACATGCTAGTGTACAATCTGGTTTCCTTTGACATAAATGGGATTAATTGTCAAGCTCCCTCTACGGAATTAAGATCTTATATAGAATGACACAATAACTAAAAATGATTGGACTCATCTATTCCAATATACCTCCAATAAAACACTCTTGTTTTTGTTTGCTAGTATTGATTTTTACTGCTTGTAAGCAAAGAGGCTGCACTAACGTTGGAGCTGCTTCTCAGTCCACCTGGCCACTAAGTTGCCTTAGGTACATCTTACCAAAATCTGGAGTTTGTTTTTTTTTTAATCATTTTGATAAAGATGATAAAACAAATTAGTTGAAAATAACTAAAGCTGGACTTCCCTGGTTGTCCAGTTGTTAAGAATCTGCCTCAAAATGCAAGGGGCATTGGTTCAATTCCTGGTCTGGGAAGATCCCATATGCCACGGGGGAACTAAGCTCGTGGGAAACAATTACTGAGCTCAAACTCTAGAGCCTCAACTACTGAGCCCCCTGCACCTAGAGCCTGTGCTCTGCAACAAGAGAAGCCACTGCAATGAGAAGCCCGTGCACCACAACCAAGAGAAGCCCCCACTCACCACCACTAGAGAAAGCCCACGTGAAGCAACAAAGACTCA
This sequence comes from Oryx dammah, assembly GCF_014754425.2. Taxonomy (NCBI): domain Eukaryota; kingdom Metazoa; phylum Chordata; class Mammalia; order Artiodactyla; family Bovidae; genus Oryx; species Oryx dammah. Next base: position 180,165,041 of record NW_024070186.1, on the reverse strand, counting down.
CCACAGCCCCCAAAATAAATAAGTCTTTTTAAAAAACTAACTGAATTCATGCTGTAGAGAATATCACATGCAGTTTGACACTCCCCGTCTCTCTCTGTCTTGAATCCCCATAAAAATCAAGGGTATCCAAAGCACAATTTTAATGATAACCATTGGTATCTTCTCACTAGGATATCGATGCTGTCCTTAGGCAGTGGCGGCTAGAAGTATGCATGCCCTAGTTCTTGCCTATCTTGGTTTCTTCCATATTTTAACTTATCCACTTTTCCATCCCTCCGTGACGGGCATTGCTTACTGTTTGGAGCATGCTTTAGGAATTGTTTTTGTATCAGTGTATTATGCATGCTAAGTCTTTTCAGTCGTGTCCCAACTCTTTGTGACTCAATGGGCTACAGTCGAGGCTCCTCTGTCCATGGGATTCTCCAGGCAAGAATATTGGAGTGGGTTGCCATTGGCTCCTTCAGGGAAGCTTCCCAACCCAGGGATTGATCTGTTTCTTACGTCCCCTGCATTGGCAGATAGGTTCTTTACCGCTAGCGCCACCTGGGAAGCCCTCTTGGGTCAGTGCAAACATCCTAATGGCTTGTCTTTCCTTCTCTCTGTATAGTGTGGCTTCATGGGAGTCATGAAGGGAAAGTGAGTCTCTGAGATGTGCCACTAATGCAGCCTGTCTCTTTCTAAGCTGAACTGCTACACGGCAGCAGAACACAGAACTTGCTTTGGTTACTTTCAGAGTCTAAGCAGATAATGAAAACAAATAAATATAGAAAGACATAGGGCACTCTAAGGTGGTGGGAGCCTGGGTATCAGAGTATGTGCCTTGCCTTATAGAACCAGCCGCCTCTCAGCTGTTGCCATACAGAAATGCGGGGTCAGAATTGCCAGATCTTCCCAATCTTAACAAAATATTTATCTATTCATTCATTTATCTATTTTTGGTTGCTCTGGGTCTTGGTTATTGCATGGGAGCTTTCTCCAGTTGTGGTGAGGGGCGGCTACTCTCTATTTGTGGCGCATGGGCTTCTCATTGCAGTAGCTTCTCTTGCTGCCAAGCATGGGTTCTAGAGCATGCCAGCTTCAATGGCTCCTGCACGTGGGCTCAGCGGTTGTGGCTCATGGACTCCAGAGCACAGGCTCGATAGTTGTGGTGCATAGGCTTAGCTGCCCTGAGGCATGTGTGATACTCCAAGACCAGGGATCAAATTGATGTCCCCTGCACTGCAAGGCAGATTCTTAACCACTGGACCACCGGGGAAACCCAGGTCTTCCCATTGTTCAAGAGAAGTCTTGAAATCTGTCCTTGTGGGTAAATCCAATTTTTGGATTTTGATGATTAACTAAATGGGAATTAATGCTTGAAGCCCAAACAAGACATGTTTGTGGATAGATTTTAGTCTAGGCACTCGGTTTTCAGCTCTGGATCTTTCTTCATCTCTACAATGCTTCCCATAATATATCAGTTTCCTGTGCTTCTGGCTACTTTAAACTTTATGCTTTGTTCTTCCTTATTCTCTTGCCTTGAATTTTACTCCACTTGACAACCTTATTGATAACCTTATTCCAGACCACTTGCTTTATGATGTTGCTCTAGGAATTACCCCACACTCTGATCCTTAGTTGCCCTTTGACTTCATTCCAAGCCTGAGGGTGGTTGGCCAAGCCTTCCAGCCTCTGGCCTCTGCTTGAATGCTCTCCATGACAGGGAATTTACTACTGCCCATCAGCAGATTGCATCATATGAAGCCATATAATGTAATGGAAAGCCTGCAGATTTTGGAGTAAAATAAATACAAGTTCATCCCAGCTTGGTTACTTAGCCTGGGCAAGCCACTTTAATCTGTTAAACAAATACTCATTTGAGAAATTAAATGTGATGACATTGGGCAGCATGGTGTCCCTTTCACATAGGAAATGTGAGGATCATAGCAGTGGTTTCCAATCTATCATTTCCTGTCCATTGGTCTTGGGAATGCCCTTCTGAGTATATGTCAAATCTCACTGTCACATTGTGGTCTTTCAGAAGTAAGACCCATGTTCCTATCTCCCCGTGTGTTTTCTAGACTCGATGGAATTGATAACTTCAAGTGTAGAGAGATCCCATATGGACGTTAACCCCAGTCATACCTGGATTTCAGACAAGACGGGGAGATGTTTATGCAGTCATGATTATTTGGAGAGACAGCAATGAGCAGCCCTGATGAGAGCTCTTGGTTCCTTCCCCAGGAATTGAACCTGGGTTGCCGGGAGGAAAACCAGGAATCCTAGACCACCAGGGGCTAGAGGCTAGAAAATTTCCCGTGGCTGTCGCCCCCATTGAAAGCAAGAAGGTTTCAAAGAGGCAAAAACTGTAAAAACAGGCACAAAACTTCTTATTAAAGACAGCACGATGTGTGGGAGAGCACAGAGAGAAGCAGTGTATCTGTGTAAGTCAGAATCGAGGCAGAGAGACACACCCAGTGAGAAAGTGTACGGGCACCCTCTATACAGAGGAGGAGCGATTTAAATCACTACTATAGGACGTCCTTCCGGGTCTTTGTTTACCTTTGGCCAATTATCTTGTTTCTTTCTTCTCTCCTAACTGCTCCTAGGACCCTCCCCAAGATGCGAGCATGACTTCTAGATGAACCCCACCCAAGAGCCCTGTGGGTTCATATCCACACCTATTATGGGGTAGCACCCCCTCCATTTTTGACCCCCTAAAAGGCTTCCTGAGCATGTGCAGACAGGAAAGGTCTTCCTTGACCTTAGGAGTAGTCATCTGATCTCTTTACTTCAGCAGAGCTCAGGTTCTGCCATTAGCTTTGTCCTTGGAGTATCTGGGTGAGAACAAAGCTTGAATTTTACTCCAGTTGACAAACACCAGCTGTCCAGCCCAGGGGCCCATCTATCTCCTACCTCAGTGATAGACAGGGCCTTCTGGAAACCTGTGTGGGGGACGGAGGATCTACCAGGGGAAGGGGTCATCTCAGGAAGAGGTTCTCAGTGGAGGGGGTTTCATTCAGTTCCAATGCTCCAATTTGAAAGGCAGTAAAGGTCTTTCTCAGCACTGGGATTTGTGTCCACAGCACCTGTGGACACATGCCCAGCTGAAGGCTGTGCATCAGCAAATGAGCACAAGAAGAACAAAAGGAAAAAAGCTGCTCTGATTCTGTAAAACACAGGGACCCAGGGCAGGATGGTTTGGAAGCTCATGAGACTAACTGGACCGTGAGGGTGAGAGAGTCTTCTCATTGACACAACCTTTGCTTCTCACCACCGCCATCCCCAGTAGACAAATCCCTCTCAGGGTTAAAGGAATACTGGCTTATGCAGCGCTTTACACACGAGACTTGCAATAATTGCTATTATTCGGTGTGATGGCGTGTGGCTTATAACGTCTGTGACTTGACAATCAAGTAATGAGCTATTGATGAAGGAAATGAGCCTGATGACAGCTGGGGCTGGAGACCATTAATGTATGAACCTTTTCCTGCTGATATTATCACCTGGGACCCTTTGATAATAGCTAATAATTATAATCACATTTATTGAGACGTTACTCTGTTCAGAGAGTGCTTTATATGGGTTATCCCATGTAAGCCTCACAACAACTCTATGGGAAAATTGTTATTACTGTTCTTATTTACAGATCAGGAATCTGGGCAGATGAAAACAACACACTTCCACTCAGTGTTTGGAAATGCGGGCTTCCCAACGTCTAGAGAGTTTAAGAGACACAAGTAGAGAAGTAACAAGAGTGTAATAGGGAAGAAAAATCTAACACCACATTAGATCTTTTTCTTTTACTTTAATCTTCTTATTCTATTGCTTTTGCTTTGAGTTAAGAACGCTGCCTATAACTTGAGATATACAGGATAGTCCATTCTCAAGGCTCTGATCTTTAAGGGCATAACACTTCTCCATTCATAGAGAGATAAAAAGTTGTAGAACAGAACAACACTTGTCTTGCTGGAGGTTTACAGGAACATCATGAACTGACCTACCTGAACAGGTGCAGGAACAAAAGATTCCTGCCGCAAGAAGTTTGCAACAAACAACTACACCCCTCCCCATTTTAGTATAAAAGAAGCCTGAATTCTGACTGAGGTAAGACGGTTCTCTAGGACGTCCACCTGCCATCTTCTCAGTCTGCTGTCTCTTCAAATACAGTTGTTATTCCTTGCCCCAACAACTCATCCATCTCCCAACTTATTGGCCAGTCTTGTGTTGAGAAGAACAAGTTTGGACTCAGTAGCAAGAGTACACATGGTCCACCGAGCTCTGCTTGCCCTCAAGGAGGGCTGATGTTCAGACTGGGCAGAGATGGGCTGGAAGCATCCTAGGTGAGGATTCCATAGAGATGGAATCCTCTGCTTGACTCTGCTTTCCTATGATAATAGTGAAAGGGCAGTGTCCATGCCTTTCAGATATTAATGTGCTTGTGAATCAGATGGGGATCCTATTACAATGCAGACTCTGAGTCGGATCTGGGGTGAGGGCCAAGATTCTGCTAAGCTTAAAATCCCCTAGGGGATGCAAATTCTGCAGGTCCACAGATCACATCGTGGGTAGCAAGGATCTAGGCAACTCTGAAACAATGGAGCCTGTGGTTAAAGAACTGACCTTGTGGGGAAGGAGTAGCCTAGTTCTGGTCTCAACTTATTCTGCCACTGCGCTAATTCAAACCTGCCAAATCAACTCATTGCTATATTAAAAGAGGGGGCAGTCACAAGGAAATGAGGCCCCACAACCACTCACATGGATCTCTCCTTAGATCCCCAAATGAAGTTAAAATGCTTTGCCATTACACAACTTTAAAAAATTGCACATTCAATGTAGCAAAACCACAAAGTTAATAAAGCTAATTTTTTAACGTCAGTTTAATGTGATGGTAATATGTTTAATATTGTAGTAAATCAGCACCTATTAGTGAACAGGATATAAATTACTATAGACAAGTTTCTTTTGCTTTTAGCAGTGTCCCTCTGATTTTTAGTGTGAAATAACTGCAAAATTTATTTTTGTAAAGCTCATGATGATGCTATGTGACCTTCATTTGATTCAAAATTATATTTCACCTGTTATGCTTACCTCTCTCATTTTTGCATTAACCTGTGACAATGAAAGTCATATGTTATTGCCTTCATGATGACAAATCAAAATTTTCTTTTAATAACATTAGAAGCCAAAGTCTTCTCTCATCAAAATGTCTTTGGATTGCAAAAAGGAATCTTTGCTTTTATTCCTGACAAAACAGTTCTAAAGGAATTCAAAAACCAGAAGATGCAAAATGATGTCATCTTGTTTGTTTGTTAATTTTTAAGTTTTTTTTAAAAAACGTTTATTTTTTTATTTCATCAAAACAGTATATTTTTACTTCCTACTTCCTCATGTGAGAATATAGATAGAGTAACAGTTCTGTTTCCATCTCTATTTCCCCAACTTCTTCTGAATTGTTACTTTTATAATGTCATATTTACAGTGCTTACATGTAGTTCTACAATGGTGATTAGTCCTCTGAACTTTATCAGTAGATTGATTCTGAAAGTTAAAAATCAATAGTGATTTCATTATCATGACTGTTTAAACGTAGCTCACTACACAACATTTCTATGATTAAATCTTCTTTCTTGTATGACTTTTCATCTGGAGTTCAATTTTTTGGGAACTAATTACTTTCGGCATATTTTAAATTTTGTTCAGTCTCTTCCACAAATTTGGTATTCTATCAAGTCCTCCTGTTTCCCTGGAGAACACCCCCTGAGCCTCACGTGTCTGATAATGTCTTTATTTTACCATTTTATTTATTGACACTTTAGTTATGTACTGTATCCTAAACTGAAATGGTTTTCCCTCCAAAAGTCAAAAGTTCCTAATGTCTCGAGTTGTTGGTGAGTAGTATAAAGCTGCCTTTTTGGTTTTGTTTTGAATTTGCTCATTACTTCATTGCTACTCTTCCTTATCATTCATCTCTTGGTCAGATATTCAGGGCTCCTGCGCTGATCTGAGGAGTTTTGGTTGTTTTGGTTTTTTTTTTTAATTTTCCATCTCTGTGTTTTCCCATTCTACTTCTGAGATATTTCCCAGATCATTTTTCCAACTTTTCGATTGAATTATTTTCTACTCTGACCAATATATCTTTACTATCTGGGAGAAAATGTCTCAGTCTGTGTTTATTCCATTTTCTTGGTATGTGTTTATTCCACTTTCTTGGTATGGGTTTATCCCTAACCCTATGCCTCTTTTAGTATTTTCTTAAATCTCTCTGAGGATGTACCTAGAGTCTGGGTATGCTCCCTCCTGTTCTTTGCAAGATTCCTCTTCCCTCCAGAATCATGTTGTGTATCTGCCCATTTTAATGTGGGAAGGTCTCTCATTTGAAGACTTTGAGCTCTGTAAGCTCAAGAACAAGTCAGTTAAACTCAATGAGGGCCCTGTGGCATGAATGGACCTTGCTCATTTCGCCAGTTTGCTCTAAGTGAGATCAGGAGGCAAGTAAATCCTAACCTGGTGAGTCACTAAATGATCAAATGTAAAGGCCATTTCTCTGGAGCTTTCCAGTTTCTCCAGATGAGAATACTCCTTTTTAGATGGGGAACACATGTGTACCTGTGGCAGATTCAGGTTGATGTGTGGCAAAACCAATACAATATTGTAAAGTAATTAACCTCCAATTAAAATAAATAAATTTATATTTTAAAAAATAATTTTAAAAGTATTGGAATAGAAGCCAAGTTTCCAAGAATTGTGTCTTCCAGAGTGAAGTGGATTTCACTGTTTCATATATAGACTTTTTTTAATGAACTTTTACATTTTATATTGGGGCATAGTCGATTGGGCAGTTTCCTAGGTGGCTCAGTAGTAAAGAACCCGTCTGCAATGCAGGAGATGCAGGAGGCGAGGGTTCAGTCCCCAGGTTGGGAAGATCCCTTGGAAAACGAAAAGGCAATCCACTCCAGTATTCTTGCCTGGAGAATCCCACGGACAGAGGAGCCTGGCAGAGTACAGTCCATAGGGTCACAAAGAGTTGGACACGACTGAAGTGACTGGTCACGCATGCATAGTCGATTAACAATGTTGGGATGGTTTCAGGTGAACAACCAAGGGACTCAGCCATGCACATACAAGTATCCATTCTCCCCCAAATGCCCCTCTCATCCAGGCTGCCACGTAACATTGAACAGAGTTCCATGTGCTGTACAGTAGGTCCTTGATGGTTACCCATTTCAGGAGTCACCTTGTTTACTACTCTACGATGGTAATCTTTCAGTTCAGTTCAGTCACTCAGTCGTGTCCAACTCTCTGCAACCCCATGAATCACAGCATGCCAGGTCTCCCTGTCCATCACCAACTCCTGGAGTTCACTCAGACCCACGTACATTGAGTCAGTGATGCCATCCAGCCATCTCATCCACTGTCGTCCCCTTCTCCTCCTGCCCCAAATCCCTTCCAGCATCAAAGTCTTTTCCAATGAGTCAACTCTTCGCATGAGGTGGCCAAAGTACTGGAGTTTCAGCTTCAGCATCATTCCTTCCAAAGAAATCCCAGGGCTGATCTCCTTCAGAATGGACTGGTTAGATCTCCTTGCAGTCCAAGGAACCCTCAAGAGTCTTCTCCAACACCACAGTTCAAAAGCATCAATTCTTCGGCGCTCAGCCTTCTTCACAGTCCAACTCTCACATCCATACATGACCACAGGAAAAACCATAGCCTTGACTAGACGGACCTTAGTCGGCAAAGTAACGTCTCTGTTTTTGAATATGCTATTTAGGTTGGTCATAATTTTTCTTCCAAGGAGTAAGCGTCTTTTAATTTCATGGCTGCAATCACCATCTGCAGAGATTTTGGAGCCCAGAAAAATAAAGTCTGACACTGTTTCCACTGTTTCCCCATCTATTTCTCAGGAAGTGATGGGACCAGATGCCATAATCTTAGTTTTCTGAATGTTGAGGTTTAAGCCAACTTTTTCACTCTCCTCTTTGACTTTCATCAAAAGGCTTTTGAGTTCCTCTTCACTTTCTGCCATAAGGGTGGTGTTATCTGCATATCTGAGGTTATTGATATTTCTCCCAGCAATCTTGATTCCAGCTTGTGTTTCTTCCAGTCCAGCGTTTCTCATGATGTACTCTGCATGTAAGTTAAATAAGCAGGGTGACAATATACAGCCTTGATGTACTCCTTTTCCTATTTGGAACCAGTCTGTTGTTTCATGGCCAGTTCTAACTGTTGCTTCCTGACCTGCATAAAGGTTTCTCAAGAGGCAGGTCAGGTGGTCTGGTATTCCCATTTCTCTCAGAATTTTCCACAGTTTATTGTGATCCACACAGTCAAAGGCTTTGGCATAGTCAATAAAGCAGAAATAGATGCTTTTCTGGAACTCTCTTGCTTTTTCCATGATCCAGCAGATGTTGGCAATTGGATCTCTGGTTCTTCTGCCTTTTCTAAAACCAGCTTGAACATCAAGGAGTTCACGGTTCACGTATTGCTGAAGCCTGGCTTGGAGAATTTTGAGCATTATTTTACTAGCGTGTGAGTTGAGTGCAATTGTGCGGTAGTTTGAGCATTCTTTGGCATTGCCTTTCTTTGGGATTGGAATGAAAACTGACCTTTTCCAGTCCTGTGGCCACTGCTGAGTTTTCCAAATTTGCTGGCATATTGAGTGCAGCACTTTCACAGCATCATCTTTCAGGGTTTGAAATAGCTCTACTGGAATTCCATCACCTCCACTAGCTTTGTTCATAGTGATGCTTTCTAAGGCCTACTTGACTTCCCATTCCAGAATGTCTGGCTCTAGGTGAGTGATCACACCATTGTGATTATCTGGGTCATGAAGATCTTTTTTGTATAGTTCTTCTGTGTATTCTTGCCACCTCTTCTTAATATCTTCTGCTTCTGTTAGGTCCATACCATTTCTGTCCTTTACTGAGCCCATCTTTGCATGAAATGTTCCCTTGGTATCTCTAATTTTCTTGACGAGATCTCTAGTCTTTCCCATTCTGTTGTTTTCCTCTATTTCTTTGCATTGATCGCTGAGGAAGGCTTTCTTATCTCTCCTTGCTATTCTTTGGAACTCTGCATTCAGAGGCTTATATCTTTCCTTTTTTCCTTTGCTTTTCGCCTCTATTCTTTTCACAGTTACCCTCTTTTATACCTGATATTTCATAGTTCAGAGACCCTTAAATATGTGGAAGGACATACTGGCTCCCTCCTCATTTAAATCTCCTTCCTCTGCTTATGCTGGGCTGTGGCTTTCTGGATTCTCCTTCACCGGTTTTCAATTCTTCATATCTTATCCATCTTCCAGAAATTATATGAAATCATTCTTCTGATGATTCTCTTTTATATTCTCTTATCATTGAATATTGAGCTGTTATTTTCATTCCTATAGTAACATTTTATGGAGGTATTTGGGAGAGGGAATTTTGTCAAACAGTCAACTTCAACCAGAAGTCATTATTCTTCCGTTGACATCAGAAATGCCAGTCTACTAGCAGCCTGATCTGCTTCCCTAGATCGTTAAAGGTAGGTGCTTCCTTTAACTGGCACCAGTGATTACTTGGTGTCAATGAAATTATAAACCACATGCAAAGACAGTACTTGATCATAAGAGTATGTGTCAGTTAAGATGGTATTTCCCTAAGTAGTAACTGGCCTCAGCTCAATGTGTTTAAACAATAAGAAAATGTATTATCTCATATATCATTAAGTCAGGGGGAGGCAAGACCCATAGTAAGTAAAATCAGGACTCTGTTTCCTTTTGATATTTTGTTGGCTGCTTTTCTCTGTATGTGGACTCACATTAGCTTCCACATGGTGACAAAATGGCTTCCTGCACATACACAAGGTGATTTCAGGCATGAACACAAGATGACTTCCTATATGTGCAGAAGGTGGCTTCCTTCATGGACACTACAGGCAACGAGGGAGATTGCTTTCCCTCTTTTGAATCCAGTGAATGAGAGAGGAGAGAAAAAAAACCTACCCCAACCACAAAAGAGAAAAGTCATCCTGGCAATCTTAAGCCTACCCTACACTGTGAAGTCACCAGGAATGCTAGTTTACTTAAATCTGTGTTTCTGAAACAAATAATTGCAAGAGAAATAGAATTGCCATGATTTGCAAAAAGAAACCAGAATCCGCTTTGAGAACGTGGGCTGAGGGAGACATGGGCAGACCTGAAGGGAAGATGGGGCTTTGAAAAAGATGGCTGGGAAATAGGACACATGATGGTTCCATAACAGGGCCCACCATTGGTGGAGAACCGAGGACGTGCTTACACTTTAAATTATTAGTGACAGATGACAATGTACCATTTAAGTATCCTCAGAGAGAACCCTCAGGCACCCGGCAACACATTTATGAAATGCCTTATAACCCTCATCACACCACACTTTCTCCAAGGAGCAGGTCTTTCCATCAGTCACTGCCTCCATGCTCCCTACAGCAAGTAGACTCAATGTGCCCTCTGAAATGAAAGTTGCCTGGGGGGTCTTTTTTTAAAAGTATTGACTGATTTATTTATTTTGGCTCTGCTGGATTCTCACTGTTATGTCTGCTCTCTGTAGTCATGGAGAGCAGGGCTACTCTCTAGTTGTGCTATGTGGGTTTCTCATTGCGGTGTCTTCTCTTGTTACTTAGCATGGGCTGTAGAGCATACGGCCTTCAGTAGTCGCTGCACTTGGACTCAGTGTTGCAGCTCACGGACTCCAGGGTGCAGGCTCAGTAGTTGGGGCTCGTGGGCTTAGGTGCCACACAGCATGTGGGATCTTCCCGGACCAAGGATTGAACTAGTGTCCTTTGCACTGGCAGGCTGATTCTTAACCACTGGAACACCATAGAAGCCCTGTCTGGAGGATCTTGATTGCTGATACTGAGAGGAGAATCCCCATCAGAGTTTTGAGTCAGCTTTCTGGGAGGTAAAGCCATGATGCTGTCCCAATCCTAGAGACATTTAAAAAAGAGTGACCATTATTACTATTCTCCAACACTACCATTCCTTTCTACTGCCTGACTTCAATTTATAGCTCATGCTCAGTTCTTGATCACGCTGCTCTCTGCCTCCACCTCCTATATTAATACTGTGTGTGGGAGTGATTCATCGTCCAATGTATTACAAAAGTATCAACCGCGCTAGGTTCATCCAGGCAACATTAAAGTTCAATTAAAACAGAAAGTTGCAGAGTAAGTGAATGTTATCTTACCTAGGCCCAAGAATAATTTCTCAGACTTTGAAAGCCCAAGTTCTGTTAGTAAAATCAGAAAAAAAATTATGTAACTTGGGAAAGCTGAGCAGGTCAAATTTGAGTGACTTTGCTTTTACTCATGGATTTACTCCACACGTGTTCCTACATGTCTCCTATGAGAAAGCAGCTGGATGAGACCCTTAGGGAGACCCAGATGCTCTCCACCCATACAGTAGTGTCTTAAATTGTTGTTGTTTAGTCACTAAGTCATGTCCAACTCTCTTGCAACACCAGGGACTGTAGCCTGCCAGGCTTCTGTGTCCATGGAATTTCCCAGTCAAGGATACTGGAGTGGGTTGCCATTTCCTTCTCCAGGGGATCTTCCCGACCTAGGGATCGAACCCACATCTCCTGCATTGTAGGTGGATTCTTTACCCACTGGGCCACCAGGGAAACCTCAGTGTCTTAAATAAAGTTCCTCAAAGACACAGACTACTGAGATGGAGGTCTATTAGAGGTGCTCTTGGAATTAGCACCTGTGAAACAGTGAGTGAAGCAAAATTGACAAAAAGAAGAAATTGAACAACAATGCAATTGCAGCAAAGGACTGAGCTCATTCCCACAGGGAGCTCTGGATGCTTTTTATCATTATCCTGAATTGAAGCAAGGAAGCCAGCCAGTGCGCTTCATCCACTTGACCAGTCACTGGAATTTCACAGCTCCTGAGGAAAGGCCATAACTTCTGGCAGGGCAGCTCCCTTCAACAGAAAACAATTCTGGCAGAGTGACTCAGCTGTGAGCCATCCCCAGCCAACATTCCCAGAAGCTGAGGAATGAATCCTTTGGTTATGAGGGGAATCTGGGCAGTTGTACCCCAGAGAGTGGAGTTAAAAATATATAGCTTGCCTTCTGGTCAAGGGAGAATTATAAGTTATGTGTCTTAAAGATTTACTGCTATTCCAAACACATGGCAACAAACGACAAAATGTAGAAAGTAATTAGTGAACTTCCTTGATGGTACAGTGGACAGGAGTCCCCCTGCCAATGCAGGGGGTGTGGGTTCAATCTCTGGTCAGGGAAGATTCCACGTGCCATGGAGCAAATTAGCCCATGTGCCACAGCTACTGAGCCCAAGCTCTAGACTCCACGAGCTGCAACTACCGAGCCGGCGTAGCCCAGAGCCTGTGCTCCACAACAAGAGAAGCCACTGCAATGAGAAGCCCGTGCACCAGAACTAGAGAGTTGCCCCTGCTCACTGCAGCCAGAGAAAGACTGCACACAGCAATGAAGACCGGACACAATCAAAGATAAACAAAAAGAATCTTAGGTTTTATAAAAAGTAATTAGTAGAGATGTGCTTTCATATAAGATATAAAAACAAAAATTTTAAGGATGTATTCATATATTTAAAAGTGAAAATGTTAGTCACTCTTTGTGACCCCATGGACTGTAGTCTGCCAGGCTCCTCTGTCCATGGAATTCTCTAGCAAGAATACTGGAGTGGGTAGACATTCCCTTCTCCAGGGGATCTTCCCGACCCAAGGTCTCCTCCATTGCAGCTGGATTGTTTACTGTCTGAGCCACCAGGGAAGCCGACATATATTTGACCAGTTGCCCTAATATGAATGCTCTTCCTGGGCCCAAGATGAGTCTTCATCGCAATGAGATGACTTTCTACAGTAATTAGAGCAAAGTTTCCTTACTTGTATCCTATGAGAGTGAGAGCAAAAAATCAACCTCTCCTATGACCACAAAATTAAAGTCTTAACCTCCAGTCTGTGTCACCCCAATCCAAAACCAGTCAAGAATCATTATCTGTAGAGCAGAAATGGAAGGTACTAAAGGGGATCCTGGAGCAGTCAAAAGGCAGGTGGGGGTTTGGCTCCTGTGAGAAGATGGAGACTAAACATTCCCCACAACAGGAAGGGGACAAGAGCCAAGATTACTGTTTCAGTGCAGGAGATAGATTCTCTTTTCCCACCTCTGAAAGAAAGCTGGGAAAGCTGAGACTTACTACAATGAGAGAGTGAGGCAGTCAGGAGGGAGTAAACACAGCCTCTCTCCAAATTTTAGATAAGCAGCCCAGTGGCTCAGTAGAGGCATCTCTGTTAGTCCAGTATGATCAATATGTACCTTAATTCAACAACAGAAAATCCAGTTCTGGACCAGGGGTTGTGGAGAGCCAGCTGCAAACCTGGAAGCAGAGAGGAGTGAACACAGAGAAAAAGAGAAGGGGAAAAAGCTTTTCACTGCAGATGAGACAATAATACAGAATAGTGAAGTATTTAGTGAGATCGAATATTAAGAAAGAGATCCTATAGAGTCCACAATGAACAATCAACAGAGTGGTGATTAATAAAAATAACAATAAGCAAATAATAGAATAAGCTGAAGTTAATGTTAAAATAATGTTCCAGAGGGTGCTATCAGCATCATGGGGGCATAGGAAGCCCCTCAGTTTTGCCCCGCTCTCTCCCAGACAACAACAAAGATGCAGTGGCCATCCATGGCTGCAAGTATCTTCATGGAGCTGCGAGATTCAGCATCATATAGGACCTGAGAGGAGCCGTACCCACGTGCGTGGGATAACGTGCGGGTAGACCGTGGTCCTGGCTATGGACCTGCTGTGGGCCATGAATTGGCTCCAGCCCCTCTCCGTTGCAGCCCGTGAGCCCCCAGTAAACACCATCTTAGATAATCACCCACAGATGAGAGAGCCTTTGCAAAAGTCTAGGTTTCAAGAGGAGAGGTTCCAGTACTCTGTTGGGGGAAAACAGATGAGATGCGATGCACCATAGTGCATAAGATGAACAGTTTTATTGGTGTACACATACAGACACACATGGACACACACACACACACACATCTGAAACTGCAAGAAAATAAATTTAATTTAGCTTTTCACCATATATACAAAATTAGAAAAAGTCTAAAAATATAAAAGGCAAAGCTATTCAATCTTTTAGGATCAGTATAGAAGAAAGTCTCTCTAGGTAGTGAGGCATTTCTTAACCAATATAGAGAAATTACTAAATATAAAGGAAACTATGAATAAACACAAGTACATTAAAATAAAGTATTTTGTTTACCACATTTCACTAGAGAAATTGGAAAGGTAGGTCGTAACTTGACATTTGTATAAATCTGGATTTTATAGTCACTTGGAAATGGCAATTCTGAGTTTCCAAGGATTATTTTAAAACACTATATGCTCTTAAGCAAGTTCAAGTCTTTTCCTCAAACTGGATTTATACTCTTACTTTTTTCATAATAAGGCTTTGTATTTGTCACCATTAAAAGTCTGAATTTTAAACAGAAAAAAGAATATGTGGGATATATGTGTGTGTGTGTGTGTGAAAGTGAAAGTGTTAATCGCTCAGTCATATCTGACTCTTTGCTATCCCATGAACTGCAGCCAGGCTCCTCTGTCCATGGAATTCTCCAGGCAAGATTACCAGAGTGGTTTGCCATGCTGTTCTCCAGGTGATCTTTCTGGCTCAGGGATTGAACCCAAGTCTCCCGTGCTGCAGGCAGATTCTTTATCCCTGAGCCACCAGGGAAGCCCCGATATAAACTCTGCTGCTGCTGCTAAATCGCTTCAGTCGTGTCCAACTCTGTGCTACCCCATAGACGGCAGCCCACCAGGCTCCCTCATCCCTGGGATTCTCCAGGCAAGAACACTGGAGTGGGTTGCCGTTTCCTTCTCCAATGCATGAAAGTGAAAAGTGAAAGTGAAGTCGCTCAGTCGTGTCCGACTCTAGCGACCCCATGGACTGCAGCCTACCAGGCTCCTCTGTCCATGGGATTTTCCAGGCAAGAGTACTGGAGTGGGGTGCCATTACCTTCTCTGATATAAACTCTAGACTGATATAATTAGCAAGAATTGGTGAATTGAAAGTACTACTAGAGTATTGTAAGATGCAGACAGACAAAAATATTTTTTCATTGAACAATAATTAAGAAACAGAGAATAAATTGATAGTCTCTAAAATACATCTAACAGAAAAATTTTAAGTATAGAATAAAGTGAATAGCAGTTGGACACGACACAGAGTCGGACACGACTGAAGCAACTTAGCAGTAGCAGCAGCAGAAGCGACTTAGCAGCAGCAGCAACAGTGTATGTAAGTCAGGAATATTTAAAAAGACGATGGCTGAGAATTTTCTGGATTTGCTGAAAAATGCACCAAATCCAAGTAAACTATGTGAAAATGAATGTTCATCCAGACACATCGCAGGGAAATTTAAGGACATCAAGAAATATTGGCCTTTAAGTTACCAGAGGAAATAGATTACCCACAAGGGATTGGCAATTACATTGTCAGCAGACTTCTCATCCACAACCCTTAGTGCCAGAAAACAATGAAGTAAGGTATCTTCAGTGCTGACGGGAAAATAACCAAAACCTATAATTTCATATGTGGCTAAATGTAAAGGAAAAATAAAGGTATTTTCAAATATCAATGACTAAATTACGTACTGCCTATGGGTCCTTCCTTTGTAACTCATTCAGTAAAGAATCCGCCTGCAAAGCAGGAGACTTCAGTTCGATCTGTGAGTGGGAAGGATCACCTGGAGGACAGCAATGAACCCTGGTTCAATTCCTGGGTCAGGAAGATCCGCTGGAGAAGGGATAGTCTACCCACTCCAGTATTCTTGGGCTTCCCTGATGGCTCATATGGTAAAGAATCTGCCTGCAGTGTGGGAGACTTGGGTTCGATCCTTGGCTTGGGAAGATCCCCTGAAGAAAGGAACGGCTACCCACTCCAGTATTCTGGCCTGGAGAATTCCATGGACAGAGAAGAGCCTGGCAGGCTACAGACCATGGGGTCACAAAGAGTCAGACACAAATGAGAGATTTTCACTTTCACTTTTTCATAGGCCCTTCTGGGCACTCACAGAAAGATTGTCAAAAGACATAATTCAGGAAGAAAGAGATAATTTTTAAAATTGTTGTTGGAATATAGTTGCTTTACGATGTTGTGTTAGTTTCTGCTGTACAGCGAAGTGAATCAGTTATACACATACATATATCCACTCTTTTGTTTAGATTTCCTCCCCATTTAGGTCACCACAGATCATCGAAGTAGGTTTTCACTAGTCATTTACATAGTAATGTATGTAACGGAGAAGGCAATGGCACCCCACTCCAGTACTCTTGCCTGGAAAATCCCATGGGCGGAGGAGCCTGGTGGGCTGCAGTCCGTGGGGTCGGGAAGAGTCGGGCACGACTGAGGGACTTCACTTTCACTTTTCACTTTCATGCACTGGAGAAGGAAATGGCAACCCACTCCCGTGTTCTTCCCTGGAGAATCCCAGGGATGGGGGAGCCTGGTTGGCTGCTGTCTGTGGGGTCGCACAGAGTTGGACGCAACACAGAGTCGGACACGACTGAAGCAACTAAGCAGTAGCAGCAGCAGAAGTGACTTAGCAGCAGCAGCAACAGTGTATATAAGTCAGTCCCAATTTCCCAATTCGCCCCATTTCTCCCATTCCCCACTTGGTAACCATAAGTTTGTTCTCTACATCTGTGACTCTATTTCTGCTTTGCTAATAAGTTCATCTGTACTGGTTTTCTCAATTCCACATATAAGTGATATTAAATGATATTTGTCTTTCTCTTTCTGACTTCCTTCAGTCTGTATAACAGTCTCTAGGTCCATCCATGTCTCTGCTAATGGCACTATTTTGTTCTTTTTCACATAATATTGCATATTATCACATTATCATATCTTCTTTATCCATTCCTTTGTTGATGGACATTTAGACTGCTTCCATGTCCTAGCTATTGCAATAGTGCTGCAATGAACATCAGGGTGCATGCATCCCTTTGAATTATGATTTTCTTCAGCTATATGCCCAGGAGTTGGACTGCTGGGTTATATTTTTAGTTTTTTAAGGAACCTCCATACTGTTCTCCATAGTGGCTGTATCAATTTACATTCACACCAGCAGTGTAGAATTTACAATCCCACCTTTTCTGCATTTATTATTTGTAGACTTTTTGATGATGGCCACTCTGATTGGTATGAGGCGATATCTCATTGTAGTTTTGATTTGCATTTCTCTAATTAGTGATGCTGAGCATCTTTTCATGCATTTGTTGACCACCTGTATGTTTTTAGAGAGATGTCTATGTAGGTCATTCAACCATTTTTTGATTAGGTCATTGTTTTTCTTGATAAACTACATGAGCTGTTTGTATATTTTGGAGGTTATTCCCTTGTCATTACCTTCGTTTGCAAATATTTTCTCCCATTCTGAGGATTGTCTTTTCATTTACTTTTTGGTTTATTTTGCTAGGGCAAAAACTTTTAAGTTTAATAAAGTTCTATTTGTTTATTTTTGTTTTTATTTTTATTATTCCAGGTTGTGGGTCAAAAAAGGCCTTGCTCTGATTTATGTCAAAGAGTGTTCAGCCTACGTTTCCCTGGAAGAGTTTTGTAGTGTCTGGCCTTACATTTAGGTCTTTAATCCATTTTGAGTTTATTTTTGTGTATGGTGTTAGGGAGTATTCTAGTTTCATTCTTTTACAAGTGGCTATACAGTTTTCCCAGCACCATTTATTGAAAAGGTTGTCTTTTCTCCATTGTACATTTTTGCCTCCTTTGTCATAGATTAGGCTACCATGGATGCGTGGGTTTATCTCTGGAGAAAGAATTTTTGACCTCAATCAGGCAGTCAGTAAATAAACATTTATTGAGCATCTATTATACATCAAACACTGGGCTTGACACTGTAGGTAAATAACTCCTGCCCTACAGAGTTTATTCATTGTTGTTCAGTCACTAAGTCGTGTCCAACTCTTCGTGACCCTATGGACTGCAGCACCCCAGACTTCCCTGTCCTTCACTGTCTCCTGGAGTTTGTTCAAACTCATGTCCATTGAGTCGGTGATACCATCCAACCATCTTAACCTCTGTCATACCCTTCTCCTATCGCCAATCTTTCTCAGCATCAAGGTCTTTTTCACTAGTTGGCTCTTCCTATCAGACAGCCAAAGTATTGGAGCTTCAGCTTCATCATCAGTCCTGCCAATGAATATTCAGCGTGGGTTTCCTTTAGGATTGACTGGTTTGATCTCCTTGCAGTCCAGGGGACTCTCAAGAATCTTTTCCAGCACCTCAGTTCAAAAGTATCAGTTCTTCAGTGCTCAGTCTTCTTCATGGTTCAACTCTCACATCTGTACGTGACAACTGGAAAAACCATAGCTTTGATTATATGAACTTTTATCAGCAAAGTAATGTTTCGGCTTTTGGTCTACCTTTAAAGGACTAAGTTGAAGAACATCTCAAGCAGAAGGAATGGATGGTAGAAAGGTCTATGAGCATGAAATCACATGGGTGTTGTAAGGGTAAGTAATCAAGAGTTGAGGTCAAATGGCTCATTGTTGAAAGAGCTGACACTGAAAAGACTGACTGAGTCCAGAATACTCTTAAAGGCAATGGGGATCCATTAAGAGCTTTTAAGAGTGATTAAGTCCTGGTAATTTCAATTTGGTATCAACATGGGTTGTTAAAAATGGGAATATAGAATGTGTGAACCCCCAAACCCTCCTTCCAGGGAGATTAAAGATGTCAGCCCTTTTCTGCATATCATCTGATACATCTGAATTTTTCCAGTTCTAGTTATTGACCATCTTTACATTTTGATGCTGTGGGTCAGAAATGGAGAGAGTGAAAACAGGGTAAATCCCAAATGAAACAGTGACAAACTAAAACAAAAGGGTAACTTCTGACCTTTAGTCCATTTTGTTTTCTGAAGCGAGATGTGCACATGAATTTGTTTCCCTAGCTACCACGCAGAAAAATAGAAGATGCTGTATTTGGTAATTTTATGGCTATTAGGATAATAAAGTGTCACAGAAAGTTATTGCATTTTAAGACAGTATTCTCTTTCATGCACAGACTCTGGGGAGCAGGAAAAGATGAGGAAGACATTATATGCAGAAATAGTTTGTGTGTTTATGGGTCATTTTAGAAAAGTTCTGTATTACTAGGCAAAATGCTAGTCAGCAGTGGCTGTATTATTAATATATGCTGTGCTCTCAGGAATTAGCCCACGACATAGCTCCTCTGAAGGTAGATACTATGTGATGAGTCTGATACTGGAAGTTCTTCATCAAAAGCATATAAAACTGTCTGGCCAATTTGATTTTGTGTTGGAGCAAAAAACAGACAATGTAGCAAACACAGGAGCTTTCAAAAGAGGTTATGAAGGACTAAAGAGTATTTGTTACTGTAAATAGTCAGGGAATGGGAATGCTTCACTTTTGTCTAGGGAACCTAACGGGTTTTACATTCCAAAAATTGCAAATTCAGTCATGGTAGTTGAATGAGAAGAAATTTAAGGGAAGTAGTTTTTATGAAGCTAAAAGTTGTCTTTACAGGTAATCCAATCTGATCCTTGGAATCCAAGTACTTCCTAATTACAATCACAAAAAGGGGAATGGATATGCCAACCACTGTGACAGCCTTCTCCAGGACTTTATTTGAGAATAGAAAGTCTTTCCTTGCATTCTAAGGGGACTTGAGTAGATTACTCAACCCTCAATTTATCTTAGGCAATACTATAGAGAAACCTTATCAGATGAAAACCTGTCATTCAAAGAAAATGTCAACCATGCCTACTCTTTTTGTAATCGATCTCACCACCATTGGGTAAATCTTTCTAACATTTCAACATGTTGACATTGCTAATATTCTCTACCATCCACTGGTTTACATCCTTAGAATATAACCCTTAGAATAACAAAACCCCTTAGAATAATAAATATGCCTCCTCCGATCTTTCCCCTACATTCACTTTTCCCCAGATTACTCTCTGAGCTCATTTTACTGTACAATGTGTTTGTGGTTTCTGAGTTTAAGCGAAAGTTGCTTCAATTGTGTCCAACTCTTTGCAACCCCGTGGACTGTAGCCCGCCAGGATCCTCCGTTCATGGAATTCTCCAAAGCAAGAATACTGGAGTGGGTTGCCATTCCCTCCTCCAGGGGATCTTCCCTACCCAGGGATCAAACCTGGGTCTCCTGGATTGCAGGCAGATTTTTTACCATCTGAGCTACCAGGGAAGCCCCATGTGGGAGCATCTGTGTTTGAGTCATACCAAACCATTCATGCTGTTCAGGACATGCCAGTCTTCTTAGTCACCTGTTTCAGATGATCCCTGAGCTAGCTTGAGGAATAAAAGAGTATGACCTGGGCTACTCAGTCCCTTCCTAACCCAGTCACACAAGCAGATACATGCACGTCAATGTTCACAGTAGCATTATTTACAATAGCCAAGACATGAAAGAAAACAAGTGTTCATCAACAGATGAATACATTTAAAAAGATGTCGTGTGTGTGTGTGTGTATATATATATATACATATTTATGTGTATAAACATACACACATTTGCATGTGTATATATAGAAACACAAGCTGGAATCAAGATAGCTGGGAGAAATATCAATCACTTCAGATATGCAGATGACACCATCCTTATGGTAGAAAGCAAAGTAGAACTAAAGAGCCTCTTGATGAAAGTGAAAGAGGAGAGTGAAAAAGTTGGCTTAAAACACAACATTCAGAAAACTAACATCATGGCATCTGCTCCCATCCCTTCATAGCAAATAGATGGGGAAACAATGGAAACTGTGACAGACTATTTTCTTGGGCTCCAAAATCATTGCAGATGGTGACTGCAGCCATGAAATTAAAAGACACTCGCTCCTTGGAAGAAAAACTACGACCAATCTAGACAGCATATTAAAAAGCAGAAACATTACGTTGCCAACAAAGGTCTGAATAGTCAAAGCTATGGTTTTTCCAGTAGTCATGTGTGGATGTGAGAGTTGGACTATAAAATAAAAGCTGAGCACCAAAGAATTGATGCTTTTGAACTGTGGTGTTGGAGAAGACTCTTGAGAGTCCCTTGGACTGCAAGGAGATCCAACCAGTCAATCCTAAAGGAAATCAGTCCTGAAGATTCATTAGAAGGACTGAAGCTCTATGTTCGATGCAGGATACAGGATGCTTGGGGCTGGTGCATGGGGATGATCCAGAGAGATGATATGGGGTGGGAGGTGGGAGGGGGGTTCATGTTTGGGAACTCATGTACACTCGTGGTGGATTCATGTCAATGTATGGCAAAACCAATACACTATTGTAAAGTAAAATAAAGTAAAATTAAAAATTTAAAAAAAAAAAGAAGGACTTATGCTAAAGCTGAAACTCCAATACTTTGGCCACCTGATGCAAAGATTCATTGGAAAAGACTCTGATGCTGGGAAAGATTGAAGGCGGGAGAGAAGGGGACGATAGAGGATGAGATGGTTGGATGGCATCACCAACTTGATGGACATGAGTTTGAGTAATCTCCAGGAGTTGGTGATAGACAGGGAGGCCTGGCATGCTGCAGTCCATGGGGTTGCTAAGAGTCAGACACGACTGAGCGACTGAACTGATACACACACACACACACACACACGCATGTGCATGCTAAGTCACTTTAGTCGTGTCCAACTCTTTGCGACCCTATGGACTATAGCCCACCAAGCTCTGCTGTTCATGGAATTCTCCAGGCAAGAATACTGGAGGGGGTTGCCGTGCCCTCCTCTGGGGGATCCTCCCAACCCAGGGATTGAACCCATGTCTCTTATGGCTCATGCAGTGACAAGTGGGTTTTTTACCAATACTGCACCCAGTAAGTCCATACATACATATATGCATTTATATATATGTGTGTGTGTGTGTGTATTTATATATATTTGTAGCAACATGGACAGACTTAGAGATTATCATACTAAGTGAAGTAAGTCACACTGCAAAAGACAAATGTATGTTATCACTTACATGTGGAATCTAAAAAAGATAAAAATGAACTTATTTATAAAACAGAAACAGACTCAGACATGAAAAATAAACTTATGGTTACCAAAGGGAAAGAGTGGAGAGGGATAAATTAGGAGTATGGGATTAACAAATGCATATTATTATATATAAAAAAAGCAACAAGGATATATCATATAGCACAGGAATCTATATTCAATATCGTATAATAACCTATAATGGAAAAGAATCTGAAAAAATATATATATTATGTTTTATATACATAATAATCAATATATGTCATTTATATGTATATGTACATATATATAACTGAATCACTTTGCTGTATGCAGGAAGCTAACACAATATTATAAATCAACTGTAGTTCAATATTTTTTAAAGTCATGAGTGAATATAGGTAAGAAAGCTGAGTCTCAGAGAGGTTAAATAACTTACCCAAAGTAACAGAGAGTTATCAATGGAACTGACTGGAATCCATGACTATCTGATTTAAGTAAAGCCATCAATCATGCAGAAAGTGCCCATTCATACTAAACTAAACTTACAGAAAGCTGACCATGTATTTCACTTCAGCAATGACAGGTCGTGTAAAAGTACTTGAGGTCAAGTAGATACTTCTCTCTAAAGAAATGTGAACTATCCAGAGGCTAAAAAAGTTTCCTGGTTTTGATTATTTTTTGAGTGTGCTAGGCCTTTTTATCTTTGAAGAAGAATATAAGGATGAAAAAGCATTCACAGGTTTTTTTCAGCCTAATTGAAATATTCTCTACATCAAATATGCTCAATGTAGTAGAAACTACAGATGTTATTGCTTTAATTTTATAACCCAATTATTCTTTTATTTCTAGTTGTCTTCAGGATAAATTAACTCTTATCAGCTATTCAAATAGGTAATTATCATAAAGCTAAATACCATACAACCTCATAATCCATGTCAATTTATAGACTAAACTGAAGTAAAATCACACTCTGGAGTTACAGGAAAGGAACTCCAGATTTTTATTATTTCTCAACATTTTATCCCAGAACACCCAAATGAAATTTAACAAGGAGATGATTTCTTTTTGTGAATAAAAGGATCTAGAATCAGTTAGCTTTATTTACTGTAGCAAAATGAATGCTAAACTTGAGGCAAAAGATAATAAGTTTGGATACAAGATCTACAATTTATCAGCTATATGTCTTTGGTCAAATTATTTTATCCCTTTGAGTTTCAGTTTCCTTTTCTCCAACAGAAAGATTAGGATATTTTATCCCGAAGATGATCTCTGTCTATAAAATCTCATGCCCTATGTTTCTAATAATGCTGTAACACTCTGGCCAGAATGTCTCAAGACTTAAAGCTTTGTGGTAATAATAGATGATAAGGTCAAGTCACATAATCTTCAAGAATAAAATTGTATTCATCTGCATCACCTCAGGGCAGAGCCATGATTAAGGAGAAGAAAGTGAGACACTCACATCAGAGCAAAATTTAAGGGTGCTCCCCAAAACTCAGTAATCAAGATGAACATTATTTTAATGCAATATTTTTAATCAAAATTAGTGCAAAAGTCCACAATGAACAAATATCAAATATTTCAAAATAGGATCAATACTCAGAAAAAATTTGTATTAGTCAGAATAGGCTTGTTTATATTTCAGTTTTTTAAAAGCGTAATTTTCATATCTCTGGTGGTGTGCTGGCAGTAAAGAATCTGCCAGCAATGCGGAAGACCTAGGGTTCAATCCCTGGGTCAGGAAGATCACCTGGAGAAGAGAATGGCAACTCACTCCAGTATTCTTGCCTGGAGAATTCCGTGGAGAGAGGAGCCTAATGGGCTATAGTCCATGTGGTCCCAGAGAGTCGGACACAACTGAATGACTAACACCTTTACCTTCACCTTCTGATATCTCAGAGGTAGGAAGCAACAGTTACAACTGGACATGGAACAACAGACTGGTTCCAAATAGGAAAAAGAGTATATCAAGGCTGTATATTGTCACCCTGCTTATTTAACTTATATGCAGAGTACATCATGAGAAATGCTGGGCTGGAAGAAGCACAAGCTGGAATCAAGATTGCCAGGAGAAATATCAATAAGCTCAGACATGCAGATGACACCACCCTTATGGCAAAAAGTGAAGAGGAGCTAAAAAGCCTCTTGATGAAAGTGGAAGAGGAGAGTGCAAAAGTTGGCTTAAAGCTCAACATTCAGAAAATGAAGATCATGGCATCTGGTCCATTCTGAAGGAGATCAGCCCTGGGATTTCTTTGGAGGGAATTATGCTGAAGCTGAAACTCCAGTACTTTGGCCACCTCATGCGAAGAGCTGACTCATTGGAAAAGACTCTGATGCTGAGAGGGATTGGGGGGAGGAGGAGAAGGGGACGACAGAGGATGAGATGGCTGGATGGCATCACGGACTCGATGGACGTGAGTCTGAGTGAACTCTGGGAGTTGGTGATGGACAGGGAGGCCTAGCGTGCTGCAATTCATGGTGTCACAAAGAGCTGGACACGACTGTGATTGAACTGAACTGAACTGAAGAGTATAAGATGTGTAGGAGAAAGTGGTGATGATGTTTGTAAAGCAGTTTAAATTAATGGTGATGAACAGACATTAATGGATTTTAAGTAATCTTAAGTTTTTATAAGAAATACTCTATACATATGTACGGAGAATGAAATGAAAATGTTGACACTGCAAACAGACCAATTGTAAAACAGAGTCCCATAGGAAAAGATGAGACCAAGAACTGATATCCAGAGATGGCAGGGAGCAAGACGTAAGAGAAAATGTGATAGCAGTTTAGGAGTTGAAATCGAAAACATTTGGTGACCATCTAGACGTGGAAGAAATCAAAGCTTACCACGACATTTATAACTGTAGAACTTAAGTGGATGGTGATGTTATTAGTTCAAGTTCAGAACGTAAGAAGGTGAGTACTTTATTAAGACAATGAGTTCATTTTGTTACATTAGTGGTAAAATACCTGTAGACATCCGCATGGACTTGTCCTGTGTGAGTCTGGAACTCAGTGGAGTGGGGCAGGCATTGGCTTCCTTGGGACTCAGACTTTTTCTAAGTACGTTGCTCCATGAAGGAGAAAATTACTCCTGGACTCTGTTCAGCTGCCCCTAAATTGACATTTACTCTCCTCATGAATATCCTCCAATTTTCCCTCAGTTAATTCCCCCAATTTTTGCTTTTTCTATAAATTGAAGTTTGAATTATAGACTCAAACTCCAAGTGCTCATTCTATTTGTCAAGGGCCATCTTAGGCTTACCATCTTTTTCATACCCTTCACCCAGAGGCAGTTCCTGACTCTATACTGCTCAACAGTTATCCACTGCTCAAATTTGTTCTCTCTCCTTTCTTTCTTCTCAATAACTCCTCAGCTGCCATATTTTGACCACTTCTCCAGTCACTGAACTAAGACTTTCCAAGGTCACCAAAGAACTCCTAGTTGCTAAATGTAATGTTGTTGTTGTTGTTGTTGCCAAATCACTCAGTCATGTCTGACTCTTTGCAACTTCCTGGGCTGCAGCACACCAGGCTTCCCGGTCCATCACCATCTCCTGGAGCTTGCTCAAACTCATGTCCATTGAGTCAGTCAGCCATTTCATCTTCTGATGTCCCCTTCTCCTCCTGTCTTCAATCTTCCCCAGCATCAGTGTCTTTTGCAATGAGTCAGTTCTTCGCATCAGATGACCAAAGTATTTGAGCCTCAGCTTCAGCATCAGTCCTTCCTATGAATATTCAGGATTGATTTCCTTTAGGATTGACTGGTTTGATCTCCTTGCAGTCCAAGGGACTCTCAAGAGTCTTCTTCAACAGTCCAAAAGCATCAATTCTTCACGCTCAGCCTTCTTTATCATCCAATGCTCACATCCACACATGACTACTGGAAAAACCATAGCTTTGACTATAGGGACTTTTATCATCAAAGTGATATCTCTGGTTTTTAATACACTTTTTAGGTTTGTCATAGCTATTCCTTCTAGGAGCAAACATCTTTTAATTTCATGGCTGCAGTCACCATCTGCAGTGATTTTGGAGCCCAAGAAAATGAAATCTGACACTGTTTCCACATTTTCCCCATAAATTTGCCATGAAGTGATAGGACTAGATGCCATGATGTTTGTTTTTTGAATGTTGAGTTTTAAGCCAGCTTTTTCACTCTCCTCTTTTACCTTCATCAAGAGGCTTTTTAGTTCCCCTTCACTTTCTGGCTTTAAAGTGGTATCACTTGCATATCTGAGGCTACTGACATTTCTCCTGGCAATCTTGATTCCAGCTTGTGATTCATCCAGCTCAGCATTTCACATGATGTACCCTGCATATAAGTTAAATAAGCAAGGTGATAATGTACAGCCTTGTTGTACTCTTTTCCCAATTTTGAACCATCTGTTGTTCCATATCCAGTTCTAACTGTTGCCCTTGCATATGTTTCTCAGGAAGCAGGTAAGGTGGTATGGTATTTCCATCTCATTAAGAATATTATACAGGTTTTTGTGATCCACACATTCTTTTCTATATTATAAATATATTGCAAGCATTAGAAAAGTAATAGTAGAGCTGATTTTTCTAGATTGGGGGATATTAGGGAAAGGCCAAGAAAAGATGGATGGTTTTTATTTTATCCCTCAAACCTAATTATTAGGATACAAGCCAGGTTGTGTGAAGGAGGCAGTACCACCTCAGTCTCACTCTTGGTTACCACAAGAGGAAGAGTTTTATAAAACATGACACTATTATCCAGTTAACAGTTGCTTAAACCAGCATTGAAAGTTTCCTGAATTGAGTCAATCAAAGTGGGTCCCTGAGGACCTGGAGCTGATATCATAATAGTGAAAGTGAAACTCGCTCAGTTGTGTCCACCTCTTTGCAACCCCATGGGCTATATAGTCCATGGAATTCTCCAGGCCAGAATATTGGAGTGGGTAGCCTTTCCTTTCTCCAGGGGATCTTCTGGACCCAGGTCTCCTGTATCACAGGCAGATTCTTTACTATCTGAGCCACCAGGGAAAGCCAAGGAGACCAGGGAATATCAGGGAAACCATAATTTTCTGGTCTAAATAGGCAAGTTCATTGAATCAAAGAAATGCTCCTTTAGGATAAGATATTGGTGACCTGTTTTCTGCTATATGAACTGGAAAACAGAAGCGAAAGGGTGGACTTTGACTTTAAAAACAACCCCCCGTATACAAATGCCAACTAAAAATTGACACAGGTGGCAGAGTGGTAAAGAATCCACCTGCCAATGCGGGAGCCACAAGAGATTTGGGTTTGATCACTGGGTCAGGAAGATCCCCTGGAATAGGAAATGGCAACCCTCTCCAGTATTCTTGCCTAGAAAATTCCTTTACAGAGGAGACTAATGGGTTACAGACCATGAAGTCACAAAGAGTCGGACATGATTGAGCACACACACACAACAATAACATCTACCTCTATTAGGGTTAAATCATGAGCTCCTGCAGCTTCCAACCTGCAATACACCCTGAAAGGAATTCAGAGTGTTCAGGAGTGAGGTACTCTGTACTCTGGGAAAACCCAGCAGAATAGGACTTCAGATAGATATTTTCAGGAGAAGATTTTACGAGCCCAATTCTTATAGTTCATCATGTCTAGATGAGCAGTAAAAGTATTAATGGTGACATCTGCTCCTTGTGGCTAGCAGTAACCTTTATGAGACTAGCAGCAGCCTTCTGCAAAAATGTATGTTTGATTACATGTAACTGCCTCACCAAACTCACATGTATACTGACATTTCCTCCACCTCTTCAGAGTAGTTTCTTAGAGCTATCTAAAATGCTATTTCCCAGGCTATAGTCCTCATTTAAGTCCCCCCAAAAGCTAATTCACAGCTCTCACATTGTGCTTTTTTTTTTTTTTTTTTTAATCAACGCAGAGGAGGAGAGGAGAGGGATAGAGAGAGAGAGTTATAACAGTGTGTGCTGCTGGGTCTAGCTGCTGTTTTGTTCTTAGTGGCTGAAGGATTCCCTAACACCCTTATGGAAAATTCTCCTTTTCAAATAAGCTAGATTGATTACGAACATATAATTGTATATTTTTGATCAGACAATACAATTCTGTAGCTTTGTTTCTTTTTTTAGTTAAGCAATATAATTTAGCCAATTTTCCAGGTCAATAAATATAAATCTACAAGGGCTGTATTTTATTTTTTATAAACATACCATAATTCATTTAACAAGTTCTTTTTTTTTTTCTAATCAATACTAAGTTTTCCAATATGCTCATTCCCACAAAGAACATCATTGAATATAATTTTTAAAAAGTATTTGTGCAATTATCTTCTTCCCATAAACTCTTTGAAGTCAGATTGCTGGCAAAAAAAGATATTTTCATTGAAAATTATTTACACATTGTCATACTTCCCTCCCCCAAATTATATTACTTTGCACTTCTTTTAAAAGTGATTGTGAGATACTGTTTTTCCAAAATTATTACCAACACTAGATTTTGTAAATAGCTTCAGTATTTGTAATCTGGTGGAAAAGTTCATGTTACATTTTAAACTTTTAATTAACGGACATCACATAACTATCAGCGATTGGTATTTCTTATTTTGTGAGCTGCCTTTTGACCAGTTTTGATTTGGGAGTTTATAGTTTAGTGTTGATTTGTAAGCAGTCTTTACAAATCAGAACTCTGTTATCTAAGTTGCAACATTTTTTCCAGCTTTGTAATTTTTTTCCTTTGATTTTTGATCTTGTATTTATATATACTGAAAGAGTGAAGGTATTTTTAAAGCCTCTGTAGTCAAATTTCTCAACTTTTAATCTTTTCCTGGATTTCCTGCTTATGAAATGAAAGGCAATAGCTTTCACCCATATTTTATTCTGGGACTTTTATTTTTTATTTTTCAAATATTTGAACCACCCTAGTTTCTAACTTTTTGGATTTTCCACCCACAGCCATTTGTCCCTGAAATTCTTTCATTCTATCTCTATAATATCTTTGGAATGTATCCCCTTGTTCCACCTCCAACTTCCTTACATTGGCCAAGAACTCATTATTTTTGGCCTACATTATTGCAACAATCTCTTAACTAGTCTCCCTGCTTCCAACCTGAGAATTCTAAAATTCAATCCCAGATGTTGGCAGAGCAGTTTTTCAAAAGCACTCCTGGGGGACTTCCAGGAAAGATTTTGATTTGAGCATAGTCATTTAATTTTTTTTTTTTTTTCTGCAAAATTTCCATGGAAGATGCTAGCTGAAGCAGTTCGAACTACTCTACAATTTTCAGAGTGCAACACTGGCCATATTTTTTAGTTTCTCAAAATTAGATTAAAATCCCACTAGGATCTCATGCTTCAGAAAAATAGGAGCTTTGGTGTTGACTTGTATTGCATCTTCTGACTTAAGACCTAAAACACTGCTGACCATTTAAGGAGCCCTCAGAGCAAGAGGGATTTCTATGCGTTTAATAATATTCCCTCCATGACAAACAAATCTACCAAATATTTGTGAACTCCTTTGCATTTCCAAGCTTTCTTGCAGTTAGGTTTGAGCCATGTGATTGGTTTTTGTCAACAGGCTGTGAAGAAATGTGAGACGTGTCATGTCCAGTGAGAAGCAAGAGCCAACATACGGTTACTCTATTTTATTTTTTCCCTTTGCCATAAAATTGTCCAGATAGAAGCACTTTATTCATCCCGTGACCGATAATAAAGATGATGTGGGTTAGAATTGCAGGTAACTCACAGTGAACTTGAAATAGGAGTAAGGATCAAATCACCGAAATTTTGACATCTTTTCCTTCTGAAGCATAACCATATTTCTAAGAGACCATGGCAGAAATTGTAGGTCCTCTTAAAGCGTAAGCTCTGAACAAAGCTTTGTCTAGGATCTCAGTTTTATCCTTGAGATGATCTTTACCCTGAGGCCATTTCTTTTATTGAGATCTTTCTGCTGTCTGGACAGTCTAAGAATGAGAAATAGTTTTATTTTTTAATTTAGAGGTCCTGGCTCCTTTGTATTGTATTGGCCAAGAACTTCACGCGGATTTTTCCATTTAATGTAACAGAAAAATCCAAACGAACTTTTTTGGCCAACCCAATATTTCCTCCAAATTGTTGTTGAAATTGAAAACTAAAGAGTTCCTTTTTTGGATCATCTCTTTCCATTTGCACTTTGTTGTGTGTAGCTAAATAAAATCAACCAGTAGTTTCAACATTCTTCCTGGGACTCTTCTTAGCTGAAACTATAAATTTATTACATAGAGTACAGTGTCACTTCTATATTGTTAATCAAAGAATTCACAGACAAGCTCAGATTCCAAACAGGAGGAAATGGATTGGGGAAGGTGTCAAAGAATTTGTGGTTATCTTTCATCTGCCATAATTCTCCCTCTGGCCACAAATACATTCCTCTCACATGAAAAACACACTTATTCTCTTTGAACACCTCCCAAGTCCCACCTCATTATGGCATTGACTCAAATTCCAAGTTGTTGTCATTTAAATCATGTCCTGGTATAGATGAGACTCTTTGAATTTGGTCATGAGTATGTTTTCTCTTGACCTGAAGGCCTACACATTAAAAAACTAAGCTATCTCCTAAACATACTACCATGCAACAGAAAGACAGAAAAGACACTAAAAGTGGTGAAAATGGGGTGCACACAGCAGTTGTTTGTCTAAAGCAGTTCTGAAATACATCCAGGAAGGAGTTGTTAGTACCTTGATTTGGGCCCAAGTTTTACTTCCCTGTAATGGTTTTCCACCCTTATGGCAGAAAGCGAAGAAGAACTAAAGAGCCTCTTGATGAAAGTAAAAAAGGAGAGTAAAAAAGTTGGCTTAAACCTCAACATTCAGAAAACTAAGATCCTGGCATCCAGTCTCATCACTTCATGGCAAATAGATGGAGAAACAATGGAAACAGTGAGAGACTATTTTCTTAGGCTCCAATATCATTGCAGATGGTGACTGCAGCCATGAAATTAAAAGACACTTGCTCCTTGGAAGAAAAGCTATGACCAACCCAGACAACATATTAAAAATTTTATGGAGACATTACTTTGCCAACAAAGGTCCATCTAGTCAAAGCTATGGTTTTTTTCAGTACTCATGTATGGATGTGAGAGGTTGGACTATAAAGAAAGCTGAGTGCCAAAGAATTGATGCTTTTGAACTGTGGTGTTGGAGACTCTTGACAGTCCCTTGGGCTGCAAGGAAATCCAACCAGTCAGTTCTAAAGGAAATCAGTCCTGAATATTCATTAGAAGGACTGATGCTGAAGCTGAAACTCCAATACTTTGGCCACCTGATGTGAAGAACTGACTCAT
This sequence comes from Oryx dammah, assembly GCF_014754425.2. Lineage (NCBI taxonomy): Eukaryota > Metazoa > Chordata > Mammalia > Artiodactyla > Bovidae > Oryx > Oryx dammah. The sequence goes on along the minus strand of NW_024070186.1, from coordinate 180,133,748 downwards.
TAGAAAAGACCCTGATGCTGGGAAAGATTGAAGGCAGGAGAAGGGGATGACAGAGGATGAGATGGTTGGATGACATCACCAACTCAATGGACATGAGTTTGAGTAAGCTCTGGGAGTTGGAGATGGACAGGGAGGCCTGGCATGCTGCAGTCCATGGGGTTGCAAAGAGTCGGGCACGACTGAGTGACTGAACTGAATTGAATGATTTTCCATGGTTCTTGATTATACTATCTAAGACCACTCCTTTCCATAAGAAATCGATCAGGTATGCAATTGAGTAGACTTCTCAGCCTTCTGGAAAGTTGAAGACTCATAATTTTAAGCTATTTCTGTCCCTTTTGTAAGTTGCCAGTACTTCCACAAATTTAATTATCTTAAATATTATGTGAGTTTCCTATAAATTGTACTAGGCTTTACTCCATTAGACAAAAACAACATTCACAAATCTCTTCATGATGGGCTCTCTTTGGCTTCATTTTAGAGTCACGGTGCTGTGAAACAACATTTTAAAGATGTTTAGAAGCCTTTTTGTTTAGTTGAGAGTCTGCAAGACATGCCTGTACATGCTTCCTTAGTATTAGCAAAGGATCTGGGTCTCATCCTTGAGATGATCTTTACCTTGAGGCCATTTCTTGTATTGAGACCATTTTGCTGTCTTGAGATTTGGGAAGAGAAACAGTTTTGTTGAACCTACGGGTCCTGGCTCATTTATATTTCCTCTAAATTACTATTGAAATTGAAAGCTAAACGAGTTCACCTCTTGCCATTTGTCATTTTTTTTATACATAGCTGAAGAAAATCCACTGGCAGTTTCAACATTATTCCTAGAAATGTTTTCCACATTACCCCAGGCAACAATGTTGTCATACTTTTCACCATTAAAAAGAATACATATCCTTTTCACTCCAGTCTCTAATAACAAGTTCTTCACTTGCCTTCAACGAGTCAACTTCACAAAGCCTCCCTGAGGCTCTTCTAGTTCTTATCTACATCTCAGTCCAAAAGATAATGTCACGTACCTCAGTGAGGTCTGTTTTTGTGTGTGTGTGTGTGTGTGTGTGATGGTATCGTTAATGACAACACCCTGTTGCAAGTATCAATTTATGATCTGATCTTTTATTGTTCTATTACCAACCTCTACAAATCTTTCAGGCATAAAACAAAAACAAGCTTATTATGATCATAATTATTTGGACATGGGGTTCAATTAAGGTAAAACAGGGACCATTATTATTTGTCTCTGCTATAAATACAGAAATAGATAATTAATGAAGTTCTTCTGCCCTTACTCACAGTAATATGTGGGGCAGAACACTTTTAGTCCATAGGTTTAGGGATAAAGATGAAGAGATCTTGGGCTTTGTGACTAATGTCATGATTGAATGGGACTTTCAGGCAGCCCTCTTCAGAGAGTGTGTGTATATATAGAAGGAAAGGAAGTGAATATCCATGAAAAGAAGGTGGACTGTGGAGCATAGTTTTATATTTACAATACTTGTTGTTTCTTCCTCGGAGAGGATTGTACTTCTCCATTCCATTGATACCTGATAGACCGTATAACTTTCCTTGGCCATGAAATAACAAGTAGAATTGAGGTGTGCCATTGTGGACAGGAATTTTACTGTTACCTTGGAATCTTTGCCTTCTATCTCTCCCCTCTGCTTTGAGAGTGGAATGTCCTTGATGAGTGTTGCTTCTTCAGCCTTGGACCTGGAGTGAAAAAAATGTACAGCAGCTGATTCATGATGGACATGTAATGTGAGCTAGAAATCAACCTTTGTTGCTGGAAGCCATTGAGATTTTGGACCACTTGTTATTGCAGCATTACTGACCTAAGGTGACTCATATTGGAGAAGGAAATGGCAACCACTCTAGTATTCTTGCCTGAGAAATCCCATGGTCAGAGGAGCCTAGTGGGCTATAGACCATGGGGGTCACAAAAGTTGGATGCAGGTTAGTGACTAAACCACTATCACCATTTTTAAATTAATTAATAAATATTTTTGAAATTTATAAGATTCAATTGCTAATGCAGTAAATATTGATAGATATAACCCACTAAAGCAAAACTCTGAGGTCCTCAATAATTTCTGAGTGTAAAGGGATCCTGGGGGCTTCACAGGTGGCTCAGTGGTAAAGAATCTGCCAGTGCAGGAGACACAGGAGACTCGGGTTCGATTCCTGAGTCAAGAATATCCTCGGAAGGCAGAAACAACAATGCATTCCAGTATTCTTACCAGAAAAATCCCATTAACAAAGAGCCTGGCAGGCTATAGTCCATGAGGTTGAAAAGAGTAAGACACAGCTGAGTGACTGAACACATAGGCATGCTGACTCATACATTGACCCTCTGGCTCTCTCTTTTCTGTTGCAGCAATCATAGAGACTGCCTGCCTGCAATGATTCCCTGTGTAATTATGGGGAGAAAAGTCCTATGTGGACTTTCATCAGATTTGTAATATAAACAATAACTCAACATTTTTTAACATTCGTTTCAATTCAGTTCAGTTGCTCAGTCGTGTCCGACTCTGCGACCCCATGAATCGCAGCACACCAGGCCTCCCTGTCCATCACCATCTCCTGGAGTTCACTCAAACTCACGTCCATCGAGTCCGTGATGCCATCCAGCCATCTCATCCTCTGTCGTCACCTTCTCCTCCTGCCCCCAATCCCTCCCAGCATCAGAGTCTTTTCAAATGAGTTAACAACACTTCGCATGAGGTGGCCAAAGTACAGGGGTTTCAGCTTTAGCATCATTCCTTCCAAAGAACACCCAGGGCTGATCTCCTTTAGGATGGACTGGTTGGATCTCCTTGCAGTCCAAGGGACTCGCAAGAGTCTTCTCCAACACCACAGTTCAAAAGCATCAATTCTTTGGTGCTCAGCTTTCTTCACAGTCCAACTTTTGCATCCATACATGACCACTGGAAAAACCATAGCCTTGACTAGATGGACCTTTGTTGGCAAAGTAATGACTCTGCTTTTCAATATGCTATCTAAGTTGGTCATAACTTTTCTTCCAAGGAGTAAGCGTCTTTTCATTTCATGGCTGCAGTCACCATCTGCAGTGATTTTGGAGCCCCCCAAAATTAAGTCTGCCACTGTTTCCACTGTTTCCTCATCTATTTCCCATGAAGTGATGGGACCAGATGCCATGATCTTCGTTTTCTGAACGTTGAGCTTTAAGCTTTTACTAGTGTGTGAGATGAGTGCAATTGTGCGGTAGTTTGAGCATTCTTTGCCATTGCCTTTCTTTGGGATTGAGATGAAAACTGACCTTTTCCAGTCCTGTGGCCACTGCTGAGTTTTCCAAATTTGCTGGCCTATTGAGTGCAGCACTTTCACAGCATCATCTTTCAGGATTTGAAATAGCTCCACTGGAATTTCATCACCTCCACTAGCTTTGTTTGTAGTCATGCTTTCTAAGGCCCACTTGACGTCACATTCCAGGATGTCTGACTCTAGATGAGTGATCACACCATCGTAAGTATCTGGGTCATGAAGATCTTTTTGGTAGAGTTCTTCTGTGTATTCTTGCCACCTCTTCTTAATATCTTCTGCTTCTGTTAGGTCCATACCATTTCTGTCCTTTATCGAGCCCATCTTTGCATGAAATGTTCCCTTGGTATCTCTAATTTTCTTGAAGAGATCTCTAGTCTTTCCCATTCTGTTCTTTTCCTCTATTTCTTTGCATTGATCGCTGAGGAAGGCTTTCTTATCTCTCCTTGCTATTCTCTGGAACTCTGCATTCAGATGCTCATATCTTTCCTTTTCTCCTTTGCTTTTCACTTCTCTTTTCACAGATATTTGTAAGGCCTCCTCAGACAGCCATTTTTCTTTTTTTGCATTTCTTTTCCATTGGGATAGTCTTGATCCCTGTCTCCTGTACAATGCTATGAACCTCCATCCATAGTTCATCAGGCACTCTATCAGATCTAGTCCCTTAAATCTATTTCTTACTTCCACTGTATAATCATAAGGGATTTGATTTAGGTCATACCTGAATGGTCTAGCGGTTTTCCCTACTTTCTTCAATTTAAGTCGAATTTGGCAATAAGGAGTTCATGATCTGAGCCACAGTCAGATCCTGGACTTGTTTCTGTTGACTGGATAGAGCTTCTCCATCTTTGGCTGCAAAGAATATAATCAATCTGATTTTCATATTGACCATCTGGTGATGTCCATGTGTAGAGTCTTCTCTTGTGTTGTTGGAAGAGGGTGTTTGCTATGACCAGTGCATTTTCTTGGCAAAACTCTATTAGCCTTTGCCCTGCTTCATTCCATATTCCAAGGCCAAATTGCCTGTTACTCCAGGTGTTTCTTGACTTCCTACTTTTGCATTCCAGTCTCCTATAATGAAAAGGACATCTTTTGGGGGTGTTAGTTCTAAAAGGTCTTGTAGGTCTTCATAGAACCATTCAACTTCAGCTTCTTCAGTATTACTGGTTGGGGCATATACTTGGATTACTGTGATATTGAATGGTTTGCCTTGGAGATGGACAGAGATCATTCTGTTGTTTTTGAGATTGCATCCGAGTACTGCATTTCGGACTCTTTTGTTGACCATGATGGCTAATCCATTTCTTCTGAGGGATTCCTGCCTGCAGTAGTAGATATAATGGTCATCTGAGTTAAATTCACCCTTTCCAGTCCATTTTAGTTCGCTGATTCCTGGAATGTCATCATTCACTCTTGCCATCTCCTGTTTGACCACTTTCAATTTGCCTTGATTCATGGACCTGACATTCCAGGTTCCTATGCAATATTGCTCTTTACAGCATTGGACCTTGCTTATATCACCAGTCACATCTACAACTGGGTATTGTTTTTGCTTTGGCTCCGTCCCTTCATTCTTTCTGGAGTTATTTCTCCAATGATCTCCAGTAGCATATTGGACACCTTCTGACCTGGGGAGTTCCGCTTTCAATATCCTATCATTTTATCTTTTCATACTGTTCATGGGGTTCTCAAGGCAAGAATACTGAAGTGGTTTACCATTCCCTTCTCCAGTGGACCACACTGTGTCAGACCTCTCCACCATGACCCACCCGTCTTGGGTGGCCCCACAGGGCATGGCTTAGTTTCATTGAGTTAGACAAGGCTGTGGTCCTAGTGTGATCAGATTGACTAGTTTTCTGTGATTATGGTTTCAGTGTGTCTGCCCTCTGATGCCCTCTTGCAACACCTACCGTCTTACTTGGGTTTCTCTTACCTTGGAGGTGGGGTATCTCTTCACTCCATGAAATTACCTTAGGAAGGTTACAGCTGGGTACCTAGGGCAGGAGATAGATGGACCCCAGGCTGAACAGTTTCTTCTCTGTAACAGAAACTCCATAAAAGGAGGAGGATGGAATAGTCTGAGCCCTGCTCAAATAAGAGATGAAAGACCACATACTCCTCATCCTCGAAGTTAAGGAGACCTCCCCAACTATACACATGCAGAAAAGCTCTTTGAGGGTCAAAAACAGAATGGGCATCACCTCAAAGTAAGTGATGTCAACCTACCCATAAACTGCTTCACTAGAATCCATCTTTTGGATAAGAGGTACAAACAAACACAGGGAGGAACCTGAGATATACCAAATACAGACTCAGAACCAGGCAAATCAAGTGACTGATGAAAGAAAACCTGAGGAAATGTCCCATGAAATTCAAATGCCACGAGGGTGCAACTCAGCAACTCCCTCTCTGAGCCCAGGTCTGTGTTTATCCACATGAGCTATAGTTTTTTTTCCTCCTAATGAACAGTTTACTTGTTTCACTGCCTTTTGTCTCTGTGAGCATTCTTTTCTCCAAAGCCAAGGGGTCAGGGCTATGTCACTAATCACTGCTCTAGTGGTTAGGATTTGGTGCCCTCATCACCGCGACCTGGCCTCAATCTCTGGCCAGAAACCAAAATCTGCTTCAAGTCGCTGCAAGCCAAGGCCGCCCCAGATCACTAGCATATAAGAGTCTATCTACTTGGAATTCTTTCTCCTTCTCTTTACACAGAAAACTACTTATCATTAAATGGAGGGTGAGAATGTCATTTATTTTGTGACACTTTGAGCTTCTCAGGGGAAAACACTGTGTCTTTTTTTTTTATTTTTGCATCACTCATGCCTTGCATAGTACCTGGAAACCAGCAGGAGATAAAAAAAGAAAAAATTAAATGTTTTTGCTCCACTCTAAGCCCTTGAAGTGCAGTCAAAACAACAACTGAATAAGCTTCAGCCAGCTCATTTAAAAAGTCACGAACAGGAGATAATGTTTCTCTTAACTTCTAACCCCTTTCCTTTTAAAACCATTGATCATTAAGTTAGTCATTACATAAATAAATTTTCCAGGCACTGCACCAGGACTGAGAACACAATGGCAAACAATACGCATTCCTTGCTATGGAGGAATTTAGAATCTAGTGTAATTCTTAACTGTTTGCACTTACTTTCATTTCTTTGCCTCTGAACTCCTTGCTAAATAAAGCAACTTACTAACGCCTCACCTTACATTTTGGACATTGATCTACAAGATGGCTTTTGGCTTCTCCACTTCCTCTGGCTTTGGACTATTCTACAATTTCTAAGAAATTTCCATTTTATTTATTCATGTTTTAATTGGAGGAAAATTACTTTACAATGTTGTGTTGATTTCTGCCATACAACACCGCAAATCAGCCATAATTATACACACGTCACCTCCCTCCCCTGCCCCCACCCCACCCCTCAAAGTCATCACAGAGTGCCAGGCTGGGCTCCCTGTGTTATATAGCAACTTCTCACCAGCTATCTATTTTACAATGGCACCCCACTCCAGTACTCTTGTCTGGAAAACACCATGGACAGAGGAGCCTGGTAGGCTGCAGTCCATGGGGTTGCTAAGAGTCGGGCACAACTTGAGCAACTTCACTTTCACTTTTCACTTTCATGCATTGGAGAAGGAAATGGCAACCCACTCCAGTGTTCTTGCCTGGAGAATCCCGGGGACAGGGGAGCCTGGTGGGCTGCCGTCTATGGGGTCGCACAGAGTCGGACACGACTGAAGCGACTTAGCAGCGTCAGTGAATATATGTGGATGATACTTTCTCCCTTTGTCCTGCTCTGTCTTCCCCGTACTTTGTCCACAGTCTATTCTCTATACCTGCATCTCCATTCTTTCTCTGCAAATAGGTTCATCAAGGCCATTTTTCTACATTCCATAAATATGTGTTAATATACTATATTTATTTTTATCTTTCTGACTTACTTAACTCTGTATAACAGGCTCTGATTTCATCCATCTTCCTAGAGCTGACTCAGATTCATTCTTTTTTATATAAGGCTGAGTAATATTCCATTGTATATATGTATCACATCTTCTTTATCCATTCATCTGCTGATGGACATCTAGGTTGCTTCTATGTCCTAGCTACTGTAAATAGTAGAACTTTACATTTTAACCCTGGGAAATTATGAGAACACAAATGCAGCTCTAATCCTTGATGGTATAGTGGAGGTGGTGGGCGGTGGGGGAAGCACACACATATTTTCCCCACCCATCTTAGGTTCTCTGGCTGGGACTCTATAAATTAGATTGGCAAAAGGCAGATCAACAAGAGAAAAACAAAGAGAGATTTACTAACAGGGGCATTGTTGAAGGCACCCAGTGATGAATAGTGGAAAGGGGTGGTTGGAATTTGGGCTTTATACTATGTTAAGCTACGATTCATGGGGTCGCAAAAAGTCGGACACGACTGAGTGACTGAACTGAACTGAATTGAACTGAAGCTAAACAAAGGAGAAAGAGTTTGGAGCTCCTGAGAAGAAGAGATGGGAAGGTGATCAGGGAAAGCATGGCAAACAAGGCTTGTTTGATAAGATCTGTCTTGCAAATTAAGTTGGTGCCATCTCCAGGGATGAGCTGTTTTAAGATCTCCTCTTCTTAGTAGGAGAATGAGAGTCCTCTCTACAAATGGAAATTTCCTTTGGAAATGGAAATTTCCTTTAAAAAAGGAAAACTTGTACCCTGTTTTTAGAGCTTTCCTTGCATCTGCTGGCTCTCAATGGCTTTTAGCTCACAATAATCCACATGCCAAAGAGGCATATTTTGAGGTGGCATATTCTGGTACCCTTTACTAGTAACCCAGTTTTACCAAACTTAGGCTTCCAGATGGCTCAGTGGTAAAGAATCCACCTGCCAATGCAGGAGATACAAGAGCTTCAGTCCCTGGGTTGGGAAGATCTCCTGGAGGAGGAAATGGCAACTCATTCCAGTATTCTTGCCTGTAAAATCCCACAGACAGAGGAACCTGGCTACAGTCCATGGAATGCATGACCCTTATGAAAAGATTTTCAAAAAAATACATAACTATAGATGTTTCAGTTCCAATCTCCCCTATGAGTTGACTTAGTACTCTTGACCCACAGTAGCATTTGTATTGTTTTCTCCACTTGTGTTGGGCCCAGTAAGAATGCAATCTGGGGGTCTTACGTCCAGACAATAAAATTTCAACTTGTCCTTTCCAGCTTTGCAAGTGCAAGGGAGATAGAAGACTGAGAAGAGAGGGATGAACAGCCAGAGTGAGCTGTCAGTTTCAAGAAGGTCATTGAGTTTGCTCAGGCTGCCAAGTTCCTGGGATTGTTCCCAAACTCCCACGGTGCCGCTTCAATTTGGCTCCAGACACTATGCCATAGACTAGGATCTCTGGCTCATTCTGTGGAACCAAGCCAGATTCCTCTGGGGTTTCAGATGCTCTATGGGTGTTAACTGGGCATCTCAAGAAGTCACATTCTTGCTTTCAGCCTCCTCATTGATATTTTCTGTTCAGAAATAAAAGCTGGAAATGGTTTGTTATACTCTGAGTTCCATCCATATTTTACTCTGAATTCCATCTTCCTGAGTTCACTCAAGCCATCTTTAAAATCCTCAGAATGACCAGACTGACAGGACCACAGCCTCTATTGCAGTCTCCCATGGTGTCTAATGCACCTCTAGAAGCATTACCATAGTAATAACAATGAAAAATAATAATGTTGCCACTGGTTAAGTTTCCAGCTGGATTTGGGCTGGATCATGCTGATTATATTCCAACAGAGAGCTGATTTCAAGATTCATCCTGGCTTACAAGCTGGATACTAAAAACTCTCTTAGCATATTAGCTTAATGTTGAGTGAAAGGTTCCTATTTTTCAGTGAAATGAGGCAAATGTTGAGAGAAAAGCCAGAAAGGACAACAGAACTGAAGCAGGAGGTAGATGGGCCCCCAAGGTAAAGCAATTGGAGATTCATCCCCTGCAGGACAATTGAGAGAGGAGGCTGGGCTCTATTCAGATAGAAGAGAAGAGACCACACATTTTTCTAATTCTTGAAGTCAAGAGACTTCCCCTACTATATATGCACAGGAAGGTACCTCAGAGGTCAAAAGGGGAATGATGCTAACTGATGCCAAGCTACCCACAGACCTCTTCAAGGGAATCCATCTTGGCTAAGAGATGTGTGTGCACACAGGGAAGGATCCTGAGATGTACTATATACAGACTGTGAACCAGGTAAATAAAAATGTTTGGTCAAAGGAAAACTAGGAAGAAATGCCCCATGTAAGAGGTGTAAACTCCCATGACGGTGCGACTCTTTCTCTGAGCCTGCCCTTGTGTCTGTCCACACATACTGTACTCTTTTTTTCCTCCTAATGTGTACTATACTTGTTTCACAACTTCCCATCTCTGTGGGAATTCTTCTCTGCAGAGCTGAAGAGCCAGGGCGTTGTCACTGACCAGTGGTCTACTGGCTAGGATTTGGTGTTCTCACTGCTGCAAATTGACCTCAGTGTCTGGCCGGGAACCAAAGGCCTGCTTCAAGCCACGTGAAATCAGAACCATGGCTTCCATGTCCTAGAAACAAAATAGGGGAGAAAGGAAAAACAGGCATGAAGAGATGCTTACATTCCCACAGAGGCCAAGTTTATTTTATAAATCAAAAAAGTAACATGAATAACTAAAGGATCGTGAAGAGACCATATGAATGTTTTAGTCTTAACTCCCACATCTGATTCTGAGACAGGAGCTAGACGAGCCCCAGGACTAACACCTGGAGTTCATCCCCTGCAGATGGAAACTCTGTAACAGCAGGATAACTGGAGAGGTTAAGCCCTGCTCAGATAGAAGACAAAACACCACGTAGTTCTCATTCTCAAAGTCAAGGAGACCTTGCCGACTATAAAAGCCCTTTGGAGGTCAAAGAGGGAGTGATGTCAAGCTAACCACAGGCCTCTTCCCTGGAACCCATCTTGGCTGAGAGATAGGCACACACCCATGGGAGGATTCTGAGGTAAATAAAATATGGACTCAGAACCAGGCAAGTCAAAATGATTGGTCAAAGGAAACCCAGAAGAAATGCCCCATGTAAGTGATTTAAACTGCCATGAAGGCAGGAGTCTCTCTGCCCATGTGTCTATCCACATCCACTGTACTCTTTTCCTCCTAATAAACACTTTTCTTATTTCACCACTTTCCCTCTTTATGGGAATTCATTCCTTCAAAGCCAAAGGGCCAGGACCTTGTCACTGACCACAGCTCTAGCACTCTCACAGTCACTGCCCGACCTCAGTGTCTGGCCAGGAACCAGAATGCTGCTTCCAGCTGATGCAGGCCAAGGCCACTGGAGATCAATTCCTCTTTCGTACAGGGAAGCTAGTTAGTATTGACTTCAACAAACTGGAAACTACAGAGCCATTGAAAATGTGAGGATAACTTCTTGGTTTATGGAATTGGAAGTACCAGCTCAAGACCTAGAATAGAAATTCTCAACCTTGGCTACACGTTAGAATGACACCAATACCCAATCTTCTGCTAGACCAGTTACATCAAAATCTTTGTGGATGAAATCTAATCATTAATATTTGAAAGCTCCCCCAACAGTTCCAGATTGGAAAGTTAAAGTTAAGTGGAGAATCTAAAATGAATAGCAGATATATTTAAAATAGATAACCAACAAGGACCTACTGTATAGCACAGGGAACTCTGCTCAATGTTATGCAGCAGCCTGGATGGGAGGGGAATTTGGGGGAGAATGGATACATCCATATGCATGGCTGAGTCCCTTCGCTTTCCACCTGAAACTATCACAACACTGTTAATTGGTTATACCCCAAAACTAAATTAAAAGTTTCAAAAAATTAAAGATTAAAAAAAAAAAAAATGAAGTGAGCAACAGAAAGTGGAAAGTAAAACTTAAGACAGTTAAAGATCCAAGAAAGAACAACAGAGGCTTAGCTGTGCAGGTGGGGGTCAGCTAGGCTGTTTAATGGGACAGGACAAAAGGAACATTGGTATTTGTAAGCCTCTGCTAAGATGCCCATATTATTTTCTGGGTCTTACCTCACTGAGGGGACACAGAAAGATCCATTTATATTCACTCATCGCTTCTTTAAGCAACCATTTACTGTCACCTACATCACTTCCAGCATTGTGGTGGATGGTGGAGCTACAGCAATTAATGAAACCTAAATGTATCCTCCAGAAGTCAATAACACGGCAGAGAAACAACTAATTATGGTCATCAGAGTAAATCTTCTAACAGACAAAATTAGAAATAGCTGTGGGAGCAGTGAGGAGGGAGTGATACAATTAAATCAGACTTATGGCCATGGAGAACCAGAAAAGACTTCAAGGAAAAGGTAATTTTTGAGCTGAGATTTCATATGTGAGTAGAAGTTTTCTGGATAGCAGTAGAAGGTAACAGGAAGGAGGCAAGGAAACCAGAAAGAAAGAAAAATCATATATATGAAGAGTTTGTTTTGACAACTGTGTCAGTGATTATGACACACTGTATGGGGTAAAGGGTAATAAGAGATAAGACTGAAAAGGAAAGACAGAGCTAAATTTTGGAGACCATTGACTGGAGGAGTTTGTACTTTGTGGGCAATGGTACCATTTACCAAAACATGGAACAGAGGAGAAAGAACAAGTTAGTAAATAAAATAAGCTCAGTTTTTGACATGAAGTTGCCCATCCTACTTCCAACAATTGAAAGAAGACTCTCAACTAACTTTATTTCTCTTAAGGGTATATAAAAATAAGTCTCTGAGTTGCTTTAAGATGGAGACAGAAAGATCCTTGGGGAAGGAATCAGTTACTTTTCATGACAGCAATCTGAAACTATTAATAATGATCTTTACATATTAAATTATTTATATTTATTTAGGTTCAGTCATTGAGTTTATAAAAACCAAGGATTGTGAACTCAAAGGACTTTTGGGCAAACAAGTGATGCAGATCAGGGGGTTACTGAAGTGAAAGAGAAAGTTTAAGTTCTATCAAAAAAACTAAACTCTTACTTAGCTCCAAATCTTTTTTCCTGAGCTTTAATACAGGGTCTGCATTGCCAGATCTTCAAATATTCCAAAGTAAGTCAAACTTTTATGTACATGGATTCTTATATAAACTCTCCCATTCTTACATACTGAAAAGTATTTCATTAAAAAAAAAAGTACACTGTGTTAGCTGGCAGAATTCATTCATAATCGCAGAACTCTTAACATTCTTGAAGCTAAAAGTTTACAATTTGAGATAACTTTGTAAGGAGTTCCAAAAGTTTCTTTCAGTTACAAAATTAGCTCTTGTCATTGGCCTTAAGTCTCATTCTTCCAAATCTCTCAGAATCTATGCTGTGCCAGGAATTTAGGAACGAGACCCTGTTCGATTCATCCATGTCTTTTGTTATTTTGCTGATTTCAATCATAGCCCCATTCAACATTCTTGTTTCTGAACAAATACTACAGATGACTCTATGTTCATAGGACAGTAATTCTATAGATATGGAAAGTTTGTAGCTAAAGTTGCTACAATATCAGGTCATCTAAAATGAGTATGATATCCTCACATTAGAAGAAACCAGAGTCAGATAGATAAAATGTGTGACTCAAAGATAATAGAAAGAGTTTCTGTCAAAGTGAATTTGAGAATAAGCTTTGTAGAGTATCTCATGCCTGGACTGAGGGCTCATTGTGTGTTTGATTAATCTGTTCTTGGTTGCAGCAGTTAGCTATTTCTGCATAACATAACAACCATAAAATATCAGTGGAATACCTTAATAGGTAAGGTATTCTCACTCGTGTGTCTGCAGGTCAGCTGGAGTTCAGTTGTCTTCAGCTGCACTCTAGTGTAGAATCTAGTTCTAGAATCTAGTTCTAGATTTCAGATCTGGCTCAACTCATCTGACATAGCTCTGCTCCCACTTCTGGGGCCCAGGCTACCTGGGAAGAATAGTGGCTACCTGAGGAGCAAGCAGAAACATATAATGCTCTTAAAGATGAGCCCAGGCTCACAGTTCATATGCTATCATTTCCATCTATATTCCTCAAGCCAAACAAGTCATTTGGCAAAACACTACTTTAACGGAGCATCAAGTACACACCCCATAGAGATCTGGATAGGAGGAAGAAATGAATATACACTAAATATTAATCATATCTATCACAGTATTCATTGAGGAAATATATTGAGCATGGCACTGCATCAAGCACTTCATTTTATTAAAAGCAATCTTCACAAGAGCCCTGTTAGTGTACATAATCACCTCCATTTTACAGGTAAAGAAACTGAGTCTCAGAGAGATTAGATAAGCTGATGAATGGCACACACACTTGCTAGTAAGTCTGTTACTAGGACAGACTTTGAAAACAGATCACCTGTGCACTTTGTAACACTGAGCCTTTCTCTCTTCCACATCTAGAAGTCATTACCCATCTTCAGAAGCTCAACACATTTTTGAGTCTTTGAAATGTATCACTGGTATCAATAGTTGATCTTTGTCTGCATGCTGGACAGTCACAGTCATGATCAAACCCCTGTATGGGCAAACCCCTGTGGTTATAAGACATAAAAGGAATAGAACAGAAAGGCAGACAGGACTGTAGCAGGAAGACTGGCTTCTTACACGGCAGCAATCCCATCCATATGTTCCTAGATAGAAATTGCAAAAAAAAAAAAGAAGAGAGAGAGAGAAAATGTAACTCTGAGCCAAAATAATGTGCAACCATTCGGTGACATGATAGCTGTTTCACATTACAGTTTAGCCTTTGAGTAGAATCATAAATAAAAGAGAACACTTATTCTCTTAAAACACAGTTCCGGAGGCCATATAAATAAATGGAACTGATTCAACGTGGAAGTTCAGATAGAACAGAAAAAAGACCATGACATTAAGTCAAATGCTATTCTCTCTCCTTTGTACTAACACAGACTCCTAACCAGAAAGGGCAAGACTTGGCAAAGGCACTGGCCACAAAGGGATGTGTGATGAATTAGGTCCTGAGTCAGAGATCATTGATTCCTCTGATGTTCTTCTTCTGATAAAGAGGTAGCCTAATCTTCCTATCAGCTTTTATTGTACCTTAAATCTTAATGCTGGATTTCCAATTTGGTCCTCATTGAAAGTTGCTGTTCTGATAATTTTCTGATTTCATTGACTGTCTCTAGTGATGGAGGAATCTCCTTAATCTAACAAAATCTTTTTCCCCGGAATTAAACCCCCGGACGTGAATTTGTTTCATTCTCTCTGTTAAGGATGACTTCCAAAAAATTCATGAAGGACCTGCTGATAGGCCTGGCTTTGCTGTCCACAAGCAAAGACTGACCAATCACTGTGCTTTCATAGAGAATCTGCATTGCTGCATTTTGAATGTGCCAAAAGAAGTTGTATTTTTATGTAAATGGATTTTTATGTGAATTCCCAGCTGGCATTTTAATCATTAAGGGAAACTTATAAGTAGCTTCAGACTCTCAGCCCCCATCAGAGGTCAGGAGGGAAAGGGTCTAAAGATACCTAATGACAGATATGTCAATATCAGCATCACTTTTAGGTATCTGTCCCTGAATACTGCCTTCTCCATGGATAGTCAGGAGCACAGTAAACAACTATGGTGTAGTCCAGGGAGTCAGAAAACTACCATCTGTGGGCCAAATTTGGCTCACTGCCTGTTTTTATAGATAAAGTTTTATTGAAACACAGTCACGATCATTTATGTTTGGTCTATGCTGGTTTTGTACTGTAACAGCAGAGTTAAGGACTTACGACAAGAGACCATATGGCCCACAAAGCCTAAAATATTTACAATCTGGCCATTTGTAAAAAAAAAAAACGCTTTCCAATCTTGGGATAGTCCTTTGGCTATCTCAGTTCAGTTCAGTCACTCAGTCATGTCCGACTCAACGACCCCAAGGACTGTAGCACAGCCAGGCTTCCCTGTCCATCACCAACTCTTGGAGCTTGCTGAAACTCATGTCCACTGAGTCAGTGATGCCATCCAACCATCTCATCCTCTGTTGTCCCTTCTCCTCCTGCCTTCAATCTTTCCCAGCATCAGGGTCTTTCCTAACGACTCAGTTCTTCACATCAGGTGGCCAAAGTATTGGAGCTTCAGATTTAGCTTCAGTCCTTCCAATGAACAGCCAGGACTGATCTCCTGTAGGATGGACTGGTTTGATCTCCTTGCAGTCCAAGGGACTCTCAAGAGTCTTCTCCAACACCGCAGTTCCAAAGCATCAATTCTTTGGCACTCAGCTTTCTTTATGGTCCAACTCTCACATTCATACATGACTATGGGAAAAACCATAGCTTTGACTTATACAGACCTTTGTAGGCAAAATAATGTCTCTGCTTTTTAATACGCTGTCTAGGTTTGTCATTGCTTTTCTTTCAAGGAGCAAGCGTCTTTTAATTTCGTGGCTGCAGTCACCATCTGCAGTGATTTTGGAGATCAAGAAAATAAAGTCTGTCACTGTTTCCACTGTTTCCCCATCTATTTGCCATGAAATGATGGGACTGGATGCCATCACTTAGATATCTAAGCAGAGAATTGTTCAGGTTCCTGAGCTGAGAATTATCTTCTGCACAGCTCACTGTCTATCAGTTTTTAGGGAAATATTCTATCTTCTAATTTGGGTGGTGATATCATGTGTTTAAAGCTTAGATAATATATCAGTTTTAAGATATGTCCTAAGATGTATTCATATATCTTATATTTTACATATGCTTATATATATAAATGTATATTCTTGGACAATCTTTCCATTCAGAGGTTGGATCTGTGGCCCTTTCTCTTGAATCTAGGCAGACTGGTAACTCACGTGTAACAAACAATGTGGCAGAAGTAATGCGGTGTGACTGCTGACTCATGCTCGTGTTCAGCTGTGTCCGATTCTTTGCAACACTTTGGACTGTAGCTTGCCAGACTCTCTCTGTGGAATTTTTCAGGCAGATTTTCAGGCAAAATGCTATAGTGGGTTGCCATTTCCTCCTCCAGGAGATCTTCCCAACCCAGGGATCAAACCCACGTCTCTTATGTCTCCTGCATTGGCCGGCAGGTTCTTAACTACTGGCACCCCTGGGAAGCCCCACAGCACCATGCTGATATCTGACTACAACTGATAGAGATCTCCAGCTGTGCGTTGCCTGAATTCTTGACCCATAGATCATGAGAAAACTTAAATGGCTATGTTATCTTTTATTGTGGTTTAAACAAAAAACAATAAATTTACCATCTTAACCATTTTTAAGTGTACAGATCATATTGTTATACAACAGAGCTCTAGAACATTTTCATCTTGCAAAACTGAAATACTTATTAACCATGAATTTCCCTTCCTCAAGTCCATAGCAATCACCTTTCTGCCTCTGTATCTATGATTTTGAGGATTTCAAAATGGATGGGAAGAATCATACAGTTTTTGTTCTTTTGTGACTGGGTTATTTCACTTTGCATAATGTCCTTAAGGCTCATTCATACTATAGCATGTGAGAGAATTTCCCTTTTTAAAGGCTGTGTGATATTCCATTATACAGATATTCTGCGTTTTCTTTATCCATTCATCAGTCTATGAACATCTGAGCTGCTTCTATTTCCTGACTATCATCAATAACTGTGATGAACATGGGTCTGCTAATATCTGTTTAAAATTCTGCTTTGAATTCTTTTGGATATATACCCAGAGGTGAGATTGCCAGATTATCTGATAAGTCAATTTTTAATTTTTTAAGGAAACTCCATACTGTTTTTCAAATTACCATTTTATCTCTCTATCAACAGTGTACAAGGTTCACTTTTCACCATATCCATGCCAATACTTGTTAACGCTTATCTTTTTGATAATAGCCATTCTAACAGGTATATAATGATGTCTCATTGTGGTTTTGGTTGGCATTTTCTTATGAGTAGTAACACTGGGCAACTTTTAATGTGTGTGTTGGATATATTTTTGCATACATTTTTGGGGAATTGTCTGTTCAAATTCTTTACTCAGTTTTAAATTGACTTTTGTTTTGTTTTGTTACTGTTGTTGTCGAGTTATAAAAGGTAGCACATCATATACCCTTTCAGACGGACAATTAACTTTCCAAGAATCTTAAGAAGATGTCTGGGAGATCGTCTCCATTAAACAGTAAGATTTTCAAGAAACTGAGGGATGTCTTCCCACAAGAGCCTCGTAGGAAGCTTAGGGTAGAAAAAGACTTATTTTAAACAGATTTGCCATGCGCCTTTTGCTAGTGGAGGAGATTATAAGTTGACATAAAGGAATTTCTTCACATTTCTAAAGGAATTGTACTAGATGTAACTGAAAAGTCAGTGAGAGCACAAAATTTAAAAAGGACATTAGCCCCCCAATCTTTTATAGGAAGAAATCAGGCTAAGTGGTTTCCTCAATTGAAAACATGAACCAGTACTCACAGAAAAGGAAGAATGATCCTGAGAAAGAAGAACAAGTGTGGAAGAATCACACTTCTTAATTTCAAACTATATTACAAAACTATAAAGTAATCAAAACACTATGCTACTGGCATAAAGACACATAAAATCAATTGTAACAGAATGTGATAGAATCAAGAACCCAGAAATAAACTCATGCATATATGGTCAACTAATATTTAATAAGGAAACTAAGAATATTCAATGGGGAAAAGATAGTCTCGTCATGGTTTTGGAAAAACTGGATATTCACATGTAAAAGAATGAAACTGGGCCCTTATCATAAACCGCTCACAAAGTTAACTCAAAATGGATTAAAAGCTTAAATATCAGACTTGAAACCATAGAACCCTCGGAAAAAAACAGAAGGGGAAAAATCCTTGACTTTGATCTTAGTAATGATTTAATGGACATGACACCAAGTACACAAGCAACCAAAGAGAAGTAAACAAGTGTTACTATATCAAACTAAAAAGCAAAAGAACAGCAAAAGAAACAATCAGCAAAAGAGAAAGACAGGCTATGAATGGAAGAAAATATTTGCAAAGCGTCTATTTCACAAGAGTTAATACCCAAAGCATACGAGGAACTCACACAACTCAAAAGCAAAAAAAAAAAAAAAAGGCAAAAAAAACAATCAAATAATCCAATTAAAAATGGGCGAAGAACCTGAATAGAGATTTTTCCAAAGTTATTCAAATAGCCAAACAGGTACATGAAAATGTACTCAACATCAGTAATTATCAGGAAATGATAATCAAACCCACAATAATATCAACTCACACCTATTAGAATAACTGTTATCAAAAAGACAACAGATAAGTGCTGGGAAGGGTGTGGGCAAAGTGAACCATTGTACGTAGTTGATGGGAATATAGATTAATGTAGCTAGCATGGAAAAACAGTATGGAGGGTTAAAAAAAAACAAAACTGAAAATAGAACTACCATAAGATCCTGCAGTTTCACTTCTGGGTATATATCTGAAGGAAATGAAATCACTATTGTGAAGAGATCTCTTTTCCCCATGTTCAGTGCAGCATTATTTATAATAGTTAAGACATGGAGACAACCTAAGTGTCCACTGATAAATTAATGGATAAAGAAAATGTGAACACACACACACATTTACTCAGCCATAAAAAGAAGGAAATCCTGCTATTTGTGATAACATGGATCAAACGTGAGTGTATTACAGCAAGTGAGATAAGCTTGACAGAGAAAGACAGATGCTGTATGATCTCATTTATTTTGTTGTTGTTCATTGCTGTTTATTCACTAAGTTGTGTCCGACCCTTGCGACTCCATGGACCATAGTCCACCAGCAACTCTGTCCATGGGATTTCCCAGGCAAGAATACAAGACTGGGTTGCCATTTCCTTCTCCAGAGGATCTTCCCAACCCAGAGATTAAACCCGGTCTCCTGCATTGCAGGCAGATTCTTTACCACTGAGCCACAGGGGAAGCCCCTATCTCACTTATAAGTGTAATCTAAAAAAAAAATTTTTTTTTAATATTCAGGAGTAGAGAGCAGATTGGAGGTTGGAAAAGATAGGAGTGGGTGGGCGGGTGGGGGTGGGGAATGGGTGAAGGTAGGAGTCAAAGTGTACAAACTTCCAGTTTTAAGATGAGTAACTTCTGGGGATATAATGTTTAGCATAGTTAACTGTACTGCACATTTGAAAGAAAGTGAAAGTTCCTCAGTTGTGTCTGACTCTTTGTGACCCCATGGACTATATACAGTCTAAGGAATTCTCCAGGCCAGAATACTGGAGTGGATAGTCTTGCCCTTCTCCAGGGGATATTCCCAACCCAGGGGTCAAACCCAGGTCTCCCGCATTGCAGGCAAATTCTTTACCAGCTGAGCCACCAGGGAAACACTGCACATTCGGAAGTTGCTAAAAGAGTGGATCTTAAAAGCTCTCATTGCACACACAAAAACTGTAGCTATGTGAGGTGATGGATGTGTTAACCTTATTGAGTAATCATTTTGCAATATATCATATATCAAATCATTATTTTATATACCTTAAACTTACAAAATATTATATGTGAATTATATCTCAATAAAGCTGAGAAAAGAAAAATGAGGAAGACTGACTCAAAGTGTAGAAACAGAAGCTCAGAATATGAATGCCAGAGCCATGCTGAACAACTTCCAATGTACAAGCCATTCACTTCTCCAGGGGATCTCCCTGACCCAGGGATCAAACCCAGGTCCCCCACATAGCAGGCAGATTCTTTACTGTCTGAGTCACCAGGGAAGCCACCCTCAAAGTACAAGACTGAGTGCAAGGAACTGGCATTTGCCTGGCTAGAATTCAGAACTGTGATGGACTGGGGGCTGGTACATATCTGTCTCCCACACACAGCTTTTTTAACTGAATTGCCTACTGTGGTCATTTTATCCTTAGATCACCATTGTATCTTAGAAGTGCAATAAGGCAGATGATTTGTCTCTCTAAGTCTTTAAATTTAGAGGACGCACCCTGACCGGGATCTACTGTAGATAACAAAATCCTGAAGTCTGAACCTGATACCAACTCAGGCTGAACTATCATTTAATAGATAGCATCAGCTTTCAGTCATGTGAGTGAATAAACTTTGGAAAAAATAAAGCATTATAAAAAAGGGGAAGTATATTTGAAAAGGGGCCAAGTAGAAATTACAGGAGAGTAGCTTCCCTGGTGGCTCAGACATATTAAAATCTCAATGATAAGAAAAAATGGAGATTAAGGAGATATGCTTGACACCTTTGTAATTTAGCAAACTTAAAAGCAAGCTTTTTTGGACCACAGTGACATCACCTATTGTTTAAAATAGCATCAGGCAACTTTCCTTGCTTCCTGAAGGCCAACCAAAAGCTGACCTCACCACCCCACCTCACTTGTACCACATACTGAGACTGACCAATGAAAAAGTGACCCAGAGGCCACCTTTGTGTTCACTTTTAAACATGGCTCAAAGAAACTGTTAACTTCTCCACATTTTGAGTTAGAGAGCACTATTTGGGTCACCAGTTGAGCAGCACAGTCTGCCATGCTCAGTCACCCTCTGATCCCAGACTGAGCAGCAGAGGCACAGGTAGGACAACATAGAAAAGAAACTACCAGTTTGCCAAGTTTATCCTAAACCCGAGCCTATCTTAAGATGTTTGCAATGATTCCTTTAAAAAAATATTTATTTTAATTGGAAGATAATTAGTTTACAATACTGTGGTGGCCTCTGCCATACATCAGCATGAATTAGCCACAGGCATACATGTGACCCTCCCACCTCCCTCCCCACCCCATCCTTCCAGGTTGTCGCAGAGCACCTGCTTTGGGTTCCCTGCATCATACATCAAACTCCCACTGGCTATCTATTTTACATGCAGTAATGTATATGTTTCAACACTACTGTCTCAAATCATCCCACCCTCTCCTCCCACTGTGTCCAAAAGTCTGTTGTTTATATCTGTGTCTCCTTTACTGCCCTGCCCATAGGATCATTGGTACTATCTTTCTAGATTCCATATATATGTATTCATGTATGATATTTGTCTTTCTCTTTCTGACTTACTTCACTCTGTAAAATAGGCTCTAGGTTCATCCACTTCATTAGAACTGACTCAAATGCATTCCTTTTTATGCTAACTGCTACTGCTAAGTCACTTCAGTCATGCCCGACTCTGTGTGACCCCATAGACGGCAGCCCACCAGGCTCCCCTGTCCCTGGGATTCTCCAGGCAAGAACGCTGGAGTGGGTTGCCATTTCCTTCTCCAATGCGTGAAAGTGAAAAGTGAAAGTGAAGTTGCTCAGTCGTGTCCAACTCTTAGCAATCCCATGGACTATAGCCCACCTGGCTCCTCTGCCCATGGGATTTTCCAGGCAAGAGTACTGGAGTTATAGCTGAGTAATATTGCACTGTGTGTATGTACCACAACTTTATCCATTCATCTGCCATCTTTATCCATTCATCTGGGTTGCTTCCATGTCCTAGCCATTGTAAATAGAGCTGCAATGAACACTGAGGTACAAGTGTCTTTTTCAATTCTTGTTTCCTCAGGGTATATGCCCAGTAGTGGGTTTGCTGGATTGTATGATAAGTTCTATTCCTAGTTTTTTAAGGAATCTCCATACATTTATAATAAGAATACTTTTAGTCCAAAGTAGCATCTGCTGTTTTTTAACTACCTGTGGCAGGAAGATAAACTTCTTGGTTTTGATTTATCAAACCCACAAGAGAAAATCAAGCCCTTGTGACTGAGGAAAGGGAAAAGGGAGGAAACTGAGATTTGGACCCAAATAGCAACCAAGTAACAAGCAGAATTAGTTGTAAATGGTATTTTACCCATGTAGCTTTTAGAAGTCATTTCAAGATGGAAGATAGGGGACTTCCCTGGTGGTCCAGAGGTTAAGACTTCATGCTTCCACAGCAGGAGGCATGGGTTCAATCCCCGGTCAGAGAACTAAGATCCTGCGTGCCATGTGGTTCAGCCAAAAAGAACAAAACAAAACTGAAATCACTGTGACTTTAAAAAAAAAAGACTGGAGGCAATTAAAGGAGTGGGGATTAAAGGCATCTTCACCTCTGTGCCTGTGTTGGGTTCAATCTTGCCAACTTTACTCACCATCTTCTATAAAATAGCTGGGACATTGAGGGGAAAAAATTAGCAAGGAGGAAGTAGGAAGGAGAGGGACATTGGCACATTTAAGGTCACTCTAATCGATGGCATCACTGACTCAATGGACGTGAGCTTGAGTGAACTCTGGGAGTTGGTGATGGACAGGGAGGCCTGGCATGCTGCAGTTCATGGGGTCGCAAAGAGTCAGACATGACTGAGCGACTGAACTAAACTGAACTGAACTGAAGGAACAAGAACGAAGTAGGGATCCTGTTAGGGAATCTATTAGTTTCAGCAGTATTTTTTGCCAAACCCATTGCTGGCCATGATCCTGCTTCCTCAGGACAATTACAAGGAAGAGCATCTGGCTTGCTTCTATAAGCAGAAGTACACCCCTGAAAATCAAGGGGGACTTGAAACTGGAAAAAACAATTATTAATGATGCATGTTTATGTAGGAATGACAGTTCTCTGAAACTCAAACACCTTGTCATTTGCACACCCAAGTCACAGGACACCATGAGCCCCACAAGCAGTGTCGTTGAATATCAAATTTTGTGTTTCAGGCACCATCCTCTCAGGGGAACCAACCAACACAGAAAATATCAGTGCAGACACATGCATGGTTTTATCCAGTAGAGATGCTTTCTACCAGTACCACAGGGTTAAGTAACACAGCAATAGTGGCAGGGCAGGGAAGACAGAAACAGGCAGGGCACAGAGAAACTTTACCCAAGATATTAAAAGACCCAGGGAATTAATGGGGAAAAGAAAGATGGAAATGAAAGAAGCAGCACAAGAAAAAAGAGAAAAACTAAATAAGTAGGAAAACAGAGAGGATGAAAGAAAGGAAGAAGGGTAGTTTAAAATGGAGAAATGATGAAAGTAAAACTATTTTCATCAGTCTCATAGTTTTCAGAGTACAAATCTTTTGCCTCATTAGGTAAGTTTATTTCTAGGTATTTTATTCTTTTTGATGCAATGGTAAATTGGATTCTTTCTGACCTTTTGATGTTAACGTGTAGAAATGCAATGAATTTCTGTGTATTAATTTTTTATTCTGCAACATTACTGAATTCATTGATGATTACCAGAAGCTTCCTGGTAGTATCTTTAGGGTTTTCTATGTGCAGCAAGTCCCCTACATAAGAACCTTCAAGTTATGAACTTTCAATGATGTGAACATGTGTTTGCATGTCTAATCATGTAAGTTAGTTCATGTGCATACTCTACAAGTGGTTGTGCCCTTATGTACTTTACTGTACAGTACTCTATGGAGTACGGTAGTATAGTATCTTTATTTCAAGTGCAGAATGTCTGGAAGCAATGGTAATGTAGCTGGTACTACTGTACTTTTGTAAATCTATTATAGTACAATAGAATAGAATTGTGTTAGTTGGGTGTCTAGGCTAACTTTGTTTGACTTACAAACCAACTGGACTTATGAATGTACTTTCAGAATGGAATTCTTTCACATGTAGGGGACTTACTTTATAGTGCCTTGCCATCTGTAAACAGTGACAGTTTCATTGCTTCATTTTCAGTTTGGATTTATTTCTTTTTCTTCTTTGATTGTTGTGGCTAAGACTTCCAAAGCTATATTGAATAAAAGTGGCAAGAGTGGACATCCTTGTCTTGTTCCTAATCTTAGCGGAAATGCTCTAAGTTTTTCACCATTGAGTATGATGTTAGCTGTAGGTCTCTCACATATGGTCTTTATTATGTTGAGGTATATACCCTCTGTACCCACTTTCTGGAGAGTTGTGTTGAATTTTGCCAAAAGCTTTTTCTGCATCTATTGACATGCTTGTATGGTTTTTATAATTCAATTTTTTGATGTGGTATATCACACTGACTATTTTGTAGATATTGAAAACTCCTTGCATCCCTAGGATAAATCTTGCTTGATCATGGTATATGAGCCTTTAAATGTATTGCTGGATTCAGAATGCTAGTATTACTATTTTGTTGAGGATTTTTGTGTCTGTGTTCAAAGACCTTTACTACAAAAGCTAGAAGATGCTGTTAGAAGAAATTAAATATGACACCAACAAATGGAAAGATATACCATGTTTTTGGATTAAAGGAATCAATATTTTCATAGTGACTATACTGCTGAAGGCAATCTACAGAGTCAAAGAAATCTCCATCAAATTACCAATAGCATTTTTCAGAGAACTAAAACAAAAAATTTTTCAATTTGCATGGAGACAGGAAAGACCACCAAATATCCAAAGCAATCTTGGGAAAGAAAAACAAACCTGGAGGAATTAGGCTTCCTGACTTCAGACTATACTACAAAACCTCAGTCATCAAAACAATATGGTACTGGCATAAAAAAAAGAAAAAGATATACAGATCAATGGAACAGGATAGAAACCCCAGAAATAAACCCATGAACCTATGGTCAATTAATCTGTGACAAAAGAGGCAAGACTATATAATAGAGAAAAGACATCTCTTCAATAAATGGTGCTGGGAAACTAGACAGCTACATGTAAAAAATGAAATTATAACACTCTTTAATACCACACACAAAAATAAACTCAAAATGGATTAAAGACCTAAATGTAAGACTGGATACTCTAAAACTCTTAGAGGAAAACATAGGCAGAACACTCTTTGACATAAATCACAACAATATCTTTTTTGAGTTGTCTCCTAAAGTAATGGAAATAAAAACATAAAGAAATAAATGGGACCTAATTAAACTCAAAAGTACAGCAAAAGAAACTGTAAACAAAACAAAAGACAACCCACAAAAACAGGAGAAAATAATTGCAAGGGATGCAACCAATGAGATATTAACCTCCAAAATTTACAAACAGCTCATGCAGCTCAATATCAAGCCCCCCCAAAAAAGGCCAAACCAAAAATAGGCAGAAGACCTAAATAGATGTTTCTCCAAAGAAGACATACAAGTGGCTGAGAGGCACATGAAAAGATGTTCGTCACTGCTAACTATGAGAAAAATGCAAATCAAACCTACAATGAGATCACTTCACACCAGTTACAATGGCCATCATCAAAAATCCTATAAGTAATAAATGCTGAAGAGGATGTGGAGAAAAGGGAACCCTCCTCCCCTGTTGGTGGGGATATAGATTAGTATAGTCACTATGGAGAACAGTATAAGATTCCTTAAAAAACATAAAAATAGAGCTACCATATGACTCAGCAATCTCATTCTTGGGCACATATCTGGAGAAAATCATGGTTGAAAGGATATGTGCACACCAATGTTCATTGAAGTGCTGTTTATAATAGTCAAGACATGGAAGCAACCCAAATGTCCCCTGACAGATGAATAAATGAAGACGTGGCACATACTCACAATGGAATATCACACAGCTATTAAAAAGAATGAAATAATGCCATTTGAAGCAACGTGGATAGACATGGAGATTATCATACTAAGTGAAGTAAGTCAGAAAAGAAAGACAAATATATGATATTGCTTATATGTGGAATATTTTTTAAAATTATACAAATGAACTTATTCATAAAATACAAACAGACAGACTTGGAGAACAAACTCTGGTTACCAGTGGGGAAGAGTGGGGATCAGGGATACACTGGGAGTTTGGAATGAAATATATTTAGATACATTTCTGCATCTAAAATAAATAACTGACAAGAACCTGCTCTACAACACAGGGAACTCTGCTCATTATTCTGTCATAATATAAATGGGAAAAGAAGTTGAAAAAGTATAATTGTATAATTCAGTTATATGTATGTATATATAACTGAATTACTTTGCTGTACACCTGAAACTAACACAATACTCAATTACACTCCAAAATAAAATAAAAACTAAAAAAAAAAACAAACCAAAAAAAAAAAAGACTTTTAAAGCCCAGATAAGATAGAAAGAAATTTACAGATCAATGTAGAATAGATCTAGAAATATACAATCAAGTGTTCCCTGGTCTGTCATGTGTCATTAGGAACCTCATATACAAAAATTTATACAGGAAAAAATAATGAAGATGACCTAAGAAATCCAGATTTGTTTGATTCTTTATTTTGCACATAAACATCTCATTGGCCCAGAACTGTTTATTGAAAAACATTAGTCATTCTCTATTGAGTTGTATTTAACCTTTGTTGAAAAAAAAAATCAATTGATTAGGAAACTTGTTTTCCAAAACTGTAGTCCTTGTCATGTAGTATTATAATTATTAGTTTATATCTCTGATCCTGCCTTGAATTCTGGACAGGGAAAACTACCTAGATCCCTACTATAATTCTCACAGCATCTTTTTTTTTGTTTTAATGTGGACCATTTTTAAAGTCTTTATTGAATCTGTAACAATATTGTTTCTGTTTTATATTTTGGTTTTTTGGCTCTGAGGCATGAGATCGAACTTGAAACCCCTGCATTGGAAGGCGAAGTTTTAACCACTGGATCACCAGGGAAGTCCCCCTCATAGCATTCTTGAAGTAGATATTTAATAAATATGAATGCTAAAAGGGGCAGGGGTGGGGGAAGGCAGCCAAAGCTCTAAGTCTTTCTCTACTATTTAAATTTGCTGCCTTCCTCTCTCCTTCTGAATTTCACAGCCTGGAAGGCGTCCAGGCATCCATAATTCCTCCCTCTTCTTTGCCCTAATTCTCCATCACTTTCCTTGCTGACATTGCCTCCAAATGTTTCTTGTGTTCATCACTGTCTTCCCATCTTTGGTATCTCTGCCCTAAATCTTTATATGACAGTTTCATAATGCCACCTTCCTCTTTAGTTGCCAGTGTGATAAGAGCCAAAACAAGATAAATTATATCATGTCCTTGTATCATAGTACGTGATGGCTCCTCATCACCTACAGGCAAAGTTCAAGAACAGGAATGGTCCAATACTGGACACTGTCAGGGCTCAGCCCAGCTCCCCTTGACTCTCTTCTGCTTTCTAAGTACCTGCCCTCCTACCAGCTTCTACAGGTTTTGCTCCTCAGGGCCATAGCTTAGACTCTCCCTGGAGGATTGTCCCTGTGTGAATGGACCCTCTGTGCCCACAGGTTGAGAGAGTCAGAAGTGTCAGGGCAGTTTATCAACTGACTGAAACAAGAGTAGGGAAACCAAATTTCCTTGCTTCAAGTAAAGGCCAACTTTGAGGTGTAACTTACACTCCAGAGCTCCTCTGCAGGATTGAGTTACGTCTAGGACTTTGCCTGATGTCACAAACCTACTTGGTATACTTGTGCGTAACAACCCCTCCCCCTAAATTAATGGTTTGAAACAACAGATATTTATCTCACAGTATCTGAGGGTCAGGAATCTGGGAGCAGCTTACCTGGCTGCAGTCAAGCTGTCAGCTGGTGCTGCAGTTGTCTGATGGCTCTTAGCAGAAGACCTCAGTTCCTTGCCAGATGGGCCTCTCTGTAGGGCTGTTCACAAGACATGGCAGCTCTCTTCTCACAAATCGAATGATCCATAGAAGGAGGGAGCTGGTAAGTAAATGAGAGAGCACCCAAAACATAAACCTAATCTCAGAAGGGCCATGCCATCACTTCTGCTAGAAGCTACTGGTCACAAAGATCAGTCTTGGTACAGCGTGAGAAGGGATAGCAAAAAAGGATACCAGGTAGTGGAGAATTGCTGGGGCCATCTTGGACACTGGATACCACAGATGGCTTCTCCCTCTTCTCTACCCTGCTCCAACCATTCTCTTATCAGATTTTCCTAACATTGCTTCTTAATCAGTCACTTGCAGCTAAATCCTGTCCTCATGTACTGCTTCTGTGAAAGCCAATCTAGGACTTTTTGCAAAGTCATCCGTAATATCATCCTTGTCTCCTTCTCCAACTTCACCTCTTGCCAATCAATGTGGTGTCCTTAATGTAATAGCAATAATAAGATGATTCTTGAAATCATCTATACATGGCATGCAATCTTTCTATGTCCTTCCTCAGATCTTAGTTATCTTTTTAGCTCTATCACTTGCTACAATTAGATTTTTGTCAAATGAATGAATGATTGAGTGTATCTTAAAATACTCTTTATCCTTAATTTGCTGTTACTGATTAGATAGAGGAAAGGTTATAGCTTTGTTCTGTCACCTCAGGCAAAGCAAAGAATCTTTGGAAGTGCCTTCCAAAATGGAAAGCAGAGAACCCATTCATTCATTTATTCAATCAACAAGTGTTGTTGAAACTTTACTGTGTGCCTGGTTCTTTCCTGAGCACTGGAGATATTGTAGTAAAACAAAGTGACTAAAAGTTACTTTTAGGAGCTTACATTCTATTGTAGGAAATAGTAACAGCTAAAAAGAATTGAGTGTTACCATAAGCCAGGCATTGTCATATGGATATAGATATAGGTTATAAACATAGGTATATATCTATATATCTCACTTCTTTAATTCTTACACAACACTTAAAGAATCTTTAATTCTAACACAACAGGTAGTTCTCATTATTATTTTCATTCTGCAGATAAGAAGAATAATATGCAGAGATTATGCACACCTGGAGTTCAATCCCAGCTAGTAGCACTAAAGAAAACATTGTGTAATGACACATTAAAACCTGTAAGTCAGATTTTGTCAGGGGACTACTGCAATGGGGGCTGTAGAGGGGAGAGAGATGAGACTGACATCTGAATACAAGGAGGACAAGTGGATTTATGGCTAAGGATCAGGGCAGGAGTCAGTGGGTGAAAAATTATTACAAAGAAAATAGGATAGGATTTTTGCTGCAGGCAAGAGTGATAAGATATGAACAGTGGAGGATGAGAAATTTGATCAGGTATCAGGGGTGGGGGATTTTTCACTAAATTGTCCCAGCAGACTTCTCCTTATTCAGTTCAGTTCAGTTCAGTCACTCAGTCGTGTCCGACTCTTTGCGACCCCATGAATCGCAGCACGCCAGGCTTCCCTGTCCATCACCAACTCCCAGAGTTTACATCGAGTCGGTAATGCCATCCAGCCATCTCATCCTCTGTCGTCCCCTTCTCCTCCTGCCCCCAATCCCTCCCAGCATCAGAGTCTTCCCAATGAGTCAACTCTTCACATGAGGTGGCCAAAGTATTGGAGTTTCAGCTTCAATATCAGTCTTTCCAATGAATACCCAGGACTGATCTCCTTTAGGATGGACTAGTTGCATCTCCTTGCAGTCCAAGGGACTCTCAAGAGTCTTCTCCAACACCACAGTTCAAAAGCATCAATTCTTCAGCGCTCAGCTTTCTTCACAGTCCAACTCTCACATCCATACATAACTACTGGAAAAACCATAGCCTGGACTAGACGGACCTTTGTTGGCAAAGTAATGTCTCTGCTTTTGAATATGCTATCTAGGTTGGTCATAACTTTCCTTCCAAGGAGTAAGCGTCTTTTAATTTCATGACTGCAATCACCATCTGCAGTGATTTTGGAGCCCTCCAAAATTAAAGTCTGACACCATTTCCACTGTTTCCTCATCTATTTCCCATGAAGTGATGGGACCAGATGCCATGATTTTCGTTTTCGGAATATTGAGCTTTAAGCCAACTTTTTCACTCTCCTCTTTGACTTTCATCAAGAGGCTTTTTAGTTCCTCTTCACTTTCTGCCATAAGGGTGGTGTCATCTGCATATCAGAGGTTATTGATATTTCTCCCAGCAATCTTGATTCCAGCTTGTGCTTCTTCCAGCCCAGCGTTTCTCATGATGTACTCTGCATATAAGTTAAATAAGCAGGGTGATAATATACCACCTTGACGTACGTACTCCTTTTCCTATTTGGAACCAGTGTATTGTTCCATGTCCAGTTCTAACTGTTGCTTCCTGACCTGCATATAGGTTTCTCAAGAGGCAGGTCAGGTGCTCTGGTATTCCCATCTCTTTCAGAATTTTCCACAGTTTATTGTGATCCACACAATCAAAGGCTTTGGCATAGTCAATAAAACAGAAATAGATGTTTTTTCTGGAACTCTCTTGCTTTTTCGATGATCCAGCGGATGTTGACAATTTGGTCTCTGGTTCCTCTGCCTTTTCTAAAACCAGCTTGAACATCAGGAAGTTCACAGTTCACGGCTTGGAGAATTTTGAGCATTATTTTACTAGTGTGTGAGATGAGTGCAATTGTGCGGTAGTTTGAGCATTCTTTACCATTGCCTTTCTTTGGGATTGAGATGAAAACTGACCTTTTCCAGTCCTGTGGCCACTGCTGAGTTTTCCAAATTTGCTGGCCTATTGAGTACAGCACTTTCACAGCGTCATCTTTCAGGATTTGAAATAGCTCCACTGGAATTCCATCACCTCCATTAGCTTGGTTCGAAGTTATGCTTTCTAAGGCCCACTTGACTTCACATTCCAGGATGTCTGGCTCTAGGTGAGTGATCACACCATCGTGAGTATCTGGGTCATGAAGATCTTTTTTGTAGAGTTCTTCTGTGTATTCTTGCCACCTCTTCTTAATATCTTCTGCTTCTGTTAGGTCCATACCATTTCTGTCCTTTATCGAGCCCATCTTTGCATGAAATATTCCCTTGGTATCTCTAATTTTCTTGAAGAGATCTCTAGTCTTTCCCATTCTGTTGTTTTCCTCTATTTCTTTGCATTGATCACTGAGGAAGGCTTTCTTATCTCTCCTTGCTTTTCTTTGGAACTCTGCATTCAGATGCTTATATCTTTCCTTTTCTCCTTTGCTTTTCACTTCTCTTCTTTTCAAAGCTATTTGTAAGCCCTCCCCAGTCAGCCATTTTGCTTTTTTGCATTTCTTTTCCATGGGGATGGTCTTGATCCCTGTCTCCTGTACAATGTCACGAACCTCTGTCCATAATTCATCAGGCACTCTGTCTCTCAGATCTAGTCCCTTAAATCTATTTCTCACTTCCACTGTATAATCATAAGGGATTTCATTTAGGTCATACCTGAATGGTCTAGTGGTTTTCCCTACTTTCTTCTCCCTATAGCTGGGCTAAATGCTCCTAGGACAGACCCCAAGGGCAAGTTCCAGTGAGAAAGAGTACTCAGAATAGCTTGACATAAATTAGGTCAAAGGGAGAGTCCTTCAGAAGCATTCCAGAATCTGTATCTTTGTCTACTGTAATCAGTGAGTGGAAATGAAACCGAGCAGGACCTTGTGGGGTTCCTGGGCACAGGAGCTTTTCTGTTCAGCCTCCCTGACCTTCCCTGAGTTCTAAAGGGCAGATCCAAACAGTTGCTAATCAGAGGAGGGAGGGGATGCAGAGAAAAGGAAGGAGCAGCCAAGAAACAATAGTGCAGGGTCCTGGTTTGCCTTAAGGGATACAAGAAACAACATCCTTTAGCTCTTTATAGAAGAGCAGGCTCCCTTCCCACAAATGGAAGATGTCAGCATTCTCCATTCCAGAGAAGACCACCTGAGGCCAGATTAAAGGAATCAGAGAAGCTCATCAAGGGATTACCTGAGATCAAAGGAGTGGAGGCCCTGCACATACCCTAAACCCCACCTTTAAACTATGGCTATAAAACTCCTCATCAAACTCTCCTGGGTTGGGACATAGAGTTTTGAGGGCATGAGCCCACTGTGACCCCCTTTGCCTGGCAACGCAATAAAGCTATTCTTTTCTACTTCACCCAAAACTCTGTCTCTGAGATTCGATTTGGCACCAGCGCACAGAGACCAAGCCTTCGTGATCAGAAAAGTATGAAAAATGTCTTGACATGGCAATACTAACTGTAAATCTGTCTGCCTGTCTGGCTTTCCAACGTGTCTCTTTCTAAATTCTGAAAGAGGAAAATAATGAAACTGTATTGAGATCTAGTTAACCTAGAATAAACTGCCACTTGGAGCAGGAATCACCTAAGAGGCAATGCAGTGGAGAAGTTAAAGTGGGAGTCACGAGTCAGGCTGAGCTAGAAAGAACCTGTACAGTAGTATGATCCATGTCCTCATCTGCATGATAAGAGAGCTAAGAAATGTGGTTCTAAGATTCTTTCCTCTGTTCCCTTGACAGCAACCTTAATGATCTAGCTCTTAAGATCCCACCACCTTTACAGCACATAACCTTGCATTATTTTTATCAGCCTGCATTCCTATCTCCCCTGCTTAACAATAATCCCTGTGTACAATGAATGCTCCCTTACACACCATGATACACCATATATACTATTCCATCTTGGTCATGTTTTCCCATAAAGAATGGTTCTCTATATCCAGGAGATTCCCTTTCAAAGGCTCTTTCAAGTTCACAGAAGGAATGAATAAAACAGTCAAGATTTAGACGCAGGCCTGCCCCATTCCAAAGCTGGCACTCTCCACGTACATCCAGTGACTCAGAAAAGAGCAATTGCTTAAATAGAATTCAGCTTGGTCAGCATATCATTCCTGATAGCCTACTTCAAATATTTATCCCTCAGAGACAAACACACTGACACACTCACTCACAAGTTCAACATTTACTTTTCAAAACACCCCAGATGGTATATTTCACATTGAAATCTGTCCTCCTGGGAGCAAGGCAGGTCCTGACCTGGATTCTCAGCTTGAAAACACCATGGGAATATATACTTCAGAGGATTTAAAATAACAAGATTTCACCAATATTGATACTTTAATTTCTTTAGATTCATGGCAAGTCATTGTATTGTTCCTGGCATGCCTTTACATTTTAAATTGCTAAATAATTTTGAATACAGCAGGCAGGCATTTTTTCCCCATGGAAACTGGTTTCATTGAAGATTCATGTAACTTCAACTTCCTGTGATACCTTTGTTTCCCACAAGTCTACAAGGGTTGGGATTCCAGCAAGAAATATAATGTACTCAGAAGAGATAAATGAGAATTTACAGAAGTGACCACTTAGAAAGTAGTGGGCAGAGATAAGGGAAATTAATGAGGGTGATATGACAGTTTAAGACCAGTATTAGTGGAGTTCAAGTCTTCTGAGCACAAGCCACTTATTCTCATTGCTTGGCCCTTGCAATAAGCCTTTCTCTGCTTTAAAGGAAAAAAGACTACTATTAGCAAGAAGCCATTAGCACCTTGAGTGTGAAACAGTAAGGAGAGGGAGCATGTAAGGAGACCTAGTGAGAGCTGGGGAGAGATCTCCAGAGAAAAGCCCAATCTCTAACCATCTGCAGGCTGAGCAAAGTGGGGAGGGGTATATATCTGTCTCATCCCACCTTCCTGTCTCTTGCTGGTGCTTCCCATTTGACTTACACAATCAGGAGTTGCACATAAGGGAAAGTGGGTGATGCAAGTGCCAGGGCACAGAGCAGGGAGAAAACTGAAGAGAAAGCTGGAAAAGCAAAGTGAAATTCTAGTTCAAAAGTCAACCTCTTTTGCCTGGGTCCATGCTCTTCAGAAATCAGGTGTCAGAAAAGGGACAGTACAGGCTGAATGCAGAGTGTGACCTGTCTGCTATTCTGGGTGTGAGTAAGCATCCATTTGGCTAAAATAGGAAATCTTCCTCTTCAGTAACCAGTGGTTGGATGGGTACATTAGCTTTGCTTTCCATAAATGGGAAAAGTCAATCAACAATGTATAGAAGAGAAAGAAGTGAATCAAATGCTATAATTAGGAAGCATAGCATAACTGAAACAGCCATGCACTTAACCTCTGAAAATTCAAATATGTTGCAGGGGTGGCCAACGGGGAAAAAGAAACTTTAAAATGCAGGATGTTCTGCCCATCACACACCCCATAAGCTTATGTATGGAAGTGAGAGTAAAATAGATGACATTAATCCACTGTTCACCCATCAACCTCAGTTCCCCTCAGCCCTCTCATGGTGCAAGCACTTGCCCCTCTCCATTCCAGTGCATGTAGATAGTCACATATATTTTATTACATATTTAATATGTCTGTGATGAGATGGCTGGATAGCATCACGGACTCGATGGACATGAGTCTGAGCGAACTCCGGGAGATGGTGATAAACAGGGAGGCCTGGCGTGCTGCGATTCATGGGGTCGCAAAGCGTCTGACACGACTGAGCGACTGAACTGAACTGATGTTAATATTTATGCATATGGGCAGGATTGTACACAGAAAATCATGTGGACTATTCTTTAAAAGCAATTTGAGAAATTTTCCAGTGTCTTTGGATCTGCAATCAGCACTTTTGCAAAACTGTAAAACCCAATGAAAAGATTTTTAAGAACGATCTATTTTATTTTTTTTTCTGTTCACTGACTAAAATCTCGCTCTTGCATAAACTATGACTCTACTGTTATCCCTTAACCACCAGATAGGAATTAGGAAAGGAGCTTAGGGAAGATCCATTGTGGAAATAGGTATAGAGAGAGTGAAAGGAGATTTTATTATAGAACATGGAATTAAAGCTTTCTGAAAAATCTAGTAACTTAGTAACTTTTGTTTCTGTATATAAACAATTTTAAATGCTTAAGAATGCCTTTAGAAGGTCACAAAAAGTAACCCTTAATTATACAAAGGGGGCTTCCCTGGTGGCTCAGCTGTAAAGAATCTGCCTAATATGCCTGCCAATGCATAAGCCAAAGGAGACTGGGGTTTGATCCCTTGGTTGGGAAGATCCCCTAGAGAAGGGCATGGCAAGCCACTCCAGTATTCTTGCCTGGAGAATCCCATGGACTGAGGAGCCTGGCAGGCTACAGTCTAGGCTGTTACAAAGAGTTGGGCGTGACTGAAGCAACTTAGCATGCAATTATACAAAGAAATTAAAAATCTAAGTATTTATTGGCCATTCAATCATAAAAACAGCTTTTTATGGATAGGACCATTTTTTTAAAGTCTTTATTGAATTTGTTACCATATTGCTTCTGTGTTTTTATGTTTTGGTTTTTTGGTCACAAGGCCTGTGGGATCTTTGTTCCCCAACCAGGGATTGAACTTGTACCCTCTGCATTGGAAGGCAAAATCTTAACCACTGGATCACCAGGGAAGTTCAAAGGACAAGACTTTTAATACTGGATGCATTTAAGCTCCCCTAGAACATACTTGGGGTTTTCTGGTGAACTTTGATCTCAAAATCAGTATAGATTATGTAGTGCTATAGTAACAGGTATGCCCTCAAACTTCAGGGGCTTAAACAGATAAGGGCTTATTTCTCTTTTTCCAGCTTTATTGAGGTATAACTGACAAAAAGTGTGCATATTTAAGGGATGTAACGTGATGATCTAATATACATATACATTGTGAAATGATTACTACAATCAAGCTAACACATCTATCACCTTATATAATTATCTTGTTTTTGGTTTTTTGATGAGAACACTTAAGGTTAACTCTCTTAACAAAATATTATACAATACAGTATTGTTAACTATAGTCACCATGCTATATGTTACATCCTCAGCAATTATTTATCTTATTAATATAACTGAAAGTTTGTACCTTTTGACCAATATCTCCTTATTTTCCCCCACCCCACAGCCCCTGGCAACCACCATTCTACTCTCTGGTTCTACAAGTTCAAAGTTTCTAGATTCCACATATAAGTGAGATCATATGGTATGTATCTTTCTGTGTCTGCCTTATTCTACGGACCATGATGTCTAGTTCATCCATATTGTTGCAAATGGCAGCATTTCCTTCTTATCTTTGACTGGGTAATATTTCATTGTGTACATATATCACCTCTTCTTCATCCATTCCATCCATCAGTGGACACTTAGGGCTTATTTCTCACTCTCCTATCCAGGGGCTCTGCTTTCTGTCATCTTGTCTTCTCTTTAAGACTAAGCATGATGGAGCCCCCCCCCCATATCAAACATTGCAGGAGAGTCTCACAATAGTAATCAAAGTTTGTACTGAGTGACACATGACTCTAAAAATCATATCTCACTGGCCAGAACTGTTCACATGGTTCCAGTCAATGGGGCTAAGAATAGCAAGTATCAGGCATCCAGAAGGTGGAGATTTCTTTTTTTATTTAAAGTCGCTCAGTCAAGTCCGACTCTTTGCAACCCCACTGACTATACCGTTCATGGAATTCTCCGGGCCAGAGTACTGGAGTGGGTAGACTTTCCCTTCTCCAAGGATCTTCCCAACTCAGGAACTAAACCTAGGTCTCTCCCACTGCAGGTGGATTCTTTACCAGCTAAGCCACAAGGGAAGCCCTTGCGGAGAGTCAGAAGTACTTGCTGTTTAGAATTACTAGCTACCATATCAATATAAAGCCCTTTCCCATTTCCTGAGAATAGCAGGAGGGACCTGGGAATCTGAACAGATTGGAAAGCTGGGATCATCAGATTTCATGGTCAACAAATTCAGAGTTAACCAATTATATCACTGAACCTGTGCCCAAGTCATCAGGACAGTACCATTTAGAAGACTGACAATGTGCTTGTTGATGTCACTTGTCAGGGTTTTGGTAACTTAACCTTAGCAATACAGTCAACATTTTAAAATCATGAAACTCCATAGAAATGTATGTGACATACATACACATAT
The DNA here is from genome assembly GCF_014754425.2 of Oryx dammah. NCBI lineage: Eukaryota > Metazoa > Chordata > Mammalia > Artiodactyla > Bovidae > Oryx > Oryx dammah. Next base: position 180,097,115 of record NW_024070186.1, on the reverse strand, counting down.
CTATAAACTTCTATGGTTTTTCCAATAGTCATGTATGGGGAGGGAGTTGGACAATAAAGAAGGCTGAGCACTAAAGAAATGATGTTCACTGAAGAATTGAATTCCGGAGAAGACTCTTGAGAGTCCCTTGGACTGCAAGGAAATCAAACCAGTTAATCCTGAAAGAAATTAACTCTGAATATTCAGTGGAAGGACTGATGATGAATCTGAAACTCCGATACTTTGGCCACCTTATTAGAGCTGACTCATTAGAAAAGACTTTGATGCTGGGAAAGATTGAAGGCAAAAGGAGAAGGGAGCAGCAGAGGATGAGATGATTAGATAGCATCACCGACTCAATGGACATGAGTTTGAGCTAACTCCAGGAGATAGTGAAGGACAGAGAAGCCCCCAGTCCATGGGGTCACAAAGAGTTGGACATGACCTAGTGACTGAGAAATAACCACAACATAAGCTTCATACATGTACTAATGTGCTAATTTGTTATTAATATGTACATTACTGAACACAGAAATATAGACCTTTAAAGGATGAAAAAAATAAATATATGGTCTAATATTTCCCACCCTATATATTATCTCACACTCTCCTTGGAATATTTGCACTCCACTTTGGAGACTCTCTCCCTTACAGAACCGAGAGGTTTAGGCCACATTCTCAAGGAGGGGAGACTAACAGAGAAGGAGTATGTGGCTCCATAAAATTATGTGTAACCTCAGCTATAACCCTAAAATTATAACTGTTAATATCTTGGTACATTTCCTCTCTCTCTCTGCACAGCTACCCACACATGGAAGTATTTTTAAAGAGAAACTATAATGGACAAACTGCTTTGCAATCTCCTTTCCCTAAAGAACACATTGTGAATAATATATTGCATATTCTTTTACATAATTTTTATAACTTTTATCATTGATTTCAGCAGCAATACATATTCATTGTGAAATATTAAATGTATATAAGCAAAGAGAAAAATAAAAATCACCCGTTTTCCATTACCCAGATGTAACCAGTTTTGGAGCTTGGCAAGCTACAGTCCATGGGGTCCCAAAGGTCAGACATGACCGAGTGACTAACACTTTTTCAACCACTGTTAAAACTTTGCTGTTGTGGGCATTTTTGTCCAGTTTCTTTTCAGTATATTCATCCAGTTCCAGTTCAGTCGTTCAGTCATGTCCCACTCTTTGCAACCCCATAAACCACAGCACGCCAGGCCTCCCTGTCCATCACCAGCTCCTGGAGTCTACCCAAACCCATGTCCATTGAGTCGGTGATGCCATCCAACCATCTCATCCTCTGTCGTCCCCTTCTCCTCCTGCCCTCAATCTTTCCAGGCATCAGGGTCTTCTCAAATGAGTAGCATCAGGTGGCCAAAGTACTGGAGTTTCAGCTTCAACATCAGTCCTCCCAATGAACACCCAGGACTGATCTCCTTTAAGATGGACTGGTTGGAACCCCTTGCAGTCCAAGGGACTCTCGAGAGTCTTCTCCAACACCACAGTTCAAACGCATCAATTCTTCGGCGCTCAGCTTTCTTTATAGTCCAATTCTCACATCCATACATGACCACTGGAAAAACCGTAGCCTTGACTTGACGGACCTTTGTTGGCAAAGTAATGTCTCTGCTTTTGAATATGCAGTCTAGGTTGGTCATAACTTTCCTTCCAAGGAGTAAGCATCTTTTAATTTCATGGCTGCAATCACCATCTGTAGTGATTTTGGAGCCCTAAAAAATAAAGTCTGACACTGTTTCCACTATTTCCCCATCTATTTGCCATGAAGTGATGGGACTGGATGCCATGATCTTAGTTTTCTGAATGTTGAGTTTTAAGCCAAGCTTTTCACTCTCCTCTTTTACTTTCATCAAGAGGCTCTTTAGTTCTTCTTCACTTTCTGCCATAAGGGTGGTGTCATCTGCATATCTGAGGTTATTGATATTTCTCCTGGCATTCTTGATTCCAGCTTGTGCTTCTTCCAGCCCAACGTTTCTCATGATATACCCTGCATATAAGTTAAATAAGCAGAGTGACAATATACAGCCTTGATGTACTCCTTTTCCTATTTGGAACCAGTCTGTTGTTCCATGTCCAGTTCTAACTGTTGCTTCCTGACCTGCATATAGGTTTCTCAGGAGGGATCACATTATGTGTACCTTTCTGTACACTGTTTTATCATTTTGTATGTATTGTATTTGCTTCCCAGGTGGCACAGTTGTATAGAATCTACCTGCTAATGTAGGAGGAGTGGATTTGATCACTGGGTCAGGAAGATCCCCTGAGTAAGAAATGCCAACCCACTCCAGTATTCTTCCCTGGAAGATCCAATGGACAGAGGAGCCTGGTGGGCTACCGTCCATGAGGTCACAAGGAGTTGAACATGACTGAACAACTGAGCATGCACACACATGTGTTGTTTATATGCTTCCATATAATGAAGTGCTTTCCTACAACAGCATTGGAAGGGCTCTACATGACAATGTTTCAAAAACTGCTGTTCTCTGAAGGTTGTTCTAAAAGATTCTAATAGGTACATTGAGAAGAAAGTGTTCGGAAAATACTGCCTATTTGAATTGTTATAATGCACATTTGCTATTAAAGTCTCTGAAAATCCTACAACTAAAGAAAATATTTAACTTTGTTTAACATGATGTTTCTAAAATTTATTCAAGCATGACTCACTTTTTTGAGACGCTTCAAATAACATCCTTCAGAGCAGTGCCAATTACTCTGTAATTATATTCCAGTCCTGCCTTCTTAAACATACAAGTTGTCACAATTATTAACCACAAATACCTGCACTGTAATGAATACTCTTGTTCATGCCCTTCATATATTTTAATATAAGTTTAATAAAGCAGAATTCTCAACTTGAAGCTATGCAGATTTTGGAAATGTCTTTCCTGACAAATCACTTTCCAGAAATGTTGAACTTATTTATACTCCTATTTCCATACAACCATGTCAGCACTGGATATTATCACTAAAAAAGTGAATAAATACATGCATAACTACTCTTCCTATTTTCACAGCAATTAATGCTTATTAGAGAAGAATTTTAAATTAATATAAGAAAAGAGAGAAAGGTAAATTACCTATAATCCACAACTCAAAGCTAATCACTGTCAACATGGGTGTCTTTTTAAAAACAAGCCTATAATTATGCAAATTCTATATCATACTACTTTACAGTTAATATTATATCTATAAAATGTTATTTCTTTGTTTAAATTTGCAGTTGTTTTAATACCAGCAAAGCAGAGCAGTTTTTCATGTTTATTATCTCTTGGTTTCTTTTAGATAATTGTTTATTCACATCTTATGTTCATATTTCTGTTGAGATCTTTATGCTTTTCTTATTGTTTTAGGGGTGCTATTTATATATATATTTATAAATTTCACTATTTTTCAGGTTTGTTGTAAATATTTTCCCCAGATTAGTGTTTAGTTTTCAATTTTACACATGAAGCTTTTTCCTTCAGAAATTTCTGGTTATTTATAGCTTTTTTCTTTAGACATTGGTCACATAAAGACTAGAAAAACCTTCTGTTCTTCAATATTGTATCATTTTCAGAAAATCTGAATAGACCAGTCATTAGTACAGAGATTGAAGCAATAATCAGAAACATCCCCCCAAAACAACATTCAAAACTAGATGGCTTCACAGGTGATTTCTCAAAGAAGATGTAATACTTAACTTTTCCAAACTATTCAAAAAATTTGAAGAGAAAGGAACACCTTCTAGTTCATTTTATAAGGCCAAAGTCACCCTGATGCCAAAACCAGATAAAGACAACAACAACAACAAAATACAGGTCAATATATCTGATGACAGAGAAGGCAATGGCACCCCACTCCAGTACTCTTGTCTGGAAAATCCCATGGACAGAGGAGCCTGGTGGGCTGCAGTCCATGGGGTCACAAAGAGTTGGACACGACTGAGTGACTTCACTTTCAGTTTTCACTTTCATGCATTGGAGAAGGAAATGGCAACCCACTCCAGTGTTCTTGCCTGGAGAATCCCAGGGACGGCAGAGCCTGGTGGGCTGCCGTCTATGGGGTCGCACAGAGTTGGTCATGACTGAAGCGACTTAGCAGCAGCAGCAGCATATCTGATGAACATAGATGAAAACTCCTCAACAAACTATTAGCAAGTTGAGTTCAGCAATACATCAAAATAATACACTATTCACCATGATCAAGTTATTCCAATGATGAAAAAATGATTCAACATGTAGAAATCAATCAATGGAACATACCACATTAACAAAGGAATGTGATAATTTCAGTAGATACAGAAAAAAAAAAACATTTGACAAAAATCCAGCACTCATTTATGATTAAAAAAAAAAGCTCTCAATAAAATGGGTATAGAAGGACATACCTCAACATAATAAAGGCTGAATATCACAAACCCACAGCTAACATCACACTCCATGGTGAAAATCTGAAAGCTATCTTCCTAAGATCAGGACAAGACAAGTATGCTCACTCTCACTACTCCTATTTCACATAATATTGGAAGTCCTAGCCAGAGCAATTAAGCAAGAAAAAGAAATGAAAGATATCCAAATAGGAAACAAAGAAGTAAAACTGTCATTAATTGCAGATGACTTGATTTCATATGTAGAAAACTCTAAAGACTCCACCCCAAAAAAAACCTATTAAAAATAATAAATGAATATAATAAAGTTTCAGAGTTCAAAATCAATGTATAAAACTCTGTTGTATTTCTATGCAGTAACAGTGAGCTAGCAGAAAGAGAAACTAAGAAAGTAATCTGTTTAAAATCACACACACACACACACACACACAAATATCTTGGACTAAATTTAACCAAGGAGATGAAACACCTTTACACTGAAAACTTTAAGAAATTGTTGAAAGAAATTGAAAAAGACACACAAAAAATGGAAAGATATTCTGTGGTCATGGATTGTAAGAATCAACATTATCAAAGTGTTTTATTAACTAAAGCAAATTCTACAGATTCAGTGCAATCCCCATCAAAATCCCAAGGACATTTTTCACAGAAATATAACAAAAATTTCTAAAATTTATCTGGAGCCACAAAAGACCCTGAAGAGTGAAAGCAATTCTGAGAAAAAAGAACAAAGTTGAGGGTATCACACTCCTTGATTTCAAACTATACTATAAAGTCATAATAATACAACTCTGATGACATTGGCAGAAAAAACAGTTCAATAGATCAATGGAACAGAATTGAGTGCCAAGAAACAAATCCACACATATATGGACAATTAATTTACTACAAAGCAACAAAGAATACGTAATGGAGAAAAAACAGTCCCTTTGACAAAATGTGTTGGGAAACCTGGACAGCCACATTCAAAAAAAAAAAAAAAGAGAGAGAGAGCCTAGATCACCATACACAAAAATTAATTCAGAGTGTTTTAAAGACTTGAATGTAAGACCTGAAACCATATGGATTAAAGATCTAAACGTAAGACCAGAAACTATAAAACTCCTTGAGGAAAACATAGGCAAAACACTCTCCGACATAAGTCACAATAGGATCCTCTATGACTCACCTCCCAGAATACTGGAAATAAAAGCAAAAATAAACAAATAGGACCTAATTAAAATTTAAAGCTTCTGCACAACAAAGGACACTATAAGCAAGGTGAAAAGACAGCCTTCAGAATGGGAGAAAATAATAGCAAATGAAGCAACTGACAAACAATTAATCTCAAAAATATACAAGCAACCCCTGCAGCTCAATTCCAGAAAAATAAATGACCCAATCAAAAAATGGGCCAAAGAACTAAATAGACATTTCTCCAAAGAAGACACACAGATGGCTAATGAACACATGAAAAGATGCTCAACATCACTCATTATCAGAGAAATGCAAATCAAAACCACAATGAGGTACCATTTCAAGCCAGTCAGAATGTCTGCAATCCAAAAGTCTACAAGCAATAAATGATGGGGAGGGTATGGAGAAAAGGGAACCCTCTTACACTGTTGGTGGGAATGCAAACTAGTACAGCCACCATGGAGAACAGTGTGGAGATTCCTTAAAAAACTGGAAATAGAACTGCCTTATGACCCAGCAATCCCACTGCTGGGCATACACACTGAGGAAACCAGAATTGAAAGAGACACATGTACCCCAGTGTTCATCGCAGCACTGTTTATAATAGCCAGGACATGGAAGCAACCTAGATGTCCATCAGCAGATGAATGGATAAGAAAGCTGTGGTACATATACACAATGGAGTATTACTCAGCCATTAAAAAGAATACATTTGAATCAGTTCTAATGAAGTGGATGAAACTGGAGCCTATTATACAGAGTGAAGTAAGCCAGAAAGAAAAACCCCAATACAGTATACTAACGCATATATATGGAATTTAGAAAGATGGTAATGATAACCCTGTATGCGAGACAGCAAAAGAGACACAGATGTATAGAACAGTCTTTTGGACTCTGTGGGAGAGGGAGAGGGTGGGATGATTTGGGAGAATGCCATTGAAACATGTATAATATCATATAAGAAACAAATCGCCAGTCCAAGTTCGATGCAGGATAAAAGATGCTTGGGGCTGGTGCACTGGGATGACCCAGAGGGATGGTATGGGGAGGGAGGTGGGAGGGGGGTTCAGGATGGGGAACATGTGTACACCTGTGGCAGATTCATGTTGATGTATGGCAAAACCAGTACAATATTGTAAAGTTAAAAAAAAAAAAAGAGCTGAAACCATAAAACATCTACAAGAAAGCACAGGCAGTATGCTCTTTGACATCAGTCTTAGCAATATCTTTCTAGGTACATACCATCAGGCAAGGGAAACAAAAGTAAAAATAAACAAATGGAATTACACTAAAAAGCCTCTTCACAGCAAAGGGAACCATCAATAAGACAAAACTACAACCTACTGAGTGAGAAAAGATATTTGCAAAGTGGCACGAGTGGTAAAGAATCTCCCTGCTAATAAAGGAGACACAATAGATGCAGGTTTGATCCCTGGGTTGGGAAAATACCCTTGAGGAGGAAATGGCAACCCACTCCAGTATTCTTGCCTAGAAAATCCCATGGATGGAACAACAAACAACCTGATTAAAATCAGGCAGAGGAGCTTAATAGATACTTTCCAAAGAAGACATACAGGTGGCCAACAGGCACATGAAAATATGTTTAACATCACTAATTATACAGCAAGATATCACCTCACACTGTCAGAATGGCCATTACCAAAAAGACAAGAAATATTAAGTGTTGGCAAGGGTGTGGAGAAAAGGGGACATTCATACATTGTTGGTGGGAATGTAAATTGGTACAGCCATTATGAAATAGAGATTCTTCAAAAAATTAAGAACAATAATACCACATGACTCAGCTATCCTACTTCTACATATTTAGCCAAAGAATAAAAAAATACTAATCCCAAAAGATATCTACACTCCTGTGTTCATCAAGGCATTATTTACAGTAACTAAGATATGGAAAAAATTCAACAATATTTGAATAGTAAAGATGTTATGTACAGCTGGGACATAGAAGCAACCTAAATGTCCACTGAAAGATGAATGGATAAAGAAGATGTGGTATATATATATACAATGGTGTTGAAGTCCTTTAATGGACCGGAACCCGGTGGTCTGGAGTCAACAATAAGAAAGTAAAAGAGAGAGAGAAAGAGGCTGATGTTCCTTGGTTTACACAGAAAACCAATGAAGCCCTTGACACGGGGCTTGCACTGCTTCACGCAGGCACAGGGCGCCCTCTCGCGAGGGTCTTGCAAGCCAGTTCAAGAAAGTGAGCTCAGCGGGCTTCCACACTCCAAAGAATTAGCCTGAGACAGAGAAGGAAAGAGAGAGAAAAAGAAAGACACGGGGACCTAAGCTCTGATGGAACAAGAGTGTTTATTCAACAAAGTGTAGGTATATATACTGTCTTACAAGGTAGCTTTGTTCAGCAAAGATAAAGATCAAAAGTCCAGACTTACAAATTATCAAGGAAACATAAGGCAATCCATGTCAAAGAGAGAGGGTTGTAAATAATCCCTTTTACCGTATGGTTCATAAAAAGGAAGAGGGTCGTAAATAGTTATTTATCACCATATGGAAACACTAACGAAGGAAATGCATGCATCCTTCAGCCCCAGGAGCGGTTTAAATATTCAGGAATTAATAAGGAACAGAGGATTCATGACAGATCCAAAACAGCACCCAGGAAGCCTCCTGTTGAATGCTTCCTGACACAGTGGAATATTACTTAGCCATAAAAACGAATGAAATTGGGTCATTGATAGTGATGTGAATGAACCCAGAATCTGTCGTACAGAGTGAATCAAGTCAGAAAGAGAAAAACAAATGTCATATATTAACACATATATATGGAATCTAGAAAAATGGTACAGACGAACCTATCTGCAGGACAGGAATAGAGATGCAGACATAGAGAATTGGCGTGTGGATAAGGGGAAGGTGGGACAAACTGGGAGAGGAGCATTGACATATATAGAGTACCATGTGTAAAATAGATAGCTAGTGAGAAGCTGCTCTATAGTATAGGGAGCTCAGCTCAGGGCTCTGTGATGACCTAGAGGGGGGGGATGGAGCGGTGGGAGCAAGGCTCAAGAAGGAGGGGATATATGTGTGCATTATGGTGACTCACTTCATTGTATAGTACAAATTATCACAACATTATAAGGCTTTGATTGTACTCTAAAAAATCAAGAAGTTTTACATATATGTGTATGCATACATATATGTATATATACTGTATATATATACAATGAAATACCACTCAGACGTAAGAAACATGAAATCTTGCCACTTATGACAACATGAATGGACCTTGAGGGTGTTATGCTAAATGAAATAAATCAGACAGAGAAAGACAAATACCTCATGACTTCATTCATATGTGAAATATAAAAAACTAATAAAATCAAGATGAACAAACCAAACATATAGTGGTCATGTATGGATGTGAGAGTTGGACTGTGAAGAAGGCTGAGCACTGAAGAATTGATGCTTTTGAACTGTGGTGTTGGAGAAAACTCTTGAGAGTCCCTTGGACTGCAAGGAGATCCAACCAGTCCATTCTGAAGGAGATCAGCCCTGGGATTTCTTTGGAAGGAATGATGCTAAAGCTGAAACTCCAGTACTTTGGCTCCCTCATGTGAAGAGTTGACTCATTGGAAAAGACCCTAATGCTGGGAGGGATTGGGGGCAGGAGGAGAAGGGGACGACAGAGGATGAGATGGCTGGATGGCATCACTAAGTCGATGGATGTGAGTCTGAGTGAACTCCGGGAGTTGGTGATGGACAGGGAGGCCTGGCATGCTGCAATTCATGGGGTTGCAAAGAATCGGACACGACTGAGCGACTGAACTGAACTAAACACTTAAAATTTACATAATGTTATAAATCAGTGTAACAGAAACAAATTTTAAAAGTAAATAAGTACTAACAGCTAAAAGAAGACTGTATTATTTTCTTACACTATTAATGGTTTTACATCTTTGATCCAGCAGGAGAAACAAAAAGCAGATGCCAAACCCAGGAAGATGGGATTTATGCATCCTTTGATTTACATTCAAACCTTGCCCACATGATTTAAGGTAGCATGCTATGCACAAACATCTCTCAAATTCCACCCGAGTTCTTTAACTTTTGTGGTCCCCAGAATATTAAAAGTATACCATGTCTTTCTCCTTATCATCTCTGTAAATCTAAATATCCTGTTGACTGAGGCATGTTCTTTTTGCCAGCAAATTCTGTCCATTAACTCTACTCAGTGAGGGCGCACGCGCGTACACACACACACAATATGTTCAAATACATATACCCCTTTAAAGAATCTCTCATCATATATCTTTTCATCGTCCTGTTATTCAGTCTAATACATTTCCTTATTCTGTTTAAACAGATTTGTGCTGATCAGCACTACCCATCACATAGCATCTGATATAATGAACACAGTGCTTGGATGAATTCTCAGGAGGGAAAATGGTGAGATCAGCTTTACACGTTAATGAATCTGACTACATAAAAATTACAAACTTCAGCTAATAAAAAAATACAATTAAAATAAATATTTAATATCACTAATAATCAAAGAAGTTTGCACTAAAATAATAATGAGAAACATTTTTCATCTATAAAATTAGTAGAGATTAAAGAATGATAACACCCAATGTTTGCAAGGGCAGAAGCAAAGATGAGGTTGCCACAGTAGTTGGGAATATAAAAACTTACACTACATTTCTGGGGGCCAAGTGGGCAGTACCTATTAAGAGTTTTTAAAGATCATTTGTCTCAGTACTTCTATTTCTAAAATACTGACCTCTAGAAATAATCATAAGTATGCAAAGCGACTTTTGCAGAGTTTTCATTGCTGAATCATTTGTGATATCAAGGGGGAAAAAAAAGACAATAACGTTAGTGCACAATTTGGAGTTGGTTAAATACATTTTATGCATCTACACTGTGGGTACTGTGTAGCTATTAAAAATCATGTTGCAAAAGAAAAATTAATGACATGGAAAAATGCTTGCAATATACTGTTTGGTTAGCGATAGTGGTATGAGAGCTGTGCAAGTGAGGAGCTGATGCCAGGAGAGACACAAGGTGGTAGATGCCTTTAATGAGCTTAACTGGGCCAGTTCAGAGACAGGCTGGAGGGGAAAATGTGATATAAGGAAACAGTTTGGGAGTCTGGAGCCCTATGCATGAGTCAGCTACAGTCAGGGTATATATAAAGAGACAGGGACAGAGAAAAGCAAGGGAAACCTTAGTGATTATTTCTTAAATTTTCTATCACATATGAAAATTCTTCTTATGGTCAGGGACTTTTTTATTAAGACTATATCTTTTTTTAAAAAGTATTTATTTAATTTTTGGCTGTGTACTACTTCTTGGGCTTTTCTCTAGTTGCAGTGAGTGGGGACTACTCTCTAGTTGTAGGACAGGAACTTCTCATAGCAGTGGCTTCTATTGTTGTGGAACAGGGCATGTGGACTCAGTAGTTGCAGCTCCAGGGTTCTAGAGCAAGGCTCAGTAGTTGTGGCACATGGGCTTAGATCTTTCTGGGTCAGGGATCAAACCCACATCTCCCGCATTAGCAGGCAGAGCCTTTATCACTGAGCCACCAGGGCAGCCCTGGTCAGGATGTAGATGAACTTTGTTCCCATCTGTGTACTCCCCAACTTTTATTCAAGCCTCTTGAAGATTCTGAGAAGGAGGTACTTGTTGTCCTATATATAGAAACTATAATACACTGATGAAAGGAATCAAAGATGACACAAATAGGTGGAGAAATATACCATGTTCGTGGATTGGAAGAATCAATATCATGAAAATGAGTATACTACCCAAAGCAATCTATAGATTCAATGCAATCCCTATCAAGCTACCACAGGCATTTTTCACAGAAGTGGAACAAATAACTTCACAATTTGTCTGGAAATACAAAAAAAAAAAAAACTCAAATAGCCAAAACAACCTTGAGAAAGAAAAATGGAACTGGAGGAATCAACCTTCCTGACTTCAGACTATATACAAAGCTACAGTCATCAAGATAGTATGGTACTGGCACAAAGACAGAAATATAGATCAATGGGACAAAATAGAAAGCACAGAGATAAATCTATGCACCTATGGACACCTTATCTTTGACAAAGGAGGCAAAAATATACAATGGAGAAAAGACAATCTCTTCAACAAGTAGTGCTGGGAAAACTGGTCAGTCACCTGTTAAAAAAAGCATGAAACTAGAACACTTTCTAATAGCATACACAAAATAAACTCAAAATGGATTAAATAAATGTAAGATCAGAAACTATAAAGCTCTTACAGGAAAACATAGGCAGGACACTGTCCGGCATAAATCACAGCAAGATCCTCTATGACCCACCTCTCAGAGTAATGGAAATAAAAACAAAAATAAACAAATGGAGCCTAATTAAATTTAAAAGCTTTTGCACAACAAAGGAAACTATAAGCAAAGTGAAAAGGCAGCCTTCAGAATGGGAGAAAATAATAGCAAATGAAACAACTGACAAAAAATTAATCTCCAAGCAGCTCATGCAGGTCAATATCAGAAAAATAAGTATCAATCAAAAAGTGGGCCAAAGAAGTAAACAGACATTTCTCCAAAGACAGACAGATGGCTAACAAGCACATGAAAAGATGCTCAATATCACTCATTTTATCAGAAAAATGCAAATCAAAGCCACAATGAGGTACCATCTCATTCCAGTCAGAAAGGCTGCCATCAAAATGTCTACAAACAATAAATGCTGGAGAGGGCGTGGAGAAAAGGGAACCCCCTTACACTGCTGGTGGGCACAGCCACTATGGAGAACAGTATAGAGATTCCTTAAAAAACTGGAAATAGAATTTCCATACTACCCAGCAATCCCATTGCTGGGCATACATACTGAGGAAACCAGAACTGAAAGAGACACATGTACCCCAACATTCATTGCAACACTGTTTATAATAGCTAGGACATGGAAGCAACCTCGATATCCATCGGCAGACAAATGGATAAGGAAGTTGTGGTACATCTACACAATGGAATATTACTCAGCTATTTAAAAAAGAATACATTTAAATCAGTTCTAATGAGGTGGATGAAACTGGAGCCTATTAAACAGAGTGAAGTAAGTCAGAAAGAGAAACACCAATACAGTATATTAATGCATATATATAGAACTTAGAAAGATGGTAACAATGACCCTATACACAAGGCAGAAAAAGAGACACAGCTGTAAAGAACAGACTTTTGGACTATGTGGAAGAAGGGGAGGATGGGATGGTTTGAGAGAATAGCATTGAAACACGTATATTACCATATGTAAAACAGATGACCAGTGCAAGTTCAATGCATGAAGCAGGGCACCCAAAGTCAGTGCTCTGGGACAACCCAGAGGAATGGGTTGGGGAGGGAGGTGGGAGGGGGGTTCAGGATGGGGGGACACATGTACTCCTGTGGTTAATTCATCTCGATGTATGGCAAAAACCACCACAATATTGTAAAGTAATTAGCCTCCAATTAAAATAAATTAATTAATTAAAAAAAAGAAAATAACATCCCGTTTCTCTAGCTACAGGGAGTTCAATTGTTTGCAATCAACACATTGGCTAACAGACTCTACTATAGTTGTAGTGCCCATCATATGCTCAGTGTTTTAAATATGTTTATCTCATTTAGTCCTTCTCTACCATCCCAGCATTACCAAAAAAATGTGAGGGGTTCGACTGCTCACTGCTCAAAACCAGTAAACAGGCCAGACTGGTGGAAAGGAAAGTTGGCTTTATTTCAGATGTTGACTGCTGGGGGAGGGAGGTTGGTGGACGTCTGACTAAAGGCCAACTCCCCTCCTTAACCGCTGGCAAGCAGTGGGGCAAGAGCTTTTATAAGACAGAAGTTAAGGGGGACTACATGTAGAAAAATAGCACAGACAGCTCTGACAGTCATTTTCAAATTGGTCATCAGCATCGTTTTGGTTTTTAGGTACAGTTAGTCTTCAGTTCCAGGGTTTGCTTGTTTCCGTGTCTTTGAGGCCAGTTCTCGGAACTGTGGCAGCTTATGGCATGGGTATGGTCTGGTCATCATGTAGTCACCCTCTTCCCCATGATTGGGGTTTCTCTATCCATAAGACAGCTCACAGGATATGGCTCAGAATATTACCTACTGCCCTTGAGAAGGAACTAAACGTCCTTGACTATGCTTAATGACTACATTATTATTATTTGGTCTCCTTGACTGTTTGCCTTTGTTTTTGTATGTTCTCATTTCCCTGATTAAACCTATTCTTTGACTAAAGTTTTCTACAGGCAAGAGGCAGGAAGAGGGCATGGGGGAGGGAACATAGGATCTTGCTCTGCTTCACCAGCTCTTCAATAAGTAAGTGGCAAAGCAGAAAATGTATCCTCAGATCTGTAAGAATGCCAAACTCATTCTCAAACCAAGAGCAAGCTTCTACTCTTCTGTAACCCTCTGTGTTCTAGCTACAGAATGAGCACTTTGGAATAGAAAGATCTCTGAATTTCCTTCCATGTTAAGTAAGTAGATAGCTCTGTGTCTTGGAGGATCTTGCCCAACACTATAGGAAATTCAAGAAATCTCCGTTGGGTGTCTGACCTTGTAGCCATCTTTCTATCATTCTAAAAGGAAGCAGGTGAAATGAGATTAATGTAGAACCTGTCAGTGACCTGGGGACTGGACCACAAGGCCCATCAGTATTGCCCAGTACTGGACAGGCTCTGGAGTTACTCTTGCTAGCCCTAACTCACATTCCCAGGAGGTGGTTTCCCACCCTGACTGCCCTCAGCCAACTGAAGCATCGCCCTCCGAAGCATTTTTTTCAGGTGGGCTTCCAAGGGCTTTGATGGAGAAACTGAAGCAGCAGATTCCCGTGAACGAAGTATAGGAATAGTGCTGGGGAAACAAGCTGCTCTCCCAGCCCTGTTGGGCTTCCCTGGTAGCTCAGCTGATAAAGAACCAGCCTGCAAAGCAGGAGACCCCGTTTCAATTCCTGGGTTGGGAAGATCCCCTGGAGAAGAGATAGGCTACCCACTCCAGTATTTTTGAGCTTCCCTGGTATCTCAGACAGTAAAGAATCTGCCTGCAATATGGGAGACCTGGGTTTGATCCCTGGGTTGGGAAGATCCCCTAGAGGAGGGTATGGGAACCCGCTCCAGTATTCTTGCCTGGAGAATACCATGGATAGAGGAGACTGGTGGGCTATAGTCCATGGAGGCGCAAAGTCCAACACGACTGAGCGACTAAGCACAACCCAATCCTGTTGCCAACTGGATGATCCCCACATAAGCCATGGGACTGTTCTCAGCCTCTGTTTCCTCCCCTGAGAAATTTAGAACTGTGATTCAGACAAAATGCAATAATGCTAGTGGAAGCTCTTTGAAAAATGAGAAAAGCATTGTACACATGTGAGGGGCTATTATTAATTCAGAGAGGAATTGAAGAATCTAAAACTGTCTTGCATTTGAATAGCATTTCTTATTTTGCAACGTGCTTTTCTCATTTTGTCTTCACAGCCACCATGTGAGAAAGTAGGGCAGTTATTATTATCTCCATTTTATAGATGAGGAAACAGAAGGAAAAGTGGTGATGCCAGCCCTGAAGCCAGGCATCCTGATTTCCAACCCCAGATTCATTCTTATATATTTGCAAGTAATTTTCTCCTATCCATCGTGCAGACGTTAGAGTACACCTGTCAGCAATGGGGTTGGAAAATTATCAGCAAGATCTAAACCAACAGAAGGATGGTTAGCCTACATTGTTCATTTTGGACTAACATGTGAGCTTTCTATGAAAAAAGAATGTAGAGTTCTGGCTTTTCTCCATTGCAATGGAGGACAGGTTAAAAACCAGAAACAGACAAATGCTGAAAGCTAGAAGAGATTCGGCATGCCTTTTTTAGAACGTGCACCCCACACCTGTCATCTTTCTGCCAGCCTAAAACTCAAGGGTCAGCATCAGCAGTGCGGTCTGTGTGGTTTGCGCCAGCCTCAGGCCGACCCTGGAGCCATGCCACAAAAAATTCACGTCTAACTAGGAAGCACGGGCTGAAGACTCACAGCCAAGTCTGAGTTTTATCATCTCCATGTTAACAATTATGAAGAGGACATTTTAAGTGCTTTGACTTTTAAAGACATTTTTTAAGTTATTTATTTATTTATGGCTGTGCTTGGTCTTCATTGCCGCACGGGCTTTCTCTAGTTGTGGCGAGCGGGGGCTACTCTCTAGTTGTGGTGTTTGGGCTTCTCCTTGCAGTGGCTTCTCTTGTTGCAGAGCATGGGCTCTCGGGCACACAGGCTTTAGAGGTTTCAGCATGTGGACTCAGTTGTGGTGCACAGGCTTAGTTTCTCTGCGGCCTGTGGGATCTTCCCAGACCAGGGATTGGCCCTTGTCTCCTACATTGGCAGGCAGATTCTTTACCCCTGAGCCACCAGGGAAGTCCATGCTTTCATAGAACACTTCTGCACTTACTGGGGTTTCCAAATAAGCCTGTAAGTTAGATTGATGCCACTCTTAGAAATAACTTAGATGCAAAGAACATGCATGCTAAGGAGGTTTTATCACTTGAGTCACAAGCAAACCCCACTGTCCTTTTATGTGACTGTGGTTATTGTCCAACATACTCCCTTGAGTACTGGCCATGTGACTGGTTTAACCTCACAAATGTATATTACAGTTCCAGACCTGAAGAAGCTCCATGTGTTTCTATTGTCCTCTTTTACTCATGTGACCCACTCCAAGAAGAGCGTGCCCTAGAAAGTGGCTAATCCAAAAAGAATGAGGAAACAAATATCATATATTAATACATATATGTGAAATCTAAAAAAAAAAAAAAAACGGTATAAAGTGAAGTGAAAGTCACTCAGTGGTATCTGACTCTTTGTGACCCCATGGACTACATGGTCCATGGAATTCTCCATGCCAGAATACTAGAATACTGGAGCGGGTAGCCATTCCCTTCTCCAGGGGATCTTCCCAACCCAGGGATTGAACCCAAGTCTCCTGCACTGCAGGCGAATTCTTTACCAGCATTTGCAAAGTAGAAATAGAGACGCAGACTTAGAGAACAAATGTATGGATACCAAGGGGGAAAAGGGTTGGGTGGGAGGAATTAGGAGATTGGGACTGACATATATACACTATTGATACTATGTATAAAATACACAACTGATGGTAACACACTGTACTGCACAGGAAACTGCTTAATGCAGGATGGTGACCTAAATGGGAGGGAATTCCGAAAGAGAGGGGCTATACATATATGTATGTCTGATTCACTTTGCTGTGCTATAGAAGCAAGCACAACATTGTAAAGTAACTATACTGCAATAAAAAATTAATTTAAAAAAAATGAATGAAGAGACACATGGAGGGGCTCTGCTGCTGCTGCTGCTAAGTTGCTTCAGTCGTGTCTGACTCTGTGCAACCCCACAGACGGCAGCCCACCAGGTTCCACCATCCCTGGGATTCTCCAGGCAAGAGCACTGGAGTGGGTTGCCATTTCCTTTTCCAATGCATGAAAGTGAAAAGTGAAAGTGAAGTCGCCTAACCCAGCCTAAATGCTGATGTTCAAAGCATGGAGTCTAACCTAGCAAAACTTAAAAAAAAAAAAAAAAAGTCATGGCTGAATAAGCATGAAATAAATGCTGGGTGTTCTAAGCCTGTATGCTGTGGAATAGTTAGTTATGCACAATATTGCTGCAAATAGTTGACTGACAGAGTTGCCTTTAAATTTTAGCATCCATGTAGATTTTTTAAAAGGATTCTTGATTTTTCATGGGTGGCAGGTAAGAACATCTTAATATATAAAGCCAGAAATGCTCCATTTCTTTATCTTTCTTAAAGCAAACTAAGTATACCAGGCATATATATCACCAGCTGAATGGAGAAGAGGCCAACGAGGTGCCCAGTTTTGTCCATACTCCATTACTCTGGAATTCCACCAGTATTATCACTGTTGCAGGCAAGTTCAGAAGTTAGTGGTGAAATGGGAGGTTTCACTTTTTACTGATTGACATCATCCCTTACTTGACTGGGTCAGGCCAAGTGGAAAGTCCTTAGGTGCTGTCAAATCGGATGGTAAGAGTTGTTTGATAATATACTTTAGAGAGTTTACAGTGAGTCTCAATGATCTCAGGAATGCAAAGATAACTCTATATTTCTCCATTCATTCAGGACTTCTTGATGCCTCTCAAAGATATTTATATTTCTGTTTGTTTGGGCGCTGCACGTTTCTTATTAAGTGTATTATTAAGTTATTTCCAGAGGTTCCTCATTGCCAAGGATAAATGCCAAGTTCCTTTGAGTGCCTAAAAATGGTCTTTATTTTCTGACCCCTACCTCCTTGAAAGAAAAGTTATGACCAACCTAAACAGCATATTGAAAAGCAGAGACATTACTCTGCCAACAAAGGTCCATCTGGTCAATGCTATGGTTTTTCCAGTAGTCATGTATGGATGTGAGAGTTAGACTGTGAATAAGGCTGAGTGCCGAAGAATTGATGCTTTTGAACTGTGGTGTTGGAGAAGACTCTTGAGAGTCCCTTGGACTGCAAGGAGATCCAACCAGTCCATCCTAAAGGAAATCAACCCTGAATATTCATCGGAAGGCCTGATGCTGACGCTGAAACACTAATCCTTGGGCCACCTGATGCGAAGAACTGACCCATTTGAAAAGACCCTGATGCTGGGGAAGATTAAAGGTGGGAGGAGAAGGGGACAACAGAGGATAAGATGGTTGGATGGCATCACCAACTCGATGGACATGAGTTTGAGCAAGCTTCGGGAGTTGCTGATGCACAGGGAGGCCTGGTGTGCTGCAGTCCATGGGGTCGCAAAGAGGTGGACACGACTGAGCGACTGAACTGAACTGAACCTACCTTAGCAGCCTCATTTCTCTTCCTGATGGCCACTCTTCCGACGGCCACATGATGTTTCATTCATGGTAAATGACGTGAATCTACTATCATATTTCCTTGCTTTATGCTTTTATAGCTACCTCTCTTTTCTTTGGATATTCCTCTGGCATCACCTGCTTATGCTTGAAAGTCTACTTCTAATAGCATCTCATCTTTAGTAGGGCCAGGAGTCAGATGAGGCAAGAGAGGTACCCAGGACACAAAATTTAGAGGCACTCAAGATCAGGTAAGTGACTCCTTATATTTCATGCTCCAGGGACCTCATGCACCCTATCCTACTCCTGACCCTGCTCTTTGATGCCTTCCCTGTTGTACTCCACACCTTCCCCAAGGATAGATCCTTCATGTAGACTCCATACCTTTCCATGCTACAGTATTTTCCACAGTGGATTGTATTTTCTTAAGACAGAGACCATGCTGTCTCATCTCTGTGGCACCAGCACCCTGCCTGGTATAGTATATTTTATGGATAAAAGTAAAAAATAGCCATTATGTTGTCATTCAGTCGCTCAGTTGTGTCCGATTCTTTGTGACCCCATGGACTGCAGCACACCAGACTTCCCTGTCCTTCACTATCTCCTGGAGTTCGCTCAAACTCTTGTCCATTGAATTGTTGATGCCATTCAACCATCTCATCCTCTGTCATCCCCTTCTCCTCCTGCCTTCAGTCTTTTCCAGCATCAAAGTCTTTTCCAAAGAGTGGGCTCTTTGAATCAGGTGGCCAAAGTACTGGAGCTTTAGCTTCAGGATCAGTCCTTCCAATGAATATTCAGGGTTGATTTCCTTTAGGATTGACTGGTTTGATCTCTTTGCAGTCCAAGGGACTCTCAAGAGTCTTCTCCAGCACCACAGTTTGAAAGCATCAATTCTTTAGTGCTCAGCCTTCTTTATGGTCCAACTCTCACATCCAACCTGACTACTAGAGAAACCATAGATTTGACTATACATACCTTTGTTGGCAAAGTGATGTCTCTGCTTTTTATACATGAGCATTTATTTTGTATCCAAAAAGGTTCTAAGTGCTTTAGTTGAGTTGCAGCTAAACCCCTCACAAATGCCTAGATAATATTATCCCAACTTAATAGCTGAACTGACTAAAAGAAGTGAAGTACATTGCAATATCACACAATGTAAAGTGGTAACAGCTGGAATTTGAACCCAGGTCCTTCTGATGCCAGACCTTGTGTGCATAATAGAAAAAAAAAAAATGATTCTTCACTAACTTTAACTGAATAAGAATCAAAAAGGAGAAGAACATTTTTTGGTTATGTTAATCAAGATCTAGGACCATCACTGCAAAGGGCAGTGAGGCTTGTGAGAGGAGGTGACTCTTTGACATATTGTCCTCCTGGTGAATGAAGTCCTAAAATGCTGACTTTTTCTCCAAAGGCACCAACATTGGTGGGAGAGACAATCCTAAGTGCTGGTTCCAATCTAGAAATGTAAAAACAAAACCAAGACTACTGTTTTGGATGGCATTGACCAAGGACAATTATTGCCCAGAGGAATTTGGACCCTGTTGATAATCCAGCCTTTGGCCACCTCATACGAAGAGTTGACTCATTGGAAAAGACTCTGATGCTGGGAGGGATTGGGGGCAGGAGGAAAAGGGGATGACAGAGGATGAGATGGCCGGATAGCATCACTGACTCGATGGACATGAGTTTGAGTGAACTCCAGGAGTTGGTGATGGACAGGGAGGCCTGGCGTGCTGCAGTTCAAGGGGTCGCAATGAGTCGGACACGACTGAGCGACTGAATTGAACTGAACTGAACTGATAATCCAGCCAGAAAATTCTGCCTCATTGGCAGTGGATCCCTTGCCAGTCAGGAAATTAAAGAGATATTGTGTCTCCTCCATCAACCCAAATCCATCAGCCCTGAGAGATGAGCCATGCAGCTGGTACGTCACTGCTTCGTGTTCTGCAGTGTTACTTCCTACACCAGACAACTACCTTGTACTTCTAGGTTCTCTGCTATTCACAGTGTGTAACTAAAAAACAGGTAGCTAAATCCTAGGCAGAAAAATATTCTTCACCACTATACCAGTGGGAAATTGACCAAACTAGGGATTCCAAACTCAAATACATGTAACAAATGAATGGCCAGCTGGGGACTAGGGCAAACTAAAACCTACATGTTGTATTGATCATGCCCTTCTGTTTTCTGTATTTCTGATGCTTTGACATCTTGGGACATCCTATTAGAAGTAGTTTGCCTGTGTGCTCAGTTGTTCAGTCATGTCTGACTCCTCGTGACTCCATGGACTGTCACCTGCTAGGCTCCTCTGTTCACAGAATTTTCCAGGCAAGAATACTGGAGCTGGCTGACATTTCCCTGGGCTAGTCAGTTCCTAAAGATAGTAAAGGATTTGCCCAATAGCATGCCTTTCATATGCAAACAAACCAGTCCAGAGCTCACATTCCAAACCATCTCCTTCAAAAGGCTCTTACCTTCTGAACCACTAGTGCCCTGCACTAATCACCCCAGGACCAGATGCTAGACATCTAGAACAGTCCCAGAGACCCTTGAAAGTATTCACACTGGCTATTCCTATACCTTCTTATCTTGCTTTGCCTTGCCTTGTCTTTGCCTGCAGATACCATGATAAGCTTCTGACTCATGTTTTCTTCCCACTTCCTCTGTCTGCTGATCAACCCTGGTGCTTCCCTGTGTGCCCCCTACCCAGTGGCATGGCGTGGAATTCCCCTCCTCTGTGTGTAGAAAGCTATCTTTCAATGACCATTCTCTCCTAATCAATTGGCCTCACTGTATATAAATAATAATACATCAAACATCCATTTTAAAACACATGCCCCTGTATAGGGGAGAAATCTCTACTCATTTCCAGCTGATTGTTGTCAAACAAGAATCTGCCCAATATTATAGACATTTTGAATCTTTCAGAAAAGCCAGAAACCTGATTTTATTTACTTCTTAAAGTTTTATTGTTTATAAGTAATTCAGACATAAAATTCTGTGTGGTTCATGCATATATTCAGACAATAGAAAGCTGAGGAAAACAAAGACAGAGGAAATATAATAGGCAGACACAGGAGCTGCAGATTGTAATCTATGGTTTTCCATGTATTGGTGCTGTGCAGACCAGAGTGAACACATAGTTTTAGCTCTGAGACATAATCTCTTTGATCATTACAAAAGTAAACATTTTTCAAGCTTTTCTAACCTGACTCCCTGTAAGAAATACATTCTACATTACAACACACAGACACACGTCTATCTATCCACCTGAAATAAAAATGTTACTCTTCCTATGTGTTAAGCCCTTTGACATTTTCTATTCTATTCTATTCCATTTACTTTTATTTATGATGCTGGTTGCTACCCACTATTGCATTGATTTCACAATTTGTCAGTGGATCTTAAACTGCAGCTTGAAAAAAAAAACCCTATACATTTAGAAATTAGCAGGACCAGACCACCGTATTACAGATGAGGAAACCAAGATTAACAGAGTAATGGAATTTGTCCAATATTACACAAGATGAATGGCAGAGTCAAGCATGGAATTAATTACCATCTTCCAAATATGTTCATATTCCTAAATAAACAGCATAAACATGCATCAGTGTGGGTGCGGATATCAGTCAGGATTCAACGGAAAAAGTGCCACCAGAATATACATATATACATACACACACACAATCTAATCGTACACAGCTGAAGTCATTAAACAATTTCTGGAAGGCTGTTCTGTTCATGTTTAATGCTAAGTCCACAAAGGCTATCACAGGCTAGATCTCATGAGCTCTCTGACCTCACTTCATCATGGACTGAAGGAAGGAAGATCCAGAAGAAGTCTTATCTCAAACCAAGGACTGGAGGCAGCAGATCAACATGAGTTGCAAAATGGCTGCTGCTGCTCATCAGCCCTGCACATCTCCCAGGAAAGTCTCTCTGTGGCCCACCCTCTCATTAGCAACTTAGAAAGTATATTCATGGCTCACTTTTAAAAACTGAATATCTATTTCTTCAGTTATTAAAATCAAGAATACATGGTATCTGCAGATGAGAAAAACAGCATACTTTGTTTTTACTACTCTCCCTTCTTTCTCCCAGTTATTGTCTGAAAATTTACGCTCGAGTTTTTATTTTCAAAATGATACTGTTTTATCAAGGGAATCTTTTAAGGTTTGTTCACATTTGCATGCTGTTAGTTGATGACAATTATGTGTCTTAACTCTATGTTCAATTGATTCCATCACTTTCTGCCAATTCTTTTAGCCTCAAATTTGCTTCTCTAAGATTTACTTCCTTTAATTCATCAGTACATTAGATTGGTAAATTTTTTGTGGAATTTATTTATTGGCTTGATTTTAGTAAAATACTTCCCTCACCTTGCATATCTAGATATTATCCTTCTATTGCATTCAAATTTGAGCACGAATTTTACAACTTTTCCTCCTCAGAACTGCGTATGTGGTGTGTTCTCCAGGTTACACTGCTAAGTGAAAAAGCAAGTTATTAAAATGTATGTATACAATACTACCACTTACATAAGAAAAAATGAGATACGAATGCACACACATGTAAACATGCAGACTCTCTCTAATTAATACATCACTTATGTAATTAACACATCACTTATGTAATTAACATGGGTTGAATGCATATATATGTTGCTGCTGCTGCTGCGTCACTTCAGTCGTGTCCGACTCTGTTCGACCCCATAGACAGCAGCCCACCAGGCTCCCCCGTCCCTGGGATTCTCCAGGCAAGAACACTGGAGTGGGTTGCCATTTCCTTCTCCAATGCATGAAAGTGAAAAGTGAAAGTGAAGTCGCTCAGTGGTGTCCAACTCTTCGCGACCCCATGGGCTGCAGCCTACCAGGCTCCTCCGCCCATGGGATTTTCCAGGCAAGAGTACTGGAGTGGGGTGCCATTGCCTTCTCCGACATATATATGTTACAATATGTTAAATTGTGTTAAATCACATATGTGTTAATGTAGCACTATTGACTGCATGTTGAATTATGCTAAATTAACATAATATATTAGTGATATCATACAAGTGTTATAATAACATGCAACATATGTTGGTTATATGATAATTATACATATATTATGTGTTAAATTAACACATATGCATTAAGAATAGAATAAACCTGAACACTTAACATGGTTAAATTAGGAAAAACTATGGAGAACAGTATGGAGGTTCCTTAAAAATCTAAAACTAAAACTACCATATTGGTAGCAGTATGTTAGCCTATTGGTAGCAATCCCACTCCTGGGCACATACTCTGGGAAAATCATAATTCAAAAAAGACATACGTATCCCATGTTCATTGTGGCACTACTTACAATAGCCAGGACACGGAAGCAACCATCCATCCATGTAAATGTCCATCGACAGATAAGTGAACAAAGAAAATGTGGTACATATATACAGTGGAATATTACTCGTCATAAAAATGGAATGAAGTTGGGTCATTTGTAGTGATGTAGATGAATATAGAGTCAGTCATACCGAGTAAAGGAAGTCAGAAAGAGAAAAGCAAGTGTCATATATTAATGCATGTATATGAAATTTAGAAAAATGGGACTGATGAACCCATTTGCAGGGCAAGAATAGAGATGCAGGCATAGAGAATGGACTTGCGGACACGGTGGGTGAAGGAAAGGGTGGGATAAATTGAGAGAATAACATTGACATATACACTACCATGTGTAAAATAGATAGCTAGTAGGAAGTAGCTATATAGCACAGGGAGCTCAGCCTGGTGAGCTAGATAACTTAGATGGATGGAATGGCAGGGAGGTGGAGGGAGATTCAAGAGGGCAAGGATATATGTATGTGTATATATGTGTATATATGAACAATAACTTTAAAAAGAGAGTATTATAAACCATTAAACTTTCATAAGAGTTTCAGAAAACCTGTTCACCCAAAATGAAAAATGCTTGCATTTTATGAAATATGAGTTAGCCATTATTTCTAGAGCTTTTCAGTGGATATATGTATGTTTAAAGATAAAATGTATTATGACTTTATGAAAAATCCTTTTTTTATTATTGTTATTGTTCTTTTTTTTAATATTATTTGTTCATACTCCTTATACAATTTCCCTTTTAATCAGCCTTATTTGGTGAAAGTTCTAAATGGCCCTGGATTTTATCACCAAACATGGTGACTATGTTTTTCGTAGGTTCTACATCTTTCCATTTGAAAGCTTCTGAAATATGACTGTCTAATCTTATGCCAGAAGTCTGATAAAAGTAGCTCATCTCTTCTCAGTTACTAGGGTTTTTTCTTCTTCTCCTTAATGCTTAAAGGATTTTTTTCTCCATCCTCATGTCCAGTGTCACTGGAATGTATGTTGGTCATTTGATACCAGTGCTTCTTAGTTGATGTTGTGTCCTTCTAATTTTCACATGTAGATTA
Organism: Oryx dammah; assembly: GCF_014754425.2. NCBI lineage: Eukaryota > Metazoa > Chordata > Mammalia > Artiodactyla > Bovidae > Oryx > Oryx dammah. The sequence continues at coordinate 180,072,270 of NW_024070186.1, read as the reverse complement.
TCCTTTATTCAGGGCAGTTTTTTCTATAATATTATAGCTTTGTTGCTGTTGTTACATTTGCTCTGTTCTCTTTAACCAGGGCTGCCAATTACACATACATTGCAATGTTTTTGGCTTTTGTTTTTTTTTACTCCATTGTATTCACTTATCAAACTTGTTTATGTTCCTAACTGTATTTTTGGAAATGTTAGCTCTTCTTTGTGATGCTTCCCGCCATTGCTTCCCTGGTGGCTCAGATGGCAATCAGCCTGCAATGTGGGAAACCTGGATTCGATTTCTAGGTTGGGAAGATCCCCTGGAGGCGGGCATGGCAACCCCCTCCAGTATTCTTGCCTGGAGGATCCCCATGGACAGAGGAGCCTGGCGGGCTACAGTCCGTGGGATTGCAAAGAGTCAGACATGACTGAGAGGCTAAGCACAGTACACAGCACCATGTATTTTATTTACTTGATGGTTTTATTTTTCTCCTCCATTTCTTTCTTAAGTTCTTCTAACTTACTTTTTCCCTTCTCTGTCTTAATATGTCTTCTCTGAGCCTTTGTATCTGTTACTTGATTTAAAAAAACATTTTTTTTTTTTTTACTTCCTAGAGAAGTGTTTATATAAACTTCCCCTAAATTGCCACATAATTTCTCTTGGCTTTATTTCACATTTGCCTTGTATTTTATTTTCTAATTTTTCTTTATCTTTTAATGAGAATCACATTTTTCTAGAAAAGTTCTGAGATAAAGAATGGTTTGGAGGACAGGCTGGAAGGGTAAGCTATGGCAGCTGGTCACTCATAATTAGGTATTCTATCTTAGAATATTTTCTTACCAATTGTGTTATTTAGCCTTCTCTCCCGTCTATCAAATTTCTCCCCTCCTTTAGGCGGTATCTCTGCCTGTGTGTGTTGGGAGAGATTGTTCTATTTAGCTTGTAGTGATGTACAAGCTTGACTACCTTGTATGACGTATCTTCCAGGTTTTCATCTTATGATTTAATGTTTATTTTTCTTCTCTTTCCATCTCTCTTCCTCTCTTGTAAATATTATATGTCTTCATAATTTCTAAATCACCCCCTACCAGTGTGTGACATTTGAATGGCCTCATCTTTACAGACAACAATATTTGGCACATATATATGGATAACTCTGCATGATGACTGAAACCTCTAGAGGTTTATATTCTCTACATGTACAGTTTTTAGTTTTGCCCAATTTAACAATATTCTTCATATGTTGTAATTTGGAGCTGCAAATCTTCCCTAGTTTTATTGAATACAGAATTCTATTTATTGCTTTTCTTTATTTTTGTTTTCTGTTGGTTTTACCCAAGGGAGTGGATAAAAATGCTTTAAATGTATAAAAGATTTTGGAGAGTCTAGATTTGTATTTTGGAAAGATCACTTTGGCTCAAACAAGAAACACTGCAGAAGATGAGGTAGCAGGAAGGGTGTAGGGAGCAGGAGTTTGCTCAAGACTGGAAACAGGAAAACCATTGAGAAAACTAATGAATCCATGCAAAAGAGAGATGATGAGGTCTGAGAAAGGTCATGAGTTGAGAAAAAAGAAGTAGGCAGGAAAAAGATGTACAGCTTGGGGGTCATCAGCTTGTTGATGATAATTTAAATGATAAAATTAGGTGGAAGCCTGGGGAAGTTTCATAGAAGAGAAGTGAGCTAAGACAGAACTCCTTGGAATAAACTCTTTGGAGTAAAAAATGATGGAGGATCCTACAAAAGAAAATGAGAAGTAGATACTTGAGAAGCAAATGGAAAATAAAAAGAGGACTACTGAAAAGGCAAAAAGTGTCTCCAATCAAGCTGAGAGTTTGATAAGATAAGGTCTTAAAAGTTGACATTGGACTTAGTCACATGAAAATCATTGACAATCCTGGTGAGAGCAGTGGCAGAGATGGAAGTGGAAACTCAGTATCAGGAGACTGAGGTGTGAATGGATGGTTTCAAGGTAGGAATGGTAAATACAAAAACCTCTCAGAGAAGTTTGATAGTTAACAGGAAGATATAGAATATAGGGTCAGCTTGAAGGAAACTTCTTACATAGTAATACATTAGCACTAGAGCTTTAGGGTACCCCTACACCCACAATAGTTCACATTTATACAGAAGTTGAGCTCAAAGAGGTTTTTGCATACATAATGTCATTTCACATTCACCTCACTGAATCACCTCAATTTTATTGCTGAGGTAACTAAGGCTGAGAGAAATAACGATGAACTGCCTTCCCAAAAGGCACAAGAAAGAAACAACTGAACCATTGCCTTACTTCACTCAGTATGACAAAATCTAGGTCCGTCCGTGTTGCTGAAAATGGCATTATTTCATTCTTTTTTATGGCTGAGTCATACAGGGAAAGACAAGTATCGTATGATATTGCTTACATGTGGAATCTAAAAAGAAATGGTACAAATGAACTTGTTTACAAAACAGAAATAGAGGCACAGATATAGAAAACAAACCAGAGGGGAAGCTGGGGTTGGGAGGGGGGTATAAATTAGGAGATTGGGATTGACATGTACATACTACTGCCTATAAAATCAGCCTTCCTTGGTAGCTCAACTGGTAAAGAATCTGCCTGCAATGCAGGAGAACCCGGTTCAATTCCTGGATTGAGAAGCTCTCCTGGAGAAAGGGATAGGCTACCCACGCCAGTATTCTTGGGCTTCCCTGGTGACTCAGATGGTAAATAATCCACCTGCAATGCAGGATACCTGGGTTTGATCCCGGGGTTGGGAAGATGGGAAGATCCCCTGAAAGAGGGAATAGCAACCCACTTCAGTATTCTTGCCTGGAAAATCCCATGGACAGAGGAGCCTGGCGGGCTACAGTCCATGGGGGTCACAAAGAGTCAGACGCAACTGAGCAACTAAGCACAGCACCTATAAAACAAATAGCTAATAAGGACATACTGTATAGCACAGGGAACCCTTCTCAATACTCTATACTCAATACTCCTATATGGGAAAAGAATCTTAAAAAGAGTGGATGTGTGTGTGTGTGTGTGTGTGTGTGTATATATATATATAACTGATTGTATATATAACCGATTCACTTAGTACAGTAGAAACTAATACAACATTGTAAATCAACTATACTCCAGTAAAAAAATTAAAAAAAAAAAAAAGCATCACTTTACTACATCTTAGACACAATCCCACATCTCAAGTCCTGGATCAACCTAAGTTTCAGCATCCTTGCAAGGAGCAAAACAAAGCCAACATGTTACCTGAGCCCAAACTCACCATGCAAAGTGTTTGGTTGAAATCCTTACTTATATTTACAATGGAATAAAATTGACTTCACATTAACTTCTCCAGAACATTTTCTCTGCCCATGCAGGGTTGATACTAGTTAATTACCTGAATTAAATATTTTACAGCCTAAAAGGCTTCTCTGTACTACACGATTTATAAATATTCATTCTTCAGAAAGCAGGATGCGAGAGAATGTTGGTTTCCAGTGGCTGCCTTTGTAGCAAACTATTGAATAGTAACCCTCTGAGGCAGCTTCCATGCCCGAGTAAAATGTTTTTGGATCCTCAAATCCCTTATTAAAAAACAATTTCTTCAACACAGAACCATTTTTTGCTGAGCCACTAAATAACTTCTGCCTGCCTGTATCAGGGACAGCCTTAAGGTGATATGATAGATGCCAGGCAAATAATCGATCAATACACTGGTTTCGGTCTCCGTCTATCAGTTGGGCATTGTGCGGACTAATTAGATGATAAAATGTGATGAATGTGTATTAAACTCAGCCTCTCCCTGGAAGCTCCCAGGGGTCCTTCCCCATTTTCTAGCTGACCTTTTAGAGCTCAACTTTATTGTATGTGAATGCAATTAAATCAATTTGTCAGATATTTGCATTAGTCTGGCTTGTTCAGAATTCAATTATTCAGTGTCACTTTACTGCCCTTCGGAGGCTTGTGCACTGGCTCATTTTCAAGTAGTGGATAAAGGCAGAAATGGCTAGTCTTGTCAGGATTCAAGCCAGTGAATGCCTTCCATCGGCGATAGTTCTGAGATCCAGCTTTGCAGATCCTTTCTCCTCCCAGGTCTCTGGAGAGATAATGATTGGGCTCTAAACATAGTTGAGCTTTAATTATGACTCTGCTGCTTACTAGAAGAATGACTTGAGTAAGTTATTTAATCTGTGCCAGCCTCAGTTTCTTCATGTGGCAAATAGAATCACTTTACTTTAGGTTTCCTCCAAAGTAGACCCCAAGAGTCATACTGGCATGCAAAAGGAGAAGGGGGCAGCAGAGGATAAGATGGTTAGACAGCATCACTGACTCAATGGACATGAATCTGAGCAAACTACAGAAGACAGTGGAGGACAGAGGAGGCTGGAGAGCTGCAGTCCATGGGGCTGTGAAGAGTCAGGCATGACTTAGCAAGTGAACAACGAGCAAGTTTGAGGGGTGACAGCAGCAAACACAGGTAAGCCAACAGGGCAACGAGACAGGGATGGGGAGCAGCAAACCTGAGGCGCCTTAGTGAGCAGGTGACTGCTTCAACTGGCGCCCAGTCCTGCTGGGGACCTCTGGCAGATGAAGCAGAACTTCCACTAGAGTTGTGTCTCCCAAGAGCCAAGGAGCTTGGACATATCTCCGCCAACTGCTGTGCATTACTGATTGAGAGCTGCCCCAGGGTGTTAACCCTCTGGCACTTCAATGAGGCTCCCCGAAATAACACTGGCCAAGCATCCTCCTGAGATGAGTAAAAGCCCTCAAGCAGAGAGTCATGGACGCTTTCAGTCAGAAGCCATGTGGACACAGGAATACAGTGGCTCAACAATGGCATCCACTACAGGGATAATTCCCAAAGTCGTAGTGCATGTCAAGTCCTTCATTCTATGACTGGAATGAAATAAAGCACTTGATGTAATAGATCATTTCTGGAAATATGAAAATGTAGGAAAACAGCTTCCCCCAACACAGGTATCAAACTGTGATTCTAAGTGTATGGCAAAGGGAAAGCCACTACATTATATGCTTTCCTTGAAGGAGTAGATGGTAAAATCATGGAAGACTTTCTGAAGGAGGTGACATTTGTACTAGATTTTCAAGGATGAATAGGAATTGATGGAGTTCAGGGCAGGCTGCTTTGAGACATGGATTATTTTGAACTGAAGGCAATCAAGACCCAATAGACTTAGGAAGAGATTTCTTTAACCTCTCCTTGGGTGCCTAAACAGAAAGTGAAGAGGAACTAGAAAGCTTCTTGATGAAAGTGAAAGCGAAGAGTGAAAAAGTTGGCTTAAAGCTCAACATTCAGAAAACCAAGAGCATAGCATCTAGTCCCATCACTTCATAGAAATAGATGGGGAAATAGATGTGGAAACAGTGGAAACAATGGCTGACTTTATTTTGGGGGGCCCCAAAATCACTGCAGATGGTGATTGCAGCCATGAAATTAAAATATGCTTACTCCTTGGAAGGAAAGTTATGATCAACCTAGACAGCATATTAAAAAGCAGAGATATTGCTTTGTCAACAAAGGTCTGTCTACTCAAGACTATGGTTTTTCCAGTGGTCATGTATGGATGTGACAGTTGGACTGTGAAGAAAGCTGAGCACCGAAGAATTGATGCTTTTGAACTGTGGTGTTGGAGAAGACTCTTGAGAGTCCCTTGGACTGCAAGGAGATCCAACCAGTCCATCCTAAAGGAGATCAGTCTTGTGTGTTCATTGGAAGGACTGATGCTAAAGCTGAAACTCCAATACTTTGGCCACCTCATGCAAAGAGTTGACTGACTGGAAAGACCCTGATGCTGGGAGGGATTAGGGGCAGGAGGAGAAGGGGACAACAGAGGATGAGATGGCCGGATGGCATCACTGACTCAATGCACATGAGTTTGGGTGAACTCCAGAAGTTGGTGATGGACAGGGAGGCCTGGCATGCTGTGATTTATGGGGTCGCAAAGAGTCAGACATGACTGAGCAACCAAACTGAACTGAACTGACTGCCTAAAAATACCAAAGATAAATCTTTATGCCAAGAAGACTTATCTGCATGGCCTGGCAAACATTTGTTTCCCAAACATCTATCCTTCTCATCTCCCTGTCTTTTGTTCCTGTGTTTCCTTCCCTTTGGGAGCCCAGACCCCTATCCCCTTCTCCTTAGCTCATGATGGCATATAAACCTTAATTACCTGATTGCTAGGGAGCCTCTCACGTCTTGATGAGGCTCCTGTATGTACGAAATTAAATTTGTTTTCTGCTGTTCGTCTGTTCTATGTCAATTTAATTGTCAGACCAGTCAAAGAACCTAGAAGGGAAGAAGGGAAATTCTCACCAGGCATACATGGGAATGGAGACATTCTAAGCAGAAGGAATGGCAAATCCAGTGACGCAGAGATGTGACAAAGTATATGTTTGGTGACCTGCTTATAGTTCAAAACGGCTCAAGTGTAGGAAGAACGGGAGTTTTATGTCTTGATGCCAGAATTCAACTCATGAGACAAAGTTTACATTATTCACGGGCATTTTATATAGTATCCTATAAGCAACAGATAGTCACTGGATCTGTTCAATAGAGAACCCACCTGCCAATCCAAGAGACGTGGGTTTGATCCCTGGATCGGGAAGTTCCCCTGGAGAAAGAAATGGCAACCCAGTAATCTTGCCTGAGAAATCTCAAGGACAGAGGAGCCTAGCAGGCTACAGTCCATGGGGTAGCAAAACAGTCAGACACAACTTAGCAACTAAACAGCAGCAATACAATGAGCAGCAGAGAGTCATTGGCTCTGTTCCATAAAACTTAGAATAGACTCTTGGGTGACACACAAAGAAATCCATTTATAATAGAAATAAATAGGTTAATAAGTGTGGGTTCAAAAGATCTTCTGCACAGGAATGAGAGAAAATGTAATATTTTATGTGAAAAGTACTGCAGGGTTTTCTTTGAACCAGCATGTTACATGACTTCAAAGGAGGGAAAAGAAAAAACAACCTAATTCAAACTTAGATTGCATTCATAGAAATAATGTAGGATCCAGATTAAGAGTGTGATAGAATCCTACCTGTTCTGCACCTTGTGAGAAGCTCAGAAAGTAGTTGTCCAATTTTAAATGATATATCTTTCTAAAGAGACACTGGTTACATTGGAGCAAGCCCAGCAAAGAGTGAGCAGAATGTTAGAGTCTAAACATCATATGAGACATGGAATGGTTGAAAGAACAGAGCAGGCAAGCACAGAAGGTAGACACACAGAACATCCATGAACTGGCTTCTGTTGTGAGGAAGAGATTACATCTACCCTATGTGATTCCAGAGCCAAAAGATTCAAACCCCATTTGAAATGTGTTTCAAGCCAGTGGAAATAATCAAAGCCATCTATTGCTGGCATGACCAGCCCTGGGAGGGAGAATGTTCTCGCTCCTGGGGAGTGGTCAGTGGTAAATGAAATGAATTATGTGTCTAAAAACTCTCTTCAGCTCTGAGTCTGTAGCAGGGATACCTCTCCAGGTGTCCCCTGCTGGAGGCTCTCCACAGAAGAGGGCATTTTTCAGGGCATACCACAATGACATCATTCTCAGTGGTTAAAAAAACAAAAGACATTCTGTATGAATGGACTTTTTTGTTGTTGTTTTTGCATGTTCAGTATAGAAGTTCTTGTTCCTTTGGAGGTCATGGCCTTTGGATATGCACACAACCTTTGAATTGTGCTTACTAAATTATAGGAGGGGACTTCAGCACCCGAGGAATTTTTACTTTCTGGGCTTATAAGCAGTAATTTTCAGCTGTACTCCAGACTTAATTTTGCTAACCATAATTGAGCAACTGTAAAATACTGCTATATTAATGTTTTAAAGCACTGGGACTGTCTCATTCTAACTTGTAATTAATTTTGCTTGCCAATTATCTGTTTGAAATAAATTTGTGTCTGAACAGCTATAAAAAAACAAAAAACAAAAAGACAGCATCTCTGCTTGGCCAGCTGCAAATTGGATTAAGGAGAACAAGAAAAAATGAGAAGTTTCTTTTTGCTGTACAAAGGAAAGAATAGGCACTGAGTAACAGCTATGTTCCACAAGCATATAACGTTAGTAATAACAGTAGTAGTAGCAATTGTGGTTGTTTAGTCAAAAAGTCATGTCTGATTCTTTTGTGACCCCATGGACTGTGCCCTGCCAGGCCCCTCTGTCCATGGGATTTCTCAGGCAAGAATACTGGAATGGGTTGCCATTTTCTTCTCAGAGGATTTTCCGGGCCTAGCGATCAAATCCACATCTCCTGCTTGGCAGGCGGGTTCTTTACCAGTGAGCCACAAGGGAAATCCTAGTAGCAGCATTAGCAGTGGCCAAAATTTATCTTATATAAATTTAATTCTCATAAAAAATCTATGTACATCTAAGTGAAAAAAAGGAAGAAAAAGATCTCTGAACTTAATCACTTTTCTAGATGAAACCTCTTTGCTATGAACAGTATTCTGTGAACCTTGATGTGGTCCTATGAAGACCCCTTTTGGAGAAAGAAAAGGAAGTACTTCCCACTTAGCTTGTGCTTAGTCACTCAGTTGTATCTGACTCTTTTCGACCCCGTGGACTGTAGCCCACCAGGCTCCTCTGTCCATGGGGATTTTCCAGATAAGAATACTGGAGTGGATTGCCATACCCTCCCCCAGGGGGTCTTCCCAACCCAGGGATTGAACCAACATGAATTCTTTACCATGTGAGCCACCAGAGAAGCCCACTTCCCATTTAGAGTTTGGGCTAAAAGCAAGTATTTCCTTTAGACAACAAAAGGCACTTTCCATGAAACATTATACAACATCCCTCTGGAAACAATAATTCAGGGGATTATAACTGAATCCCTCCTGTAAAAGCATATAAGCTTTTAAGCATCACTTAAGGTGTATGTGAGCTGAAACTCCAATACTTTGGCCACCTCATGCCAAGAGTTGACTCATTGGAAAAGACCCTGATGCTGGGAGGGACTGGGGGCAGGAGGAGAAGGGGACAACAGAGGATGAGATGGCTGGATGGCATCACCGACTCAATGGACGTGAGTTTAAGTGAACTCTGGGAGTTGGTGATGGACAGGGAGGCCTGGCGTGCTGTGATTCATGGGGTCGCAAAGAGTCGGACACGACTGAGCGATTGAACTGAACTGAACTGAAGGTGCACCTGTTCAGAGAAGGCAATGGCAACCCACTCCAATACTCTTGCTTGGCAAATCCCATGGATGGAGGAGCCTGGTAGGCTGCAGTCCATGGGGTCGTCAAGAATCAGCACGACTGAGCGACTTCACTTTCCCTTTTCACTTTCATGGATTGGAGAAGGAAATGGCAACCCACTCCAGTGTTCTTGCCTGGAGAATCCCAGGGACAGGGGAGTCTGGTGGGCTGCCATCTCTGGGGTCGCACAGAGTCAGACACGACTGAAGCGACTTAGCAGCAGCAGCATCAAGGTGCACCTGTTAGATCTTCCTGCTCCCTTAGCTCAGACCCTCTAAGTAATCATTCTCCTGAATCGTGGTACCAGATCGCTAAGTTACTTTGACTTTCTGCTTTGCCCATTTGGCTCATCTTCTGGATTAACCACCCCACCAGAAATGGAAGCATCTAGTGCCAGTCCCTATTCCTCTGTCCCACTGGACCATCTACCTGCAGTTCTGAGGAAGCCGCAGATGCTGCACCTTTCTGCTGAGGGTGAGGGGACTTCCCAACACATTCTTTTCACGAAGCTGATCTGCGTTTTCATGTCCTGATGTCAGCAGTTCCAGGGTAAGCTCCTTTGTGTCACTTCCACCCAGGCAGGTCCACCTGTTGCCCCAGCATGCTCACTGGTTTCTGTTGATTAGTTACACCACAATTGGAGATGAGCCAAAGGGCAAGTGTGTCTTAATCAGAGTTCCTCTGTTATCTCAAACCAAAAAAGGGAAATGAAAATAATGTGGAGCGTGGCTTGGAACTGAAGGCTAGAGAGTACAGCCGAACCTCCCAACAAGGGGCTGTCTCTCTCTCTTTCTCTCGCCCTCATCCTCCCCATATACCCTTTGTTTCCCACCTTATTCCTTCTCTCCCTTCCTCACACCCTTTCTGAGGCCAGATGGCCTTTCATCTCTGCTTCCATATGCCCACTTTATTCCCCCTCGAAGACTATCTTTGGCTGACTTAGAGAGCAAATGGCCAAATGTAGCTGCCCTACGGCTTCCAAATTTGCATATTCTTGTTTCAAAATGACCAGCAAAGAGTAAATTACAATTCTAAATCCAAGTCCAAGTTCCTGGGAGGAAGAATGGGCTTTCCAAGTGGAGCTAGTGGTAAAGAACCTACCTGCTAACGCAGAAGACATAAGAGACATGGGTCTGATCCCTGGGTTCAGAAGATCCCCAGGAGGAGGGCATGGCATCCCACTCCAGTATTCTTGCCTGGAGAATCCCATGGACAGGGAAGCCTGGTGGGCTACAGTCCATGGGGTTGCAAAGAGTCAGACACCACTTAGCATGCACTTAGATGCAACTTAGCACAGACGCAAGCTCCATTTAAGGTCAGTGTCCATCTTATCAATGTGGCATAGGGCAGGAGTACCTGGCTCAAAAATAGCTCCTCAATTCCATCTCTGTGAGGTGGGTGCAATGGTTCTTCAGGAAGAGGAAATACTGGATAGGATGGGCTTTATGCCTCTGGCTTTATATCTCAATCACAAATCATCTTGGAAAGCTGCCTTCCACTTTGGCTAGTACTCTGAGATCTCCTTAATTTATTGGCAAGCCTTATTTTAATCTCTTCTACCAGGCATTTTGCTGATTCATGGAGGAAAACAGACCCTGTAAATTAAGTTTCTAAGAGCAAATAATTTCCTAGAAGTAGATTTTCATGCTAGTAGGATGGGTGGAGAAGGAGAGGAGTTAGGAGAGTTCATGGAAGAAAGCTCAGGAAAGGTAATATTGTATCTTAGAGATTAGGTTGGCTGGTTTCCTTTAAATATTATGGAATCTAGTAAGTTAGTCTCCATCAAAAAAGAGTGAGTCATCAACAACAACAACAAAAAAAGAGTGAGTCAGTCAAGAGACCAGATACATGTACAAGCCTTAAAAGAGGCAGGATAGAAAAAGATAATTTTCAATGAGATATCAAATTATAACTTCTCAAGTGTGCTAGAGTCTTCAGAAATACAGAAGGAGCCTAACAGAAAAAATTTGAGTATACCTCTTTCTTAGGCAGGTGAATTTTGAATTTATTTTCAATTTTTTTTTCACAGGGGCCATAAAGTGAAATCTTTGTTATATATGTTTGGGAAATGCCTGGGTGTAAGCCTGCTTACTGCTGGAGAGGTGAGACAGTGAAGAAGTTAAGGACAAAATCAGACAAATCTAGGTTCTAATCCCATGATTTAGTAGTACTAACTTCTCGGAACCTCAGTTGTTATCAAAGTAATATTGTAGAGATTAAGATTGTGAATACATATCTGGTGTATAGTTAGTGCTTAATGTATGATGTCTTAAAAAAATTTTTTTTAATTTAAGTTTACTTATTTTTAACTGGAGGATAATAGGTTTATAATGTTGTGTTGTTGTTCAGTTGCTAAGTCATGCCTGACTCTGTGACCCCCTAAACTGCAGCATGCCAGGCTCCTCTGTCCCTCACTATCTCTTTGAGTTTGTTTGAACTCTTGTCCACTGAGTCAATGATGCTATCTAACCATATCATACTCTGCCACCCCCTTCTCCTCTTGCCCTCAGTCTTTACCAGCATCAGGATCATTTTCAATGAGTTAGTTCTTCACATTAGGTGGCCAAATTATTGGAGCTTCAGCTTCAGCATCAGTCCTTCTAATGAACATTCAGGGTTGACTTCCTTTAGGATTGACTGGCTTGATCTCTTTGGTGTACAAGGAACTCTCAAGAGTCTTCTCCAGCACCACAGTTTGAAAGCATCAGCTCTTCAGTGCTCAGCCTTCTTTTTAGTCCAACTCTCCATGACATTCCTAGACACTAGCATACCTCTCCTTTAGGCTGCTTTCCAGCTTCATCCCCAAGTACATTCTGCCTCCCTCCCCTGGGTCTGAAACGATACTGTGCTGGTTTCTGCCATATATGAAAATAACCATAGATATACATATGTCCCCTCCCTCTTGAACCCCCTCCCACCCTCTAGATTGTCACAGAGCACTGGATTTCAGCTCCCTGTGTCATACAGAAAACTTCCACTGGTTAAATAATTTTACATTTGATAATGTATATGTTTCCATGCTACTCTCTCAATTCATCCCACCCTCTCCTTCCCCCACTGTGTCCACAAGTCTGTTCTCTATGCCTGTGTCTACATTGCTGCCCTGCAGATTGGTTCTTCAGTACCATCTTTCTAGATTCCAAATATATGCGTTAATATGTTACGATGGCATCACTGACTCAATGGGCATGAGCTTCAGCAAACTCAGGGGGATAGTAAGAGACAACGAAGCCTGGCATGCTGCAGTTCTTAGGGTCACAAAAAGTTGGACATGATTTAGTGACTGAATAACAATACAATATTTTTCTCTTTTTAACTTAATCTATATAATAGGCTCTAGGTTCATCCACCTTATTAGAACTGAGTCAAATGCATTTCTTTTTTATGGCTGAGTAATATTCCATTGTACATATGCACCACAACTTCTTTATCCATGAATGATGCCTTTTAATTCTATTGTTGTAGTTATAATTATTTATTATCTGGAGGAAAACATTGTGCTGTACAGAATGACAAAATGTAGCCAATATTATTGGGCTTGCTTGGATCTGTGATTTCTCCAGGGCTTTCCTAATCCCTTTCTCTCCTTCCTTGTGTTTAAATATCAAAACCTAAGACCTAGAGCCTAATCTCTCATCATTGCCCAAGTGACTATTTATAAGACAAATTAACCATATTGGCCTCAAGATTCATCCTTCAATGACTCTCCAAACTCCTTAGTATGGGACACAAATTACTTCAAGATTTACCTATTTCTCTAGCCTCACTTCCTCACTTCTTCACAGTTTATACTCTTGCAATAATAAAGTATACAATGATACCTTGATCACATTATGTTCCTTCATGATTTTATACTTTCACACATGCAATTCACTATGCTTAAACAATGAGTGGTAACTGACATTGGACTAACTCATTCAGTTCAGTTCATTTCAGTCGCTAAGGCATGTCTGACTCTTTGCAAGCCCATGAATCAGAGCACGCCAGGCCTCCCAGTCTGTCACCAACTCCCAGAGTTTACTCAAACTCATGTCCATTGTATCGGTGATGTCATCCAGCCATCTCATCCTCTGTCATCCCCTTCTCCTCCTGCCCCCAATCCCTCCCAGCATCAGGGTCTTTTCCAATGAGTCAACTCTTCGCATGAGGTAGCCAAAATATTGGAGTCTCAGCTTTAGCATCAGTCCTTCCAAAGAACACCCAGGACTGATCTCCTTTAGAATGGACTGGTTGGATCTCCTTGCAGTCCAAGGGACTCTCAAGAGTCTTCTCCAACACCACAGTTCAAACGCATCAATTCTTCAGCACTCAGCTTTCTTCACAGTCCAATTCTCACATCCATACATGACCACTGGAAAAACCATAGTCTTGACTAGATGGACCTTTGTTGGCAAAGTAATGACTCTGCTTTTGAATATGCTGTCTAGGTTGGTCATCACTTTCCTTCCAAGGAGTAAGCGTCTTTTAATTTCATGGCTGCAGTCACCATCTGCAGTGATTTTGGAGCCCAAAAAAATAAAGTCTGCCACTGTTTCCATTGTTTCCCCATCTATTTCCCATGAAGTGATGGGACCAGATGCCATGATCTTCGTTTTCTGAATGTTGAGCTTTAAGCCAACTTTTTCACTCTTCTCTTTAATTTTCATCAAGAGGCTCCTTAGTTCCTCTTCACTTTCTGCCATAAGGGTGGTGTCATCTGTATATCTGAGGTTATTGATATTTCTCCCAGCAATCTTGATTCCAGCTTGTGCTTCTTCCAGCCCAATGTTTCACATGATGTACTCTGCATAGAAGTTAAATAAGCAGGGTGACAATATACAGCCTTGATGTATTCCTTTTCCTATTTGGAACCAGTCTGTTGTTCCATGTCCAGTTCTAACTGTTGCTTCCTGACCTGCATATAGGTTTCTCATGAAGCAGGTCACGTAGTCTGGTATTCCCATCTCTTTCAGAATTTTCCACAGTTGATTGTGATCCACACAGTCAAAGGCTTTGGCATATAAAGCAGAAATAGATGTTTTTCTAGAACTCTCTTGCTTTCTCCATGATCCAGCGGATGTTGGCAATTTGATCTCTGATTCCTCTGCCTGTTCTAAAACCAACTTGAACATCTGGTAGTTCATGGTTCACATATTGCTGAAGACTGGCTTGCAGAATTTGAGCGTTACTTTGCTAGCGTGTGAGATGAGTGCAATTGTGCAGTAGTTGGAGCATTCTTTGGCATTGCCTTTCTTTGGGAATGGAATGAAAACTGACCTATTCCAGTCCTGTGGCCACTGCTGAGTTTTCCAAATTTGCCGGCATATTGAATGCAGCACTTTCACAGCATCATCTTTCAGGGTTTGAAATAGCTCCACTGGAATTCCATCACCTCCACTAGCTTTGTTCATAGCCATGCTTTCTAAGGCCCACCTGACTTCATATTCCAAGATGTCTGGCTCTAGATGAGTGATCACACCATCATGATTATCTAGGTCGTGAAGATCTTTTTTGTACAGTTCTTCTGTGTATTCTTGCCACCTCTTCTTAATATTTTCTGCTTCTGTTAGGTCCAGACCATTCCTGTCCTTTATCGAGCCCATTTTTGCATGAAATGTTCCCTTGGTATCTGTAATTTTCTTGAAGAGATCTCTAGTCTTTCCCATTTGTTGGTTTCCTCTATTTCCTTGCATTGATCGCTGAAGAAGGCTTTCTTATCTCTTCTTGCTATTCTTTGGAACTCTGCATTCAGATGCTTATATCTTTCCTTTTCTCCTTTGCTTTTTGCTTCTCTTCTTTTCACAGCTATTTGTAAGGCCTCCTGAGACAGCCATTTTGCTTTTTTGCCTTTCTTTTCCATGGGGATGGTCTTGATCCCTGTCTCCTGTACAATGTCATGAACTTCGATCCATAGTTCATCAGGCACTCTGTCTCTCAGATCTAGTCCCTTAAATCTATTTCTCACTTCCTCTGTATAATCATAAGGGATTTCATTTAGGTCATACCTAAATGGTCTAGTGGTTTTTCCCTACTGTCTTCAATTTAAGTCTGAATTTGGCAATAAGGAGATCATGATCTGAACACAGATCTGAACACCATCAGCTCCCGGTCTTGTTTTTGCTGACTGTATAGAGCTTCTCCATCTTTGGCTGCAAAGAATATAATCAATCTGATTTCAGTGTTGACCATCTGGTGATGTCCATGTGTAGAGTCTTTATCACACAGCTCTATTAATTAAGACAACTTGATATTGGTTTAAAAAAATCAGTAAAATTCAACAGTGTTTCAAACAGATCCATGTTTACATGGAAATTCAGTTTGAGTTAAAAGGTGATACTTTATACTCAATTCATGGTATTGGGACAATGAGTTCTTCCTTAGAAAGAAATTTAAATTCTTATCATACACACACACTACATATAAATATAGATCCCAGATAGAAAAAATGCAGTGTGAAAAGTAAAGCTATTGAGATACTACCTGAAAATGCAGGAAACTATGTTTGTAATCTCAGAATCCAGAATGACTTTTTAGGCAAAGCCCATAAAGAAAGATTTACTGTTTTGACTAAATAAAATTAAAAACTTTTTAAAGGCAAAGGAGAGCATAAACTAAATTTTTAAAAAGACAAATTTCCTCATCCAAAGGATCTTCCCAACCCAGGAATCAAACCTGCATCTCCCGTGGCTTCTGCATTGGCAGGCTCATTCTTTACCACTGAGCCACCTGGGAAGCCCAATACTTAACATAGTCATGGGGATTTCAAATATGAGTTGGCTCCTGTCTCTTAGCAACACTCGATATCCTTGGATGTCTGACAGCCACAACCCTAAGTCCGGGCTGGATTCTTGTCCAATTCTACAAATAGGTCCTCATATGTAAAGTGTTCTGCACAGTACCTGATGCACAGTTTGAGCTCACCCAGTAATAGTAATATGCATATTATTATAGTTTTGGTACATTAAGTAGCCATTAAAATAGAAATACGTTCATCTATGAGAACTGAAATGAAACAACCTTTTGAGACTCTTTTTTTAACATCAAAGTGAAAAAAGAAAAAAAAAAAAAACTGCATAGACCTCAACTTCTGGCCAGAATGGAATACCAGGGACCACATTTATTCTCCTACCAAAAACAACTGAAAATGTACATAACATATAAAACAACAGTTTGTAAGACACTGACCACCTAGCAGTGAAGAATGGTGAATCCAAAAGAATGGAAGCAAAAGAGGTAAGAATCTGTGGGCTGCCCCTGAAGCAGAAGTACTAATGTTCTATTATTTTTCTGAGTTACTAATATTCTAACATTAGTTACTAATACTGTTACTAATGTTCTAATAAGATTTTATTATTTTCTGTTACTAATATTCTAATATTTTTGCCCAATATTCTCAGATCATTGTATGATATGTCAAACCAATAATAATGATTGCGTGTGTGTGTGTGTGTGTGTGTGTTAGTTGCTCAGTCATGTCTGACTCTTTGTGACCCCGTGGCAGACTATAGTCTGCCAGGCTCCTCTGTCCAAGAGATCTCCAGGCAAGAATACTGGAGTGGGCTGCCATCTCCTTCTCCAGGGGATTTTCCCAGCCCAGAGACAGACCCCACATCTTTTGTGTCTCCTCCACTGGCAGGCAGATTCTTTACCACTGCACCACCTGGGAAGCCCTAATAATGACTATGTTGATGGGGAAAAAAAAAAAAAACCAGCACAGCCTAACACTTGAGAGTAATGCTTTATTTGTTGGACAAAACTTTGTACTTAACTCCAGGAAGAAAGTTAAGAGTTTGTACTTAACTCTGGGTTTGGAAGAAACTGCTTCCAAAGAGGTAAGGGAGGAGCCAGGATACACAGAAGCTTTTGCAACAAAGACCAGGTAGTAGTAGGAACATCAAAATATTACTATTAATTAAACAAAACCAGGTATCTCAAGTTAAGGAACATAGTGCTTTTCTATGTATGGAAAGATCCAAGAGTCTGAGCTCATAGAAATCATTCCTTTGATATGCATCTTAGCTTTCTGGGGCTAGACTCCTGTGTTTTCTCATCCCGATTCTCTTCAGGATGCATTGTTGGGGGTAACTGCAGTGGCTGATGGCTTGATGGTGGGCATCCTGTTTCTATTCTGAGTTCCATCAGGGCTCACTACTGGGGCCGCTGTAATGTAACGGCTTGATGGCGGCAACATCCTTTGTTTACTGATATGTCAGGCAATCTTTCTTATTCACAATTATAAAGAAAAACACAATGATTATAAATATATCATGAAGACTGACTAGGCATTATCTCATTTAATCCACAGAACTCAGGTGGTATGTACTATGAGTATAGATTAGGAAAGTGAAACTCTGAGAAGTTAAGTTACAACTGGCCCAGTGCTACACACCTAGGAAGATTCAGAGCCAGGATTTGGATCAACTGACTACACAGAACTTGGTTTGTGGAGACAGCATAAAGATGGAGAGACAGGTTCTGTAAGTCAGGCACACAAGCTGGAGCAGGTCTAGAAGGGTCCTTTGAGGCCTGTGCTTCAAACTGTAGTAGGTGTGTGTTTCCCTGGTGGTTCAGCTGGTAAAGAATCTGCCTGCAATGCGGGAGACCTGGGTTTGATCCCTGGGTTGGGAAAATCCCCTGGAGAAGGGAACAGCTACCCACTTCAGTATTCTGGCCTGGAGAACTCCATGGAGAACTCCTGTATGGAGTCCACAGGGTCACAAAGAGTCAGACATGGCTGGAGCGACTTTCACATGGATTTAAAGAACAAGGAGAACAGCCCTGGGAACAAGAGTGAGTTGATACTAAGCCAAAGGTCTTGTGAGATAAAATTTTATTCAACATTTCATGGGCAACGCTGACCTCAGAGTATGAGCAAAATTAAACCAACAAGAAGCAATTGAAATTATTGATCACATTAGAAAATAGGAGGAAGGGGACAGTAAGAAGCTAGTATGGTAGCACTTGTGGTGAGAAGAGGGTGGTGAGGTGAATGGCATTTTGATAAAAGCCCAGTATCCTGACAATTAGCCCCATAGTTAATGTAAGATAGCCCTAGGGAGGACACAGAGCTGATCTATAGGTGGAATTGTGAATCCTTGTTTGGAAATGGAATGCAACCATAGAGAGAAACAAGGTCATCAAGAAAGGTCATAAGAACATAAAGATGTCATTTTTCCCATCCTTATGTGCTGTTGTTTAGTTGCTTAAGTCATTTCCAATTCTTTTGTGATCCAACTGACTATGATGCGAGGCTCCTCTGTCCATGGGATTTCCCAGGCAAGAATACTAGAATGGGTTGCCATTTCCTTCTCCAGGGGATCTCCCCTACCCAGGGATCAAACCCATGTTGCCTGCATTACAGGCATGTTCTTTACCGCTGAGCCACCAGGGAAGCCCCTTCTCTATGTGTACCTGAGTTCTATCCATAGATCCCTTGAAGGTCCATAGGCCTCAGATTACAAACTCTGTTTTAGCTCCATAACACCCCAGAATACCTCCAAGTCATTAGTTTCAAGACCACAAAACTGAAATAAGCCTATTCCTGGAGCTCCATGAGGGTAAAGTGAGGGTAAAGATCTCATTCATCCTTGGATCACTGGTATCTGATAGTTCTCAGGTATACAGTAGGGGCATAACAAAGGGTACCAGATATACAATGCATGCATTGTTCAAGATGCTAATGGGACATGAACAGGATACCCCAATTGGGTTTTATGAAGACTAGAGTTAGGATATCAGCAACTGAAGCCACCAGAGAAATGTCAAAATCTGCCTCATGGGACAACAGAAAAGGCTAGAGGTGGAGTTGGGGGAGATCTAAAGCCTGAATGAATCCAAAAAACACAGTCCTAGGGGATGGAAGACAGAGTCAGTCAGGATATTCCTCCACGGATCACTCCTTGAGAAAACTCAGGGATCCTTCCTTATTTGTAAGCCTTCATGTGACTTAAACACAAGCTTCTCAAACACAACTAATGTCTGAGAAAGCAGGGTTTCTTTCTCACTAAAAAGTCTCCATTGACTCTGCTGCTGCTGCTGCTAAGTCACTTCAGTCGTGTCCAACTCTTGCAACCCCATAGCCAGTAGCCTACCAGGCTCCTCCGTCCCTGGGATTCTCCAGGCAAGAACACTGGAGTGGGTTGCCATTTCCTTCTCCAATCCATTAAAGTGAAAAGTGAAATTGAAGTCGCTCAGTCGTGTCCCGACTCTTACCGACCCCATGGACTGCAGCCCACCAGGCTCCTCTGTCTATGGGATTTTCCAGGCAAGAGTACTGGAGTGGGGTGCCATTGTCTTCACCATTGATTCTATTGCTTTGCAAATAAGATCATCTATAAACACAGACAGAGAGAACAACAAATGTATGGATACCAAGGGGGAAAGAGGGGTGGGGTGGAAAGAAATGAGAGATCAGAACTGACGTATATACACTACTGATACTGTGGATAAAATAGATAACTAAAATCAATAACAATAAATAGATAATGCGTAACTACTGAATAGCACGTGGAACTCTACTCAACGTGTGACCTAAATGGGAAGGCAATCCCAAATGGTGGGTATATATGTATACATATGGGGCTTGCCAGGTGGTGCTAGTGGTAAAGAATCTGCCAGCTAATGCAGGAGACAGAAGAGACGCGGTTTGATCCCTGGGTCAGGAAGATCCCTGGGTCAGGTCTCTTGCTTGGAGGACCCCGTGGACAGAGGAGCCTGCTGGGCTACAGTCCATAGGGTTGCAAAGAGTCGAACATGACTGAAGTGACTTAACACGCATGCACGCACCCACATGTGGATACATATAGCTGATTCACTTTGCTGCACAGTAGAAGCTAACACAACATTAGAAAGCAACTATACTCCAATAAAGATTAATCTTTAAAAATAGTCCCCGTTGGCATCCACTGAAAGATTAAACTCTGATGTGATCCTCTGCAGGAGTGACTTGCATTTCCAGTCTTGCAGGCAGGAGGTCAAGTGTCCTCCTCCCCGGTGCACTACACCTCAAAGGTCTTGAAAGTGCCTTGTTTGTTCTGAGACGAGATCCCCACACCCCCACACCCACGCTCTGGAAGCCGCAGCTTCTTAACTTTATGCAGATTATGCCGATAAGTAAAAGAGGCTTCATACCAAGTGTGTTGCTTGCCCTTCCCAGGGAGAAAGTACATTCTTTCCACACTTTGGTAGCCCTGGACCCAGAAGGCATACTTCTTCACAGTGCCCTCTAACTGTGTGGGGAGCACTGAAGTGGTAATTACCTTAGAAAGTGCTTTTTCCATGTCTTTGGCTGCAGAAAAATAACACACTGCCTCTCTTTCCATGCGTCTCACGGAATTATGTAAATAGACCCAAAGCAAACCAGTTTAAATGATTATAAAATGGATTTCTAAGTGATATCTGTTACCAGACAAGAATACTAAAACACCCTGCTCTTTCTCAGCCACCAAGATGAAAAGATAAAATATTTAGTAAGGGGTGCTTCTCGGATGGAAGATGGCTTCTGCACGAGGGGCTCCTGGGGCTTTGCTGACTCGATCATCAGGGACCCAAGGATGTGTGAGTGATGCCTTCCCCAGGCTCTGACCACATTTCACAAAATGACTGAAGGAAGAAAGTTGATCTAGAGAATGTGTAAGGGACATGATGTTCAAAATTGAGCACACACAAAAGCGCATGAAAGACTATTAAAATGGGATTCCTGATTCAGTGCGTCTCAGTTGGATCTCAGAAATCTTTAGGCTCCCTGGTGATGCTGGTGGCCCATAGACCACACTTTGGGTAACGTCTGCTTAGAGGAAACAAAGGCAGATTTCAGCCCAACATTGGCAAGTTCCTTGCCCCATACTCTTGAGGATGACCTCTCACCGACTCCCAGACTTGTGAAAATGGGGGCCCTGCCTTTATAGACCTCAGCTCTCCCGTCAGTATACCTTATCTCACCAAACACAGTGATTGTTCCAAAAGTGGGCTGGTGACCCATCAGAGCCCCCATGGATGCTGGAAAAGGGATATTCTTTCCTTCACTCCAAGATCTTAGATACTATGGACTGCGTGATTCTGAAGCTACACATATCTATTTCATAGCCAATTGGAAAAAGATTGTCTAAAACTGAAAGAATCCGGGGGGTGGGGGTAAAGGAATGAAGAAGAAGGAAGGAAGAAAGAGAAGGAGAAAGATCTGACAGTGTTATCTAAAGCCCCGGATCCAGTCTTGCATAAAAACTAGCTGACATAATGGACTTTGCTGGTGAGTCCAGAAACCCCCCCTCCCACTTTTTTTGGACTTAAAGCAGTTTGAGCTTTCAAAAGAAAGTTTCCTCACAAATATATGTTCCTTTCAAAGGCTATAGAAACTTTAACTTAGGGTGTCTGCCAAAGACCCCAGCACTGAGTGAAAAGAGACCACATATGCTGACTCGGGTGACTGTAACCACATGAATAATGTAACCCACCAAGTCCAGCCTTGTTCATCTCAGCTCAGATAGCACACAAGTGACCATGCTCGTGCCTCTCATCCGCTGAGTTTTAAAATGACTCTCCTTGAGGGTGTGGGGGAAAGAGAACTCTCCTATACTGTTAGTGGGACTGTAATTGGTACAGCCAATTTACCAAAAACTAAAAATAGAGTTACCAAATGATCCTGCAATCCCACCCCTGGGCATACATCTGGAGAAAATTATAATTCAAAAAGATACAGGCACCCCAATGTTCACAGCAGCACTATTTACAATAGTCAAAACATGGAAGCAACTGAATGTCCCTCAGCAGATGAGTGGATAAAAAATATGTGATAAATATATGCAACAGAGTATTACTCAGCAATAGAAAATAATGAAAGTCTGCCATTTGCAGCAAAAATGGACGGACCTAGAGATAAAATTTGTCTCTCTGGCATTCGCACAGTTGAAGTTGCTATGTCATGTTCCTGCCCTCAGAGTGTCCTCAGGGCTTTCAACTCCAGTCCTTACCCTAAGGACCAACGACGAAGCCCGCGCTTCCACACCCAGCACACTCTCACTGCAGGCAGATGCGAGCATGTGAGCTTGCTTCTCCACTGGTAATTGCCATTTGACGCGAATTCTGTGGTGATTTTTTTTTTTCTGTTTATGCTGCCCTCTGAGATCCCAAAACTCATCACTGACCCAACCTGTAAGAGGGTTTCCTATTGTGAGGAAACTTCTCCTCCTTCACTACTCCCTCCCCAGGAGGGATCTCCTTTCCTGAATTCTTTGTCTCTCTTTTCGTCTTTATCTTTTGTCCTACCTCATTTTGAAGAGATTGGGTTGCCTTTCTGGGTATCTGCGGTCCTCCACCAGCGTTCAGAAGTTGTTTTGTGGAAGTTGCTCCACATGTAGATAATCTTCTGATGTATTTGTGGGGGAGAAAGGGGTGCTCCCTTGCTATTCCTCTGCCATCTTGGGACCACCTCTTAGAGATTATCGCACTAAGTAAGAGAAAGACAAATGTTGTATGATATCGCTTATATGTGAAATCTAAGGAAGATATAAATGAAATTATATACCAAACAGAAATAGACCCACAGATATAGAAAACAAACTTATGGTTACGAAGGGGGAAATGGAGGAGGGGATATTAGGAGCTTGAGATGAACATATACACACTACTATGTATAACTCAGTATTCTTGCCTTGAGAACCCCATGAACAGTATGAAAAGGCAAAATGATAGGATAGTGAAAGAGGAACTCCCCAGGTCGGTAGGTACCCAACATGCTACTGGAGATCAGTGGAGAAATAACTCCAGAGAGAATGAAGGGATGGAGCCAAAGCAAAAACAATATGCAGCTGTGGATGTGACTGGTGATAGAAGCAAGGTCCGATGCTATAAACAGCAATATTGCATAGGAACCTGGAATGTCAGGTCCATGAATCAAGGCAAATTGGAAGTGATCAAACAGGAGATGGCAAGAGTGAACATTGACATTCTAGGAATCAGCGAACTAAAATGGACTGGAATGGGTGAATTTAACTCAGATGACCATTATATCTACTACTGCAGGCAGGAATCCCTCAGAAGAAATGAAGTAGCCATCATGGTCAACAAGAGTCCGAAATGCAGTACTTGGATGCAATCTCAAAAATGACAGAATGATCTCCGTTCGTTTCCAAGGCAAACCATTCAGTATCACAGTAATCCAAGTCTATGCCCCAACAAGTAATGCTGAAGAAGCTGAAGTTGAACGGTTCTATGAAGACCTACAAGACCTTTTAGAGCTAACACCAAAAAAGATGTTTTTTCATTATAGGGGACTGGAATGCAAAAGTAGGAAGTCAAGAAACACCTGGAGTAACAGGCAAATTTGGTCTTGGAATATGGAATGAAGCAGGGCAAAGACTAATAGAGTTTTGCCAAGAGAACACACTGGTCATAGCAAACACCCTCTTCCAACAACACAAGAGAAGACTCTACACATGGACATCACCAGATGGTCAACACTGAAATCAGATTGATTATATTCTTTGCAGCCAAAGATGGAGAAGCTCTATACATATAGTCAGCAAAAACATGACTGGGAGCTGACTGTGGCTCAGATCATGAACTCCTTATTCCCAAATTCAGACTTAAATTGAAGACAGTAGGGAAAACCACTAGACCATTCAGGTATGACCTAAATCAAATCCCTTATGATTATACAGTGGAAGTGAGAAATAGATTTAAGGGACTAGATCTGATAGATAGAGTGCCTGATGAACTATGGACAGAGGTTCGTGACATTGTACAGGAGAAGGGACCAAGACCATCCCCATGGAAAAGAAAGGCAAAAAAGCAAAATGACTGTCTGAGGAGGCCTTACAAACAGCTGTGAAAAGAAGAGAAGTGAAAAGCAAAGGAGAAAAGGAAAGATATAAGCATCTGAATGCAGAGTTCCAAAGAATAGCAAGGAGAGATAAGAAAGCCTTCCTCAGCGATCAATGCAAGGAAATAGAGGAAAACAACAGAATGGGAAAGACTAGAGATCTTGTCAAGAACATTAGAGACACAAAGGGAACATTTCACGCAAAGATGGACTCAAAAAAGGACAAAATGTTATGGACCTAACAGAAGCAGAAGATATTAAGAAGAGGTGGTAAGAATACACAGAAGAACTCTACAAAAAAGATCTTTATGACCAAGATAATCACGATGGTGTGATCACTCATCTAGAGCCAGACAACCTGGAATGGGAAGTCAAGTGGGCCTTAGAAAGCATCACTACGAACAAAGCTAGTGGAGGTAATAGAATTCCAATGGAGCTATTTCAAATCCTGAAAGATGATGCTGTGAAAGTCCTGCACTCAATATGCCAGCAAATTTGGAAAACTCAGCAGTGGCCACAGGACTGGAAAAGGTCAGTTTTCATCTCAATCCCAAAGAAAGGCAATGCCAAAGAATGCTCAAACTACCACACAATTGCACTCATCTCACACGCTAGTAAAATAATACTCAAAATTCTCCAAGCCAGGCTTCAGTAGTACATGAACTGTGAACTTCCAGATGTTCAAGCTGGTTTTAGAAAAGGCAGAGGAATCAGAGATCAAATTGCCAACATCCACTGGATCATGGAAAAAGCAAGAGAGTTCCAGAAAAGCATCTATTTCTGCTTTATTGACTATGCCAAAGCCTTTGACTGTGTGGATCACAATAAACTGTGGAAAATTCTGAGAGAGATGGGAATACCAGACCACCTGACCTGCCTCTTGAGAAACCTTTATGCAGGTCAGGAAGCAACAGTTAGAACTGGCCATGAAACAACAGACTGGTTCCAAATAGGAAAAGGAGTACGTCAAGGTTGTATATTGTCACCCTGCTTATTTAACTTATATGCAGAGTACATCATGAGAAACGCTGGGCTGAAAGAAGCACAAGCTGGAATCAAGATTGCCGGGAGAAACATCAATAACCTCAGATATGCAGATGACACCACTCTTATGGCAGAAAGTGAAGAGGAACTAAAATGCCTCTTGATGAAAGTGAAAGAGGAGAGTGAAAAAGTTGGCTTAAAGCTCAACATTCAGAAAATTAAGATCATGGCATCTGGTCCCATCACTTCATGGCAAACAGATGGGGAAACAGTGGAAACAGTGACAGACTTTATTTGGGGGGGCTCCAAAATCACTGCAGATGGTGATTGCAGCCAAGAAATTAAAAGACGCTTACTCCTTGGAAGGAAAGTTATGACCAACCTAGATAGCATATTCAAAAGCAGAGACATTACTTTGCCAACCAAGGTCCATCTAGTCAAGGCTATGGTTTTTCCTGTGGTCATGTATGGATGTGAGAGTTGGACTGTGAAGAAGGCTGAGCGCCGAAGAATTGATGCTTTTGAACTGTGGTGTTGGAGAAGACTCTTGAGAGTCCCTTGGACTGCAAGGAGATCCAACCAGTCCATTCTAAAGGAGATCAGTCCTGTATGTTCTTTGGAAGGAATGATGCTAAAGCTGAAACTCCAGTACTTTGGCCACCTTATGCGAAGAGTTGACTCATTGTAAAAGACCCTGATGCTGGGAGGGATTGGAGGCAGGAGGAAAAGAGTACGACAGAGGATGAGATGGCTGGATGGCATCACCGACTCGATGGATGTGAGTTTGAGTGAAATCTGGGAGTTGGTGATGCACAGGGAGGCCTGGAGTGCTGCAATTCATGGGGTCACAAAGAGTTAGACACGACTGAGAGACTGAACTGAACTGAACTGATATATAACTAACAAGATGTATAGTTATATATATAACCAACAAGAATCTACTGTACAGCATAAGAAACTATACTCAATATTTTGTATATATAGGCTTTCCTGGTGGCTCAGTGGTATAGAATCCACCTGCCAATGCAGGAGACATGGGTTCAATACTTTTGTTGGGAAGATCCCTGGAAAAGGAAATGACTAAACAACAACTTACATATATATGTAACAACAACATATATATATATGTATGGTGATGGTTTTGTCACTAAGTCGTGTCTGACTCTTGTGACCCCATGGGCTGTAGCCTGTGAAGCTTCTCTGTCCATGGGATTCTCCAGGCAAGAATACTGGAGTGGGTTGCCTTTTCCTTCTCCATATATATGTATATATACATTTATATATATATATATATAAAACAATATTATGTACATATATATGTACATGTATCTGAACCTCTTCACTGTATACCTGAAACTAAATAATTCTCCTTTTAAAGGGCGCCCCTATTTGTCAAGTTGATGATCCCATTTGCTCTCTGGGCCAGTCCTCTTACACATTGTCTTAATTTTTCAGATGATTAGAAGTGAGATCCTGGGATGCCACACTCCTGTTCTCTAAGGAATATGACACCTCATCCATCCAAATAAGCTCATCTTTTCAGATAGATCTGGTTCACCATCTTCTGCAGAAACCAGTGGTTTCTACAGGACTCACCTTAGGAGGAATTCACTGAATTCCTTTTAATACCAGACCATATCATCCCAAGGAAAACACTTCTAATTGTACCTGCCCCTGCCAACTCTGGATCAAATTTCCAATGTGAAGATAGGAGTACCATTATGTTTCTGACACCCTGGGTCAACCTTTTGGAAAAATTCCACCTGCTGCTTGCTATTACTCACATTACTTGGCTTATCTTGCTGTTACTCTCTTGAGAGCCTCTTCTTTCTGCCCATCCTACTTGTCCCCTCTTCGTGTAATTTCTCTTTGTCTTTCCTCTAAAATGCTATTATATCATCAGTTTCACTTCTCCTTCTCAGACTCCTTCCATTCTGTTCTGACCTTTCTGCCACAGTCAACTGCTTAGTCAGTTATTTTAACCAAACCAACCCCACTCCACACTTTAGAGCCTTGTTCCTCAATCATGTCCATAATCCAAACCTTGTGAATCAATTTTCTTAGCCCTTAAGGTACTCCCAGGCTAATGTGTAGTGGTTAAATGTTTGGGCTCTGAAGCCAAACTCTCAGCGGTCAGTGCCCAGCTTGACCCCTCATTCATTAATTAATCTTCCTGGGTTTTAGTTTTCTTTGTCTGCGCAAGGGGTATTATGACAATAATAGTAAATGTTTTGTAGGTTTCTCATAAGTATTAAATGACAATGAAAGCAAAGCATTAAACAGTTCCAAGTGCATAGGAAGCATTCCATGTAAATATTAGTCTGTATTACTAATACAGATATAGAGAGAATATCTCACCTTCTTAATCAATTAGAAAGTCATGCTCGATTATCATATTTTACACACTGCTGTAGAGTTTAATCTAATACTTCAAGGTTGAGATTTCATTGTCCATTCTTTTAACTCTGATATGTAACCCTATGCCTGATACATTGTAGGTACTCAATAAATATATTCAATGAATGCATCAATTAATAATAACTACCATTTAATGAGAACATACTCTGTACCAAGCACTTCACATATTTTATGTAATCGAGAATAGATACATGTATATGTATGTCTGAGTCTCTTTGCTGTCTACCAACTATCACAACATTGTCAATCAGCTATACTCCAATAATAAATGAAAAGTTTAAAAAAAAACCTGTGAAGTAGGTGCCACTTTCTCAACTTCAGTTCAGTTGCTCAGTCATGTCTGACACTTTTCCACCCCATGGACTGCAGCATGCCAGGCTTCCCTGACCATCACCAACTCTTGGAGCATACTCAAACTCATGTCCATCGAGTCACTGATGCCATCCAACCATCTCATCCTCTGTCGTGCCCTTCTCCTCCTGCCTTCAATCTTTCTCAGCATCAGGGTGTTTTCAAATGAGTCAGTTCTTTGCATCAGGTAGCCAAGATATTGGAGTTTCAGCTTCAGCATCAGTCCTTCCAATGAATATTCAGGACTGATTTCCTTTAGGATGGGACTCTCAAGAGTCTTCTGCAACACCACAGTTCAAAAGCATAAATTCTTTGGCACTCAGTTTTCTTTATAGTCCAACTCTCACATCCATACATGACTACTGGAAAAACCATAGCTTTGACTAGACAGACCTTTGTCGGCAAAGTAATGTCTCTGCTTTTTAATATGCTGTCTAGGTTGGTCATAGCTTTTCTTCCAAAGAGCAAGCATCTTTTAATTTTATGGCTGCGGTCACCATCTGCAGTGATTTTGGAGCCCCCCCCCCCCACGCCGAGAAATAGTCACTGTTTCCATTGTTTCCCCTTCAAGTTGCTGTGAAGTGATGGGACTGGATGCCATGATCTTAGTTTTTTGAATGCTGAATTTTAAGCCAGGTTTTTCACTCTCCTCCTTCACTTTCATCAAGAGGCTCTTTAGTTCTTCACTTTCTGCCATAAGGGTGGTGTCATCTGCATATCTGAGGTTATTGATATTTCTCCCAGCAACCTGGATTCCAGCTTGTGCTTCATCCAACCCAGCATTTCATGGGATGTACTCCGCATATAAGTTAAAGATGAGTAAAGCTGAGTTTTGGAAAGGTTAAGTAACTTGAAATCTAGTTAAGCCGCTCAGTCGTGTCCGACTCTTTGCGACCCCATGGACTGTAGCCCACCAGGCTCCTCAGTCCATGGGATTCTCCAGGCAAGAATACTGGAGTGGGTTGCCATTTCCTTCTCCAGGGGATCTTCCTGACCCAGGGATCGAACCCAGGTCTCCTGCATTGGAGGCAGACGCTTTAACTTACCCAAATATAAATATGAGAGCTGTTACCATTACATCAGCTTTTTCCAACCTCTTTTTGACTCGTGGTGGTGGTGGTTTAGTCACCAAGTCAAATCCGACTTTTGTGACATGCCATGGACTATAGCCTGCCAGGCTTCTCTCTCCATGGGATTTCCCAGGCAAGAATACTGGAGTGGGTTGCCATTTCCTTCTCCAGGGGATCTTCCCAACCCAGGGATCGAAGCTGTGTCTCCAGCATTTGCAGGCAAATGCTTTACTGCTGAGCTACCAGGAAAGCCCTTGATTCATGTACCCCTCTCATAAATAAATATACTACTGTAAACCCTTAGGGATTTTTAATCATTTAAGCATTTACACATGTGTCTTCTTTTTTAAAAAAAATTGGTTCCTTATAGGAAAGTATTATTAAGCAGCATGCTCTAAAGATAATGCTACAGTCTTTATAACATTAAAACAAGTGTTGACTTGTCCCCGTTTAACTTGTAATATAAAGCTGGCAGATTTACCTTAAATTATTTATAAAAGAAAAAAATAAGTCGACTTCAGAACAGAGTTTTACTATGTTGCAAGGCATCAACAAAAGACAGAAACTCCTTTTATGAACTGAAGTTTAGAATTCTAAATTTTATGCTGAATTTTAAAAAACATATAATTGTTGTTCTAAACCATAAGCCACAAGAAAAGGTTTCCAGCTGATGTTTGCAAGCACTTCTCTGCAAATAACACATTGCAGGTGTGGAGAGTCATTATTCTCAATAAATGAAAGTGAAATTGTATATAATTGTCACTGTATTTTCTATTTTTTAACTGTAGTTTTGAAGGCTATTTTGGCACACCATATCAGACCTTTATCAGATGAATATGACTTGCAAATCTGGTGAAGATCAGTCTGAAGTAGATTTTCTGATGTATTATCATATCTTTCTTCCCGGTTAACTTGCTGCATTTCTGTATCACCCTGCTGTATACTTCCTCCTGTCGAATAATGGTGTATGCTACATGATCTATTGCCTGGATGCAAACAGCCAAATCATCTCAGAGTGACCCTGAAGCTCAGCCTGGATTGCTTGGTCAAACAGATAACAAGGATGATCAGGCTCCCCGCTTCTCTTGGTGGGAGGGTCTGCAGCATGGGACTAATGGAATCTTCCCAACCCTGGAAGCTGCTGCTGCTGCTAAGTTGCTTCAGTCAAGTCCGACTCTGTGTGACCCCATAGACGGCAGCCCACCAGGCTCCCCTGTCCCTGGGATTCTCCAGGCAAGAACACTGGAGTGGGTTGCCATTTCCTTCTCCAATGCATGAAAGTGAAAAGGGAAAGTGAAGTCACTCAGTCATGTCCGACTCTTAGTGACCCCATGGACTGCAGCCCACCAGGCTCCTCCATCCATGGGATTTTCCAGGCAAGAGTCCTGGAGTGGGTTGTCATTGCCTTCTCTGAACCCTGGAAGAAAGTATTACAATTTCACGTGGGCCTAGATGTCTCCAAGGGCTGAGAGCTTGCATTACCAGACAAACTCTGGGAGTGCCTCATGGTCTATTAATTCGCCCACTGATATGTCAAAAAGGAAGGCAGGATGGACTAAGAGATTGTCATACAGAGTGATATAAGTTAGAAAGAGAAAAGCAAATATCATATATATGTGGAATCTAGAAAAATAGTGTCAGTTCATTTCAGTTCAGTTCAGTTACTCAGTCATGTCCAACTCTTTGAGACCCCATGAATCGCAGCATGCCAGGCCTCTCTGTCCATCACCAACTCCCGGAGTTCACTCAGATTCACATCCATCGAATCAGTGATGCTATCCGGCCATCTCATCCTCTGTCGTCCCCTTCTCCTCCTGCCCCCAATCCCTCCCAGCATCAGAGTCTTTTCCAATGAGTCAACTCTTCACATGAGGTGGCCAAAGTACTGGAGTTTCAGCTTTAGCATCATTCCTTCCAAAGAAATCCCAGGGCTGATCTCCTTTAGAATGGACTGGTTGGATCTCCTTGCAGTCCAAGGGACTCTCAAGAGTCTTCTCCAACACCACAGTTCAAACGCATCAATTCTTTGGCACTCAGCCTTCTTCACAGTCCAACTCTCACATCCATACATGACCACAGAAAAAACCATAGCCTTGACTAGATGGACCTTAGTCGACAAAGTAAAGTCTCTGCTTTTGAATATGCTATCTAGGTTGGTCATAAATTTTCTTCCAAAGAGTAAGCATCTTTTAACTTCCTGGCTGCAATCACCATCTGCAGTGATTTTGGAGCCCCCCAAAATGAAGTCTGCCACTGTTTCCACTGTTTCCCCAACTATTTCCCATGAAGTGATGGGACCAGATGCCATGATCTTCATTTTCTGAATGTTGAGCTTTAAGCCAACTTTTTCACTCTCCTCTTTCACTTTCATCAAGAGGCTTTTGAGTTCCTCTTCACTTTCTGCCATAAGGGTGGTGTCATCTGCAGATCTGAGGTTATTGATGTTTCTTCCAGCAATCTTGATTCCAGCTTGTGTTTCTTCCAGCCCAGTGTTTCTCATGATGTACTCTGCATATAAGTTAAATAAGCAGGGTGACAATATACAGCCTTGACATACTCCTTTTCCTATTTGGAACCATTCTGTTGTTCCATGGCCAGTTCTAACTGTTGCTTCCTGACCTGCATACAGATTTCTCAAGAGGCAGATCAGGTGGTCTGGTATTCCCAACTCTTTCAGAATTTTCCACAGCTTATTGTGATCCACACAGTCAAAGGCTTTGGCATAGTCAATAAAGCAGAAATAGATGCTTTTCTGGAACTCTCTTGCTTTTTTGATGATCCAGTGGATGTTGGCAATTTGATCTCTGGTTCCTCTGCCTTTTCTAAAACCAGCTTGAACATCAGGAAGTTCACAGTTCACATATTGCTGAAGCCTGGCTTGGAGAATTTTGAGTATTACTTTACTAGTGTGTGAGATGAGTGCAATTGTGTGGTAGTTTGAGCATTCTTTGGCATTGCCTTTCTTTGGGAATGGAATGAAAATGGACCTTTTCCAGTCCTGTGGCCACTGCTGAGTTTTCCAAATTTGCTGGCATATTGAGTGCAGCACTTTCACAGCATCATCTTTCAGGGTTTGAAATAGCTCCACTGGAATTCCATCACCTCCACTAGCTTTGTTCATAGTGATGCTTTCTAAGGCCCACTTGACTTCCCATTCCAGGATGTCTGGCTCTAGATGAGTGATCACACCATCGTGATTATCTGGGTCGTGAAGATCTTTTTTGTACAGTTCTTCTGTGTATTCTTGCCACCTCTTAATATCTTCTGCTTCTGTTAGGTCCATACCATTTCTGTCCTTTATCGAGCTCATCTTTGCATGAAATGTTCCCTTGGTATCTCTAATTTTCTTG
Organism: Oryx dammah; assembly: GCF_014754425.2. NCBI lineage: Eukaryota > Metazoa > Chordata > Mammalia > Artiodactyla > Bovidae > Oryx > Oryx dammah. The sequence goes on along the minus strand of NW_024070186.1, from coordinate 180,040,121 downwards.
AAGAGATCTCTAGTCTTTCCCATTCTGTTGTGTTCCTCTATTTCTTTGCATTGATCGCTGAAGAAGGCTTTCTTATCTCTTCTTGCTATTCTTTGGAACTCTGCATTCAGATGCTTATATCTTTCCTTTTCTCCTTTGCTTTTCATGTAGATGATCTTATTTGCAAAGCAGTAATAGAGACACAGACATAGAGAACAAATGTATGGATACCAAGAGGGAAAGGCAGGTGGGATGAATTAAGAAATTGGGATTAACAGACATATATTATTGATACTATGTATAAAATAGATAACTAATGAGAGTGTTTTGCTGATTCTTTGTGACCCTATGGACTCCTATATCCATGGAATTCTCTAGGACAGAGGAATACTGGATTGACATTTCCTTTTCCAGGATATCTTCCCGACCCAGGGATCAAACCTGGGTCTCCCCACATTGCAGGGAGATTCTTCACCATCTAAGCCACCATGGATGCCCTTAATTTTGTAAGAAACCTCCAAATTGTCTTCCAAAGTGGCTGGTACCATTTCAAATTTCCACCAGCAACGAATGAGAGTTCCTAGTGCTCTAAATCCTCACCAACATTTAGGGTTGTCAGTATTCTGGATCTTGGCTATTTTAATAGATGTGTAATGGTATTTATTGTTTTTTAAATTTGAATTTCCCTGATGACTTATGAAGTAGCGCATCTTTTTATATGCTTATAGTCAACTACCTGTTACTTAATTTTTAATGCATAAAACATTTAATTAATTTTTAAATGAATACAAAGGACAGATGCAAGGTAAATACAGAAAAATAAATTGTATTACCACACACCACTAGAAAAACAAAAAGAAAAAAAGAAATTCTATTCAAAAAGAACTTCAACCAAATAAAAACAGATATATGAATAAATTTTATTCCCTCCAAAAGGTGCTATTTATAAAACTTTATTCCTAGTTATGAATAAATAAACCTTATAAAGTGAAGGTATGGGTCATAACCCTGGATAAGAAAGCTAAAAATTCTGTGAAAATGTAAATTTACAACAAATTAATGTGTAGAAACCATGTAGTGATTATCCTTACATCTCTTACAATGACAGATGCTTTCATTATTCTTGTTCAGTGGGGAGAGCTGATGTTTAGTGATGTTAAGTAACTGACTAAAGTCAAAACAGCCAGTTATTAGGAGGGCTGGATTGTCTAACACTAAAGTCCTTAAGAAATCTGACATATTACTTTCCAAACTCAAGTAACATCCAAGTATTAATAACATTCCAATGAGGTTTTTTTTTGTTTTTGTTTTTGTTTTTTTAGTGCAGAATGGCATAAAAATGTTAAAATGTAATCTTGGAGAACATTTTAAAAAGAAATCTAACATGAGATCAACAACTAGTTCTACCAAATAATTAAACTATATTGCAAGACTATAATAATTAAATAGTATAGTATGAATGGAAGCATGAATCATGGATTGAAGAGAGGCCCTATTACTGCCAGGACCTAACTGAGAGTTAGTAGGGGGCTCATTCAGACTGTGGTAGGACAAAGGCCATCAGAAGAATTCATTATACAGATGGTCGGGGAGGGCAGATCAGGTGAAAGACAGAGGACAGAAAGAGAGAAGTTCATCAGGAGAATTAAGGTTCTTGCCCCAGTTAATATCTGAAGGTAAAGCTAGTTGTGCAAAATTGCTCAGTGGCAAAGTGAAAGAACTGGGTAGAAAGATGATGAATATACTCTGAGAGCTACAAAAGAATGGGGAACAGCCACAGGCTTTCATGGAGACAATACAAAAGAGACGGTGGTGCTCCATAGTGACTCACTTTGACCGCTAAAGCTTGTGTATCTAAAGGGAAATAGCTTACTTTCCAATAACACAGGTAACCGGGAGTCCATCAAAGCTCATCACAAGTTGAAAATGAGGTGCCATGAGTGTCTCATAGTTTTTTAAATTTTTATTAGTGTATAGTTGATTTACAATGTTGTATTAGATTCAGGTATACAGCAAACTGAATCAGTTAGACATCTACATACATCCACTCTTTGTTTTTTTGTTGTTTTGTTTTTAATCCTTTTCTCATATAAGCTCCTACAGAGTATTGAGTAGAGCTCCCTGTGCTATACAGCAGGTTCTTATCAGTTACTTCTTTTATGTGTAGTAGTGTGTATATGGTCATCCCAATCTCCTAAGGGGGGAGGGAAAAATTGTCTCATATTTAGACTTTTGGCCTTCTTTCAAAGTGAGGTAAATAGACAAAGACTCAGAAATAGGCAATGTTGACCTAAAGCGGATAGAATGCCAGGTATTTCTTCACCAGTGGGTTTGACATTAGCAGAGAACTGCAGTCTAGAATCTGCCACTGTGGTGAGCCACATGCAAGAGGACATGTGGCTCTCTTTCTGTCCTCTTTTATAGAGGGGAAAAGGAAGTTGGGAGCGCTGTAGTAAATAAGAAGTTCATAGCTTTCCATTGGCTGAGTCCTTGAAAGGGAAGAAGAGTCTTTCTTCTTCCTGTTGAGCTCCACTATTGGCACAGGATGTGAGAGCTCCCCCTTCTGGTCTCCCAGCTCTCTTGTATATTAACTTTTGACAGGGAACTAAGTAAGTAAGTGAAGTCGCTCAGTCGTGTCCAACTCTGCGACCCCATGGACTGCAGCCTACCAGGCTCCTCCGTCCATGGCATTTTCCAGGCAAGAGTACTAGAGTGAGTTACTATTTCCTTCTCCAGGGGATCTTCCCGACCCAGAGATTGCACCCAGGTCTCCCGCATTGTAGGCAGATGCTTTACTGTCTGAGCCACTAGGGAAGTCCTACAGGGAACTGATAGAGTGCAAATGTTTATTTTTGAATTTTAAAGTTGTTTTCTGTGCTGGATTTCTTATGTGATCCTGTAGATCTTATTTTCCCTTTTTCCTCTCATCTTGACTACAAAAGGCTAAGCTATATAGACCTCATTACACATACTCCTGCCCAAGGCTGGGACTAGGATGAGGGGAGTGAGGAGCTGAGGGTACAAAATTTAAGGAAGCCCACGCTGTCAGGGCTGTGCAAGTGCTCCAAGCCCAACCCTGCATTTTCACAACCCTATGAGTGAGTGCAGTCTCAAATGTTGACCCCTTGATGCCTCACTTTCCTTACCTTAATCTCAGCATTAGAAGTGAGTTCTGCTAATGAAGAGTCCTGGAAAGAAGTCAGAAAGAGGATGGAGACTTTCCTGGTGGCCCAGTGGTTGAGAATTCACCTTGCAATGCAGGGGACAAGGGTTCAATCCCTCATCAGGAAGCTAAGATCCCACATGCCATGGAGCAATTAAGCCCATGCACCACAACCAGAGAGTTCATGCATTGTAGTGAATAGCCAAATAAATAATAAATACATATGTATATGATTTGGAGAAGGCAATGGCACCCCACTCCAGTACTCTTGCCTGGAGAATCGCATGGATGGAGGAGCCTGGTAGGCTGCAGTCCATGGGGTCACTAAGAGTCAGACACAACTGAGCAACTTCACTTTCACTTTTCACTTTCACCCATTGGAGAAGGAAATGGCAACTCACTCCAGTGTTCTTGCCTGGAGAATCCCAGGGACGGCAGAGCCTGGTGGGCTGCCGTCTATGGGGTCACACAGAGTCGGACACGACTGAAGCAACTTAGCAGCAGTACGAGCAGCATGTATATGATTAATTCATCACCCATACTTCAATGTTTAAGAAGCAAAAAATGAAGAGGATGGACAGAGAGGTCATATCATTTATCACCAGGGTCTTGCCCTTAGAGGTCACTCTAGGCCAGCTATTGTACTGACAGGTCAGCACTACAGCCAGGGTGACTTGCTCTCCAAAGCTCTGCCTCCTTCCACTTGTCCCTAGGATGCTAGAGATGGAAAGTCAGCTGAAACTAGCCCAGATGGGAGGACTGTCTTTCATGGTTCCCTTACATTCATGCATGCATACAAAGTCAGTTCAGTCTTGTGAATTATCCCAGAGTCATGTCACTCTGCAATAGTATGAACTGTAGCCAACCAGGCTCCTCTGTCCATGGGATTTTCCAGGCAAGGATACTGGAATGCATTGCCATGCCCTCCTCTAGGGGATATTCCTGCCCCAGGGGTTAAACCCTAGTCTCATGTTGCATTGGCAGTTGGGTTCTTTACCACTAGCACCACTTGGGAAGCCCTCCCCTACACATCTATAAATCATCCCTTTGTAACTAAACTCTCCTTGAATAATCTTATTCTGAGTATGTCATTTTCCTGTTGAGACTCTGTCTAATATATGTTCCTCACTCAAGCTCTGCTCTTATAGTGTACTATAGTGTACTATGAATTAATATTTTATGAACCTTGTAATTATCTTGTGAATAATCCAATGATATTGCATTGCACATTTTTACATTAAAAGCATTAATTACATAGATGGAAATATTTCTTTTTAAATGCCTCATTTTTTTGCATAGCTGTTTTCACCTCAAAAAATAAAAGTGGTCCTGCACTTTCTTAATTTCCATGAGATCCTAATCGGCAAAACTTTTTCCAACAACAGTGACACATCACGATTCAGAAAATGGGCTTTGGGGTTAGATGCAAGTCCCAGCTCACCTCCTTGCTAGCTGAATGACCTTGGGTTAGTCACTTTCTCTAGCAACCATGGAGGCCCCAGTTGGTCCTTCTAAATTTGGATTTTTCCCTCTGATAATATTTCCCATCTCAGTATTTGAGCCCAGCCCCTGTATTGAGTTGTGGCTCCAGTTGGGACAGCACCCTACTACTGCGATATAACACACTAAGTCTTGTCTCTTTAAACTGAAGTTCTTGGGGACTTCCCTGGTAATCTGGGACTTCCCTGGTAGCTCAGACGGTAAAGAATCCGCCTGCAATGCAGGAGACCCGGGTTCAATCCCTGGGTAGGGAAGATCCCCTGGAGAAGGAAATGGCTACCCACTTCCGTATTCTGGCCTGGAGAATTCCATGGACAGAGGGGCCTGGCAGGCTACAGTCCATGGGGTTGCAAGAGTCGGACACAACTTAGTGTCTGTGCATAGTCCCTGGTAGTCTAATAGCTAAGACTCCACACTCCCAAAAAAGAGGACCTGGGTTCAATTCCTTCTCAGAGAACTAGATCCCACATCCCACAGTGAAGATTCCACGTGCCACAACTAAGACCCAGTGCAGTAAAATAAGTAGATAAAAATATTTATTTAGAATAAATTAATTGAAGTTCTCAGCTCCAGGGAAAATCACACACACCATCAGCTTCCATATTTGTTCGCTGGCACCTTTCCTTGCCAACTGACACAGCAAACTGGATACACCTGAGGGAAGCAAAGTTGGAGACAGATTCCGGGGTGGGGGCAGGGGGCAGGCCGGCTGAAACAACAAAACGGGAGTTATTTTTGAAATGTTTCCTTTGCAAGCCCTCCCACTCACTGTAATATCTGGCTGAGGTGTGAGTGGCTGATTCCAGCAGGTATCAGTAACAGATGGAGCCGGCTAATTATGTCTCTTCCATGTGAGTAGAGATAAAAGCGTTAATTGCTAATTGTACACGTCTCCCGTTTCCTCACCGCAGGGCACTGGGGCAGAGGCCACTTCCCAAACCAAACACAAACATGGCCTGTGCCTGTGGCTGAAGAAGAGAGTGGAAAGCAGTTGGAGAATGGCATCCCCGAGATGGCCAGCCCTTCTCTAGACTGGCAGTGAAGGAGCAGAGTCTTGAAATGAGAAGAGGCCATTGGCATCTCCCTGTGCCCCGGGGCCAATGAGGACCCAAACAATGAAGGCTCAGCTAATGAAAGCTCAGCATGGAGGTGGCCAAGTGCTGCTTCCCCACCAGGAAGTGACATCTGGTAATTGTAGCCAGTGTGCTTTGCAAGGAACTTAGCTCCTTGAGAATCCATGTAGTACTGAGGTCTCTACACACCAGCTTGCATGCCCCCCCTTGATGGGATGCTGAAATTACTGCCATCTTGAATCTCCCTCCATCTTCTCAGCCTCAAGACCATATCCACTGGTAGTCCCAGGATTTTCATCTGCTGGTTGTCTCTTTCAGGGACTCATCCTTGCCTTATTTTCAGTAGAGGAGATTTGGATTGGTGGCCGGATCATACACCACAGTGTGACAGAACTCGCCATTCTAGACACAATGTTTGGCCCAGTAATGGTCATGTGGCATGAGTTCAGCCAATCAGAAGTACTCCCAACACTTCAGTTGAAATTCTTGAGAAGAAATGGTCTCTGGGGTTGCTATGCTTAGAGATATTGTAAGCCACTAGTGGCCCCAGTTTTGTTTTGTTTTGTTTTTCCCACCCTGAGTGCAGCAGATGCTGTTGATGCCTGCCTCATATTCCCTTGGCCCACTGGTGTTACCTACAGCTGTGATGGGTTGTCTCCTACCTCGAGCATCTGAATCTTTCTCCTTCTCCATCTGAAGGCTTTTGCTGGTACCCCAGGACCCATCTCTGCAAACTTGGAGTGTGAGAGAGCTGACACAGTCTTCTGCCAACGAAGATTGGAAAACAGTAGATAAACACCCTAGTGACTCCACCTCTGGTGGTGTGATCCTGAGCATGCTCACATGGTCTCTACAAAAATCCCAGCACAACTTGCCCACAGTGCTCACCTGCTCACCTGCTCACCTCTGCCCCCTTTATTACCTTTTCTCCTGTCTCTCTTTCACCTTCCCCGTGGCCTCACTTGTGCTTCCTCAGATTACTTCCTGTGTTAGTCCTATGCCTTGGAGAATCCACCTGCCAATGCAGGAGACGCAAGAGATACAAGTTCAATTTCTGGGTCAGGAAGATCCCCTGGAGTAGGAAATGCAACCCACTCCAGTATTCTTGCCTGGGAAATTCCAAGGACACAGGAGCCTGTTGGGCTACAGTCCTTGGGATCACAAAAGAGTCTGACATGACTTGGTGACTGAACACGCACACACACACACACACACACACACACACACACACACACAAACAGTTTATAGGAGAAAACAGAGCCAAAGGTCATCATTGAGCACCTAGATCCAGCCATTCCTGAGGTGCTAACCCTTTGAATGATGCTGTTAATTACAGTATCACATTTTCCTTTTTTGTTTGTTGTTTTTATCTTTGTGTCAGATACTTTTTAGCTAATTAGCATTGGGTTCCTGTCGATTGCAATAATAAGGATAATGACTGACTTGTGAATATCAATTATACCTAGTGTTGGTGTGAAATTCATTTTTCTTCCTTTGGAATTAGTAAGCCAACCATGGTGATGGTTGGCTTTCCCAAGCCTTTTCTATGGCAAGCCTTGACCATCTCCCTCTCCTTAACCAGAATAGGATGGCAGAGATAGAACTGAAACCCGTCAGATTTGTTGTCCACTTCAGTCCCTCTGGGCTTCCCTTGTGGCTTAGCTAGTAAAGAAGCTGCCTGCAGTGTGGCAGACCTGGGTTCGATCCCTGGATTGGGAAGATCCCCTGGAGAAGGTAAAGGCTACCCACTCCAGTATTCTGACCTGAAGAATTCCAGGGACTGTATAGTCCATGGGGTCACAAAGAGTCAGACACTACTGAGCGACTTTCACTTCACTCAGTCTCTCTACTTGCACTGCACCTGCCCTGAGCCCAATGGTTGGGCCCAGTAAATGCTGGTTGAATTGAATGAAATTACTTAAATGTGACTTACTATAAATTGTTACTGACCCTGCACATGTGGGCTACTGGCAAAGCTGCTAATTAATCCAACAATCATTCAAAGGCAATCAAGTTTCATTAACGTGGGTTCTGGCCTCATTTCTAGAAGCACATTTGGATTGACAACTGTGGCCTAGCAGCTGGAGCAGACCCTTCTGGCCAGTGAAATGTGATGCTTCATGGAAATTCTACTCCCTGGCAATTTAGGAGGTTCAGTCAGTGCCGCTTTCCAACCAGCCTTCTCTACTCACAAAGAAAAATTCTGTGCCAAGGTTTCTGTCTGTCTCAGCAGCTTGCTCACCTGAGTTCTCCCCAGCCAGCTTCTTCTGCAATTTTACAAAGGGAGGCATTAAGCCTTGTGTGTTTCCACTCTTCACCACCAACTGCAGAACCTGGAAGCAAAGTTCTGGGCAAAAGATGGACAAATACGCTTTGGACACAAAAGTTAATTATTTACAGTTCAAGATAAGTGATCTTTTCTTTTCAAAGGTAGAAGTGAACCTGAATAAGGAGTACAGGCATTTTTAAACTATTCGTGCCATGTTTCTATAAAATTAAAATACATAAAAGTTTTAAATACTGGAAAAAAAATAAGTTCAGCCCATTCCAGTATTCTTGCCTGGAGAAGTCCATGAACAGAGGAGCCTGGAGGGCTACAGTCCATAGAATCGCAAAGAGTCGGACACGACTGAGTAACTAACACTTAATTCCTGTCACTGATAGTGATTTTTCCCTTATATTTTAAATATTCTTTTGGCCATTTCAATTATTTGAGCCATCTTGAACTGCAGATCTCACAAGAAACCATTTAAAAACCCTGTTCACCAGTGAGTGGAATTTAGTTTCTTATCCATACTTCAATATGGGACCCAATCCTGTTTCTAGGCACATGAGTCATATGCAGACTTTCATTCCAGGAACTTCTTGATCTGTTCTTGGCTTCTTGCTACCACTGAACAGAATAACTTGTCTCTCTTTATTTTAAAGTATGTGCCACTAATAGTCCACTTATTAAGAAAGAAGCATTTTTGCCCAGCAGGACTTATTCTGAGCCTCTGAATGACCAAGTATTTCCTGGTGGTTCAAGTTGAAGCTCAGCCAACCTCCCTAAGTAGTCTATGACAGCTCATCTTTCAAGAGGCTTTTCTTGTCCCTTCCCCTAAAGTGATTTTACAGAATTCACTGCAGTTTTGGAATGTCAAATGTATTATGTGGACTGAAAATAACAAATATACAGGTAGTGAACACTATTTTTTCAGGAGAACACATTATCTTAGGTGGGCAAAGAGAGGAAGGGTCTCCCTGCCTTCCATACAATCATCCATTTTTTGAGACAAATACTTATTTAAGAACCTGCACTGTGACCAAAATTATTCAGGACACATGGGGTAGGAATAAGAATCATCATCTCCATCCCTGATTAATATTTGTCATGTCAGGATTTCCCATCAAGGGTTATAGATATTCTGAAGTTTAATCCCCTTAACCATCAGGGCAGCTAGGAAGGTCTTGAGGTGGGTATAAGCCTTTCAGCTGGCTCATCTTAAACACAAGCAGCCTCAACCATTTATCCCCAGGTACTGTAAAAATCAGATCATTTTCCATGTTTCCTCTGACATGGTAAGATTAAGAAATACTAGAGAAGCCAGAGAATTCCAGAGATAAAGCCAATTTTCTTTTTTCCCCAGGTTTATTGAAAAATGATTGACTTACATCACTGTATAAGTTCAAAGCATAGAGCGTGATGGCTTGATTTACCTATATTGTAAAATTACTAACCACAATAAGTTCAGCAAACACCCACCTTCTTACAGAGATACAATGAAACAAAAAGAAAGAGGAAAGGAATGAAAAGGAAATGGCAACCCACTCCAGTATTCTTGCCTGGGAAATCCCAGGGACAGAGGAGCCTGGTGGGCTGCAGTCCACGGGGTTGCAGAAGAGTCAGACACAACTTAGCAGCTAAACAACGACGTGACGTCTGTTCACAGGTAAACCATACAGTGCACAATGTTTACTTTGTCTTCTCCAGTGCATTTTGTTTTCCCTGGAATAAAATTATTTTCTGGTGTTTTTTTATTGGTTTAATTTTCTATTTAAGTGAAGTGAGTGAGTGAAGTCACTCAGTTGTGTCTGACTCTTTGCGACCCCATGGACTGTAGCCCACCAGGCTCCTCCATCCATGGGATTCTCCAGGCAAGAGTACTGGAGTGGGGTGCCATTTCCTTCTCCAGGGGATCTTCCCAAACCCAGGGATCAAACTCAGGTCTCCAGCATTCAAATCGAAACACTTCCCCAATTTTGTAAATCTCTTTTCAAAATCTTCTGGTACATTGGGTGTTGTGTTAAATGTTCTCAAAGAAATCACTCCTGAAGACTTCTCTAACAATGAGGGTCCCATGCTCTCTTGGCCTGACTCCCCATTACTGTCACCCTCAGGATTCCTTCTGATTCTGTCTTGTGTTGGATCTTCTGAATCTTAGACCACATGAATGTATTTATTTTATTCAAAAACCACATTTTTTGGTAAAGGACATTGTCCAGTAGTTTTCCAATAAAAGGAGTTTGAAAGATGAAAAAAAAAAAGGAGGAAAGGAAAATGGAAAAAAATTTTTTTAATCATTCTGTTAATAACTCTTAGTACTCTTTTTTATTTCTCTTTTAGACCCTTATATTTATTTATCAGGTGAACAGTGCATTTAAAAATTATCATTGCTGGCTGCTTCAGGTCGGTGTATGGCAGAAACCAATACAACATCGTAAAGCAAGTAGCCTCCATTTTAAAATAAATTAAAAAAAATAATCGTTGCCCAAAACTCTTAGTATTATTTAACAACTTTCCCATATCTTTTGCAGCAGTGTTAGCTAAATGCTTCATGTCATACATTACATCCCTAGTACTTACTTATTACTTGAAGTTTATACCTTTTGACCACCTTCATGCATTTTTTTTTTTACTCTTGATTCCCTGTCTCTGGCACCCACCAATCTGTTTGCTGTATATATGAGTTCAGGGTTCGTGATTTGTTTTGCTTTACAATTCCACCTATTAGTGAGATCGTATGGTATTTGTCTTTCTCTATCTGACTCACTTCACTTAACATAATACCCTCAAGGTCTATCCATTACTGAATAATGACAACTTTTATGAGTACTTACTATGCATTCGGGCTTCCCTGGTGGCTCAGATGGTAAAGAACCCGCCTGCAATGCGGGAGACCTGGGATGGGAAGATACTCTGGAGGAGGGTATGGCAACCCACTCCAGTATTCTTGTCTGGAGCATCCCCATGGGCAGAGAAGCCTGGCAGGCTACAGCCCGTGGGGTCACCAAGAGTCAGACACGACTGAGCGAATAAGAACAGCACAGTACACATTCCCTTTTCTTTTTTTAAATTTATTTTTGGCTGCACTAGGTCTTAGTTGCTTTTGTGCAGACTTTCTCTAGTTTCAGAGAGCAGGGGCTACTATTTACGGTACGTGAGCTTCTCATTGCAGTGGCCTCTATTGTTGCAGCGCACGGGCTCAGTAGTTGTGGCCCACAGGCTTAGTTGCTCCGAGGCATGTGAGATCTTCCCAGACCAGGAATCAAACCTGTGCCCCTGCATTGGTAGGTGTATTCTTATCCACTGCATCACCAGGGAAGTCCCGTATTCATTTCTACTCCAAGGACTTTACACATATTACCTTCTGTTCTCCTCATAACAACCCTATAAGTTGCATAATGTTATTCTCATTTTTCAGACAAGGAAGCTGAGACAAAGGTTAAGTAACTTTCTCAAGTTTACACAGCTAATAAATGACAGCTGGGATTCAAAGTCAGACTTTCTGGTCCTAGACCTGTGCTCCTTATCACCCCACTGTACTGCTTCTGCAAGATTTAATCATAGTGCATGACAGTAAATTCTGTAACTTACTCATGCCTAAAATGCTATGAGTACACAGAGGAGGGCCTAAGCATCTCTTTCTGGGAGAACTGAAAACTTTACCATAACATCCTATATATTGGCTGACAGAAAACACCGAACAACATTTACTGGATTTCAAAACAAGACTTTCGAAAACACAGAATTAAAAGTTTTTTCTCTGATTAAGGACCACTGTGATATAATTATAACATGAATCAGACTAACTAAAATGTAAATAACAGCAGGACCACAATGCCAGGAGCTATGAAATCAAAATGTCGACGCAAGCCTTTCTTCAACAAAAGCTTATAATCCTGATATTCAAACCACGTACTTCTTTCTGTCCTCATGTGGTACGTGTGTGTTGTTGACCTTTGGTGTGAAGTTTTGTCTGCATTTAATTTTTGGATTTCTGGGACACGATTTGATCGATTTTTGTACTAACCTATTCCCAAGTACTTATCAGAAATTTCGGTCAGGATTTGGTGAATTTTAAGATTAAGAAATATCCTGCCTCGTTTTCTTGTACTAGTCTCTTCTTCACTGCCACTTACAATAATTTCCTGACATGAACAAGTGACCCATTTGCTTGAAAACCTTCAGGAGTCCCGCACCACTTACAGGGAAAGTCCAAGCTCAATTCGTTATTCCAAGGGGAAAAGAACTAACATGATCCTGGTTATCTTTCCAGCCTGGTTTGCCATCATCTACACTGACAAATCTTAGTCTTCAGCCACACCACATTTCTTCCTCTTCCAACATTACAGCCTCCATTCTTACAAGTTTCTACAGCTTTTTATATGTTATCTGTTCTGCTCAGTGTCTTTCCCCTACAGATCCAGTTGAATAACACCTATTGCCTATTCTTACATCAATACAAAGCTCGAAAGAGAAGTCTTTTATGATCCTTTGCACTCCAAGTCTTGAGCAAGTTTCTGTTCAATATTTCTCTATGGTCCTTTGCACAGTATATCTATATCTTATCTATCTATATGTCTGTAAATATATATGTATCTATATTTCTATTTAAATAGATAGATGATAGATCTGTATAGAGATCTACATGCGTATACATCTATAGATATAGATAGATGGATAGATATATAGATAATCGATAGATAGATATTGACAATCTTTTAGGACACTGTGGCCTTCTCTGGTGGCTCAGCTGGTAAAGAAGCTGCCTGAAATGCAGGAGACCTGGGTTTGATCCCTGAGTTGGGAAGATCCCCTGGAGAAGGGAAAGGCTACCCACTTCAGTATTCTGGCCTGGAGAATTCCATGGATTGTATAGCCCATGGAGTGGCAAAGAGTCAGACACGACTGAACCACTTTCACTTTAGGATACTGTATTTGCATGATTCTGAATTCTTCCTGGAAAAAGCTTCCCACAAAGACATCGATGTTTGTTGAATTAACATTTTTAAGAAAGTGTGACAGGAGGAGAAGAAAAATAAAACATTGTTTTCAAATTTTTTAAAAAAAGGAAGCTTGAGACCTGAGCATCACAGGAGGAGGAGAACTAAAACATAAACTAAGAATTTCCTAAAAGCACGAACAGTGAGCTGTCCAATTGAGAGAGCCTGTGAAAGGCAGAGAGAGGAGAACTTATGTTACTAATCTTAATGCAAGCCTGGGGCAGAATAAGGAAGATTGCTTGGATGTCGGGGAGAAGGTGCAATTCTAGTAACAAAGTGAAAGAAATCTGGCTTTGAAACAAGGGATCCAGAGTGAAAGAAGAATTAAAATATTTATAAGGATAAAAGCAAATGTTGTCTTATACACTAACCAACAGGCCACACAGCCTCTGAGCACATCTTCAAGGCAAGGCTTCTGAAGTTCTCTCTGAAGAGGCAGAGTGTGTACATGTACAGCTTGATACACCATCTCTCTCCCCAACAAAACTGGAAAGTCTCCTTTATCACAGCACATATTTGTCCTTGCTGTATCCAGCAAAGTCTTTTTCTGCTGAGCTTAAAAAAAAAAAAAAAGAATGAAAAGAAAGAAAGGGGAAAAAAATAGGAAAGAGAAATCCTATTTAACCAACTTGCAGAGGTTATCTCCTGATAATTGAGCTTGGAACGAGGCAAGCTGCCTTCTCTTTGCCAAGGTCATGCATGACTCTTGGCTAGGTATCAGGCAAGGGGCAGGAGTGCAATGCAGGGTAAGTGGCTTTCCTCAATCATGGCTGCTTCAGAGCCCTTTTAAAGAGAACGCTTTCCTTGTGGAATGCTTAATAATCTTTGCAGCCAAGGGGATGACAGCTAAGATTACAAACTCAGAAAAGAATCCAAGAAAAACCAGCCTGCTCCAGCCCCGGTGATTCTGTAGCCATTAATTGCAGAGACATCACCTGGGGGAGGCTGGTGCTCAACACAACGAAAAGAGAAAACCAGGCCCTAGAGTCCTTTATTGGAGAGCTGGATGCGTATAAATGAGGCAAATCTGGGGTAAAATTGCAGAAGAACCAGCCCAATGATCTGGTAGCTTCCATACTGCCTTGTCCTCCCTCCCCCGCACCCATTCACAGGTGGGTTGTCGTGAAAAGAAGGAATATAATGTTCCTTCAATGTTTACCAAAAGCCCTAGGGACTTTGATATATTTTATTTCATTTCATTCTCACAATAGCCCTGTCACATAGGCATGATTATCTTCATTTTCTAGTTGAGAAAATTAAGTCTCCAAAAAGCTACCTTCTCAGGGCTGTGCAACTAGGAAGGAGAGGGGCTGGTTTGAACATAGACTTCCTCATGGTAAGAAATATTTCTTCTCTATTTATGTTATACTGTCTAGATCCTTAGTTGGATAATAGGGATACAGAGGCAAAAAAAAAAAAAAAGATACCATTTTTAAGCCTCAGGGAACTTAACAGTCTGGAAGAGAAACAGGCATATGAAGAATTACATTGCAGTGTAGTAGACCGAGTTAAAATTGAAACTCGGTACTAAGTACAAAAAAATGAGCCAACCTTCTGGGAGTGGGAGCCTGAAATGATACCAAAATGAGATGACTCCTAAGATGTCTCCATCTTACTGTTAAGTTCTAACCTAAAATCTTGGACCTTTCCATCAGGAATATGTGAGTACAGAAGAAAACGAACACATCTAACATTTATGGAGCAGTTACTCTAAACAGAGAAAGAAATGCCTGGATGTCATCCTATGTAAGTTGGACCCCTGATCTTCCTATTGGAAGAGAGATAAGAGAAAATGCCACCGTGTGCACCATATCTTAGAATTGATAAGGATAAATTAGGATAATTAAATCGTTTAGAAATTCCACCAGGAGGACTTCCCTGTTGATGCAGTGGCTAAGAATGAACCTGCCAGTGGAGGGGACGTGGGTGCAATCTCTGGTCTGGGAAGATTCCACATGCCACAGAGCACCCAAGCCCATGTGCCACAGCTACCGAGCTGCCCTCTAGAGCCCGCGAGCCACGACTACTGAGCCTACATGCTGCAACTACTGAAGCCCACGCAGCTAGAGCCCGTGCTCTGCAGTTAAGAGAAGCACTGCAATGAGAAGTGGGTACATTGCAACAAAGAGCAGCTCCCCCTGGCCACAACTAGAGAAAGCCTACCCATAGCTGCAAAGGCCCGGTCCAGCCAAAAATGAAAGCAAATAAATAAGTAATAATAACACCAGAAATTCCACTAGGAGATTAAAGACAGAAAGGGCACTTTAAGGGAGTTTGGGAGATTGTTGTAAGCTGACGACCACTCAAGGAAAGAAGAATCCAGTAGCCTAGCAACCATCAACACTACCTTGAAGAAGACCAGGAACATTCAACCACCAGGGACACTCAAGCCACAAACTCTCATAGTTATAAAATACAAGACAATAGAAATGGGGCCTGAATCTCATTACATGAAGTCAAGGGGTTAAGGGTCCTTGAAGAATAGCATTTCTACACATAGCCAAGGTAGGAATATTGGTAAAAGGGGAAAGAAACTAGGTGAAAGAGGGCATTATACCAAAACCTGAGATGAATTACCATATTTTACTGTTATCACCCTGCTAATATATGCATGATTTATACAGTGCTGTGACAGTCCTGGTTAGACCATTCAAAGGAGGAATTAATGATGTAAGCCTAGACAACTGCCCAAAAATGAGGGGAAAAGGTGGTCTTCTCCCCTCTCCACTTCTTCTTTGATTATGAAAGTGTAGCCCACTTTGTTCCTAGGGCTGTGGTCCCTTGCTATCCTATGCTAATAAACTCATTCTCTGCCTGACACTGTCTCACAGTGAATTCTTTCTGTGTCCAGTCTAAGAACCTGAGGTTCAGTAAATCCTGACACCAAGTGAACAGTTTCAATTAAGAGCCAGCAGGTTTGAGTCCCCTCCTCAGTCAGGGATTGTGGGTTCAAGTCCCAGTCTGAGGTACCCCTGGGTTCGAGTTACATCTGGGAAGCAGTGTGGTTTCAGAATGACCACACCCACTAGGACCTGATCAAATGTATGCTTATTAAAGAGTATCAGGACATCCACTCTTTTCTAAAGGCAGGAGAACACAGGTAAAACCAGGACTGGAGTAGACTTACCATCTCCTAAAGTACCCCAAAAATGGAAGTGAGAAAGTTTCTATTGTTTGGGAAGTGAGAAGGTTAGGATAGCTATTATGTTGAGAAATGTGAAAATTAAGAGATGGTGTCAGGGGACAAAGTTTCAGCAGGAAAGTAAGACCAGTGAATCCCATGGCCTCTGGCAGGTCTGCAAAGTCTTTCTTCCTGAGGAATAATGACCGCCGATGTGTCCCTTGCTACCTGTGAAGGCAACATTGCAAGCCTCTCTCGTTCAAGGTTTCATCCCAATAACTAAGAGAAAGAGTGGGAGATGAACAGGATAGACTGGAACACTCTCTCACCAGCTGAACCTCAACTCCAGCTGAACCTTGCCCAGCTGCTGTGACCTCTGTGCCTGGTTTACTTCCTGACCTTTCTCCCACTAAATCCCTCTCCTCAGCCCAGGCTGGAGCTGCATGGAGTCTGGAGTGAAGTGATCATTTCCCAATGTTATTACTTCTGGGCTGTGTGACCACAGAAACTTATTCAGCCTCTTTGAGCCTATGTGTCCTCATTTATAAAAGGAAATTATTTCAGTTAGCCTCTTTTGCATCCTTAATATAATACACCAAAACACAGCAGCTTAAAAAACACACACACACACACACACACACAGCCATTTTGGGACTTCTCTGGTGGTCCAGCGGTTAATGAATCCATCTTGTAATGCAGGGGACACAGGTTCCATCCTTCGTTGGGTAACTAAGATCCCACATGCCGTGGAACAACCAAGCCCATGCACCACAACTGCTGAGCCCACAGCATGGCAACTAGGGAGTCTGCACTGCAGCGAAAGATCCCAAGGGCTACAAGGAAGACCCAAGGCAGCCAAATAAATAAATACTCTTTAAAAAAAAAAAAAAAAAACCTTCTTTCATGGTTATAGGTTGGTAATTGGGGTTAAATTCATCTGGGCAATTCTGATCTGAGAGGTACTCACTCATGCATCCAGGGTCAGCTGCCAGCTGTTTGAAATTGGCTGGTGGTCAGGTAGGACAACAGGAACCACTGATCTATGAAATTCTTATCACGTAGCAGCCTGGCCTGGGCTTGTTCACACGGCAGCTCAAGTTTCCAAGAGAAGCAAAAAGGCAAGTCCTGAGGCATCATCACTTCTCAGGTCTCTGCTTGCACCCAGGCTATCAGTGAACATTCGTAAGAAGAGTCACATGACCAAACCCAGAATCAGTGTGGGAGAGTGCTACCCAAAGGCATGAGTATGGGGCAAACATACAAAAATCATGAGGCCTAAACCCACTGGGGCCACCTCTGAAATCAATCTACTTCCAGGATAATTATAGGACATTTGAAAGGAATAAATAACACAAGGCAAGACAAAAAATTAGTCACAGTTTCTGGTACATAGTAAAGGCTCAGTGAATGTTATCTATCATTACTATTGTTGCTGGGGTGGGAGAGAGGTGGTGAGAAATGCTGCTCAAATTTTTGTAAACAAGAGATTTCCATTCCGAATTACAAAAGGAAGGAATTTTAAAAGAATAATTTCCTATCCTCTTAACACCCTCACTCCTTCCCAAGAAAGGGGGAGTGATTTATCTAGTGGTGAGCTTCATTTCTCTGATGGGTGGTTCTCGATGTCATGGCCTGAAAAGGGAACCATAAACCCTGCTTGACTCGTAGATTAACTGAAATGACATATGTAAGCGTGATTCGTAAAGTGTCAATCATGATATTAATACAAAGTGAGGTGTAAATGTACCACTGCAACATGGCATAATAATCCCAATTACCATTTGTTGAGTGTTTACTATGTTCAAGACTTTTACAGGCATCATTTTGTTTTATCTTCCTGATCATCTTGGCTAAAATATGTCTTCCTTTAACCTTAATTTATGACATAATTGAGCCTCAGAGAGCAACTTGCCCAAAGTCACACAGCTGGCAAATGGTTAAGCCAAGCTTCAAATTAATTTTGCCATCATCATCACCTCCCAGCCACCCACCACACACACACACACACACACACACACACAGAGTCAATGTCTGGAGACATTTTCTCATCACAACTGGCAAGAGGGTAGAGATACCGACATCTAGTGAATGGAGGCCAGGGATGCTGCTTAACATCCTACAATTACAGGGCAGCCCCCACAGTGAAGAATTACCTAACTCAACATGCCAGTACTGCAGAGGTCAAGAAACTCTGCTTTAATTCCTATTAGTGATGGAGGATAGTTTGGCAATGAAATTGGTAGACTGCTAAACTACATTGCTTGACTCCTCTTACTGTGCGATGCTGAGCAAGACATTTAACAACCCCATGCTTCAGTTCCTCACCTCTGGAACAGAGTTAACAAGAGTTCCCACATCATAGGAGTATTGTGAAGATGAAATAAGTTACACATGTATTTGGGATAGTGCTTGACATTTAGCAAAAGCTCAATAAATATTCACCATTGATGGATTAAGAAGCCATGTGCATTGTAACCTCTCTCTCCGGCCCATCTCTTCCCAACCCTGCTCACACTTCATGCTCATGATGACTGAGGACTCTGAAGTCAGACAGCTTGGATTCCCTGGTCGATATCCTGACTGTTAATTTGATGGCTTAGGGAATGGGATTCTAAGTGGTCAAGATCAGATAAGGTACACTTTCTTTAAATAACCTTATGAAACTGGTACTATTTCACAGATGAAATTTTAGAGGGTTCATTCATTTGCCCAAAGATCCAGCCAATAAGTGGAGAGTCAGGATTCAAACCAGACCCTAAAGCTGGTACCTGCCACCTCTTAAGGAGCCGCCACCCAAAGCTTTCAGTGCCATCACTAGTGGATTTAGAGTCGAGCCCTACCTCTCCACTGACAGAGAGAACGAATCTGCAGGCATAAGTCAAATGCAGTGCTGTCACTTAGTAGTGAGAACTTGAGAAAATAACATAATCTCTCTGAGCTGTCCTATATAAAAAGATTTCAACTTTGTTGATTGTTGATATCAAGCACTATTTAAAGACTTTGAGGAGATTTCAGGAAGTAGATGTCCCCTTAGAATGCCTTAGAAAATCCATCTGTGAAGCTACATTTAGTGGCTTTGAATAAAGTATAAATGGTCATTTAGCAATCCTTGAAATTCCTCCATTTCTAGTCTGACCTTGCCCAGTTATGGGAGTTTATGGAGCAGGGTTGATGGCCAGGCATGTATCTGAAAAATGCCATATGGCTACCCATGGACCATTCAACTGTGTCTGGGTCATAGCACACAAACGTGAGAGGAGAGGAAAGGTCATTTAATAGGACTATTGCACTCTCAACTTTACTGGTTCAATAACTTCCTCAGTATTCTCAAGAAACTAATATTCCCCAGCTTGCTCTTTTCACTGAACTTTTTCAGTAGCTCTGACCTCTTAGCTGTTTCTTGGAGACTGCAGGTGAACCTCACTTATTCCTCCCATCTTCCCTGTGAGCTTGTAAATTCTCCTTGATTCTCCAGAACTGTGCAACTATAGATGAAGCACTGCTCTCAAAGTAAGAATTTCTAGGCGTGAATGGGCCCTGATGGGGTAACTCTGGAAAAACGACTAAAATTCTCTGAGCAGTGGTTCCCTCATTCATAAAGCAGAAACTAATAATATCAGTGTCAAGAGCAATTGGAGAATAAAATTGGTTTAGTTATTGTTAAAGTGCTTTATAATGTGTATAAGGTATAATATGCTATGATTATTTCTTACGTAGGTATTGCTTTTGCTGTCATTTATTAAGCCTTGCTGATATACCATGAACTGGAAAAGAACTTACATGCATTAGCTCATTTATTCCTCACAAACAATCCTACTACATAGGACCCATTGTTGGCCCCATTTTAGGGCTAAAGAAAGCAAGGATGGAAGAGGTTGAATAATTTCTCCAAATCAGTAAATGGTAGGACCAGTACTTGAACCTGGTCTTTCATAGTTCAAGTCTCTGCTCTTACACTATGCTATAGAGTCTCTGGTTCTCTCCAAAACAGAATAAAAGGGTGAAAAAAAAAATGGAGGGAACCAAAGTTATTGGCGCTGAGACAATTGTTCTTTCTTTGGGGCTTTAGGAAAACAATATGTGGTGAAGTAAACAGACAATGTCTACAGACCACTGAGTTGCAAAAGTGTTTATAATCCTCATGACAGCTTTATAAGATAAACATCCTTTTTTGACAGCTGGCTCAGGGGTTTAAGAGATGTGTCTCCATATCATAGAACTAGTAAATAAAGGAACCAAGACTTGGACCCAAGTTTTCTGGGACAAATTCCTACCATCTTTCCACTAGAATAAATTGAAGCTTGGTTCAGCCGTTTGCCAGTTGTGTGACATTGGACCAGTTACTTAAGCTCTCTGAGGCTCAGTTACCTCAGAGTTAGAGGGAAGACATGGGCTTCCCCGGTGGCTCAGTGGTAATGAATCCACCTACAATGCAGCAGACTTAGGTTCAATCCCCGGGTCAGGAAAATCCCCTGGAGGAAGAAAATGGCAACCCACTCCAGTGTTCTTGCCTGGAAAAGCCCACAGACAGAGGAGCCTGGTGGGTTACAGTTCATAGGGTCACAAAGAGGTGGACACAACTGAGTGACTAAACAACAGCAAAAGGAAGGCATGTCATCAAGACCAGGACCATCAGGAAGATAATAAAACGATGCACGTAAAGTTTTTGAAGGTAGCAAGCACTCACAAAATAATTGCTGGAATTATTATACCACATCACTTCAATGTGTTAGGGCCTCATTTTTGTATCATGATTAATGATATTTATACATTAGGCTGAATTTTTTGAACTTTTTTATTTTTAATAGTTATTATATCATATGGTTCAAATTGCATATGCACAAATCTTCCAGCTTTATTGAGATAGAACTGATGTATAATATTGTTTAAGTCAAAGATATATAATAAAATTATTTAATACATGTATATATTATGAAATGATTACTGGAATAGGGATAGTTAGCATCTAGCACCTACAAAGTTACTATTTTTTGTATGTGTGGTGAGAACTTTTAAGATCTACTCTCTTAGCTGCTTTCATATATTCAATACAGTATGGTTAACTGCAGTCACCATGCTGTACATTACAATACCAGTAATTATTCATCCTATCGACATTGTTCAGTCACTAAGTCACGTCCAAGTCTTTGCAACCCCACAGATGGCAGCACGTCAGGCTGCCAGGACAGGGAACTGTCCTTCACTATCTCTCAGAGTTGGCTCAAACTCTTGTTCATTGAGTCAGTGATGCCATCCAACCATCTCATTCTCTGTTGCCCGCTTTTCCTCCTGCCCTCAATCTTTTCCATCATCAGGGTCTTTCCCAATGAGTCAGCTATAGCTGGCACTTTTTATATTTTGACCAACTCCATTCATTTTTGCTACACGCCCTTGGCCCCTGGCAATCAGCAATCTGCTGTCTGTTCCTATGAGTTCAGGTTTTTAGATTCCACATATAAATGTTCCAAACATAAATGATCGTGCACTTTTGTGTTTCCATCTCTGACTTGTTTCACTTAGTATAATGCCCTCAAGGTTTATCCAGGTACTTGTAGCTGGCAGAATTCCCTTCCTTTTATAGTTAGGTAAAATTCAATTGTGTGTATATACCACATTTTCTTTATCCATTCATCCATGGATGGACAAACACTTAGACGGCTTTCAGGTCCCAGCTGTTGTGAATAATACTGCAATGAGCATGGAAGTGCAGATAGCTCTTTGAGATGGGGTTCGCTTCCTTTGGATATATATCAGAAGTGGGTTTGCTGAATAATATGGAAGTCCTAGTTTTCATTTTTTAGGAGCCTCCTTGGTGGCTGTACCAATGCACATCCCTACCAACAGTGCACAAGCGTTCCCTTCGCTCCACATTCTCCCCAGCACTTACCTCTTTTATTTTTTTAATCATAGATATTCTACCAAATGGGAGGTGATATCCCATTGTGTGTGTGTGTGTGTTTCTTTGCTTTTCGATTCCAACCATAGATTTATTGTCAAAGATAATAGAAACATAGGGAGAGGGCCTACAGAACCTTTCCAGTACCCCCTGAATGCACACTTAAGCCCCCTAAAAAGCTGGCCCAGAGAACGCATTATAAACAGCACAGGGCTGGGAGTGAAGAAAGTCTGGTTTGGTTGCCACTCAACCGTGTACAAACAGGAGTTTAATGAGTCACTTCTGTTGCCTGGGTCCCAGTTTCCTCATTTGTAAAATAAAAGTCTTGAGCTAGTTGACTTCAAGGTCACATCCAGCTCCAGCAAGCTGGAATTCTATGATGACAGCACCTTCCGAGTGGACCGTATGATCATCTGGATTTTGAAGAAGTTGCCTGCTTGTCACAGTACCGTAAAAGACTTCCTGGTAAATTCCGAATGAAAACCTTTTACTCTCCCCTGGAACCTCCCCACCCCTCAACTCCCGTTTATCCCTGAAGGTAGAGAGCATGGTCCAAGGAAACATTTAGCTCCAATTCCATATATGTATAGATAGATAGATAGATAGATAGATAGGTTGGCTGCTTGACTTCTCATAGAATTACCCCATTTGTTCTGTCTACAAAACTAAACTCTACACTAATGACAGGATTTTTTTTTTAACATAAAGAACTAATCATGTTCAACTCCTGCTCAAACATCTATCATAGTTGTTTATCACCTACTGTAGCAAACACTGTCAATTGCCAACTCTGCAATCATTTGTCACCTTTCCCTACTTTCTCTCAGGCCCGATTTTGCTCCACTATCCTCTACCTGGCCATATACTTCAGAATTGGGTCTGTCTCCCTCCAAGGGGTGAGTCGAGGTTAGAGTGAGCCAGTCATGGTGGTTGCATTCCCCTTGCCAGTGAATGGTTTAGGATTGGGCATGTCATACAGTTTTGGCCACTGAGCCATGAGGATGGGTTGATGGGAGCTCCTTACAAAAGCTTTTCCTCACTGATTAAAAAGATACATATCAAGAAAGAAAGCAAACAAACAAACAAACCTCTCATTCTTTTCAGTCATCTGATCAGGAGAAGAGCGAGTCTGAGGATAGACCATCATACCAAGGCAGAGCAGAAAGGTGGAAGGAACATAGGTCCTTAATGCTAAAGTTGACCATTGTGCTTTGATTTGCATTTCCCTATCCGTTAGTTCGGAGAAGGCAATGGCACCCCACTCCAGTACTCTCGCCTAGAAAATCCCATGGACGGAGGAGCCTGGTAGGCTGCAGTCCATGGGGTCGTTAAGAGTCGGACATGACTGAGCGACTTCCCTTTCACTTTCACTTTCATGCATTGGAGAAGGAAATGGCAACCCACTCCAGTGTTCTTGCCTGGAGAATCCCAGGGACAGGGGAGCCTGGTGGGCTGCCATCTATGGGGTCGCACAGAGTCGGACACGACTGAAGCGACTTAGCAGCAGCAGTAGCAGCAGCATTCGTTAGTTTCTTGAGCAGTTTTTGTGTACCAGTTGGCCATTTGAATATCTTCTTTGCAAAAACATCTATTCAGGCATTTTGCCCATTTTTTTTTCCAGTCAGATAATTTGCGGTTTTGTTATTGAGTTCTTTATATATTTTGGATACTAACCCTTTATCAGATAGATGGTTTGAAAATATTTTCTCCCATTCTATAGGCTGATGATTGTTTGTTTTACTGTGCAGAGCCTTTTTTGTTTGATGTAGTCTCACTTGTTTATTTTGCTTTTATTGCTTGTGCTTTTGCTGTCATTTCCATAAAATCATTGCCACCACCAATGTCAAGAATGTTTCTGTCTCTGCAACCTTCTGGGAGTTTTTTGGTTTCATATCTTGCATTTAAGTCTTTAATCTATTTTTAGTTAATATTCTATGAGTGGTGTAAGATACAGGTCCAATTTCATCCTTTTGCATGTGAAAATCCAGTTTCCCCGACACATTTTTTGAAGAGACTACCTTCTCATTATTGGTATTTTGGCTCCTGTCAAATATTAGGGGACGTTAGTTGATGCATGAGTTTATTTCTGGGTTCTTCATTCTGTTCCATTGGGTCCTCTTTGTATCTCTTTGTTTCTCTGTCTTTCTCTCTCTTTTGTTAGTCCAGGTAAGAGTTGTCATCTTGTTTACTTTTTCAAAAGTAATTAACCTCCAATTAAAATAAGTTTATATTAAAAAAAACTTGACTTATGGTTTTGTTAATCTCTTCCCCTGTTTTCTTATTCTATAGTTTACTTATTTTTGCTCTAATTCTTATTTGTTCCTTCTTTCTGCTAGCTTTCAGTTTAGTGTATTCTTCTTTTGCTAGTTCTTTAGGCTATAAGATTACAGTTGAGCAAATCTGCAGAGTGGGCTCCACAGTCACTCCTGGCTGGGTAGCATCTCAGGCTGTTCTTCCCAGGAGGCTATTGCCACTGGCTGGACTCTATGTTCAGGCAGGGCTGCAGGCAGAGCAATGCAGTCAGATAAGATCATAGGCTGTGCTCTGCAGTCTGGCAAGACCACACGCTATGCCTCAAAGTTGGGCAGGACCTAGGCAGGGCTTCATGACCAGGTGGGCTGCCTGGCTATGCTCCACTGCTATACAAGGTGACTGGCTGGAATCACTGATTAGGAGGGTCCTCTATATACTGCATCTGGCCAGGGCTGAAGACTCTGCTCTGTAGTCAGGCAGTGTTGCTGTTGCAGTACAGTCTCCCTCATTAGGACTGGATCACGTCACTGGCTGGGCTCCCAGTACAGGCAAGGATGCAGTGTGTGTTGAGCAATCAAGCAGGATTATGAGTTGAGCTACACTGTGGGGCAGGGCTGTAGACTGAGTTCTGCCTCTCTATAGTACTGTAAGCTGAGTTCCAAGGATGCCTAGGATCACTGCCCAGGGCCCCTGGTTGCATAGGATTAGAGACTATGCTTAACAGTTAGGTAGGGTCTCTGGCATAGAACCTGCCCTAGCATAGCTGTAGAGTGGGCTCTATGGCTGCCTGGGTTGTGTGGCTAGGCTTCCTGGTTGGGTAGAAGTGAGAAGTTGGACAAGGCTGAATATTTGCTTTCCTGTCAGGGGCGAGCCATAGGAGGGCTCCACAGCCAGGATAGCTCATTGACTGGGAACTCGAATCAGATAGAACTGCCAACTGAGCTCACTGGCCAGAAACGGTCATCAGCTTGATTCTGCAAATGAACAGTCACTGCTCATGATCTCTGCTCAGGTTTTACTCAAGCAAGTATATGAAGATTGATGACTATAAGCCTTGTCCCCCTTCTCGGCCTCTATCTGCTCCCTGATAATTAAACCCTGCAGATTCTCCTGTGACCATCATGAGTCAAGACCCAGGTGGGCCACCTGGGAGATGCCCCACTATACTAAGAAAGCTGAGTGTCCGCCTTGGGTTCTCTTTTTCCCGCTTGAGAAGCCAGAAGCCCAGAGGGACCATTAGGTGTGGCAGTGTGCTGGCCTGGGAGAGGAGTGGTGTGGTCTGAGTGTAGCCACTCCTCTTACTTTCTGATGTGGTCCCTCTCTGTCTCTGTGATCTAGAGTGTCCTTCAGATTCACGCCCACTTCTAGGATTTTCACAATGCTGTCTTGTCTATGGATCTTCTTGTGAAACAGATTGAAGTCAGGAATTGACCTACATTGCCATCTTGATGAGGTCACTTACACATTGTGCTTAAATACATCATTTCAGTACATCTATGTGACAAGCTGGGGTTACAGCTCTCTTTTTCAGATGATGACATTGAGATGGTAAATAATAATGACACTTGTTCAAATCACACAAATGGTAAGTAAAGGATCAGAGATGCATCCTGGTCTTACTATTGTACTGTGCCAGACATTGAATACAATGTACACAACCTCTTCATTCATTTATTTACTCAACAACTATTGAGTTATCCCTCAAGTTTGAAAGTGAAAGTTGAATTCAATTTTCTTCTCACGTGGGGTCACCTTTTCCAGTCACAAAATTGAATTTCTTATGGGTGATTGAAGCGATCTCTCCAAGAGGCAAAAATACATTTTATTCATTTAAGATATTATTAAGCACCTACTGTATGCTGAGAATTATGCTATCATACATGCTATGATATAAGTGCTGTGAGTGTGTGTGTGTGTGCTCAGTCACTTCAGTCATGTCCAGCTTTCTGTGACCCCATTGACCATAGCCTACCAAGCTCCTCTGTTCATGGGATTTTTCCAGCAAGAATACTGGCATAGGTTGCCATGCCCTTCTCTAGGGGATCCTCCTGATCCAGGTATAAAACCCATGTTTCCTGCATTGCAGGTGGATTCTTTACTTGCTGAGCCACCTGGAAAGCCCCAGTACAAGTGCTTTGAGGGAAAAAAATAGAGTCACCATACCAACCTAGAGACGTCAGGAAAGCACCCATAGAAAATGATATCCAAATCGACTTGTGAATGATAAGCAGAAGTTAGTCAGGTAGTAGCTTTTCAGGCAAAGGAAAGCATGTACAACAGAGAAGTGTGGTGCATTAGAAGTGGTAGGAATTCCTGGAAAGCCAGATTACAGAGGGGAATACAGAAAGTCAGGCAAGAGAGGAAAGATAGGAGAAAAACTTTGCAGATTTGCTATATAAGGTATGCCAAGGAGTTCTTCCTTTATTTGAAATCCCTTGGGAAATCATTTGGAGATTTTTAAGGCAGAGGTAAACAAATCAGGTTACTGATCGACTTCCTGATAATTTAGAAATATCACTGAGGCTGTCTTAAGGATGGTTGTACTAGAGCAGGGGAAAGACTAGAAAGAGTAAGACCAATTAGCATTGTTTGCAATAATCCAGGTGAGAGATGATAGTGGCCTCTGAGTAGCAGTAATCATGAAAAAAAATAAAAGGATGGATTCCTGGGATATTTGGGAAACAGCATTGACAGTGTCTAGCAAATTAATGAGTTAAACTGATCATTTCCTCATCTCTGCTACTGTCTCAATATTTGCACGGGCAAATGAGTAGAGCTCAGCCCTGCCAGATCTGAATTTGGAGAGCTACCAGAAGATAGGTGGTGGGGTCAGTTCTGAGGATCCTTCAAAAAGGTGAGTTTTGACTGCTGAGCATCTTTCCCATAAACATACTGGAAAGTCTCCTAGCCAAGGGGCCAGTGGAAAAAGTATATAATGGGGATCAAGGTCTCCTCAGGGATGACAGTTGATATATCGGCACTCTTGTAGCAATGGGGCCAGCAATGGCCCACAGCAAACTCCTCCAATCTGGAATTGGCTAAATTGGATGCCTGACAGCTTCAAACTCAGAGACAGAGCCTGCATCTCAAACAGAAGAGGGAGAATTGTCTAAACGCTTCGATTTTTGTAATTGAAGCAATTGCACATCATTTTACATGCCAACTTGCTGACAGGATAACCAGTTTGAGCTGAGTGTGGGAATTCAATTATGTATCTTCTGTCTGTATCTTGGAAAGAAAGCCACCCGACTGGCCTGTCAAACATCCAGCATGTTTGCCTGTTGGAAATTGCTATCTCTTCTTGACACAGGAAATGTCTCCACAGAAGAGAAACCTATTATATTTTACAAAGCTAGCATACCCTATCACAAAACTTGACAAAGAAAGCATAGAAAAAGAAAACTACAGGCAAATTTTATCTATGAATATAAATGCAAAATTCCTAAATAAAATACAAGCGTATGAAATATGGAAATATAGCACTAGAGCTTTTGCATTAAAAACTGAAGCAAGGCAGTATGTTCACTATGACCTTAATTATTTAACATTACTCTGGAACGTCTGGCCAATGCAATAAGACAAGAAACATAAATAAAGTTTATAATTGTTGAAAAGGAAGTAGTGAAATTTTGCATTATTTTCATATATCTATCTAGAAAACTCAAGCAAATGAACTGAAAAGCTGAAAAAACTTTAGCACTCACAAGAGTTAATTAATTTTTCTTCTTGGAATTTAATCTGAAGAAATATTCAGAGATTCAGAGCTTTATAATAGAGTCTTATCCCAGCATTATTTTTATTAGTGACAAAAATTGAAAATAATTCAAACATCTAATAAGGGCATGATCAAATATTTTAGATCCAGATGATGAAATATAAAGCCATTAAAACTTTTACTTAAAAATAAAATAAAATAAAATTTAAAAAAACTTACACTTTAACAAGTATTTAACAACATGAAGAAATGCTCATATATCATGAAAATAAGAGTAAAATTAGAGAAAAATAATACAAGCCTAAATTCAGTGTGATTCCTCTTGTAAGGTAACTAAATATGTATATACATATATCTATATAGAAAATATATTGGAAGGATGGAATATAGAAATGGCATTACAGTTGTCACTGGGGTTTTTCAACTTTTATAAAATTTACATGAATCAGTCTCACAAATTACACTATATATATGCTGGTGGTTTAGTAGCTAAGTCGCGTCCGATTCTTGCAACTCTCTGCCAGGCTACTCTGTCCATGGGATTCTCCAGGCTAGAATCCTGGAGTGGGTTGCCATTTCCTCCTCCAGGGGATCTTCCCAACCCAGGGATGGAACTCAGGTCTCCTGCACTGCAGGCAGATTATTTTTACCAACTGAGCTACGAGGGTAGCAAATGAACTTTTTGTGGCAGTTTAGTCACTTAGTCGACTATACACTCTCTCTCTCTCTCTCTCTCTCTCTCTCTATATATATATATATATATATATATATATATATAATTAGGAGATTAAGTCAGATGATATTAATGGTCCCTGCCCTTCTGTTCTTGGCATTAATGTGA
The DNA here is from genome assembly GCF_014754425.2 of Oryx dammah. Classification (NCBI taxonomy): domain Eukaryota; kingdom Metazoa; phylum Chordata; class Mammalia; order Artiodactyla; family Bovidae; genus Oryx; species Oryx dammah. The sequence continues at coordinate 180,011,314 of NW_024070186.1, read as the reverse complement.
CAATTTTCTATGAAAATCTGACGCTTTAAAGCATAAAAGGATCTGTGATCTTATTATCCCCTATCAACCTGTATTGGACTGTCACATAATATCAACTAACTTCTCTCAGAGATTCTGGGCATCTGGCCTTCCTGGACACAGAATCAACATTTAACCTTATCATTCAAAAAGACTTTTCTTACCTAGCCCACTCTGGAGTTCAATTTGTTACACAACTCATTGTTTGCCGTACTTGGTGTTTCCCCTGGGCCCCTCTCACCAACCCTTATCAAAACCACATCTGAGATGAGCTTCCCACGTGGGCTTATCTTCCAGCATCATTATATCAAGAAGCACTTGGATTCCCAGGTCAGGACCCTCCCTTGGGACATCTACCAACTGCAGGGCTCTATATTTATTGGGATCTCCCTTGATAGATTCCTTGTCTGAATTTTCCCTTACGGTAGATAACAGCAGACCCCACACGGACATCAACCTAGCAGACCTATACTCAGGATTAAGTGCAAAGGATCTGCTCTAGTAGAAATATTTTACCTACTAAAAGTGTCCTGGAGTAGGAAAACCTTGGGGATTTACCGAGCCCAGTAACTTTAGAGAAACTATCCAGAGACAGTAGCCATGAATGTCCCATCCACAGGAGGACAGCAACACCATAAACCAGAGATGAAATCAAGGATAAAAACAAGTCAGAAATTATGCAGAAAAGCCTGGACACAGTTGCAGACCCAAGACTCAATTTCAGTCATTAGCTGTGGGCACGTTGTGATGGATAAAAGCAAGGGACACAGGAACACAAACTCAAATGCCCAATGAGTCCAGGAAGTAATCTTAGAAAATGAAGCAGGTCACCAGGAGAATGCATGTCTCTATGTGGTAATTTTGATCCACTGCTACCAGATCTGTTTTTATTATTTTTTTCTTTTTTTTAAAATAGAAGCTGTGTGCTGTGCTGTGCTTAGCTGCTCAATCGCCTCTGACTCTTTAAGACCCCATGGACTGTAGCCCACCAGGCTCCTCTGTCCGTGGGGATTATCCAGGCAAGAATAAAAGCTAGAGCCCCAAATATTTGTGTAAAATGCTTCCCAGGTGGCGCTAGTGGTAAAGAACCCACCTGCCAATGTAGGAGATTTAAGAGACGTGGGTTCGATCCTTGGATTGGGAAAATCCCCAGAAGAAGGAAATGGGGTCACTCCAGTATTCTTGCCTGGAGAATCCCATGAACAGAGGAGCCTGGTGGGCTACAGTCCATAGGGTCACAAAGAGTTGGACACAACTGAAGCAACATAGCGCACACACATGCTTAAATTTTTAAACGTTGCCAGATAACATTGTGAATATTATATAAATAAAAAAAAAATTGCAGACTTGATTAGGTCAATGGAGCTCAATTTATGACTTCTGATTAAAAGTTAGAAAGTTGGAAGGACATAAGGAATTGATTTTTATAACATTGGCATATCCTCAACTAAATCCAACTAAGAAACTTTCCTTCTTAGGAGTGTAAGAAAGGAAAAATCATGCTTTTATTTGCTCCAAATAATGATCCATCATGCCTCAGGGTGTTTCAAGACAGAAACTGTCACCCACCCAACCTGAGCCCCACCTATTCCTCCCATGCCTAGGCATCTGGTCAGTTCCCAAGGATTGAATATGCACACCTAGGGAAACCAATTTTGAGGAACTTAGAGATACAACCCACTCCAGTATTCTTGCCTAGAGAATCCCAGGGATGGGGGAGCCTGGTGGGCTGCCATCTATGGGGTCGCACAGAGTCCTAGAATTTAACCCAACTGTGACACTAACCACCTGGAATAAGCATCAGAAGAAGGCAATGGCAGCCCACTCCAGTACTCTTACCTGGAAAATCCCATGGACAGAGGAGCCTGGTGGGCTGCAGTCCATGGGGTCGTGAAGAGTCGGACATGACTGAGCGGCTTCCCTTTCACTTTTCACTTTTCATCCATTGGAGAAGGAAATGGCAACCCACTCCAGTGTTCTTGCCTGGAGAATTCCAGGGACAGCGGAGCCTGGTGGGCTGCCGTCTATGGGATCACACAGAGTTGGACACGACTGAAATGACTTAGCAGCAGCAGCAGCAGCAGCAAAGGGCTCACAAGTTAAGATCTCAGCCCCAAAGACTGATGCTAGTTGCACCAGAACTTTTGATGAACTGGATATATGTTCAGGGAGTTCCCACAACCTCCTTTTCAGGTTCAATCATTTTCTCTAACAGCTCCCAGAAGTAAAGGAAAGCACCTTACCTACATTTACTAGCTTTTATAAAAAATAAAAATGAAGAGCCAAATGAAGAGGAATAGAGAGCAAAATCTGGAAGGGTCCTGAGCACAGGATCTTCTGTCCCATGGAGTTGAGGTGCACCACCCTCCCAGCACTTGAAGTTCTCTGAGCCCCATAGTTTAGAAGTTGTTAATGGAGGTTTCATTACATAGGCATGATTGATTAGAACTCTTGCCATAGACAATTAACTCAATCTCCAGCCTCCCTCTCCTCCCAGGTCTTCTAATCATGCTTTGGTCTTTCTGGCCACCAGCCCCAATTGTGAAGTTATTTAGGAACCCCAGCCACCAGTCATCCCCTTAGCATACAAAAGGATACTCATCACTCCAGGGACTCCAAGGGTCTTAGAAGCTCTGTGTCAATAAGACCAAATATTTATAATAACATATGTTCCTATCATCCCCTATCACTTGGAGGGTTTTAGGAGCTCTGTACCAGGAACTGGGGACAAAAATCAAATATATATATATTTCTTATTATATCATGATATCACTAGAGCTAATCTGTTGGACTAGCTCTGCTGCTGCTGCTGCTAAGTCGCTTCAGTCGATCATTATCTATTAATATGGGTCTCCAGGGAATGTGCACTAGTCCAAGTCAGAGAGATATGTCCTCAGTGAGAGCAGTGGGTTTGTCAACTTTCAAAATTCCCCGTCTAACTCAAGTTTCAGATGTATATTGACCAACACATGGTCCATAATTTATCTCAGAGGCCTTCTGATCCTTTCTTGGAAGCTTAAGAGATGTACAAAGCATATATCTCCATGTTGTTGGCATGAGTAACCTATATATATATACATTTCACCTGAAACTTCTTCCACAAAGGGAAACCAAAAACCAGATATAATTAAAGAAATCATAAATTTCTCCAAAACTGAAGGACTTGAATTTTCAGGTTAACATACCTGCCTGGCACCCAGCACAAGGAGTGAAGACTCACATCCAAGCTTATTTCGATGACATTTCAGAACAATAGATAAACTGAAGATCTTTCCAGGAAGGAAGAAACTAAGACACCTTCCTTCATTAGGAGTGTGGGAAAGGAAAAATGGGTTGTATGTTAAGATATAAACATTACAATGACATCTGGAAGCCAGAACACTCTAGAGAAACACTTTAAAAATCTGAGGAGAAATAATTTCTAACCTACAATTTTGAGCTAACCTAGAAAGCTATTTGTGAAAGTAAATAAAAGTCAGTTTTAAATATTCAGAATCTCAACCAGTTTCCCTTCTTTTCACATTTTCTCAGAAGCTACTAAAGAAAATACACCAAGGAAAAAGAAGACATAAAGCCCAGGAAAAAGGTGAGCCAAAAGAAGATGTCAAGGAAGTTTCCAAGATTGTGGTGAAGATTCAGGATAGCATCTGTATAAATGGTCGAAGGAGTGATGATCAAAACTGGAGCAAGAGATGGAAAGTTCCAGGGGTCACAAACACAAGAATCTGGAAACTTACCGAATACAATTGATACTAAATGAGTTTTTTTAGAATTTGTTGAATAATTTGGAAAGGAATAAGTATGTAGAAAACTAAGCAGATAAAGTTTAAAAAGAGACAATTATTAACTCCTGAAAAATTAAAAGTAAGGAACTATGATCATAGGATGACCATATGGTCTATCAGAGAACAGTATTTTTATAATCATAATAATGTAAGAAACTATTTAACATAAAATTTTGATATAACCATATTGAGAGAGTGAGGGAAGAGGGAGAGGAAGGCAATAAAGCAAGGATTGGAGTAGTATAAGAAAGCTAAATTCTTGTGTCCTGGGGTCTTAGAAAGCCAAAGATTATTTTTTAATTAAAATTCCTTAAAAATCAAGTAATGGCAGTATAAGCATATAATTTATAAATATGAAGGTTCAGTTCAGTTCAGTTCAGTTACTCAGTCGTGTCCGACTCTTTGCGACCCCATGAATCGCAGCACGCCAGGCCTCCCTGTCCATCACCAACTCCCGGAGTTCACTCAGACTCACGTCCGAGTCAGTGATGCCATCCAGCCATCTCATCCTCTGTCATCCCCTTCTCCTCCTGCCCCCAATCCCTCCCAGCATCAGAGTCTTTTCCAATGAGTCAACTCTTTACATGAGGTGGCCAAAGTACTGGAGCTTCAGCTTCAGCATCATTCCTTCCAAAGAAATCCCAGGGCTGATCTCCTTCAGAATGGACTGGTTGGATCTCCTTGCAGTCCAAGGGACCCTCAAGAGTCTTCTCCAACACCACAGTTCAAAAGCATCAATTCTTCAGCGCTCAGCCTTCTTCACAGTCCAACTCTCACATCCAGACATGACCACTGGAAAAACCATAGCCTTGACTAGCCGGACCTTAGTCGGCAAAGTAATGTCTCTACTTTTGAATATGCTATTGAGGTTGGTCATAACTTTTCTTCCAAGGAGTAAGCGTCTTTTAATTTCATGGCTGCAATCACCATCTGCAGTGATTTTGGAGCCCCCAAAAATAAAGTCTGACACTGTTTCCACTGTTTCGTCATCTATTTCCCATGAAGTGATGGGACCGGATGACATGATCTTTGTTTTCTGAATGTTGAGCTTTAAGCCAACTTTTTCACTCTCCTCTTTCACTTTCATCAAGAGGCTTTTTAGCTCCTCTTCACTTTCTGCCATAAGGGTGGTGTCATCTGCATATCTGAGGTTATTGATATTTCTCCTGGCAATCTTGATTCCAGCTTGTGTTTCTTCCAGTCCAGTGTTTCTCACGATGTACTCTGCAAATAAGCAGAGTGACAATATACAGCCTTGATAGACTCCTTTTCCTATTTGGAACCATTCTGTTGTTCCATGTCCAGTTCTAATTGCTGCTTCCTGACCTGCATACAGATTTCTCAAGAGGCAGGTCAAGTGGTCTGGTATTCCCACAAATATGAAGGTAAATATTAGCAAAACCGAGATTTTAAAGTGATTGCCTTTCATAGACTAGTCTCAAAGCTGAGATAAAGGTGAGTGGTGACTACCATGTTTTGTTAAAATGTTTGTAATATTATATGACTTTTTGAATTATGTTTGTGTGTTGCATTGATAAAAAATGTTTAAGTTTAAAAAGATATTTGAATAAGGAATATAGTCTTTCTTACATTATGAGTCTCAATTATTACCTAAAACATCTCTACCCATAGCAAATATCCTATTTATTCCAGTACTGGTCAAGACCACTGAAGCCCTAGGTCTATCAATGACCTTTCTGCCTTTCGGTCTTATAAATTTTACTATCACTAACATGCTCATAATAATCATCTTCCTTCTAAAACTCTCTTCTTCATCTGGGAAGAAGTTAAGGGAGAAATGTTGGAAGAGAAATGCAAAATAAAACAAGTTGGAAAGATGACAAGAATGATGATTTAACTTAAAAACAGCCAACCCATTAAATGTGATATAAAACTGTGGAAAATTTGCTGTTGTTTAGTCATTAAGTTATGTCTGACTCCTTTGCAACCCCATGGACTATAGCCTGCCAGGCTCCTCTGTCCATGGGATTTCCTGGACAAGAATATTGGAAAGGGTAGCCATTTCCTTCTGCAGGGGATCTTCCCAAGCCAGGGATTGAACTTGGATCTTCTGCACTGGCAGAAGATTCTTTACCACTGAGCCACCTGGGAAGCCCTTGAAAAAATCTGCTAGGTGCCAGAAAGTATCCATTCTCCCCTCCTTTAGCAATAGAACTTGATTTTTAAAATTAATTTATTTTTTATTGAAGTATAGTTGATTTACAACATTGCATTAATTTCTGCTGTACAGCAAAGTTACTCAGTTTTACAAATACATATGCATTCTTTTTTAGGTTCTTTTCCGTTATGCTTTATTCCAGGATATTGGGTATAGTTCCCTGTGCTATACAGTAGGACCATTAAATCATTAAACCATTGATGTCTTTGTTGCTGACTCTGGCCTCTTCCTTAGGTCTTGAAGCTGGGCAAGCACAGTCCTGACAGGCCTTCGGGGTGCAGCCCAGCAATATGATAATCCCTAGTTGCATCCAGGTCGCTACAGATGGCAGTATTTCATAGAATTCGATTTTATTTGGAGTGGCAATGCCTTCTTTCAAGACTGCTTTTCCCCACCTCCCTTGAGGCCAGATGTGACCCTACAATTGCATTCTAGCCAATGAAATGTAACCAGAAGTGTGGGTTGGAGAAAGGCAGCTATCTCAAATAGGCCGCCACCCATTTGCCTTCCTTTCCTTCCTTCTCCCCCACCGCCTGGTGATAATTAGAGCTCCCTCAGGCATCTTTGACCATGAGGTGCCCTTCATAATAAAAGTCACACAGTGGAATGGCTTATATGTACCAGGAACATAAAAGGAGCTGAATCAATAATGAAGATGTCTCCTCAGACTTGAGTGTTGGCCTCCAGACTTCTTTTACATAGGAGAGAAATTAACTTCTCTTTTTAAATCAGTTTTAATTTTAGCTTCCTGACACATGCAGCCAAACCTAATTCTGATACAGAAATGATATCAAGTGTATGTTTAATTCTTCTATAAATGTCTCCAAAGGGACTGTATTCCTTTAAGAAATGTTTCTAAAGCAATTTTTATGGGAGACTTCTAATATGTGAACTGAACTCAGCCGCTAAGAAAAACTATCATGGAATTATACAATGTATCAATAATCTCTTCTAGGAACACTAAGTTCACTGGAAAAGGTTATTCAAGTAGAGAAAAAAGCTGAGGCAAGTAAAGCAAGGGGAAAAATTCTCTTTGGATGGGTAAAAGAGAGAAAATAAAGCTTTTGACATTGTAGGGAGGAAGAAACGCTATGTTCTGCCTAAGCAGGGGCTCTTGTATTTTTCTTTCTCCTGAAAGCTTTGATCTTAAAGTTTCTGAAAAGAGATTAAAGAAGGAAAGACAGATAGTGAAAGTGTCAAAGATCTGCTGACTGAGCAAGGAAGTCCCAGGCAGTAAAAGAGGGAAATCTCACTAGTATGCTCAAAGCTGTGAGCAACTGATAGGGGAAAAGAAAGGGAAAAAAAAAAAAAAAACCACACCTGGGAAAGTGAGCCGGTGGAAGCTGCTAGGAACCTTTGGGAACAACCTTGCCTGTCTGATGGAAATCTGAGTTAGTCCTGGGAAGCCTGGACACTGGGTAAGGGTTCATTGTTGTTCAGTCCCTAAGTTGCATCCGACTCTTTGTGACCCTAAGGACTGTGACTCCTCTGTCCATGGAATTTTCCCAGGCAAGAATAGTGAAGTGGATTGCCATTTCCTTCTGCAGGGGCTCTTCCCTACCCAGGGATCAAACCCAAGTTTCCTGCATTGCAGGTGGATTCTTTACCATTGAACCACCAGGCAGTTGATGAAAGAGTCTAGAGTTCCCTGGGTGAGGCCTAAGCTGCAGATGGAAATACTCAGGACCCACTCAAAGAGATTTTGATGTAAAGATCCCCCAAGTAGCTCCAATGTACAGCTAAGGTTAGGAGTCCCTGGAATTGTTGTTGTTCAGTCACTCAGTCGTATCCAACTCTTTGTGACTCCGTGAACTGCAATGAACTGCAGCACAGCAGGTTTCCCTGCCCTACACCATCTCCCAGAGTTTGCTCAAACTCATGTCCATTGAGTCAGTGATGTCATCCAACCATCTCATCCACTGCCACCCCTTCTCCTTTTGCCTTCAGTCTTCCCCAGCACTGGAGTCTTTTCCAGAGTGGGCTCTTTGCATCAGGTGGCCAAAGTATTGGAGCTGTAGCGTCAGCATCAGTACTTCCAATGAATATTCAGGGTTGATTTCTTTAGGATTGACAGGTTTGATCTCCTTGCTGTCCAAGGGACTCTCAAGAGTCTTCTCCAGCACCACAATTTGAAAGCATCAGTTCTTCAGCTCTCAGCCTTCTTCCTTAGGCTTCCCTGGTAGCTCAGCTGGTAAAGAATTGCCTGCAATGCAGGAGACCCTGGTTCCATTCCTGGGCTGGGAAGATCCCCTGGAGGAGGACATGGCAACCCACTCCAGTATTCTTGCCTGGATAATCCCCATGGACAAAGGAGCCCAGCAGGCTACAGTCCATGGGATTGCAAGGATTTGGACAGAACTGAGCGACTAAGCACACATACACAGCCTTTATGGTCCAGCTCTCACATCCATACATAACTACTGGAAAAACCACAGCTTTGACTATGTAGACCTTCGTCAGCAAAGTGATGTCTCTGCTTTTTAATATGCTATCTAGGTTTGTCATAGTTTTTCTTCCAAGGAGCAAACATCTTTTCATTTCAAGGCTGCAGTCACTGTCTGCAGTGATTTTGGAGCCCAAGAAAATAAAATCTGCCACTGTTTCCACTTTTTCCCCATCTGTTTGCCATAATGTGATGGAACTTGATGCCATGATCTTCATTTTTTGAATGTTGAGTTTTAGGCCAGCTTTTTTACTCTCCTCTTTCACTTTCATCAAGAGGCTCTTTAGTTCCTCTTCACTTTCTGCCATAAAGGTGGTGGTGTCATCTGCGTATCTGAGGTTATTGATATTTCTCCTGGCAACCTTGATTCCAGCTTGTGCTTCATCCAGCCCAGCATTTTGCATGATGTACTCTGCATATAAGTTAAATAAACAGGGTGACAATATACAGCCTTGAAGTACTCCTTTCCCGATTTTGTTCCATGTTTGGTTCTAATTGTTGCTTCTTGTCCTGCCTACAGGCTTCTCAGGAGACAGGTAAGGTGGTCTGGTATTCCCATCTCTATAAGGACTTTCCACAATTTGCTGTAATCCACACAGTCAGAGGCTTTAGCATAGTCAATGAGCAAAAGTAGATTTTTTTTTTTGAATCCTTGCTTTTCCTATGATCCAACAGATGTTGGCAATGTGATCTCTGATTCCTCTGCCTTTTCTAAATCCAGCTTGTATATCTGGAAGAAGTTCTCAGTTCACCTACTGCTGAAGACTAGCTTGAAGGGTTTTGAGCATAATCTTGCTAGTGTGTGAGATGAGTGCAATTGTGTGGTAGTTTAAACATTCTTTGGTATTGCCTTTCTTTGGGATTGGAATGAAAACTGACCTTTTCCAGTTCTGTGGCCACTGCTGAGTTTTCCAAATTTGCTGGCATATTGACTGCAGCACTTTAACAGCATCATTTTTCTCAAACTGCTCTCAATGTGCTTTGCACAACACAGCAACCAAGTTCAGCTATTGCCTACCAAAATAAAAATATTCATTTTGTTTAAAGTTATGTTTATTGTTGTTACGTGTATGACATAATTACAGCTTACAACAAGTTTCTCTGCACATTATCTTATGTAATTAGCACAGCATACTTATATGGTTATCAGGAAAGTAAGACTCAGAAGGTTAAATGATTAGCTTAAGTCCCAGGATACATCTTCTGTTTTCAAATATTGGACACATAATTTAGTATGCACTCCCACTAACTGATGCTGAGTCAGGACTAAATATGGAGAACTGTGATTTTCTGTTTCACTGATCAAAAATCAGTTCCCCCAATGTGATGTATAGGTATGAACCAGGAGAGAAAATAAACCCCATCTGAGGTGACTTCCTTGGGATATTAGTGAAAATAAAGTGTAGGGTTCATTTGTGATTGGTTAGGTGTGTCTGAGAAAAGCAAAAGTAATGTGTTTTTTTTTTTTTTTTTTTTGCCTCCTGCTCCCCTGCTAGAGCAATGTCCACAATACTGGTTAAATCCTCAGTCTATCCTCCTTTTCTCTCGCCATTTAGTTTAAGATTATTGTTTTTATAAAAAAGAGAACTATCTTTTCCATCACTGCTCACAGAGAAACTACTGAAATTTCTTGTCATTTCAAAACCATTTGCCCTCATCCAAGTCAAGTGTGTCATGAATTCTGACAGCTGGAAGCAATCTCAGAAGGACTGACCATCAAGATTAGATTCAGAGCAAGTTATATATGTCAGTATTGTAGTTCATAAAGTATCTTCCATGTGCTGTATGTAATTTGAGCCTTAGAATAATCCAGCATCACAGCCATTAGCATTATCCTCAATTTGTATCTAAGAAAACCAAATCTGAGAGAGTTAAATGCCTTAAGACAGAAAGTAATGGAGCTGGAAATTAAACTTAGAAATTTTTTTCTTACCCCAAACTGCAAGCTTATACTACAATACTACATTAAATTAAAATGTCTAACTCATCTCTATATTAAATCAGTTAAAGCCAACTGTTTAACCACAATGAAGAAGATACTTTTTATTTTTTATTTACCCATGTTATATAAACTGTTTCAGAGATTTAAAAAATAAATCCTCAAAGGCAAGAATTACATAGAAAATATAAAATACTTTATAAATATTAAAAATATATAGAAATACTATTCTTACTACATAAAAATCTTTTAAGATCAAGAAAATATTCCAATTCCATTATAAAAAAGCAAAGATCATGAAAAGGCAACTTGGTATAAGAAAAATATAAATAAACATGAATATTCTATGACACTGATAATCAAATACATTTTAGGGACATGTGGTCATCTTTCACATTTGGAGTCTAATTACTGAGTAACTGACCAGGGCCTATGAAACCATCAGGTACTCTGATGGTAAGGTGAAAGTCCTCCCATAAACTATCTTTTGGAGTGTACATTGACACAACGGTTCTGAAAGTACAAAATAGCCTGGAAATGTGTGGTAATATGGATCAGTTCAGTTCAGTCACTCAGTCGTGTCCAACTCTTTGTGACCCCATGGACTGCAGCATTCCAGGCTTCCCTATCCATCACCAACTCCCGGAGTTTGCTCAAACTCATGTCCATTGGCTTACAAATCAGAAAACATCAAGACAACACTTCCTTGGTGGTCCAGTGGCTAAGGCTCCTCCCTCCCAATGCAGGGGGCCCAGGTTCAAACCCTGGTCAAGGAACTAGATCCCACACGCTGCATCTAAAGGTTCTGCATGCCTCAACTAAGACTTGGTGCAGCCAAATCAATAATTTATCTTTTAAAAAAGGAAAACATCAAGACATACATGTTTACTTTCTTCCATAGATCTACTGGAGGGAAGGGAGAGAATTCTAACAGTTTTATTTCTAGATAAGCCAAGTAAATTTAAGTTCTAGATATGATAAGAATTATGGAAGATTTCTGAAAAAAAAAAAAAAATCTGCTGTTACCAGAAGAAATTTTGGAAAATGTCCAGCAACTTTAAAGTGGCCAGAAGTGCAGGGTTAGGCTAAACCAACACCTCAAGGGTACCCAGGCATCCAGCAAACAGGCTGCTAAAGCACAAGTAACCCACCAATCTTTGCAAACATACAACATACACCCAAAACCAAGGCTTCCCTAAAGAAATCCACCTGCCAACACAGCAGATGCAGGAGTCAGGGCTTCCAGCCCTGGGTTGGGAAGATCCCCTGAAGGAGGGCATGGCAACCCACTCCAGCAATCTTGCCTGGAGAATCCCATGGACAGAGGAGCCTGGTGGGCTACAGTCCATGGGGTCGCAAAAGAGTCAGACCCAACTGAATCGACAGAGTACACACGCAGCTAAACCCAATCACGTGCTTGTATTTCACATATGGCATTGACACCTAAGTTGAAACCACTGTATTCTAACCAAGGTAAGCTTCAACTTCCTTAGGAGACACTCTTGTGATCAAAGAAATAGAGTCTTGTCCCGCTGTGGAATTTGCTTTAGGGTGTCCTTACCAAAACACCTCAACATTTCCTTGGTTACATTAGAAAGCCTCAGGTAAATCTAATATGATGCTGCTCATCACCTTGACCTTAATATATTGGATACATCTGTGTACTTGACCCATCTGTGTCGATCAGAATCTTTCCTCTTGGCAACTGGAAATAGGATTAAGACTCCCGTCTCTGATGACTAACTAGCGGAGAGCTATCAGCAGTGATTATTGCCAATCCTATATGTGTTACCTATGGCTAAGTAACATATTAACCCCAAACTTGACAGATTAAATAGTAAACGTGTTATTTCACAGTTTCTGGGGATCAAGAATTCAGAAGGCACTTAGCTGTATGGTTCTGTCTCAGGGAGTCTCCTGAAGTTGTAGGCAGGATGTCAGCTGGAACTGCAGCACCAGAAGGTTGGATTGGGGCTGAAATGACTCTGAAATGACTTCTGAAATGACTCACTCACATGGATATTGGCAATTCCTCCCCATACGGACCTCTCCACATGGCTATTGACATGACCTCCCCAGATCCATAAGAGACCAGTAAGGAAGCCATGATACCTTTTTTGTTCTAGGCTCATAAGTTACAAAATATCATTCTGCCACATTCTATTCATTCAAAGTAAGCGACTTAAGTTCAGCTCACACACAAGGGGTGGGGAACTAGGCTCCAGCTCTTGTCAAATAACTGGAGGACATATTTTCAGCCCTCCTCCCACCCCCACTGAAGCATATATGTAGAGAGAAACAGAAGTGAGTAAATGAGAGAGAAGTCTGCCGAGTTTCCTGACTCTAGTCTACTTCTGAGACCAGCTGCACCCATGCTCTTGGGTTTTATAAAACACTGCTGTATTTTTTAAAATTTTGTTTATTATTTGTTTTTGACTGTGCTGGGTCTTCACTGCTATGCACAAGCTTTCTCTAGATACAGTGCATGAGTTTCTCATTGTGGTACCTTCTCTTGTTGCTGAGCACTGACTCTAGAGCTCATGAGCTTTAGTAGTTGTAGCTCATGGGCTCTAGGGCACGGACTTAGTTGCCCTGTGGCATGTGGAATCTTCCCCGACCAGGGATTGAACAGGTGGATTCTTAACCAGTAGACCACCAAGGGAACCCAACACTACTGTATTTTTAAAGACAGATTTTCTTCCTGAAGTTATCTTGAAGTGAAAGTGTTAGTCACTCAGTCGTGTCCAACTCTTTGGGACCCCATAGACTGTAGCCCACCATGCTTCTCTGTCCTTGGGTTGCCATTTCCTTCTCCAGGGGATCTTCCTGACCCAGGGATCAAACCTGGGTCTCCTGTATCGCCCACGTCTTTACCATCTGAGCCACTAGGTACCCTCCCCAATGTTATCTTCGGTTGGTTTTAATTACTTTTCAACCAACAGAATCTTAATCACTAGATGGATCCCACCAATTAAAAACTTTGATTCTTTTGTCGATTCTACTTAAGCTACTCTGCTCACTCACACAAAGACCTGGGCATTGATTTTTCACAATGGATATACCCAAAGCCTCTTATCTTTCTTTCAGATGACCCCCACCTACCAAAAATTGCTATAACCACGTATACCCTTCTTCCAGCCCTGCCCCTACCCTGTTCTGGATGCCACCTTCTATTATAAGAAGAGAGAAGATAGAATAAAATACCAGAATGGAAGATCTTCCAGAGCACATGTGGTCTGGACAGTAAGAACAGGGTTTCTGAGAAGGGGGTGTCCCTGAAAGCTTGAGTTCAAAGTCACCTGCTACTGAAGCCAATACCAACATTAATGTTTAATGAATGACCTTAGTCTTTTGCTAAAAGTGTCTCTCTTTACTCAGTCTCAACTATCTGGGCAATATTTCATTAAGTATATTGCTTATACTTAAGAGAGGTCTCCAAAATCTCCAAGTAGGAAAAAATATGATTAAAAATATAGCAGTACATACTGATATAAAAGAAAACCCTCTCTTATTACTTACCTGCTGAGAGGTTACAGATTCTGGGGTGACAGACAAAATAAATTGGAGATTAAGGCTTTATGATTGCTTGTTTTGTACTACCCGAGGCAGAGAGATGTTTCTGGTGGGTGCCAAGATTCTGGTGATCAGGGAGGTTCAGTGCAGCATGGATAGGGAAAAACATCACACTATATCAAAGTCACTGACAAATATTTCTCAAGAGGGAGGAAAGGAAAAGGATCAATATTCCTAGATACCCTCTGGTATGGTTGACATTTTGCTAAGTAATTTTATGACTGCCTACAGACATAGAGTGTGTATTCATAGTAAATCCTAGGGGAACACAACCAAGATCTCCTCTTCCAAGCCAATGCAGGGACTTCCCTGGTGGTCCAGTGGCTAAGACTCTGCACATCCAATGCAGGGGGCCCGGGTTCAGTGCCTGGTCAGGGAACAAGATCCCACATGCTGCAACTAAGAGTTTACATGCTGCAATTAAAAAAGATCCCACACGCCACAGGTAAAATCCCAGCATGTGTAAAATAGATAGCTAGTGGAAAGCTGCCATTTAGCACAGGGAGCTCAGCTCAGCGCTCTGTGATGACCTAGAGGGCTGGGATGTGGGGTGGGGTGGGAGGGAGGATCTAGAGTGTGGGGATACATGTATACGTATAGGTGATTCACATTGTGGAGCAGAAACTAACACAACACTGTAAATCAATTATGTTGTTGTTGTTCAGTTGCTAAGTTTTATCCAGCCCTTTGCCACCCCATGGACTGCAGCACGCCAGGCTCCCCATGTCCTTCACTATCTCCCGGAGTTTGCTCAAATTCACGTCCATTGAGTCGGTGATGCTATCTAATCATCTCATCCTCTGCCGCCCCCTTTTCTTTTCCCTTCAATCTTTTGCATCATCAAGGTCTTTCCCAATAGGTCAGCTCTTTACACCAATTTTAAAATAAATTAATAAATAAAAGAATTTTCATATAAGTTTTTAAAACAAATACGTACGCTGCAAAGAAGATAAAAGATCCTGCGGGCCACAGCTAAGACCTGACACAGCCAAGTAAGTAAATAAATAAATATTGGGGTGGGGGGAAGAAGCCAAAGCAGTCCACCTGGGGAATATAGGCTGCTGCAGGCTTACAGTTGTACCTCTTCCTAGAAACTGCGATCAGTTACAGGGAGCTACATCACCCAAGGTCACACACCATCCCAGGGGATGGCTTTCGGCCAATAATCCTTTGGATCAAAGGTTCAAAGGCTCTTCATCTCTCTCTCAACTTGGGACTCTGGAAGTCTGTCCCAGGTCAAGTTCTTGTCCAAGTTCTAGAGGCCTCAGCTGCAAGCACATTGCAGGTCAGCTCACCCCTCTGCCCACTTTTTCACAAGTGTATCTCCCCAGTAAGCCTCTACCTGCAGCTGTCCATCTCAGAGTTTCCTTCCAAGGATCCTACCTAAAGCAGTACTATGATCTCCATTATCCAGATGACAAAAACTGAACTGCAGAGTTTCACCCACATACCTGTGGTCATGCAGCTGATGTGGAGCTCTGATTTGACCTGAGACTGTCTTGTTCTAAAGTCATATTATTCCCAGGTGAACTCTCTACCAATCATACATTTAATATCTTTTCCCGTTTTTCAACTTTAGTGACTGGAAGACATCCTGAAGATTAGACCTGAAAATTCTTATCATTCCATGGTCTGCTGGCTTTGTTGTAACAGTCAGTACAAATTTTGTTTGCATATTAGTCTTGATATATCTAGACAATGCGAACCTGTCTCTAAAGGGATCCCATTCTAAGGGAATGGAGAAAGCAGTTTGTCACTTTGAGGTCTTGCCTGAGGATCTGCCCACCATCACTACAGCTACTCTAGTCTTCTATATAATTTTGTTTAGTAGACTATATGCTTTTCAGTTTTTCCAGCAGGACCAAAGCAAACCTCTGTATTCTCAATTGCGGTAAGTTATTTCTGGGCACTTAGGGAAACTGAGAAGGAGGAGCAGCTCCAAAGCATAAAAGGGAGACATGTGGAGAGGAATGTCCAGTTCCAGATTCTTCCAGCCCAACCCATCAGGGTTGTAGGCAATGGGGATGAGGACCAGTGGTGTCTGGGGAGGCATAGACACATTGAGAGTTATGTCTCCAAACACTGAATTTCTAATACAGTGACCAGCAGAGTGAGTTATTAGACTGACCTCACGGATCTATATCAGACAAATCTCACCTTCACATTAGGATCAACAAACCCAGGAATTGCTTTAATATTAGAGAAAAAAATGTATACTTTTATGGCTGCCTTTGTGAATCTCATACAACCAGTGACAGAGAAATAGTTCAGTTTTCTATCAGAGAAAATGGAAAGAGATTCTCTGCTTGGTCTTATCTCCATTTTAAAGTGTCTTGGTTCTTTTGGTTTATGTTTATTTTCCCATTACAAAAACAAATACCATGGCCAGTTGTATAATAAAACAGAAGAATATAAGCTAATAAGTAAAAGTTCCCTTTTCATTATTTTCCAAAGCCACTCCTTGTTTTGCCAAAAGTTTTCACTTTCGTCTCGGGTTCAAAGGATTTGTTAACAAAATAAGCCACTCGTTCTATACAAATTAGTAACACCAATATTTATTAGAGAATTATCTAGGTTACTTTCAATATAAAAGAAAAGAGAAATGGAAAGAGCAGAGGATACATCACCAAATTGGGTTTTGACCAACATCCAGATTCAAATAACGCTGGGAAGTTCTGTGTCACAGCACATCTGGAGTCTCAACTGGAAAAGGTCCCAGGCAGCGAATCTGCTCTGTGGATGAGACTTCAGAGAATGCAGTTTGGTTCTGGTTTATAATCCCAGGATGCAAATTGATATCACCATTAATCTGTGAGCAAATTACAGCTCTGGTTTCATGTTAATGCTGTTTGTTTTGTCTTGTAAAACTTGGAATGTTGTTACACACTGGGGTTTGGTTGGCCAGGGGCCCCACCAAGGGCTCAACAATTTCAAGGTTTGTCCCCTGTCTTATCCATGGTGCAGCAAGTCTTGCACTGCAATGAAGCATAGCCCCTGCTCACCGCAACTAGAGAAAAGCTTCCATACACCAAGGAGACCCAGCACAAGCAAAAATCAAATCAATAAATAAACATTTTAAAACTAGAATCATATTATACACCGTGTTTTACCACATTTTTCTCCCTGAATGTATCATAGAGACCCTTCCAGTTCAATCAACTGAGATATAATTTTGTTGTTAATTTTTTTGTAAATTGCTATACAGTAAAACCAACATTTTTAGGAGTCTGCAATTTTATGAAGTTTAGCACATCTATGCATTCATATAACTAACCACTGCCACAGTAAGGATATACAACATTTCTATCACCTCAGAAAGTTCCCTTGTTCTGCTTTGTAATCACATCCTGTTCCCACCCCTAATCTCTGGCAACCACTAATTTGTTTGCCAGCTTTACAGTTGTTTCATTTCAAGATTATATCAATCATGTTGCATGTAACCTTTCAAGTTTGACTTCTTTCACTCAGCGTAGTGCCTTTGAGATTCATCTAAGTTGGTGTATGTATCAATAGTTCACTTCTTTTTATCACTGAGTAGTAGTATCCCACTTCAGTATTCTTGCCTGGAGAATCCCATGGACAGAGAAGCCTGGCAGGCTACAGTCTCTGCAGTCACAGGAGTTGGGCACAACTTAGCAACTAAACCACTACCAGTATCCCACTGTACAGAAACACTAGCTTATTTATACTCTTTTTTTTCTTTTTTTCTGTGCTGTGCTGTGCTGCGAAGCCTGTAGGACCTTAGTTCCCTGAATGGGGACTGAACCCAGTCCCATGGCAGTGAAAGCTTGGAGTCTTAACCACTGGACCACCAAGGAGTTCCCTATACTTATTCCTCTTTAATGACTGTAATAGAGTCCTCAGAACAATGTATTCAACCAGCCTTATGTTGAGGAATATCCAGACTGGTTTTGAATTTTTCCCCAAAGATTTGAATAAAGATCCTTGAACATCTATTTTAATATAGAAGCGATTTCTTTAAATAAGATGATTCTTAAATGTTGGGTTGCTAGGTAAAAAAGTGTGTGTAGTTTATTTTTAACAAATATTTAATTTTTTCTGGTATTACTTGTTGTCACATCTCCTATTCCCACCAGAGATATATGAAAGGATTTTTTCCCTCACATTTTTGTCAGCTTGAGATGATTTCTCTTTTTAGCTCTTTTTCCCCAATTGATGGTTAAAAAAAAAAAAAAGTACTATCTTGTGTTAGCTTTAATTTACATTTCCTGAACCTTTTGGATTCCAACTGGTCATTTGGAGACCCTCATTTGGAGACTGGTCATTTGGTAAGAGGTCTAATTATAGACTTTTTGCTGAATTTTCTTTTATATTATTTACTCGTTTCTTCTTAGTTTATAGGAGGTCTTTGTATATTAGGAATATTAATACTTTTCTACCATATGTGTTATTGAAAAAATTCCCCATCCTATTGTTTGGCCTTTGATTTTGTTTTGTTCTTTTGCTGTATGTTTGGTTTGGTTTTTAATATAGTCAATGGGTCTCTTTTTCTTCTTGGGTTCTGGGCTTATAGTCTGGTTTGATTGGAAAGTCATCCTTTATCCAAGTTTTTTTATTTTATTTTTTTTATCCAAGTTTTTTTAATGTTTTAAATATTTTTCCCCAATATTTATTTCTCTTAATGTGTACAAACACCTTAAGAGTGAACTATTATCATTTCCATTCCTCTCTTACAGGTGAAGGGTCCTGGGCTTGGAAGGATGGCATTACCTGCCCAAAGATGCACATCAAAGAAGGTGCAAAGCAGTGACTTGGACCCCCGCGGGAGAGAGCCCAGGGAACTTAATCACCAAGCTTTCCCTCTCCTTCATCAGCTGCAAGTCAGATGCCAAACTGTCCTTAGGAAGTGTTGTCCTTGGTCTTCTACACAGACTGAGGAAAAATCTTTACAAATAAGTAACAAAGCTGAGCGCCGAAGAATTGATGCTTTTGAACTGTGGTGTTGGAGAAGACTCTTGAGAGTCCCTTGGACTGCAAGGAGATACAACCAGTCCATTCTGAAGGAGATCAACCCTGGGATTTCTTTGGAGGGAATGATGCTGAAGCTGAAACTCCAGTACTTTGGCCACCTCATGCGAAGAGTTGACTCATTGGAAAAGACTCTGATGCTGGGAGGGATTGAGGGCAGGAGGAGAAGGGGACGACAGAGGATGAGATGGCTGGATGGCATCACTGACTCGATGGAAGTGAGTCTGAGTGAACTCTGGGAGTTGGTGATGGACAGGGAGGCCTGGCGTGCTCCGATTCATGGGGTCGCAAAGAGTCGGACACGACTGAGCGACTGAACTGAACTGAACTGAACTGAACAAAGCAAAAGGAGTATGATAAGCACCCATGGCCGCTCAGCGATGCAGCCAGTACCTCTGATGTCAAAACCACAGCTTCAGATGGTAACAGCGAGGATAGGACCTGTGTGAGGGCAGTGGGAAGAGAAAGGGCAGCTATTTATTTGCTCTGGGGCTTGGGGAAGTCATGTACACCAGCGGTCCCCAACCTTTTTGGCACCAGGGACTGGTTTCACGGAAGACAATCTTTCCCTGGAGCGGGCTCAGAGGATAGTTTCCAGATGATGCAAACGCAGTAGGGTTCCCACAACTATGAGACTCTAATGCCACTGCCGATCTGAGAGGAGGTGGAGCGGTAATGTGAGTAATGGGGAGCAGCTGCAAATACAGACGAACCTTGCTCACCAGCCCGCTCACCTCCTGCTGTGCACCCCTGCTGCTAACAGGCCACCCGCTGGTACCAGTCCATGGCCTGGGGTTGGAGACCCCTGATGTACACAGTGGAACCAACACAAAGTTTGGAATCAGACGGACCTGGGAGAATAGCATTTCTGCTTCTTACTAGCTGAGTGAACCAGGTCAGGTCAGGTTACTTCATCTTTCGAGCTCTAGCTTTCTCACCTGTAATATGGCAATAATATTAATAGTATTAATATCTGTTCTCTGAGAGAGGTTATGATCCTGTCATGATGCGTGGCACCTAGTAGGTGATTAAAGATATACTTTTCTCTGTCTTTTAAAGCAAACACTGACCCTGGCCCAAGCAAGGACAGCCCATCTTGCAAACCACGCTTTTCACAAGTTTAAGGAAGCAGAGTTGTGAATCCAAAAAGCACAGGGACATGTAGACCTAATAGGCATACAGCCTTTAGGCATAATAACAGTTAATATTTACATACGCTTGCCTTGGGTCTTGTACTTTGTCAACTCATTTAATCTTTATGGCAACCCTGTAATCTAGGTACAATTATTTCTTCATATTTACAGGTAAAGAAACTGAGTCATAAAGAGATTAGGTAACTTTCTCCAGACCATGTAGTCTGTAAATGGAAGAGCTGAGATTTGAACACAGGGAGTCTGGTTCCAGTACTCACAATGTAGTCAACATGCCATGGTATGTACAGTCCTCTATATTACACCAAACCACACCATCATATCACACCAGACCATTGTATACCGTGTGTGTTAGTCGCTCAGTCATGTCCGACTCTTTACAACCCCACGGACTGTAGCCTTCCAGGCTCCTCTGTCCATGGAATTCTCCAGGCAAAAATACTGGAGTGGTTCGCTACTTCCTCCTCCAGGGGACCTTCCCCACCCAGGGTTGAACCCGAGTCTCCTTCACTGCAGGCAGATTCTCCATCTGAGCCACCAGGGAAGCCCAAACTATATAATATGTCTATCCAAACACAATACCAGAGCCTCATGATGAACTAAGGAGGATAAACTGAATGAGTTGGGGAAATGGGCTAGCTGACGTAGGAGCTGAGAATGAAAACTGGGCATTGAGGTCTCTGACAAACTTGAGCAAAGAATATCCTGTGGCCTCCTGTCCTGCTGAGTCTAAAGTGTCCCTTTTCATTTCAAGCCGCATGAAAGACCACTCCTCTGACAGCTTCCTGTGGAGCAGACCCAGCATCTGTCAGGATATTCTGTAAGCAAGCGGCAGAAATCAGCTCTAGCTAATTTAATAAAAAGGGAATTTAATGGAAGGATTTATGGAGAATCTCTGAGAATTGAAGGAAAACCTAAACAACCAGAAACAACGTGAACTGGAACCATCCTGGGTGTCAAAGTATCAAGAACTAAGGACTAATCGCTTTTGGATCCCAACATGGAGATGAACAGACTTGTCATTTCCCAGCCCCTATGTTACTCTTCTCAAAATTCCAGGAAGAGGGCATCTGATTGGGCCAGCCTGGGGCTTGTACCCACCTGTGGTGAGAGGAGGACGTGGCACTAAGAAGCTGCTGCTGGGAACCCTGACAGTCCAGCAGTTAAGACTCTCATAGTTCCAGTGCAGGGGATGCGTGTTCAGTGCCTGATCAGGAAGCTGAGGTCCTGCATGCCGGGTGGTGTGGCCAAAAATGTTAGAAAAACAAAAAAACAGAACAAAACCCTGCTGCTAATAACTCACAGCATCTTACTCACCTAAGTTTGTCTGAAATTTTGGTAGACAGTTGCTAGCCCAGGAACAACATCTCATCTCAAGATCCTGAGTCTCCCTTTGACTCTCAAACAACAGAGATAGAAGTCAGAGGATGCCGCCCATTGCTAGCACCCAGTGGGATGACTCTGAAGCACGCCTCAGGTGGGACTAGTCCTCATTGCCCAAAGCGGTAATCTACTTATTTGCATATTTATACTGTTTCTTTACCCTTTCCTAGTCTCATTCCCCCTCCCACCCCCCGCCTTCTTCAAAAGCGCACCTAATATCATCTTCCACATCTACCTAGGGTCTGTTTTGGCACAAACCCATATCAGTACAAGTACCACATTTGACAGTCCAACGATACAGTGTACAGTGTGGGGAGAGTAGTTACCCTCCTCCCAAAAAAGCAGGGTGCTCTCACCAAAAGAAAAGAGAAAAGACGTTGGAAAGAAAAACAAAAGGCCCAAAGCCCAGGCAGGAAGATCTTAGCTTTCTCTACACAGACACACCACTTCAGAATCATCACCCGAATCTCTGTCTGCCCAACAGAGTCCATGTGAATCAATTCCCCTTTGTTCCTCTTCAAAATCCTCAAGGCCAGAGCCGAGACACTCAGACAAAGGAAAGTCCAACTCAGACACTTTAATGCAAAAGAAGAAGGCCCTGGAGACCTGTAAATCAGGAGGCATTACTATTGTCATGGACAGTAAGTGGGAATGTATCTGACCATCTCACCTTCTATGATGAGTAGACATCAAATTGCTCCTTGTCACTGTGCAGACCCTTAGATCATTCTGTAGCATGTCCTGGGTACTGAGTAGCCTTGAGATTGTCCAGCCTTATAAAGCACAGACTACACTTAAGAATTCATGATGATAAGAAAAGAGTCATAAAATCAGGACCCAAGGGAGCAAACTCTGAAAAATCCTTAGGAATTCAGCAGGAATCTGACTTGGCTCCTGGCTGATTATTCAGTACATAGAAGCTGAGGCTGCTAATGAGAGCTGAAGAAGCCTCAGACCTATTCTAGAAAGTATTCAGAGGGCCCATCACTTACCTGGATCACAGATTGCCCTTAATGTGCAGAAATGTTAACACCCCTTGCCCCCAAAGAGCTCCATTGTTGTTCTTTAGTTGCTCAGTCATGTCCAATTCTTTTGTGACCCTATGGACTGTAGCCCGCCAGGCTCCTCTGGGATTACCATGGGATTACCATGGTCCATGGGATTACCCAGGCAAGAATACTGGAGCGGGTTGCCATTTCCTTCTCTAGGGGATCTTCCCGATTCAGGGGTCAAATCTGTGTTTCTTTCATTGGCAGGAGATTCTTTACCAGTGAGCCAACAGAGAAGCCACAAAGAGCTCCATACAGACCTATAAACAAACAATTATGCAAGAAACAATATGCATTTATTCATGAATATTTATTGAGTTTATATTTATGTTAAATTTATACTAAATTTTTGCTCACACATCTGTGGGTCAGGTGGGTTTCGACTGATCTAGGTTGTGTTGGATTCAGGTGTGCTGAACTTGTCTCTCCTTTTCTCTGGGATGAGTTGGACTCTTAGGACATTTTTATCCTATAGTAACGACAGGACTGCAAGAAGGCCAGTCCTAATATACAAGTGTACTCCAACCCTGTGCCTGTACATGTCCACTAACATCTCAATGGTCAGAGTAATAAGGTCAAGAGGCAGGAAAGTGAAATCCCACCCCCCATGAGGCCATGATAGATGGATAAATAATACTATTACAAAGGAGATGAAAATAGAGGCTAATAATTTAATTTATTGCAGCCTTGTGAAGATCAAAGGAAATGAGCTGTGTCTAGAATCACCCACAGGTAACAGAAAGAGCCAACAGCCATGATGAGATTAGAGAAACACACAAGAGGGGTACCCAATCCAGCTTACAGGGGTCTATGTAGCTTTTCATATGTCATAAAGGTTCTCCTACACTCCCTACCCTAGTAAAGACCTACCCTCAAACAGAATGAGACAGTTACAGATGCCAACTGCTGGACAAAGGGAGTCAAGGGCTAATATTCTTTATTCTCTTTATTCTTTAATTTTTTATTCTTATTCTTTATTCTCAGATTACTGCCATAGCTAGGAAGACATTGGTGGCCACCAAAGGAACAACTTCAAGCAAGCAAGGAAACAGTTGTAAGCAAGCAGTTGGTGCAGAAACCAGGCCACAGGGAATGAAGATTTTAAAGACATAGTTCCTATCTTTAAAATGTATAGATACTTATTCTGAAACTTACTGGAGATGACAAAAGAAAAAGAAGAAAAGGTAGAAGAATGTACCAATTCCAACCTCAGGACATTTATACATGCTTTTCCTTCTACCTGGGATGATTTCCCACCAGATCTCTCAGAACTGATTCCTCCTTACCCTCTAGATCTCAATTCAACTGTCGCCTCCTCAGACTTACCCTGACATCTCTCTCCCCATATAAAGCATCCCGCCCCACCCCCATCACTCTCTAGTATACACTGTTTTCTTCATTGCATTTATTAGTACCCATATTTGTGTTTTTTAATTTGTTTGTTGCCTTGCTTATTTTCTGTCCTCCCCATTAGAGTGAGTTTAGATACCTTTGTTCTGTCTTATTCACTGTACCCCAGTGCCTTCATTAGTGTCTGAGATATAGTTTCTCATAATAATTGTTAAGTGGATAAATTGATGAAATAATCAATGAATCGCTCTGAAAATAGTGAAGAAGAGAAGAAAGTGGCATGAAGCAATAGATGATATAGATAAAGAAACAACAAATATTAGAAAAGAAATAAAGAGAATATAGCCAAATTGAGAAACGCAAAGAAAGCAGGTAAAGAAAGAGAAAAAGAAATTTACGACTTCTCTGGCAGTCCAGTGGTTAAGACTTTGCTCTCCAATACAGGGGGTGTGGGTTCGATCCCTGGTTGGGGAGCTAAGATTCTACATGCCTCACAGCCAAAAAGTCAAAACATTAAAAAAAAAAAAAAAAGAAACAATATGGTAACAGAATTCAGTAAAGACTTTAAAAATGGTCCACATCAAAAAAACTCTTTTTAAAAAAAGGGAAGGAAAAGAACTTCAGAAGAAAATTGCAGAGGGAACAAAAGAGTTAAAATCTGCCGCTGATGCTCAGATGCTTGGTGTCTGAACAAGATGATCAAGGGGAAGAGTGCTGAACAAGGGTTTTGCGTCTCATTTGCATCCCTTTATCCATCAAAATCTGACCAGGAAGCAGAGTGGGAAATTGCTACACATGTTGCATTCTTGTTTGTGCTGAAAACTATTACAATAGCTCAGAACCAGCCCTGCAGGAATAGAAAGGTCAAAAGACAATCTGTTTCTTGTAAATAAATAATAATAAATTACCATGTTTGAATACACTCAAGAACCCCACTGTGTGGCAGTGCCATTCTGGATCAAAATCTCTTGGTGACAGCCCAGGGGCTTGGGGCCCAGAAGGCCCCTACTGTTTGCCTGAATACCATCCCCCATTTTCATTCTGGCAAATTACTACCTCCTCTCCATTTATTCTTTTTCTCCTTCTGAGACTCCTACCAGAATTCTAATTCCTAACTTTTCTCACAAAGACGTATCCCTGCCAAATGCTTTATGGTGACTTCACTGGCTGAACCCTTCAGTTCACTAATTTGTTCTTCAGCTGTATTCATTCTGCTGTCTAACTTACCCATTGACAATATATTTTCCATTTTTTACAATATACTTTTCATGTCCCAAATCTCCAAATGGTTCTTCAAAACTTCTTTTTTTAATTTATTTTATTTATTTATATTTTTGGCTGCACTGGGTCTTCATTGCTACTCACAGCCTTTCTCAAGCTGTTGTGCAGGGGCTTCCCATTGCATGGCTTGTCTTGTTATGGAGCACAGTCTGTGGGGTGCTCAGGCTCAGTAGCTGCAGCTCAAAGGCTCTAGAGCACAGGCTCAGTAGCTGTGGTGCACTGCTTTAGTTGCCCTGTAGCATGTGGGATCTTCTCTTAGCAAGGATCAAACCCATGTCTGCTGCATTGCAAGGACCACCAGGGAAGCCCTCTTCAAAATTTCTTATTCCTAGTTTATGTTCCTAAGATCTTTGCTTATTCCTATCAGGTTATTGGTTTCCCTTATTTTAAGGAAAAAAAACTGTCTAATTCATTATTTCTGCTTCTTATGGCATAGATTATAGAATCTGGTGTCTTGTTATATTTTCCTATGAGATCATATTCTTTGGAACTATCAGGTACTTTGGCTGTGACGAGTAAAGGGAGGGAGTAGATGGGGTTGGTGGCAACATCCTTGACCCCATTCTGTATTTTTTCTGGTCAACAGGGTTGTGGGAAGGATAGTTCAGGTCAGAGAAGCTGGTGTAACAATTCCTTCACAGTCCTTTCCTTTATTCCCTCTATCCCTCTCCTCTCCTGGGAATGGGCCAGGTTCTAGGCTGCAGACAATGCTGCTGTCCACAAGCAACCACCCTCTGTTGGGAATATCCAGAGGCTGGCCAGCTCACCAGCAGTCCTTGCCGTCAGCATTCCGTCCCCACAGAACTCCAACCATGTTTGGCTATTATGCCAACTGCCTCAGGCTAGCACTGGGCTAAGGCCCCATTTCCCTGCCTGCAATAGCTAAAAGGGGGCCAACTCTTAAGTTCTCACCTTGCCTACCTGTCATTTGTGGCATCTGAACCTCTTTTAGTACCAACAGTCTATCACCTTCACCCTCTCCAAATGATTCTATAGTTTTAGTTATGTTCTAGGATCCATGATATGAGAGTTGGACCATGAAGAAAGTTGAGTGCCACAGAACTGACGCTTTCAAATTGTGGTGCTGGAGAAGACTCTTGAGAGTCCTTTGGACAGCAAGGAGATCAAAGCAGTCAATCCTAAAGGAAATCAACTCTGAATATTCATTGGAAGGACTGATGCTGAAGCTGAAGCTCCAATACTTTAGCCACCAGAGGTGAAGAACTGACTCATTTGAAAAGACCTTAATGCTGGGAAAGATTGAAGGCAAAAGAAGGGCACAGCAGAGGATGAGAGAGTTGAATGGCATCACTGACTCCATGGACATGGATGTGAGCAAACTCCAGGAGATAGTGGAGGACAGAGGAATCTGGCATGCTGCAGTCCATGGAGCCACAAAGAGTTAGCCATGACTTACCAACTGAACAACAACAAGATCCATGAATCTCTCTCTCACTTCTGCAACATCTCCAGGATTTAATTCAGAAAGGAGTGAGAAGTCTTTATCACTTCTCCACCTTGGCTAGTCTATTCTTCATTCATAGACTAAGACATACACACTCAATAAAGCGTAATAGTTGGGAACTCAGGTAAGCATATTTGCAGGACAAATTTTCTGGAAATGCTGCAACAATAAATAGATTCATCTTAA
Source organism: Oryx dammah (assembly GCF_014754425.2). Taxonomy (NCBI): domain Eukaryota; kingdom Metazoa; phylum Chordata; class Mammalia; order Artiodactyla; family Bovidae; genus Oryx; species Oryx dammah. Next base: position 179,984,523 of record NW_024070186.1, on the reverse strand, counting down.
CTTTTGATAGGAATTGTTCAAGTGCCTTCAAAATGGTGTACCAATTTGCACTGTCAATCTCAGTGCCAATTCCCCTGCAAAAACTGTATACATGGAGTATTACCAAACATGTCAATGTTTACAACAAAAATATACAGAAAAAAAAATCCCTTGTTCCTTCAATGTGCTGTACTTTAGTAATGAGGAAAATTGGCTGTTTTTTTCATATATTACAGCATTTCTTATACTAGTTAGAAAGAGCACTTGACCTCAATATCATCTAAGTGGCTTGTTAAATAATTTGTGGAATATTCAACTTATAGAAAAAATAACAATGATGAATAAATATAAGGAAAAATACTCTAACTATAAGTAAAGAGATAGGAAATAAAACAATAAATATGAAACCATTATTTTTAACCTCATATGATTGGGAAAGATCTAAAAATGTAATTGCTTCCATGGTTGGCAAAGTCCCAGGACTGCTTCTGCTAACAATAATTCAGATAAAAGTGATGACCTCTGTCATATACTTTTGCCCCAAATCTTGCCTTTCCTACTTTCCTATAAGCTACTGAAAAGGTAGCATTAAAATCTTTTCTACTACCTATTTTCTTACTTTCTCTGAACTTGACACCCATACTCCCTAAACTCTTGATGAGAAACAAGGTAAAGAGAAAGAAATCAACTAGAATTCCACTTGCCAAAGTTTAGTCCTCCAAGCACCTAGTGTCATTTTTTGTAATTTTTTATTGGAGTATATTTGGTTTACAATGTTGGGTTAGTTTCTGATATACAATGAAGTGAATTAGAGATATGTATACATACATCCCTTCCCTCTTCAACCTCCCTCCCGCACCCCAACTCCACTCATCTAGGTCATCATAGAGCACTGAGCTGAGCTCCCTGTGCTATAATGCAGGTTCCCACTAGCTATTTATTTTATACATGGTAAGGTATTTGATGGAGAAGGAAATGGCAACCCACTCCAGTGTTCTTGCCTGGAGAATCCCATGGTTGGAGGACCCTGGTGGGCTATAGTTCATGGGGTTGCAAAGAGTTGGACACAACTGAGTGGCTAACACACAATGTATTTGAGAGTCGCTTAGTCGTGTCTGACTCTTTGCAACCCCATGGACTGTAGTCTGCCAGGTTTCTCTGTCCAGGGAATTATTCAGGCCAGGATACTGGGTTCCCTTCTCCAGGGGATCTTCCCAATCCAAGGATCAAACCCAGGTCTCCCACATTGCAGGCCGATTCTTTACCACCTGAGCCACCAGGGAAGTGGTAGTGTATTTATCTCAAGCCAAATCTCCCAATTCATCCCATCCCTCCTTTTTCCCTTCTCTATCTGCATGTCCATTCTCTGTGTCTGTGTCCCTATTCCTGCTCTGGAACTAGGTTCACCTATACCATTTTTCTAGATTCCACATACATCAAAGGAAACCATGAACAAGACAAAAAGACAACCCTCAGAATGGGAGAAAATATTTGTAAACAAGGCAACAGACAAAATGTACAAATAGTTCAATATTACAACAAAAAAGCAGGCAAACCAAAAAAAAAAAAAAAAATGGCCAGAACTGCTAAAGAGACATTTCCCCAAAGAAGACATACAGATGGTCAACAAACACATGAAAAGATGCTCAACATCACTAATTATTAGAGAAATGTAAATCAAAACTACAATGAGGTATCACCCCCCCATCATCAAAAAATTCACAAACAATAAATGCTGGAGAGGGTGTGGAGAAAAGGGAACCCTCCTACACTGTTGGTAAATGAATACAACCACTATGGAGAACAGTATAGAGGTTCCTTAAAAAACTAAAAATAGAATGAACCACCTAGTGTCTTAATATGGTCCCTTTGAAGGCAGTGATATCTGAGGACTTGAGTACTTACTTGGACTGTAACCCTTGGAAGCAACAGTGAGTGGGTGATGAGAATGAGGCAGGAAAAGGGTAACCATCCCAAAGGAGCAGTTCTGAGCTGGTTAATGCTGTGGGCAGCTGGGGATCAGCCCCACTGTGGCCTTGTGAGGAACAGAATTGCACCTCAGGATTGTCTCTATGAAGGAGAGGTGGCAAGGATCTTTGTTCACTGCCTCCCATCCCTTATCCTTTGAGAATTATCTAGTGGCTCACTAACTTTCCTGCTATTCCAGGCTATCACGTGGCTTCAGGAAACTACACTGAGGTGTGAGTGTGGAGATTAGACATTAGCAGAATGTTGGCAGCCTCCATGGGAATGGACCTCCAGCACCAACTCTGCAATCAGTGGTGAGCCAAGGGCATGGAGCAGACACACAAGAAACATCCACCCAGTCCTACCCTGGGCCTCTTGTGACTGTGATTAAGGAGGAGCTCATAGTGAGGAAAGTTCTTCCAGCTCCTAATAAGGCCTTGCCTATTCCAACATGGCTACTCCAAAGGTAGCTGAGAAAACTTTGGCTCAAGAAAAATACAAGTATCTCTAACCAAGACAAGAATCGTTGCTGTTTCAGTTCCGGGAAAAGTCTTCTTGACCCCCTAGTGTGACTCTGTTCTCTCCTTAACTCCAGGCCCTGAGTCTGAGGGGCCCAGCTAAAGTTCTCCTGAAATTACAAATAAATGACTTAAAATGAGTCAAAACCATCTGTGTCCCAGTTTCGTTCCTTTTATGGCTGAGTAATATTTCTTTGTGTATATGTACCACAACTTCTTTATCCATTCATCTGTCCAACTGTTTAGGTTGTTAATTGTAGAGACCTGGATGGACCTGGAGTCTGTCATACAGAACGAAGAAAGTCAGAAAGAGGAAAACAAATATCACATATTAACATATATATGTGGAACCTAGAAAAATGGTTCAGATAAACATATTTCTAGGGCAGGAATAGAGATACAGACCTAGACAACAGACCCGTGGACACGGGGTGTTGGGGGAGGGTGGGATGAACTGGGAGATTAGGATTGACATATATACACTATCACGTGTAAAAAGGGACTAGATCTAATAGACAGCGTGCCTGATGAACTATGGACGGAGGTTCGTGACACTGTATAGGAGACAGGGAGCAAGACCATGCCCAAGAAAAAGAAATGTGAAAAAGCAAAATGGCTCTCTGAGGAGGCCTTACAAATAGATGTGAAAAGACGAGAAGCAAAGAGCAAAGGAGAAAGGGAAAGATATACCCATTTGAATGCAAAGTTCCAAAGAATAGCAAGGAGAGATAAGAAAGCCTTCCTCAGCAATCAATGCAAAGAAATGGAGGAAAACAACAGAATGGGAAAGACTAGAGATCTCTTCAAGAAAATTAGAGATACTAAGGGAACATTTCATACAAAGATGGGCTCATAAAGGACAGAAATGGTAGGGACCTAACAGAAGCAGAAGATATTAAGAAGAGGTGGCAACAATATACAGAACTGTACAAAAAAGATATTCACGACCCAGATAATCACGAAGGTGTGATCACTAATCTAGAGCCAGACATCCTGGCATGTGAAGTCAAGTGGGCCTTAGAAAGCATCACTACGAACAAAGCTAGTGGAGGTGATGGAATTCCAGTTGAGCTGTTTCAAATCCTAAAAGATGATGCTGTGAAAGTGCTGCACTCAATACGCCAGCAAATTTGGGAAACTCAGCAGTGGCCACAGGACTGGAAAAGGTCAGTTTTCATTCCAATCCCAAAGAAAGGTAATACCAAAGAATGTTCAAACTACTGCACAATTGCACTCATCTCACATGCTAGTAAAGTAATGCTCAAAATTCTCCAAGCCAGGCTTCAGCAATACGTGAACCGTGAACTTCCAGATGTTCAAGCTGGTTTTAGAAAAGGCAGAGGAACCAGAGATCAAATTGCCAACATCCACTGGATCATCGAAAAAGCAAGAGAGTTCCAGAAAAACATCTATTTCTGCTTTACTGACTATGCCAAAGCCTTTGACTGTGTGGATCACAATAAAGTGTGGAAAATTCTGAAAGAGATGGAAATACCAGACCACCTGACCTGCCTCTTGAGAAACCTGTATGCAGGTCAGGAAGTAACAGTTAGAACTGGCCATGGAACAACAGACTGGTTCTAAATAGGAAAAGGAGTACGTCAAGGCTGTATATTGTCACCCTGCTTATTAAACTTCTATGCAGAGTACATCATGAGAAACGCTGGACTGGAAGAAACACAAGCTGGAATCAAGATTGCCAGGAGAAATATCAATAACCTCAGATATGCAGATGACACCACTCTTATGGCAGAAAGTGAAGAAGAACTAAAGAGCCTCTTGATGAAAGTGAAAGAGGAGAGTGAAAAAGTTGGCTTAAAGCTCAACATTCAGAAAACGAAGATCATGGCATCCGGTCCCATCACTTCATGGCAAATAGATGGGGAAACAGTGGAACAGTGTCAGACTTTATTTTTCTGGGCTCCAAAATCACTGTGGATGGTGATTGCAGCCATGAAATTAAAAGATGCTTGCTCCTTGGAAGGAAAGTTGTGACCAACATAGACAGCATATTAAAAAGCAGAGACATTACTTTGCTAACAAAGGTCCATCTAGTTAAGGGTATGGTTCTTCCAGTAGTCATGTATGGATGTGAGAGTTGGATGATAAAGAAAGCTGAGCACCGAAGAATTGATGCTTTTGAACTGTGGTGTTGGAGAAGACTCTTGAGAGTCCCTTGGACTGCAAGGAGATCCAACCAGTCCATTCTAAAGGAGATCAGTCCTGGATGTTCTTGGAGGGCCTGATGTTGAAGCTGAAACCCCAACACTTTGGCCACCTGATGCAGAGAGCTGACTCATTTGAAAAGACCCTGATGCTGGGAAAGATTGAGGGCAGGAGGAGAAGGGGACGACAGAGGATGAGATAGTCGGATGGCATCACCAACACAATGGACATGGGTTTGGGTGAACTCCGGGAGTTGGTGATGGACAGGGAGACCTGGTGTGCTGCAGTTCATGGGGTTGCAAAGAGTTGGACATGACTGAGTGACTGAACTGAACTGATGTGTAAAATAGATAGCTTGTGGGAAGCTGCTGTATAACACAGGCAGCTCAGCTTGGTATTCTGTGATAACCTAGGGAGATGGGATGAGGATGGGGTGAGAGAGAGCCTCAAGAGGAAGGGGATATATGGATACATATAGCTGAATCATTTCATTGTACAGGAGAAACCAACACAACATTGTAAAGCAATAATATTCCAATTAAAAAAAATTTGTGTCTACAAAGTAAGGTGCTAGAACTCAGATAAAAGGCCTCTGTTTTTCACCTATACCAAAGTCATCCAATTACTAAGACCTTCTGCTTCCAAGAGCTGACTTTGGCCTTGGGGGCTCCATCAGTAGCACCTGTTACCCCACATTGTTCCTTTCCTCAATAACTAGCCCTTTTGTGGAATTATCTTCATTTATTTTTATAGTTTCTTTTTTACCCTTGTGTGGAAATTTTAAGACTTCCCAGACAGCTCTCTGTATGTTGAAAATTCAGGGATGTCAGTCATGCCTTTTCCTTCCTATATGGATTCTAACCATTTTGAGGAAAAGATGCAAAGGCCCGGGAGAGGATCAAGAGAAGGATGAGTTTTTACTTACAGAGTTGAATTGGAGAGCATGACATGGCTCCCTTTATAAATCTGCATGACCTACACGGTCCAGTTTTACCCACCTAGTTACAGGCTGAGAAGCTGCAGCAAACACAGACGAGGCTGCCTGGTCTTTAAAAGGAGAAAGACATTCAAGTAAATAAAATCTTTAGAAAAGGATATGAAGGTAATATTCCTGATAATTTAGTGGCTAAGAATCCACCTGCCAATGCAGGGGACACATGCTCAATCCCTGGTCCAGGAATACTCCACGTGCTGAGGAGAAACTGAGCCCAAGGGCTCCACAGCTACTGAGCCTGCACCCTAGGGCCCGTGCTCCACAACGAGAGAAGCCAGCACAATGAGAAGCTCATGCACCTCAACCAGAGAGTACCCCTCGTTCACACCAACTGGAGAAGCCAGAGCACAGCAGCGAAGACCCGGCGCAGCCACAAAGAAAGAAGTAAACATTTTTAAAAAGAATGGGAAGAAAAGCAAGTATTAGAAAAAAACGGAGATATTATCCTCAAGATATTTTGCTTCTCTACCAATCAATTTCTCACTTGATAAGTGAGCATCTACTTACTATCCCAAATGTGTGTTTCAGTGAATGCTAGAACAATCTAGCAGCTACGGTGAAGACTAGATGTCCCTCCTCTGAAATGTCAAATATTTAAATTGATTACTGAACATTTAATAATAAAATTCCAGTGTTATTAAACAAAAAAGGAGAGGGGGGAGAAAGGCCAACATGTGTGGTACCCGGGAGGAAATAGGTCCAAGAAAGGAAGGAAGAGAGACAGAAGGAAGCAGGGAGATTCATAGAGAAGAAGAAAGAGAGTGAGAAGTGGAAGGAGGAAGACCATGGACAGAAAGAGGGAAGGATGGAAGCCTGCCCACTGGAATGCCCAACCAGGAGGTAAGCCCAGTCTTGCCCAAGTGCATATGCTTCCTCCCCACACTTATTAAAAAGCAAAAGAGTTAACTGAGCCACCTTTCTCTACAGGCTACAGGTGGGAATAGAGAAAATAGGAATGGTACCCACTTAGAACCTGCTGCTAATTTCCTTTAGACCTTGAACTTATACTAGTTAGGACGTCTGCTTCAGAGGCTAAAGAAAATCACCAACATTAAAAGAAGGTTTCATATGCAGAACTTTTGAAATACCAATAATCCTAAGAGGTCCCCAGTAAGCTCTCTGCTCACTGTACTCCTATATTTATACAAAATGGGGCATATTCCCTATTGAAAAAACCCAGGCCTACTTGGACATCTCCAGGCATGTCTACTCACCCGCCCCAATTCTGAGCACCAAAGGCTGCCTCTGAGAAATCATTATTTATTGCACACCCATCCGTGTGAGAGATTTGTCACTTGCATTCTCTGCACATCTTCATGCCTTTGGGAACCCTGACCACAAAATGAGTTGATTTTAACTGTGTCTTGCGGGGAGGGTACCTATTTTTAGCAATTATCTTTGGAGTCCCTGAAATAAAAGCTTCTGAAAATTAATGATTTTCACCAAGGTGTTGGCTTCTTTATATGCAGAGTTCAACTGCACAAGATCACAGTAAAACCAGGCAGATAGTATTAAGGAAAGAGTGGTTTTTCCAAGAAGAGGATACAGAGAGGGAAATGGTACAGGATAAAGGAAAGAACTAGGGACACAGACTTAGGAAGTGTTAGTCACTCAGTCATGTTTGACTCTTGGTGACCACATGGACTGTAGCCCAAGTTTCTCTGTCCATGGAGTTCTCCAGGCAAGAATACTGGAGTGGGTAGCCATTCCCTTCTCTACTAACTAAATACTAAATGACCACGGGTGAATCACTCCCTGTCTCTGACTCTCGGTTGTCTTTTTTTTTTTTTTTAATGGAGAAATTATATGTGAAGAAACAAAAATGAGTCTCCTTAAAGTTTGACCTTGGAATTTCTAAGAAGAGAACTGATCTAACTTTTCATAAGATCATATTTCAGTAGGTAGTTCAGTGTATAAAATGAGACATTCTATCCCTGGGGGTCCAGGGGTTAGAACTCTGCCTTTTCACTGCTGAGGGAGAGGACTCAATCCCTGGTTGGGGAACTAAGATCTCACAGCTGCATGGCACAGCCAAAAAAGGAGAGCAAGACATTCTAAACAATACAGATTAATCAGGAGCAAGTATAAAGGAGATCTAAACTTTTTTGAATAAGAAATGAACAGGAATTAACATTAAGTCAGCTAATAGGAAGAGCGGAGAAATTCAAAGGACAAGGGAAGGGATTTCAAGTAAGGTAGGGAACTGATGTTAGAAAATAAGAGATGACCAGTTAAACATGAGTGGAATGACGTCTATCATTTTTCACAACAAAGCAGTGAAAAGCATATGCATGGTTCTCTTTCACCCTCAGCACTAGAAGGCTTCCTGTTCCCTTTAGAACTCACCAGAAGAGAGAGCACCATTTGCTTGTGTTCCTGAGTGACCATATGGAGCTAAGCCCTGCTTGGCGGTAATACAGGGGCATGCCATTGTAAGACACAGAGTTTCACTGTTACAGTAGTATAGCCTAGTTTCTTCTGGGTCTTCTTTCCTGCTTCTAGCATAAGTCCCCTAACAACTTCTAGAAAAACATGGGTTTCCTCCACATACAGGATTGAGATTGATGCTGGTCCCATTTCACTCTCTTCACTGCTCTTTCTGTGCTGAGGGAATAATGACTTCTGCAGAACGAATCCCCAGGTATCCCTCACCTGTGGGATAGAAGCCGCCAATAGGAGGTGACGCAAGAGCTCAGAGATTGAGGGGAAACGGATGGTGGGGGATTTTCTGGGCCCCAGCTGGGCTCTGGTTCTGCCCACCTATCACCACCAATCCTGGATGGTTGGCCCCCTTCCACCTGTAGCATTTCCAGGTTCTAGTAACACTGCTTCTCCCCACATCCATCCCCCACAGTGGTGATGTCTCTCCACTGTTGCTGTTCCTGGGTGCCTCACCCACTGTGATTGGCTCCTTCCTCCTGCCCACACCTCTATAAAGAGAGGGTACCTTTCCTCTCTCCAGGAACTCTGATGTTTACAAGGCCAACACCAATTTTATTTACATTTCAGAGGACGGGGTGAACCTACTGTGCTGAAGGACGTAAGAATACACAGACAATCGAATACAAATAGTGACTTTAAAAAATTATATGAAAGGGCCTGGAACATAGGATGTGTGGTACATATATGGATCTGAATTGATGAAATAAAGCTTTTGTTTCAGTGAGACATCTGAGCACATCACATCTGTCCATTTCACACTTGCCTTGAAAGAGCTGTCGGTCCTTAGTTGACAGAGGCTACAAATGGAGGAGATTGTCAGTATTTCCTTAAGCAAATCTCTTGTGGATTTCATCTCAGCTTTAACAGAGGCTCTTCAGGATGGAGTTGCAGGGAACTTGAGGTGACATTGAACTCCTGGGGATATTCTTTTTACTTCCCCTACAAGATCCCCTAAATGAAGAGAACAGATATCCATCAGGCCTTTCCATCTCTTCCCTCTCTCTGCACAGGTCTCACATTGCCCCACAGAGAATGTGAAAATCTGCGTGCGTGCTAAGTCACCTCAGTCGTGTCCAACTCTTTGCAACCCTATGGGCAGTAGCCCAGCAGGCTCCTCTGTCCATGGGATTCTCCTGGCAAGAACAGTGGAGTGGGCTGCCATTTCCTCCTCCAGGGGAACTTCCCAACCCAAGGACTGAACCTGTGTCCCTTAAATCTCCTGCATTGGCAGGCAGGCTGTTTATCACTAATGCCACCTGGGAAGCCCATAAAAATCTGAGGGCTTTCTTTTTTTGATATGTTATTATTTTCCTGGATATCACTTTTTAAAAATTTTATTGGACTGCTTAGTTGATTTACAACGCTGTTAGTTTCAGGTGTACAGTAAAGCAACTCAGTTATACATATACATATATTCATTTTTTAAAAGATTCTTTTCTTATATAGGTTATCACAGAAGACCGAGTAGAGTTCCCTGAGCTTTCTTTTCTTTACTCACTCAGACACTGAGTCAGGCACCTACACAATGAGTGGGCAGCATCTAATAAAAGCAAAAAAAACAAAATGCTGTGATTTGGTATAAACATAAATTAGATACCAAATCTTGTTTGATGAGGTAAGAGTAGACTTGAGGATCTAATCATTGTCAAGGAGGCATGCTAAATGTTGACGTAGTAACTCATGAAGCAGTCTACAGGAAAATGGGAAACTGATGCTAATGGTAAGAGTGAGGTATGTCAGTACAAGCAGCAACTCCAGAACTCATCCCTCAAATAGAATAAGATGTGAGTGATGCCCCCTGGGGCCTGCAGTGTAGGGCACTCATTCCTCCAGAGTCTAGAAGACAACTCAGCAAAGATGAATCCTTGCAATTCTTTGGGAAACTGGTGGCTACCTCTGTCCCTTCACAGACATTCATTCTTCTGTTGGTTTTAAAGCCATAGTCCTCTAAGCCAGGCTTACAATGGGCTGGGCTGTCCTTCGATGAAGTGGGGAAATCTAAGAGGAGCTGCCACACCTTCAGATGGCCCATCCAGCTAGGACTGTTTAACAAATTTGCTCAGTCCTGCTGCTCTCAGTGAGGCCAGACAGAGGGAAAGAGTGAAACGTATTTTCCTTTCTGACATAAGTGACTTTTTTTTAAGGCTGTAATATTTTTTATTGGCATATAATTGATTTATAATATTGTGTTAGTTTCTGCTGTACAATGAAGTGACTCGACTATATGTACTTATTGCATATATCCCCTCTCTCTTGATCTTCCCTCCTATGCCCTCCCTCATCCCACTCATCTAGATCATCACAGAGCACCGAGTTGAGGTCCCTGTGCTATACTGCGGGTTCCCACTAGCTAGCTATTTTACACATGGTAGTGTATTTATGTCAAACCTAATCTCTCAGGTCATCCCACTCTCCTTGCTCCACCTCGTGGACATAAGTGACTTTTTGATAGAATTTACAAATATACGATCTAATGTTTGGGGCAACCCAGAACTCTCTTTGAACACAGGACTCAGATAATTAACTAGCTATTAGGCATCAAGAGATAGAAGAATGTGATAAGAGAATAGCATCAAGAGACATAATAACATACTGTCTAAATAACACCATAATGTCTAAGACCCAAGTACTTGGGTATCAGTCACTAGTCTGTCACTTGCTAGCTGGGTGATCACTTCACTTGGATGAATCATTTCAGTCCTATGCCTCGGTCTCCCATAACTGTAAAGTAGGGAGAATACGAATACCTTCTTCGTTAGATTGTTCTCTATATTAAATGAGTTCGTATCTTTGGTGTCTAAAATAATCCATAGCACATAGTAATAACAAGTTCTTAAGTACTTGTTATTTTTAACTCTGGATAGCCCATAGGCAACTCAAATTCAAGTGTTCAAAATGGAAATCATCTTTTCCTTTCCCTTCAAAACACACATTTCTTCCAGGCATTCTGAGTTACTGATCTTATGAATAATTTCAACATTTCCTCAGGACCAAAACTCCACCTCTTAAGACTTCTTCCCCTTGTCCTCCTGCTTCCCCACAACTGGTAACCAAATACAACTAATTCTGTCTTTGATGCATCTTATACCTGTCCTATCCTTGCTGTAACCTTCTACTGTAGCCTCAGTTCAGACCCTACACTGGACCACTGAAATGACCCCACAGTTCACTTCCCTGTTTTCAGTTTCATCCTGATCATCATCCCCATCCCAATCCAATCCTTCCCACCACATCTGAAATCACGTCCCTAAAGTGCAGATCTGAGAGTGCATGTTAGGCAGGTTAGGTTAGGCTGGGCTACATAACTCCAGACCTCAGGGGCTTAACACAATGGTTTATTTCTCATTTACATACCAGTCCAATGTGAGTTGTAGGGTTCTTCTCAGGGTCCCAGGCTGCTTCTCTGTTTTAATTATGTCATCTGCAGCTCATGGCCTGGTAGATAACAGCTAAGCCTAGACCCCAGTGGCTCAGCTGGTAAAGAACCTGCCTGCTGATGCAGGAGATACAAGGACAGGAGTTTGATATCTGGGTCAGGAAGATCCCCTGGAGAAGGAAATTGCAACCCACTCCAGTATTCTTGCCTGAAAAATTCCATGAACAGAGGAGCCTGAAAAGCTACAGTCCATGTGGTTGCAAAGAGTCGGACATGACTGAGTGCACACACACACAAGCCTAGACCAGTAATTCTCAAACTTTGATCTCAGAATCCCTTTACAGCCTTAGAGAAATCTGTTCATGTAGATTAAAACTAGCAATTTTTACCATATTTGCAATTAAAACAGAAACTTAAAAAATTTTTTAATCTATTTGTTCATTTAAAAATAACTAACTCATTACATAGTAATAAAATAAAATACATTTTATGAAGAATAAAATAAAACAAATAAGTAAATAGAATATTTTGTTCCAAAACAAAGCAGTTAGCAAGAAGAGTGGTATTGTTTTGCATATTTTTTCAAATCTTTTTAACATATGATTTAATAGAAAATAGCGGAATTCTCATATCTGCTTTTGTGTTCAATCTGTTGTGATACGTAGTTTTGGTTGAAGTAATAAGGAAAATCTAGCCTCATACATATGTGTAATTGAAAAGAGTATTGTAATAATGTTTTCAGATAATTGAGGATATTCTTCTTTGAAACAATCCTCAAACTTGACAAGTGCTTATTTTCTTAAGGGTTATTTGCAATATAGACAATGAAATCCTATCAATAAACTTTTCCTATTCTGCTACATAAACTATATCGGTCAGTCATACAGTTTGAAGAGTCTTTTACTTGCATGGTTTTGCAACATCATGCATTGATCACTTGGAAACTATTGGTTCACTAAACTACACAGAACTTCAAAAAAGTGACACATATTATTATGCAACATTTAAAAAATTACATCCCTTAACATCACCCATTTCATCAGAAATGTCTTTAAGAATTGGGAAGCTGTTGAGCTCATGTTGGTGCATACACATTTTTCAAAACTTTAGTTTTCTCTTGGAGGATAAACTTTATGATCTGCAATACTGTCAGTTGCTTTCCCTGAAGTCATAGATTTCATTCATTCTCAAGAAATACCCATATCTGAATAACCATCGTTTATCTGTCATTGTTCTTTCAAGAAAAAACGGAGTTACATTTAAAAGCAACTAGATCATTTTTTTTCCTAAGCTGTATTTTGAAATCAAAAATTTAGCAAGAGGAGTGGCATTATTTTCCATCTTGAAATTCTCTTTAATGTTGGGCTTGCAGATCAATTGCATAAGCACCTTTTCTCAAGACAACCATCTTACCTTAATTGGCAGCAGAAATTCTTTGTACATTCATCCCATTTCATCACTGAGAATAATAAAGAAACTCAAGCCTCAAGAACTTAATAAAATTAATCACTTTTACTACTACCCCAAGGATATTTACAAGTGAAACTGGCATTCTTTATAATTTAGGTGTGTAGCGATGAAGAATACAGTGACTACTGATAAGAGTTTGTGCCACTGCTTTGAGTTATCTGAGTGCCAGTTTTATTATGAAATAGTTTTTACATCAGTATGACTATGAGATGCCCTGGGATCAGTTTTCCACACTTTGAGAACTCTGGCCTAGTCCACTCTGATTAGTACAGTATTTTATATACATTCCTGCCTAATCAGCTTCCCGTCCCCAACAGCAGTGTTGCTCAGAGTTGTTTCATGAACTGGTGCCAGTCCACAATGCACAACAAAATGCAGAAGTTGAGAGTGAGCATTTAGAAACTTTTATACTAAATTTATGTCTGTAGAATCTGACCCTCCCCCAAAAAAATACAAGGATGTTTTGTACACCTTTGTTTTTTTGTTTTCTAACGTTTACTCTTATTATATTTTACAAAATATCTATGACAAATTAAAATTTTTAAAGCTCTTAATTTCCAAGTAAGAAAATAAAATATTTTTAATCCCATTTGTAAAAAAGCCAATACCATACAGTCTACATTATTGTGGCTATGTATAAGATCTTCATATCAGGAAGTAATTCCTCCTACTTTATTCCTTTTTAAAATTGCTTTAGCTCTTCAAACTTTTTCCTTTCTGTGTAAATTTTAGAATACTTTTGTCTGTCATCTGCAAAATATATTTCTGCCATTTTGAGAGAAGTTGTGATAAGCCTATCAATTTGTGGAGAATTAACATCTTTACTATGTTAAGGCTTTCAATCAAGGAACATAGTATGTATCTACATTTAATAAATCTTTTATTTCTTTCATCAACATTGTGTAATTTTCAGTGTACAAGTCCTGTACATGTTTATTATGAAGTTTTTTTATTTTTGAGAGGTTATAAATGGGATTGTAGTTTTAACTTTAGTTCCCACATGTTCACTGCTAGTACATAGAAAAAACACAATTTTGTTATGTTTTGAAATGTTTATCTTGCATCTTGAAACCTTTCTGATTCACTTGTAAGTCCTAGGAGTTTTGCTTATTTGTAGATTTGTAGGGACTGTTTTATTTTTTCTTTTCCAGGTTGTATACATTTTATTTCCTTTCTCACCATTGCATAGGCTAAATCTTTCAGCATTATACTGGTTTCCAGTTTGATTCTATTTTTATTGTAGAACATTCCATATTATTTCACTCAAACTTGTAAAACTGTGATACCAGTAGACTGTAGTAAGTTATGTATATATACTGTAATACCAAGAGCAACTACTAAAAGACTATACAAAAGATGTGTACACCAAAACATTACATATGAATAAAAATGGAATATAAATAAATCAAGAAGACAGGAAAAATAAAATAGAGAAACAAAAACTGAGGGAACAAACCAGAAACAACAAATAAAAAGGTAGACTTAAGCCCAACCTTTCCCTTCTCCAGGGGATCTTCCCAACCCAGGGATCAAACACAGGCCTCCCACATTGCAGGCGGGTTCTTTACCAGCTGAGTCACAAGGGAAGCCCACATTAAAAGTAAATGATCTAATATACTAAGAAAATAAAGAGATTGGTAGACTAGACTTAAAAACATGATCCAAGTTCAGGTAATGTATAGAAAACTTACCTTCCTTTACATTTTGTTACCTTCTATGATTTGCAAATGTTTTAAATATTTCCTTTATATATATTTAGAATTACATCCAGTTGTGTTATATTTTTGCTTCAAATGTGAAACATGATTTAGAACACCCAAGAGAAGAATGAAAATCTATTGTATTTCCTATATTTTTTCTTACTTCTTTCTTCCTTGCTGGTATTCTAAGAGTCTTACTTTTATCATGTCCTTTCAGTTTAAAGAATTTCCTTTAATCATTATTTTAGGGCAAGTCTGCTGGTGACAAATTCTCTTTGTTTTCTATCATCTGAAAATGCCTGATTTTACTGTTATTCATGAAATATACTTTCGCTGGGTATAGGGTTCCAAATTGCCAGTTACTTTATTTCAGTATTTTAAAAATGTTATGCCACCTCTTTCTGAACTCCATGGTTTCTGATTAGAAATCTACTATCATTCAAATTCTTTTTCCCCTACAGGTAAGGTATCTTTTCCCTCTGGCTGCTATCAAGTTTTTTCTTATGTCTTTAGTTGTCACAGATTAACTCTGCCATGTCTTGGCATGGATTTCTTTGGGTTTAACCTTTGGAGAGTATATTCATCTTCTTAAATCTGTAGGTTTATGCCTTTTGCCAAATTGGACAGTTTTCAGTCATTATTTCTTCAAGCCCATATTTTGTTCCATCCTTGCTTTGCTCTATTTTTGGAACTTTGATGACATAATTATTAGATCTTTTTGCTATAGTCCTACAGGTCCCTGAACCTCTATTTTTTTCAGTACATTTATCTCTGTTCAGATTGGGTACTTCCTATCATTCTATCTTCCGGTTCACTGATTCCTCCTTCTATCTCTTCTACTCTGTTATTAACCCATTTCCTGAACTTTTTACTTCAATTATGTTTTTAAGTTCCATTATTTCCATTTGGTTCTTCTTTATGTCTTATATTTGCTAGGACTTTCTATTTTTTATTTCTTTTAAGCATGTTTACAATTTTTTGTTGAAGCATTTTTATCATGACTGCCTCAAAACCTTTGTCAGATAACTCTAAGTGAAGTGAAGTGAAGTGAAGTTGCTCAGTCGTGTCCGACTCTTTGCCACCCCATGGACTACATGTAGCCTATCAGGCTCCTCTGTCCATGGGATTTTCTAGGCAATAGTACTGGAGTGGATTGCCATTTCCTTCTCCAGGGGATCTTCCCGACCCAGGGATTGAACCCGGATCTCCCGCATTGTAGACAGACACTTAACCGTCTGAGCCAACTTTTTATTTCTTTCAAGCATGTTCACAATTTTTTGTTGAAGCATTTTTATCATAGCTGCCTCAAAATCTTTGTCAGATAACTCTAACATCTCTATTATTTCCGTTTTGGCATCTATTAATTTTTCATTCAGTCTGAGATCTTCCTGGTGCTTGGATTGATGCATTATTTTTAACTGAAACCTGTACATGTTCATATTATGTTATGACACTTCAGATTTTAAACCTTCTGTTTTGATTGGATTTTTTCTGATACCGTTTTGGAAACAAAAGAGGGCATGCCCCACAGTTCCTGCCAGATGGATATATAAATGCAGGTTCTCCACTTGGTCTTTGGGTTGACATCCATGTATAGGTTTCTTCATTACTGTAAGGGGTGGGAGGAACTGCTCCCCATATGCTCTCAGTGGACACCTTGGTGGGAGTGGCCTTGTTACTTCTGATCAATGATAAAGATTTAGGCCTCCTCTGGCACCACCCCAGAGGGTACAGGAAGAGGAGCCTCATTACTGTCAGATGAGGGTGGAAGTTCAGACTCTCCACATGGTCTCCATTGATACTACAGGATGAGGATGGGGGACTTGTTACTGGCTGGCATAGATGAAGTCCCAGCTTCCTTATCATCCTTCCCTGATATTACCCATTGTGGGAGCTGGGGTACTAACGAGAGTCTCACAAAAGTGCAAACAAAGGCTCCCCACTCAACTTTTGCCAGTGTGGTTGGGCCATAGTTTTGTGGTGTTTGGCTGCACCAGAGCAGTTATTATCTAAAGTTCAATCTCTTAGGACTTCCCTGGTGGTCCAGTGGTTAAGACTCCGTGATTTCAATGCAGGGGGTGTGGGTTTGATCCCTGATTGAGTAACTAAGATCCCACATGCATGCATTGTGCCTAAAAAAAGTTACAAATCAAAATAGTCTTATCATTTTCTGGGCTTCTCTTTTCCTGAGCCTTTGGCTAGAGAGATGAGGCTTTTATTAGGGTGTTTTTTGTTTTGTTTTGTTTGTTTTTCTGCCTCACTAGCACTTCTGGATTGCTGGCTTCTTCAGCTCCAAGTCTGGGATGTGGGATGAAAATAAAACCAAGTGAACTCACCAATATGTTGCTCCCTGGGTCCTCAGCCAATCTCGTTTTTTCTCTCCACTTTTCAGAGTCTTCTGATACTTGTTTTATATATAATGTCCAGGAATTTTAGTTTTACTTAGCAGGAAGATTAAGGAAGAGTACCTCTACTTAATCTTTCCAAAAGTAGAAAATCTGAAACCAGTTTTCTTGGTGGGGGAAACCCTTATGAAAAAGAAACAGTCTCTTTTACACTCTCTCCTGTTCTTCCTCCTTCCCACTGAAGTTGTAAGATCCTGGATATAACCTTACAGTCTTTATTTGTACTCTTTTAAACATTTACAAATACACAATACACACATGAGCCAGAGTTTTATCTTGGTTTTTGCAAAAAACAAAATCATATTCTATATATTTTTTATGTAACTTGAAATTCTCTTTAATAATGCATAATGAACATTCTTTCAGGTCAATAGTTATTCATCTAACTCATATTTTTTCATAGTTTTGTTAAGTTACCTAATATTTCATGATATGGAAGGATCATGCTATCTATTTTCAATTTTATTGTCTCAATAAATAAAATTTATATAGGATAGGTTACCAAAAGCAGGGCCAATTAAAACAAAGCAAGTGGTATGTATATTTTTAAGTTAAACAAATATGGCATGGTTATGGTCCCAAAATGACTCATGATTTGCATTTTCACCAATGATACATGAGAACACATATTTCTTCCAGCATCCTCACCAGCTCAAGGCACTTCCCCTCATTTCAGATTTTTGCCAGTCTGCCATGGGTAAAATAGTATTGATACCTTATTTTGATTGCCATATATTTATTGGCCACTTGGATGGTCCCATTCGTGTTTTTTTCTATTTTTCTGTTGGCATTAGAATATTGCTCATCAGTTTGTGACAGCTTACTCTACAGTCTTAACTGTCATATGTATTATAGATATGTTTTCCTAACTCTAACCTATTACCAGAGCATTTGTGAACATTTTCCTTATCACACTTACAACATTGCATTTTCCTTCTCTGACAACTGCTGCCTCTGCAAAGGCTGTGCCCCTTAAACTAAGGACCATTTGCTCAAGTCTGTAGCCCCAGTCCTAAGCAGGAATCTGTGCCTAGTAGGTACCCATAGGGTATTTAAATTGGTTGTTGAATTTTTATCTCAATAAAAGTATCCCTTCATGTTCCCTCTCCTTTGTGCCACCTGCGTGACACATTAATTACAGATGTTCCATTAAGTGTCACCCTAAGCCTCAACAATTACAACCTGAAGCAAACAGCCCAGACAAAATGACAGCACGCTCTTCCCCAGAGCTGCACTGTGGACAGGAGGAAGGACAAGACAATTGCACAGTCTGCTTGAATTTAGATGGAAGAAGTCAGTTCATATGGGGCACTGTGGGAGAGGGGAGGGAATGTCTTATTTGTTATTCCAGGTTATAAAGCCTGTTTTGGTGTTACGTGTCATTTAGAGAACAATCTGACATTCAGATGGTTCAAAGCTTTTATGCTGAGTGATCTGCTTCTGGCAAGGGAGTGAGATAAAGGAGGAAGAAGTAATTTCTCCTCAGTCTTATGGACTCTGCTCCATCCTCCAGGAAAGGGGGAGACTCCTGGTCAGCCAACACTGCCAAAATAAAGGGGGACAAAAAGCGGAGGTTGGACGAATGATGAACGGAGGAGGCAGGGATGTGTGGAGAACGAGAAGCAGACAAACAAGACTCCCCTGGCGGTCTAGTAGTTAGGAGTCCACCTGCCAATGCAGGGAACACAGGTTCGATCCCTGCTCCAGGAAGATCCCACCTGCCTCAGAGCAGCTAAGTCCACGTGCCTCAGTCACTGAGGCCACACTCTAGAGCCCACAGTTCACAACTATTGAGCCCCCATTCCTAGAGCCTGTCCTTCACAACAAGAGAAGCCACTGCAATGAGAAGCCCGCACACCGCAGCTAAGGGTAGCCCCCGCTTGTCACAACTAGAGAAAGCCCATGGGTAGCAACAAAGACCCACTGTGGCTGAAAATAATAAAATAAATAAGAAAAGAGGAACAAAACTTATTTAAAAAAAGAAGTTGAGGAAGATGTGGAGGAAATAGAGGAGTGTTTGAGGGACTGACTGGACAGCAATTTGTGGGGGTCACCCAGAGACAGAAAAAAAGAACCCAGTCTCCAAAGTGGAACACATATCAGTTCTAATCTTACCTGTGTTACTTACTTATCCCCTTGCCATGTGGTCCAAACTAACTGGTCACCTAAATGGCACATGAACTCACAGCTGCGGGCACCAGACCCTCCTCTATCTCACACTCCTGTGTGTTGTTGACATTTCGCCACTCAGACAGGATTCAAACCCAGCCGAAAGTCAGACTGGGACTTGAACCCACAGGCTGGGACTCAAAACCACTGTCTTTTCATTAGAATCACTCACCTGGTCTCAGGTTCCTTATGAAGCTCAGGTTCCTAATGTCTCAGTGTAAAAGGAATTCAGTGAGAGAGAAAGTAATAGGTAAGAAGTGGATGTATTTGGAGAGACACACATTCCATAGATAGAGTGTTGTCCATCTCAGTGGAGCGGTGAGGGTGGCCCTGGAAGAAACACACTGCATAGAGTGTGGGCCGTTTCAGAAGGTGAGAGGCCCAGAAATAGGGAGTGGTTAGCTTTTATGGGCTGGGTAATTTCATAGGCTAATGAGTGGGAGGATGATTCAAACTATTTGGGGCAAGGGGTAGAGACTTCCAGGAATTGAGCCACTGCCCAATTTTTGCTCTTTTATGTCAGCCTCAGAACTGTCATGGTGCCTGTGGGTGTGTCATTTAATTAATGTATTACAATAAGTATATAAGGAGGCTCAAGGTCTACTGGAAGTTGACTCTTCCACCATCTTGGGCATAATTGGTTCTAACCACTTTATGTCCTATCCTCATGGCTATGCTCAGTGCTGAAGAATTGATGCTTTCAAGCTGTGGTCCTGGAGAAGACTCTTGAGAGTCCCTTAGGACAGCAAGGAGAACAAACCAGGCAATTCTAAAGGAAATCAGTCCTGAATATTCATTGGAAGGACTGATGCTGAAGCTGAAACTTTAATATCTGGCCACCTGATGTGAAGAATGGACTCACTGGAAAAGACCTGATGCTAGGAAAGATTGAGGGCAGGAGGAGAAGGGGGCAATGGAGGATGAGATAGTTGGATGGCATCACTGACTCAACAGACATGAGTTTGGGCAAATTCTGGGAGACAGAGAAGAACAGGGAAGCCTGGCATGCTGTAGTCCATGGGGTCGCAAAGAGTCAGACACGACGGTGATAGAACAATTCACTGGTTTGTTATTCTTTTAAAGGTTGTGCCCTGCCCGCTTCCCTCCTGTTTCATTGCCACAGAAAATCTCTCTGTATTCCATTCCACACCTGATTGTTCTGTGTGCTTGACTGCTGTTGCTGGATTGGAGTTTTCTGCTAGGCTGGCCTCTTATGTGGAGCAAGATTCAGCCTTTGTTTCTGGAGGTCACTCTAAAGTACTTAGGATAAAAAGTCTCATTTTTCCCAATTCCATTTCCATAGCAGATCCTTGCCTCTGAGATCCTGATGTTAGGAGAGCCCAGATGGCTACATAATGCAGCCAATCCCAGAGAGGCTATGCCTGGCCTTGCCAGGGCATCCCCTATTGGGCTAATTAAATGCTCCCAGGGAGCAGAGACATGCTGCCCCATATGGCAGCTCCTGCAACAACCATATGACCCGAGTATAGTGGGCAAAAAGGGAAATGGTTCCAGGCAGAAACACTGCTCAAAATGAATGTGATTCGTGTCTCACAGGAAAGTAAAATGGAGATAACACTCATAATACATGTTATCCGGGAAAACTTTTAATTAAAAATATGCAAGAACTGGAACTTCCCTGGTGGTCCAGGGGCTAAGACTCTGAGCGCCCAATGCAGGGGGCCCAGGTTTGATCCCTGGTCAGGGAACTAGATCCCGCAGGCTGCAACTTAGAGTTCACCTGCCAAAACTAAAGATCCCTCATGCAGCAATGGAGACTGAAGATCCTGCATGCTGCAACTAAGACCAGGAACAGCCAAACAGACAAATAAAAATATTTTTTTACTGTGAAAGAACTATATAGAGAAAATATCAAAAAAGAAAGTGAGGAAATTGAAATACTCCCAATTAGGAAAAGTCACTATTTTAAATAGGTGCCATTTCTGCCTGCTTTGGAGTGAATGTTTGCATTACCCCTAAAGTCATAAGTTGAACTCTGCTTTCTTGTTTTTTGTCTTTTAGTCTTGCCTTTTTTTTTTTCTTTTTCCCCTACCACACCATGCAGCATACAGGATCTTAGTTCCATGACTAGGGATCGAACTCATGCCCCATGCAGTGGCAGCAAGGATTCCTAACCACTAGACCACCAGGGAAGTCCCTTATGTTGAAGTCAATCCCAATTTTGATGCATTTGGAGGAGGGACTTTGGAGAGGTAATTGGGAGTAGGTGGTGTCCTCATCAAGGAACGAATGCCCATATATAAAAAGGAAGAGAGAAACAAGAACTGTATTTCTCCACCATGTGAGGCTAGCAAGAAAGTGGCCCATTACAAGCCAAGAAAAGGTCCTTCACCAGAACCAGACAAGGCCAGTACCCTGATCTTGGACTTCCAGCCTCCAGGACTGTGAGAAATAAATTTCTGTTGTTTGAGCCACCCAGTCTATGTTATTTTCATATAGTAGCCTAAGCTAACTAAGAAATTCCCTTAATCCCTATAGAATTGTAAGTATTAACAGTTAGAACTGAGTCCCAGTATTTTTGGAACTTAGTAACTTAATAAAAACCTTCATCTGGGGGGGAAAACATATGCCTAAGAACAGCCAAGAAATCTTGAAATAGAAGAACAATGTTAAAGGATGACATATTACAACAGATTATGAAGCTGCAAGAATAAAACAGCAAGATACTAACCCAGGAACAGGTCAGTGGATTAATAGAACACAATTTGAGTGCCCCAAAATGGACAGATCAGAATTCAGTGTGTGGCAAAAATGGAATTTCTCACGATGAAGGCAATAAATGGTGTTTGGTACAATTGTCTATTTATTCAGGAAAAAATTAAGCTAAATTCCAACCTTACACCAGACAGAAAAATCAATTGAAACAGTATTAGAATCTAAATAGAAAAAATAAACACTAAATGTACCATAACACATTTACTTATTACAACGGTCCTAAAGGATAGCTATTTGATCTCCATTTTGAAGATGTAGAAATTCGGACTATGGACAGATCAAGCTGCTTATCTGAGGTCACACGAGGTCACATGCCAGCAGTTCATAAGAGAATCACAGACACTTTTTTCTCCAAATGAACCTATTAGGTGAATTCACCTTACAATTGTCTTTTGATCTAGTTCCTAACAGTCATTTGGAGGTGGCAAATGATTGTCACCTCCAGCCTAAGACAGAGCCCAAGCAAAGAACCTGATGAGACCTCCAGTTCAAGAGAAAATTCAGGGACTTCCCTGGCAGTCCAGTGGTTAGGACTCTGTGCTTTCAATGTGGGGGCACGGGTTCCACCTCTGGTTGAGGAACTAAGATCCCACATGCTGCACTGTGGCCAAAAGAGAGAGAGAGAAAAAAAAATTCAGGTAAAGACCTCCAGTTTCAAAACCGAGGTTTCTACCCAGTGAGGGAAATGAACAGGAGCCATGGAGAAGAATGGGGGGAGTTTGAATCAGAATTAGCAGTCTTCAGGTGCTTTAGCATTGTAGC
Organism: Oryx dammah; assembly: GCF_014754425.2. Classification (NCBI taxonomy): domain Eukaryota; kingdom Metazoa; phylum Chordata; class Mammalia; order Artiodactyla; family Bovidae; genus Oryx; species Oryx dammah. The sequence continues at coordinate 179,961,838 of NW_024070186.1, read as the reverse complement.
TTAGTGATCTGAGTAGAGATTGTCCTCCGGGAAGATGAGCAGGTGCCTCCTAAAGGGACTGAACTGGGTGGAGGGAGAGGGAGAGGCCAGGGGGCTGCCTCCCAGCCCATTCATTCTTTACAGAGAGTTTCTCCCAGGGGAATGGAGACTCAGTCACTGCACACTTCTTCCACCTGTGGCCCAGGACTGAGAGAAGAGCTCACTGATTACAGAAGGCCAGTGACACAGCACCCCGTGTGTTCAGTGCTATGTGAGGGTCTCCAAGGGGTGCTGTAGAGGACAGAGGTGTATGCCACTGACTCTCCTCAGCCCTAGCTTCTACCGCCTCACAGCTGTCTCCACATGCGCGCATTTGTGCTAAGTCACTTCAGTCGTATTCAACTCTTTGCACCCCCTTGTACTGCAGCCCACCAGGCCCCTCTGTCCATGGGATTCTCCAGGCAAGAATACTGGAGTGGGTTGCCATGCCCTCCTCCAGGGGATCTTCCTGACCCAGGGACTGAACCTGTGTCTCTCAGGTCTCCTGAATTGGCAGGCAGGTTCTTTACCACCAGTGCCTTCTGGGAAGCCCCCAGTCTCCGCTAGGCCCTCCTATGTCTCCAGTACTTCCCAATTGCCTGTTTTAGTTTCCATCCTATCCTGGATTACCTCCAAGCCCCTCCCTGTCTGGCCCTGGCACACAATTTTCCAGTCACTCGCCTGAGCCTCACATTCAAAACGGTCTCCTCATGTCTCTTCTACTTGCTACCTAATTCACAGAAGAAAGAACTCCTTCAAGAAGGGCTCAGAAAGATATGTATGAGTTTTCCAGGCAGAAGATCAGAAAATGGAATTCCAGGATAAATTGACAGGGAGAGAACAGAGGGAAAGTGCTCTGTGGACAGTAAACATTCAGAAGTGTCGACTGGCATGGAGGTCTGTGAGGTGGACACCAACCAAGTTGTGAAGGACCTAGTATTCTGTACAATCAGGAGTTGAGCTTCATCCGATAGGAAATGGATAGTCATTGCAAATGAGGTTTTAGAAGGCATGAGCCCTCTCTTCTACTGGATTTACAAGATACAGAGGACATCCACACCAATGGCCTTGTCATCACACCAATGGCCTCTCATCTTGAAAACCCTAAAGATGTGAGGAGTCTAAGACCCTCAACTGCAGGTTACTTCAAGTGATTTTGGATATAAGGTTGGTGTTATTTGTGTGTGTGTGCGCGCTCAGTCATGGCCAACTCTTTCGCAACCCCATGGATTATAGCCTGCCAGGCTCCTCTATCCATGGGATTTTCCAGGCAAGAATACTGGAGTGGGTTGCCATTTCCTCCTCCACGGGGTCTTCCTGACAGGGATCGAGCCTGCGTCTCTGGCACCTCCTGCATTGGCAGGCAGCCTCCTTACCGCTGGGCCTCCTCCACTCCTAGTAATCTCTATTTCGGGTGACTCTGGACAGCCATGCTGCCGATCAGTGCCTCGCATGCTGCTCTCTGGACACTGCTGCTGTCTTCAGACCTATCCTCCAGGCGCCCCCCTAAGACTAACGAGGACCTCAGCTCCTGCCTCTGCTCAGGACAAACTTACCTCCATCACTGATGGATGGCAAACACTGCTCTCATATCCTGACATTTCGACCCTCTGGTCATTTCAACTCTGACAAAGATTGGAAAGCATGGCAAACAATATTCCTCTCTCTCAACCTATCTCTTTCTCAATCTCTCTTTATCTCTCTCTCTCTAATTCACTAGGGCTCACTCCCATTTAAGTCTCTCTAAGTTTCTAAGTATCTCTATTTCTCTCTGTCTCTTTCCTCCTCCTCTCCTCCTCCTCTATTCCTCTCCTTCCTTCTCTCTCTCTTTAATCTTTTTTCTTTTACACACATGTGCACAGAACATTTCTCACAGTTTCATTATTTTAATTCAGTTTGTGATGGGTTGATTTTTAAATTACTAGTATAGATAAGCAATGCTAAATAAAATTGATAACAGCTAATACTGCACCCAGCACAATCTGTTACTGACTAAAAATTGACAGAGGAATCAAACTTTATTTTTTAAAAAATTTAGATCTGCAAATTTTGACCTAGGGGGAAAATGGACTTAATAGAATTAAGGACTATTACACAAAATAGAAGCCAGAATCTGTAAAATTTGCTATGGATAATACCTAATCAATACATCAAATTTTGTTTCAAATTTTAAATGGAGAAGAATTGATCCAAATGAAAATAAGTTCAGTGAGAGTTAACATTTCTGGAAATGGTTTAATTTGTGCTGTGGAGAAAATTGATAAGGGATTAAATTGGCTTAATAGAATTTACTCCAGAAAACACTTTCTAGATGAAAAGTCCATCTGAGTTGATATAATGCTAATTAAAAGTCTTGGATTCAAAATGGTCTTAGGTCAAAAGATCAGGAGCAAGTCTCTTAAAATCAAAACAAAGGGGTCATAACATCCACTGGTATAGCAATAGACTTACAGGAACACCACCCCAGGCTACTTCATTTTGCCGGCAGCAGACCTTTTGATCTTCTAAAATAATTTTAAAATGAAAACCATATGACTGAAGGAAACATGTGAGCTTCTTAGGTGCCAGAAATTTTAGCAGAACAGAAAGTAACATGTGAGAATATGGAGAACAACATTTGTAAAACTAGGATTATAGAAGGACTACTCAGAGAGATAAGAGGATCAAGTAACAATCCCTAAAATGCCTTTGGCTTCCCAGGTGGCTCAGTGGTAAAGAATCCGCCTGCCAATGCAGGCGCCTCAGGAGAAAGATCCTCTGGAGAAGGAGATGGCAACACACTCCAGTATTCTTGCCTGGGAAATCCCATGGCAGGGGGGCCCGGTGGGCTACAGTCTACAGTGTCACAAAGAGTCAGACGCAACTGAGAACTAAGCATGCACGCAAACTGTGTTTGACTCTAGACCAAGTAAGACAGCAACAAGCGCTAGTTCTGTGCCAGTAGTAACAGTAGCATAGTAGTCATAGTCCTGCTGATGGCATTATTGGAGAAGCTACACAGATTTACATATGAGTCCTAAAACTAGGCTCAATTTAGGGAAATTTCTTAGACATCCTGCTGTCCTCCTGAAAACCAGCTCCAACCAGCTCCTTCTCATTTCCCAGTGCTCATCCAGGTGCACACAAAGGCACACCCCCCCCCCACCACATGTGTATGCAAAGCTCTGCTCTGGTCTCTGTTCTGGCTTTCTTCCTGGAATGCCCTCTCTCTCTCATCCCCACCTGAAAAATATTCCTGTGTCCTTTACAACCCAGCTCAAAGGTCATTTCTTCTATGAATTTTCTATTGGCTCTTCCACTATGCTCCCAGAGCCTTTTATCCATATTTTATCAGCTCATATTTTAAAAATTAAGTTGCTATTTCCCCCTTAAACTGAGTTCCTTGAACGTCTTTCTCTTCTTGAGTCCCTGGCAGCTGACACCCAGTAGACACCCAGGAAATGTTTATTTGGGCCAGATTTACTAATAACACTCAAATTAGGATAAATCTTCCCTTTAGAGAGACTCATTAGGGTAATCTGGCCTATTTGGCAGAGAGAATTAGATTATAGTGCCTTCAGATAGGAACACCTCTGATAGAAAGTGGTGTTCTGATGAAATGCCCATCTAATGCTAAAAGAAAGGTTCCAGAACATTCCATAGAGCTGTGCAGACATTTACCTGTGAAGACTTGTGACCATTTTATTTGCAAGAAGTTTCCCAAGTCAGCAGAGATCTCCTCACTGACACATCCAAGGAGACTCTGGGGCAATGCCCCCTCAGCCCACACCCCCGTGCACATAGCCTCAGAAACCCTGGAGAATTTCACCATATTGACATCTAGAATGGTTTGATGTCAGGTGATACATACTATTCCGAATTACCATTGTGGCAAGATAATTTATTGAGACATTAATGTGTTGAAGAATTGTAAGAACAAAAGTGCGTTTTGTGCTTTGGAATGTGAACTTCTTTCTCTCTTAGTCTAAGACGGCAGCCAGGCTTTTGTTATTTTTTTCTTCAAAGTGTTTTCAGAGCAGAAAGTCAAAGCTCCTGAAAGACAACATCTCTATCTGGCCTTTGTGAAAACCTCAAATTACGGAGAAGATGATGTTGGCCATTCTGGAGGAGGATGGGAGGATGATGAATAAGAGGAAATGCTGAAGGAGAGTGATTCCAGCACAAAAAGAAAGAGATGGGATCCTCAGTAGTGGGATTACCAATATACATCCCCATAGAGCCTGAAAGACTTGGTAGAACTTCGTGTGGTACATCAGGGGGGCTGGGCTTTGAACACCCCCAGACTTTCATCTTTTAGGATTTAATAAGCTCTTTGGCCACCTGAGGTGAAGAGCCAACTCACTGGAAAAGACCCAGATGGTGGGAGAGATCGAAGGCAAAAAGAGAAGAGGATAGGATGGTTGGATAGCATCACTGATTCAGTAGACATGAATTTGAGCAAATTTCGGGAGACAGTGAAGGATAAGGAAGCCTAGTGTGCTGCAGTCCATGGGTTTGCAAAGAGTCAGACATGAATTAGCGACTGAACAACAACAACAGACTTTCAACCCCAGTGAGGATTTTCATGTGAAGGCACAAACTGGAGGCTGAATGTCCCAATTTCAAGGAGCTTATTATTACAGATGAAGAGTATTGACTAAGATTAGATAGAACCTCCCCAAACACATTTGCTGTTGGTGTTTAGTCACTAAGTCATGCCCAACTCTGCCATCCTGTGTACTGTAGCCCACAAGGCTCCTCTGTCCACGGAATTTCCCAGGCAAGAATACTGGGATGGGTTGCCATTTCTTTCTCCAGGGGATCTTCCTGACCCAGGGATCAAACCCATGTCTCCTGCATTGGCAGGTGGATTATTCACCACGGAGCCACCTTACTCCACCTAATTTTTTGCCTTCAGGGAAAGTCAGAAGGGTAAAGTGACTCTCAGTAAAGATAACACAGAGCTTCCTACCAGCTAAGCAGATTGCTGGTTCAGCATGGAGTTTAAGAAAATAAAGAGGAGTGACATTTCTTGCATAACCTGGATGGTGCTAGTGAATCATTAGCTACGTCATATGAATGCCTTGATGGAGAACACATGCGGCGCCTGGCCTCTTACACTGGAGGTGCCTCCCAGATGTGTTCTTTCTGACAGACAGTTCCTGCAACTGCTCAAGGGCATTGCAAACATGTCTGTTTCCTCTTACCCTGGAAGCTGCTATGTGGATGTTGACTTCCTTGAGCGTGTTACAACTGGACCCACATCAAAGTCCTTAGTTTCAGAACCTCCCTGGCAGTCCAGTGGTTAAGACTGGTTTGGTTCCTAGTTAGAAAATTAAGATCCCACATGCTGCAAAGCCAAAAAATAAAAAAATAAAAAATTTAAATCCTCAGTTTCACAACCAGCATTGAGATTTAAGGAATTCGTGGGTGAGTGCTAATATTTAAAGTTTCAAATCTCCTCAGCTTTTTTCATTTTTCATAAAGTTTTCATTTTCATAATATAGTTCATTTGATCAATAAATATATATTTAATGCTTACTGTGACTCAAGCACTGTGCTAGGCCCAGAGCAATGGGGCACAGCTATTTCTAAACAACAACACATTCTATTGTATTCTCATAGGGGCTAAGTTAATAACTGATTCCCTGGGAATTGTTACATTGTGTGTTTATAGCAAGAAAGCAAAAGGAAGGAGCTCTGTCTTTTGGTCCAGATATTTTGAGAGCCTCATTTGTCAAGGGCAGTGATGGCTATCTGCCCTGAAGTGGATGACTTCTGAAATTATGGTGGAAAGTTAGAGAGAGTATCTGTACTATATCAGCACATGACATCACTGCCTACCTGGTCCTCTGGCTCCCAAACTGGATGACATGTGATTAGAAGAATCCTGAGGGAGTTTTTTTTTAATATATTGGTTTCCAAGTCCTACCACAAACCAATTAACTCACAATCTGGGGCCTGCCAGACTTAAATGTATTAAACCAGCTCCCGAGTGATTCTAAAATACTGGTGTCTGGATCCTAATTTAAATCATTGGTATGTGGCCTGATAAAGCATTTTTTATGTGTAACAACAACATAAACATTTTATTATTTCATTGAGCGTCTTAGTTTCTTAGTATCACAATGGAATGATGAGAAAACAAGAATAGTCCAAAAAAAAAAAAAAAACCCATGAGTCTTCAAATCTGACAAAAAGCAGAGGCTTCAAGGCAATTGATGGGGAGCGAGGGAGAGGCTTGCCAGAAGTGCCCTCACACTCCCAGCATCATGCCTCTCCAGAGCCAGTTGGGCTGGACGGGGGGAGGTGGCATGGTGAGGAGGTGGCACTCTTGCAGCTGTCTTTGGCACGTCTGCCTGGTGACTGATACACAGGGGCTAGTCGGGCATTTTAAAAGCTCTCGCCTTGGACTAAAATGCGGCCCCCAGATTGACAATTTCATCTGGGAACCTATTCAAAAGGCAAATTGTCAAACCCCATCCAGTAGTCATGTACAGATGTGAGAGCTGGACCGTAAAGAGGGTTAAGCGCTGAAGAATTGATGCTTTCAAACTGTGGTCCTGGAGATTCTTGAGAGTCCCTCAGACTACCAGGAGGTCAAAACAGTCAATCCTAAAGGAAATCAGCCCTGATGCTAAAGCTGAAGCTCCAACACTTTGGCCACCTGATGTGAAGAACTGACTTATTGGAAAAGACCCTGATGCTGGGAAAGATTGACGGCAGGCGGAGAAGTGGGGGACAGAGGGTGAGATGGTTGAATGGCATCACCAACTCAATGGACATGAATTTGAGCAACCTTCGGCAGATAGTTAAAGGACAGGGAAGCCTGATGTACTGTAGTCCCTGAGGTCACAAATAGATGGACACAACTTGGCGACTGAAAAACAACAGCAAACTCCACCCAGCATCAGAAACTCTGAAGGCAGGGTTCAGCAATCTGCATTCTAACAAGCTTTCCAGGTGTTTCTGAAGCATGCTAGAGTTAGACAACTATTGCTAACAGTCGCCCAAGCCAGAAACCTGGGAGTAATCCTCATTTCCTCTCATCCATAACCTCCCCACATTTAGCTGAGCCTGTCTATCCTAATCAAAAACGCATCCCAAATTCTAATCTTTATCACCACTGTTCTGGTCCAGATGGTCATCATCTCCTGCCTGGGCTGCCACAACCTCCCAAAGCAGTGGTTCTCAACACTGGCTGCACACTGATGCCTGTACCCCATCCCACAGGTTCTGTTTAAATATCCTGGGGGCAGAGAAGCAGCTGGGCATCAGTGTTCTTTAGAGACCCCCCCACCTCCTGCCACAGGGGTGTGTAACTTGCAGCCCGAGGGGAAACCCTCTGTCTGAAATGGTCTTCCCCTCCCACTTCTGCCTTTGTAGAAGGGCTACTGCCAGGATCCAAGCCCAAGGGATACCATTCACAATGCAGTGTATATAAAGGATATCTCCTGGGTGGTGCATTGGGGCAGCCCTATTCTCTCCTAAAGGTGGCTCAGTGGTAAAGGTGGCCTGCTAATGCAGGAGACACAGGTTCAATTCCTGGGTTGGGAAGATCCCCTAGAGAAGGAAATGGTACCTCTCACTCCAGTATTCTTGCCTGGGAAATCCCATGGACAGAGGAGCCTGGCAGGCTACAGTCTATGAGGTCACAAAGGAGTTGGACATGACTTAGACACTAAACAACATTTTCTCCTAAGCAGGAGGAAGGATCTTCTCAAAACATAAATCTTATCAAGTCTTTTCCCTGCTTAAGCCCTTAAGTCTTGCCGTGAAAGTCTTTATCAAGGTCTAAATGCTCTGCACCTTCTAGCCCCTAGTGCAACCTCATCTCCTCTCCCAACACTATTCTCTCCCCAAACTGGCCTTAATCAGTTCCTGAGATCCACGAGGTCTTTTCCTACCTAGATCTCTTCGTGCAGCTTGCTCCCTCTGTCCAGAATGTGGTTTCTCCACTGGCCCCATGGCTGACATCTTCTCATCCCTTGGGTCTCAGGTCCAGTCTCCTGTTCAGAGTCACTGTCTTTGGCCCCTCCCCTTTTTTCTCAATTATTCTCGGTGTCAGCCCCATGGTTATTGTGATTTTTTTTTTTTTTTGGAGGGGGCTGTGCTGTGTCTTTGGAGAAGGCAATGGCACCCCACTCCAGTACTCTTGCCTGGAAAATCCCATGGATGGAGGAGCCTGGAAGGCTGCAGTCCGTGGGGTCACGAAGAGTCGGACACGACTGAGCGACTTCACTTTCACTTTTCACTTTCATACATCGGAGAAGGAAATGGCAACCCACTCCAGTGTTCTTGCCTGGGAATCCCAGGGGCGGAGCCTGGTAGGCTGCGGTCTATGGGGTCGCACAGAGTCAGACACGACTGAAGCGACTTAGCAGCAGCAGCAGTGCTGCGTCTTGGTTGCTGCATGCAGGTTTTCGCTAGTTGCAGTGAGTGGGGGCTACTCTCCAGTTGCACTGCTAGTGCTTCTCACTGTGATGGTTTCTCCTGTTGCAGAGCACAGTCTCTAGAGCACTCAGCCTTCAGGAGCCATGGCTCAAGGGATAGCTAGAGCATGGGGTCAATGACTGTGGTACATGAGCTTAGTTGCCTGCAGTTCTTCCTTGACCAGGGATCAAACCTATGTCCCCTGCATTGGTAAGTGGATTCTTAACCACGGGATCACCAGAGAAGTTCTGGTTGTTGTCTTATAGCACTTATCATAACTTTTAATTGATTCATTTACCAGTTTAGTTACTTGTTTCCTGTCTCTCTCTCTTTCCTCAGCCAGCCTAGTTTAGATTGAAAGGTCTGTGGAGTCAAGGATAATTTTTGTTTTCTCCACCTAAGCACACTACCTGACACATGGTGTACAAGAAAAATTTGTTCGAAGAATTAATTAATCATTCCTACCTAGATCTCTTCATGCAGCTTGCTCCCTCTGTCCAGAATGTGGTTCCAAGAAATGGTAAGTCCAAAAAAGGTCCCTGAGTCTGGACCTCCACAGAGAACACGAATTAGAAACAGGAAACTGGAACCCTAAACGGCCTGAGCACAAATTCAGGAAGAAGGACCGAGGTGTGATTCCTATATTGCAAACTAAGACTGGAGAAAATAGCCCTAATATGTGGATATTGAACCCTTTGCTGTTCAGTTGCTGCACTGTGCCCAACTCTTTGAGACCCCATGAACTGAAACATGCCAGGCTTCCTTGTCCTTCACTATCTTCTGGAGTTTGCAGAAACTCAGGAAGAAGGGCCAAGGTATAATTCCAATCTTGCAAACTAAGGCTGGAAAAATAGCAGAAGAGAATAAGAAACTACAGCAACCTAGGGGACCACAGAAACATCAGTACATATTCCTGGGAACAGAAGTTACAGCAGCCCAGGCAATGCCAAACTCCTCACGACAGGGACTGCATGCGTCCCGGGACTGAGGGGTTTGCAGAACTGCTATTCCCACAATTTCCCTAATACACACATTGAACACCTTCTTCTATGTGCCAGGCACTATCATAGATGCTGGCTTAAGGGCCATGAGAAAAACAGACAATGAGCAAGCATAGAGTCTAACAAGAAAGCTAGACAACAAACTAGGAATTTGAGTAAAAGAAATTCAAATTTTGTGGGGCTGGAAGTTTATATAATTCAGGGAGGAAGGAATGTCCTCTTAAAAAAATACAAAACTACAAATACAGAGCCAGATACAAAAGTAAATATCTATGTATGTGTCAAACTCACAGAACTATACAGCAAAAAAGCATATGTAGGGACTTCCCTGGAGATCCAGTGGTTAGGAATGTGCCTCGCAATTCAGGGCGTGTGGGTTTGATCAGGGAGCTAAGATCCCACATGCCTCATGGCCAAAAACTAAAACATAAAACAGAAGTAATATTGTAACAAATTCAGTAAAGACTTTAAAAATGGTCCACATCAAAAAATATATATTTTAAAAAACAGTATATGTAAATTAAAAAATAAATTCTGAACCAAAGCAAATATCAGTGTATGGCAGAGAAACACTCAATAAATGTTATGTGGCATTACCATCTCCAAAGCAAAAGGCAAGTATGTACTAAGAATGAGTAAAGAAATCACAAAAATTTACAAATTTTTCAGTTCAGTTCAGTTGAGTCGCTCAGTCGTGTCCGACTCTTTGCGACTGCATGAACCACAGCACACCAGGCCTCCCTGTCCGTCACCAACTCCTGGAGTCCACCCCAAACCATGTCCACAGTATCGGTGATGCCATCCAGCCATCTCATCCTCTGTTGTCCCCTTCTCCTCCTGCCCTCAATCTTTTCCAGCATCAGGGTCTTTTCAAATGAGTCAGCTTTTCGCATGAGGTGGCCAAAGTATTGGTGTTTCAGCTTCAATATCAGGCCCTCCAATGAACACCCAGGACTGATCTCCTTTAGGATGGACTGGTTGGATCTCCTTGCAGTCCAAGGGACTCTCAGAGTCTTCTCCAACACCACAGTTCAAAAGCGTCAATTCTTTGGTGCTCAGCTTTCTTCACAGTCCAACTCTCACATCCAGACATGACCACTGGAAAAACCATAGCCTTCACTAGACGGACCTTGACAAAATAATGTCTCTGCTTTTGACTATGCTGTCTAGGTTGGTCATAACTTTCCTTCCAAGGAGCAAGCATCTTTTAATTTCATGGCTGCAATCACCATCCGCAGTGATTTTGGAGCCCAGAAAAATAACGTCTGACACTGTTTCCATTGTTTCCCCATCTATTTGCCATGAAGTGATGGGACCAGATGCCATGATCTTCGTTTTCTGAATGTTGAGCTTTAAGCCAACTTTTTCACTCTCCTCTTTCACTTTCATCAAGAGGCTCTTTAGTTCTTCTTCACTTTCTGCCATAAGGGTGGTTGTCATCTGTAGATCTGAGGTTCTTGATATTTCTCCCAGCAATCTTGATTCCAGCTTGTGCTTCTTCCAGTCCAGCATTTCTCATGATGTACTCTGCATATAAGTTAAATAAGCAAGGTGACAATATACAGCCTTGATGTACTCCTTTTCCTGTTTAGAATCAGTCTGTTGTTCCATGGCCAGTTCTAACTGTTGCTTCCTGACCTGCATACAGATTTCTCAAGAGGCAGGTCAGGTGGTCTGGTATTCCCATCTCTTTCAGAATTTTCCACAGTTGATTGTGATACACAGAGCCAAGGGCTTTGGCATAGTTAATAAAGCAGAAATAGATGTTTTTCTGGAACTCTCTTGCTTTTTCCATGATCCAGCGGATGTTGGCAATTTGGTCTCTGGTTCCTCTGCCTTTTCTAAAACCAGCTTGAACATCTGGAAGTTCACGGTTCACATATTGCTGAAGCCTGGCTTGGAGAATTTTGTGCATCACTTTACTAGCGTGCGAGATAAGTGCAATTGTGGGGTAGTTTGAACATTCTTTGGCATTACCTTTCTTTGGGAATGGAATGAAAACTGACTTTTTCCAGTCCTGTGGCCACTGCTGAGTTCTCCAAATTTGCTGACATACTGAGTAAAGCACTTTCACAGCACCATCTTTTAGGATTTGAAATAGCTCAACTGGAATTCCATCACCTCCACTAGCTTTGTTCATAGTGATGCTTCCTAAGGCCCACCTGACTTCACATTCTAGGATGTCCAGCTCTAGCTGAATGTGAGTGATCACACCTTCATGATTATCTGGGTCGTGAAGATCTTTTTTGTACAGTTCTTCTGTGTATTCCCACCACTTCTTCTTAATATCTTCTGCTTCTGTTAGGTCCATACCATTTCTGTCCTTTATTGAGCCCATATTTGCATAAAATGTTCCCTTGGTATCTCTAATTACAAATTTTTAAAAACTGACAAATGCCACAAACCGCAAAATCCAGGGAGGAAAAATGTATATTTCTTTCTCTATGTATATCACCTCAAACTCTTTGGTTGCTTCTTTGTATGAAGACAATTTTGTATAATTTTTTATAGAGAGACTAGAAAGTTAATTTAGTATTTCTTCTAGAATGGTTGATTAAAATGTATTTCTTAATTAATTGTTTCTTTAAGCATCATCATTTTTTATTGGCATGTTCAGTAAATTTTGAAAGCTGTTTGTCTTAAGCTGGAAGACTTCTATTAAGTTGCTTTCATATGTAAGTTATAAGATTTGGAAGACTCTTCTATAGAAGAGCTTTTATCAGTGCACATTTCAAACTTGGTTTCTCATTCATTACCCATATAATTCTGGTGCCAGGTACTAAAGGGCACATTTCAAATATGGATTTAGTCCTGGCTCTTCACTGTCATGGCACATCACCTGTGAGTTGTTACAGTAGGCAGTAGAAGTACACTTGAAGGAAATGCAATGGAGAGGGCAAGTCAGAGCAGACACAGACATAAGTCTTAATGAAATGCACTTAAAATATTTTACTATTGGGCTTCCCTGGTGGTCCAATAGTTAAGTATCCACCTGCCAATGCAGGGGACATGGTTTCAATCCCTGGTGTGGGAAGATCCCACATGCCACAGGGCAACCAAGCCTGTGCACCACAGCTACTGAAGCCAATGTACTCTAAGGCTGGCAAGTTGTATCTACTGAGCCTGCAAGCCTAGAGCCCATGCTCCACAAGAAGGGGAGGCTTTGCATCAAGAGAAGCCACCACAATAAGAAGTCCATGCAAAGTGGATAAGGAACTAGGATTCAGAGGATGTTTGGCTTTGGCTTGGCTACAGCCTCCAGGCATTCAAGCCCTATTTTCTGAGGATCTCAGAGCTGCCACATTCAGGACGGATTGCAGGGGCCAACAGCAGAAGCTGTTGCAGTAATCCAGCCTAGAGGTGATGGTGGCTTAGACCAGAAGGGGCTGTATTCTGGATGTATTTTGAGGGCAGAGTTGACTGCATTTACTGATTGGATAGGAGTGAGAGAGAGATCAAGCCCTGAACCTTTGGAGTGGGAGTACTGACTCCAAGACCCTAGACTACCAGAAAACTAACCCTAGGGAGTATCAAATAGTGAGAACTCACACACATGAAAACCACTTGAATACAAGACCCAGCATCACCCAACCAACATAGCACCCTGTGCAGGATGCCTCATCTAAACAACAAACAAAACAAAAATACAAACCAAATCATCACCAGACAGGATTACCATCTCACTCAGTCTTGCCCATCAGAGGAAAAACAAACAAACAAAAACTCAGCACAAATCTCACCCTATATGAAGCTTACACAAACCACTGGACCAACCTTAGAAGGGTAGAAACCAAAAGGAAGAAAGAATTCAACCTTCTTAAAGGAAAGAATTCTACTTTCCTTGAAGCCTGGGAAAAGGAAACCTCAAACACAATAAGTTTAAAAAAAAAAAAAGGCAGAGAAACACTGCACAAATGAACAAACAAACTAGAAACACAGAAGTCCAAATAAATGAAGAAGAAATAGGTAAACTACCTGAAAAAGAATTCAGAATAATGATAGTAAAGATGATGAAAAACCTTGAAAACAAAATGGAAAACATGCAAGAATCAATTAACAAAGACCTAGAAGGAATAAAGAATAAACATACAGAGGCAAACAACACAATTACTGAAATTAAAAATACTCTGGAAGGAATCAATACCAGAGATCTAAAGCAGAAGAACTAATTAGTGAGCTGGAAGATAAAATGGTGGAAATAACTTCGGAAGAGCATAATAAAGTAAAAAGAATGCAAAGAACTGGGGGTAGTCTCAGAGACCTCTGGGACAATATCAAATGTACCACATTTGAATTATAGGGGCCCCAGAAGAAGAAGAGAAAAAGAAAGGGTATGAGAAAATTTTTGAGGAGATTATAGTTGAAAATTTCCCAAACATGGAAAAGGAAATAGTCAATCAAGTCCAAGAGGCACAAAGAGTCCTATACAGGATAAACTCAAGGAGAAACATGCCAAGACACATACTAATCAAACTAACAAAGACTAAACATAAAGAAAGAATATTAAAAGCAGCAAGAGAGAAGCAACAAATAACATACAAGGGAAATGCCATACACTTAACAGCTGATCTTTCAGCAGAAACTCTGCAGGCCAGAAGGGAAAGGCAGGATATATTTAAAGTACTGAAAGGGAAAAAGTTATAACCAAGACTACTGTACCCGGAAAGGATCTCATTCAAAATTGATGAAGAAATAAAAAGCTTTTCAGACAAGCAAAAGGTAAGAGAACTCAGTACCACCAAGCCAGCTTTACAACAAATGTTAAAGGGACTTATATGGTCAAGAAATACAAGAGAAGAAAAAAGATCCACAAAATCAACCCCACACAATTAAGAAAATGGCAATAGGAACATATATATTAATAATTACTTTAAATGTAAATGGATTAAATGCTCCAACCAAAAGACACAGACTGGCTGAATGGATACAAAAACAAGACCCATATATATGCTGTCTACAAGAAACCCACTTCAGACCTAAAGACACATGTAGACTGAAAGTGAGAGGATGGAAAAATATATTCCATGGAAATGGGAAGCAAAAGAAAGCTGGAGTAGCAATCCTCATATCAGGCAAAATAGACCTTAAAATAAAGAATATTACAAGAAATAAGGAAGGATAGTACATAATGATCAAGGGATCAATCCAAGAGGAAGACATAACAATTGTAAATATCTCTGCACCCAACAGAGGAGCACCTCAATACATAAGACAAACACTAACAGACATGAAAGGAGAAATTGAGAGTAACACAATAATAGTAGGAGGCTTTAACACCCCACTCACACCAACAGACAGATCATCAAAGCAGAAAATTAATAAGGAAACACAAGTCTTAAATGATACATTAGATGAGATGGATCTCATTGATATCTTCAGGGCATTCTATCCAAATGCAGAAGAATACACCTTCTTCTCAAGGGCACATGGAACATTCTCCAGGATAGACCACATCTTGGGTCACAAATCAAACCTCAGTAAATTTAAGAAAATTGAAATCATATCAAGCATCTTCTCCGACCACAACACTATGAGACTAGATATCAATTACAAGAAAAAAGCTGTAAGAAACACAAACAATGGAGATTAAACAATGTGTTTCTAAATAACTAATAGGTTACTGAAGAAATCAAAAGGGAAATCAAAAAATTTCTAGAAACAAATGACAATGAAAACACCACAACTCAAAACCTATGGGATACAGCAAAAGCAGTTCTAAGAAGGAAGTTGATAGCAATACAATCCTACCTTAAGAAACAAGAAAAGAGGGGCGGTCCTAAGATGGCGGAGGAATAGGACAGGGGAGACCACTTTCTCCCTCAAAAATTCATCAAAAGAACATTTCAACGCTGAGTAAATTCCACAAAACAACTTCTGAATGCTGGCAGAGGACATCAGGCACCCAGCAAAACAGATCATTGGCTTCAAAAACAGGTAGGAAAAAATATAATAAGATGAAAAAAGAGACAAAGGAGGTAGGGAGGGAGCTCCGTCCCGGGAAGGGAATCCCGTCCCGGGAAGAGACTGTTAAAAAGAGAGGTTTCCAAACACCAGGAAACATTCGCGCAGCCGAGTCTGTGGCGAGCTTTGGAAGCACGGAGGGCAACATAACAGGAAGGAAAAATAAATAAATAATTAAAACCAACAGATTACGAGCCCTACAGTAACTCCCCCAGCGGAAAAGCAGCGCAGACGCCTGCATCCGCCACTAGCAAGTGGGAGCTGGGCAGGGAGGAGCGGGAGGTGCAGCCGGCAGTGCTTTTTAAGAATCGGCCTGCAGGAGGCTTGGGCTGCAGTGCTCTTTTGAGAAACGGGCAGGAACGCCCCGTGCGTGGACAGAGCGAACTAACTTGGGCTAGCAAACCAGACTGTGGGATAGCTACCACGTGAAACGCTCGAACATAGACACCGCCAGGACTGCGCACAGAACAAAGGATGGATCGGAAATAGCCGGCTGCAGACCATCCCCCTCCGGTGACAGGCAGCCAGAGCCTTAAGGGTTGGAAGGGGGCAATCGCAGCCCAAGAGAGACATTTCCTACCAAAATGCAAGCAGGTTTCTTTGTTAACTAAGACTTCTGGGGGTTCTGGACAGTCATCATCCGCCTGAGAAGGAAAGCCAGCGGTACACCCAGAAAACTGAGCAGCAGGGAAAGGCCATAGTCACAGCGATTGCGCTCGCCAAACTCCTGAGCTACTCGGACCTGGGAAGGGCACAAAACGCAGGCCCAACCAAGTCTGCGCCTCTGAGGGCTTCCTGA
Organism: Oryx dammah; assembly: GCF_014754425.2. NCBI lineage: Eukaryota > Metazoa > Chordata > Mammalia > Artiodactyla > Bovidae > Oryx > Oryx dammah. Next base: position 179,945,647 of record NW_024070186.1, on the reverse strand, counting down.
GCGCCGAGCCTGAGCGGCTTAGACCGGGGAGGTGCATGAAGCCTAGGGCCGGCCTCAGACGGTTCCCTGGTGGAGCTATGTAGAGCCTGAGCGGTGTGCGCCATGAGCAGGGGCAAGCCCAGAGTGGATGAGACATTGCAAGCACATGCCAGTAATAATTGTTTGCAGCATCCCTCCTTCCCCACAGCGGACTGAATAGTGAGCCTAGTGTGTCCACCACTGCCCTCCCTGTGTCAAGACGGAAATCAGACACTGAAGAGACCAGCAAACAGAGGAAGTTAAACAGAGGGAACTGCCTTGGAAGTGACCCCACACAACCCACAACACCAGAGAAAAGGCCAGATATACCTTTACTACTTTTACAATCTTTTTTTTATTTTTTTTAGTTGATGGGGTTGCGTGATTGTTTTTTCTTTTTTTTAACTTTCTTAAATTTTTAAGTACTCTATTTCTCTAATTATTATTTTTAATAATTCTTGTGGCTTTGTGTTTTTTTTGTTTGTTTGTCTTGTTTGTTTGTTTGTTTTTTCTTTTTTTCCTCTTCTTCTTTTCTTTAATATTGTATTTTTGAAAATCCAATCTCTACTCCAGATTTTTAATCTTTGCTTTTTGGTATTTGTTGTCAATTTTGTACATGTAAAAACCCAATCTTCAGTACCCAATTTTACCTGAGAGCAAGATTACTGGCTTGACCACTCTCCCCTCCTTTGAACCCTCCTTTTTCTCCACCAGGTGACCTCTGTCTCCTCCCTCCCCCTTCTCTTCTCTACCCAACCCTGTGAATCTCTGTGTGTTCCAGACAGTGGAGAACACTCAGGGAACTGGTTACTGGCTGGATCTCTCTCTCTCCCTTTCATTTCCCTCTTTTATCCTCCTGGCCACCTCTGTCTACTTCCTCCCTCTCCTCTTCCCTGTATAATTCCATGAACACCTCTGAGTGGTACAGACTGTGGAGTGTACATAAGGAAGTGATTACTGGCTAGCTTGCTCTCTCCTCTTTTGATCCCACCTCATCTCATTCCAGTCACCTCTAACTACCCCCTTCCTCTTCTCTTCTCCGTGTAACTCAGTGAACCTCTATGGGTGACCCTCAATGTTGAGAAACTTTTCATCTTTAACCTAGATGCTTTATCATCAGTGCTGTATAGATGGAGAAGTCCTGAGGCTAGGGTAAAAATAAAACTGAAAACCAGAAACAGGAGGCTTAAGTCCAAATCTTAAGAACATCAGAGAAATCCTGAATCCAGGGAACATTAATCAATAGGAGCTCATCAAATGCCTCCATACCTACACTGAAACCAAGCACCACCCAAGGGCCAACAAGTTCCAGAGCAAGACATACCACGCAAATACTCCAGCAACACAGGAACACACCCCTGAGCTTCAATATACAGGCAGCTCAAAACTACTCCAAAACCATTGACGTCTCACAACCCATTACTGGACAATTCATAGCACTCCAGAGAGAAGAAATCCAGCTCCACCCACCAGAACTCCAACACAAGCGTCCCTAACCAAGATACCTTGACAAGCCACTGATACAACCCCACCCACAAGGAGGAAACTCCATAATAAAGAGAACTCCACAAATTCCCAGAATATAGAAAGGCCACCCCAAACGCAGCAATATAACCAAGATGAAGAGACAGAGGAATACCCAGCAGGTAAAGGAACAGGAGAAATGCCTACCAAACCAAACCAAAGAGGAGGAGATAGGGAATCTACCTGAGAAAGAATTCCAAATATTGATAGTGAAAATGATCCAAAATCTTGAAATCAAAATGGAATCACAGATAAATAGCCTGGAGACAAGGATTGAGAAGATGCAAGAAAGGTTTAACAAGGACCTAGACGAAATAAAAAAGAGTCAATATATAATGAATAATGCAATAAATGAGATCAGAAACACTCTGGAGACAACAAATAGTAGAATAACGGAGGCAGAAGATAGGATTAGTGAAATAGAAGATAGAATGGTAGAAATAAATGAATCAGCGAGGAAAAAAGAAAAACGAATTAAAAGAAATGAGGACAACCTCAGAGACGTCAAGGACAATATGAAACGCTCCAACAGTCAAATTATAGGAGTCCCAGAAGAAGAAGACAAAAAGAAAGACCATGAGAAAATTCTTGAGGAGATAATAGTTGAAAACTTCCCTAAAATGGGGAAGGAAATAATCACCCAAGTCCAAGAAACCTAGAGAGTTCCAAACAGGATAAACCCAAGGCGAAACACCCCAAGACATATATTAATCAAATTAACAAAGAACAAATATTAAAAGCAGCAAGGGAAAAACAACAAATAACACACAAGGGGATTCCCATAAGGATAACTGCAGATCTTTCAATAGAAACTCTTCAGGCCAGGAGGGAATGGCAAGACATACTTAAAGTGATGAAAGAAAATAACCTACAGCCCAGATTACTGTACCCAGCAAGGATCTCATTCAAATATGAAGGAGAAATCAAAAGCTTTACAGACAAGCAAAAGCTGAGAGAATTCAGCACCACCAAACCAGCTCTCCAACAAATACTAAAGGATATTCTCTAGACAGGAAACGCAAAAAGGGCATATAAACCCGAACCCAAAACAATAAAGTAAATGGCAACAGGATCACACTTATCAATAATTACCTTAAACATAAATGGGTTGAATGCCCCAACCAAAAGGCAAAGACTGGCTGAATGGATACAAAAACAAGATCCCTATATATGCTGCCTACAAGAGACCCACTTCAAAACAACGGACACATACAGACTGAAAGTGAAGGGCTGGAAAAAGATATTCCATGCAAATAGAGACCAAAAGAAAGCAGGAGCAGCAATACTCATCTCCGATAAAATAGACTTTAAAACAAAAGCTGTGAAAAGAGAAAAGAAGGCCACTACATAATGATCAAAGGATCAATCCAAGAAGAAGATATAACAATTATAAATATATATGCACCCAACATAGGAGCACCGCAATATGTAAGACAAATGCTAACAAGCATGAAAGGGGAAATTAACAATAACACAATAATAGTGGGAGACTTTAATACCCCACTCACACCTATGGACAGATCAACTAAACAGAAAATTAACAAAGAAATGCAAACTTTAAATGATACAATAGACTAGTTAGACCTAATTGATATCTATAGGACATTTCACCCCAAAACAATGAATTTCACCTTTTTCTCAAGCGTTCATGGAACCTTTTCCAGGATAGATCACATCCTAGGCCATAAATCTAACCTTGATAAATTCAAAAAAAATTGAAATCATTCCAAGCATCTTTTCTGACCATAATGCACTAAGATTAGATCTCAATTACAGGAGAAAAACTACTAAAAATCCCAACATATGGAGGCTGAACAATACACTTCTGAATAACCAACAAATCACAGAAGAAATCAGAAAAGAAATCAAATTATGCATAGAAACGAATGAAAGTGAAAACACAACAACCCAAAACCTGTGGGACACTATAAAAGCAGTGCTTAGAGGAAAGTTCATAGCAATACAGGCATAACTCAAGAAACAAGAAAAAAGTCAAATAAATAACCTAACTCTACACCTAAAGCAACTAGAAAAGGAAGAAATGGAGAACCCCAGAGTTAGTAGAAGGAAAGAAATCTTAAAAATTAGGGCAGAAATAAATGCAAAAGAAACAAAAGAGACCATAGCAAAAATCAACAAAGCAAAAAGCTGGTTCTTTGAAAGGATAAATAAAATTGACAAACCATTAGCCAGACTCATCAAGAAACAAAGGGAGAAGAATAAAATCAATAAAATTAGAAATGAAAATGGAGAGATCACAACAGACAACACAGAAATACAAAGGATCATAAGAGACTACTATCAGCAATTATATGCCAATAAAGTGGACAACATGGAAGAAATGGACACATTCTTAGAAAAGTACAACTTTCCAAAACCGAACCAGGAAGAAATAGAAAATCTTAACAAACCCATCACAAGCATGGAAATTGAAACTGTAATCAGAAATCTTCCAGCAAACAAAAGCCCAGGTCCAGACGGCTTCACAGCTGAATTCTACCAAAAATTCCTAGAAGAGTTAACACCTATCCTACTGAAACTCTTCCAGAAAATTGCAGAGGAAAGTAAACTTCCAAACTCATTCTATGAGGCCACCATCATCCTAATACCAAAACCTGACAAAGATGCTACAAAAAAAGAAAACTACAGGCCAATATCACTGATGAACATAGATGCAAAAATCCTCAACAAAATTCTAGCAATCAGAATCCAACAACACATTAAAAAGATCATACACCATGAACAATTGGACTTTATCCCAGGGATGCAAGGATTCTTCAATATCCGCAAATCAATCAATGTAATTCACCACATTAACAAATTGAAAAATAAAAACCATATGATTATCTCAATAGATGCAGAGAAGGCCTTTGACAAAATTCAACATCCATTTATGATAAAAATTCTTCAGAAAGCAGGAATAGAAGGAACATACCTCAACATAATAAAAGCTATATATGACAAACCCACAGCAAACATTATCCTCAATGGTGAAAAATTGAAAGCATTTCCCCTAAAGTCAGGAACAAGACAAGGGTGCCCACTTTCACCACTACTATTCAACATAGTTCTGGAAGTTTTAGCCACAGCAATCAGAGCAGGAAAAGAAATAAAAGGAATCCAAATTAGAAAAGAAGAAGTAAAACTCTCACTGTTTGCAGATGACATGATCCTCTACATAGAAAATCCTAAAGACTCCACCAGAAAATTACTAGAGCTAATCAATGAATATAGTAAAGTTGCAGGATATAAAATCAACACTCAGAAATCCCTTGCATTCCTATACACTAATAATGAGAAAGTAGAAAAAGAAATTAAGGAAACAATTCCATTCACCATTGCAACAAAAAGAATAAAATACTTAGGAATATACCTACCTAAAGAAACTAAAGACCTATATATCGAAAACTATAAAACACTGATGAAAGAAATCAAAGAGGACACTAATAGATGGAGAAATATACCATGTTCATGGATTGGAAGAATCAATATAGTAAAAATGAGTATACTACCCAAAGCAATCTACAGATTCAATGCAATCCCTATCAAGCTACCAGCGGTATTTTTCACAGAACTAGAACAAATAATTTCAAGATTTGTATGGAAATACAAAAAACCTCGAATAGCCAAAGCAATCTTGAGAAAAGAATGGAACTGGAGGAATCAGCTTGCCTGACTTCAGGCTCTACTACAAAGCCACAGTCATTAAGACAGTATGGTACTGGCACCAAGACAGAAATATAGATCAATGGAACAAAATAGAAAGCCCAGAGATAAATCCACACACCTATGGACACCTTATCTTCGACAAAGGAGGCAAGAATATACAATGGAGTAAAGACAATCTCTTTAACAAGTGGTGCTGGGAAAACTGGTCAACCACTTGTAAAAGAATGAAACTAGATCACTTTCTAACACCACACACAAAAATAAACTCAAAATGGATTAAAGATCTAAACGTAAGACCAGAAACTCTAAAACTCCTAGAGGAGAACATAGGCAAAACACTCTCTGACATAAATCACAGCAGGATCCTCTATGATCCACCTTCCAGAATACTGGAAATAAAAGCAAAAATAAACAAATGGGATCTAATTAAAATTTAAAGCTTCTGCACAACAAAGGAAACTATAAGTAAGGTGAAAAGACAGCCTTCTGAATGGGAGAAAACAATAGCAAATGAAGCAACTGACAAACAATTAATCTCAAAAATATACAAGCAACCCCTGCAGCTCAACTCCAGAAAAATAAACAACCCAATCAAAAAATGGGCCAAAGAACTAAATAGGCTTTTCTCCAAAGAAGACATACGGATGGCTAACAAACACATGAAAAGATGCTCAACATCACTCATTATCAGAGAAATGCAAATCAAGACCACAGTGAGGTACCATTTCATACCTATCAGAATGGCTGCGATCCAAAAGTCTACAAGCAATAAATGCTGGAGAGGATGTGGAGAAAGGGGAACCCTCTTACACTGTTGGTGGGAATGCAAACTAGTACAGCCACTATGGAGAACAGTGTGGAGATTCCTTAAAAAATTGCAAATAGAGCTGCCTTATGACCCAGCAATCCCACTGCTGGGCATACACACTGAGGAAACCAGAATTGAGAGAGACACATGAACCCCAGTGTTCATTGCAGCACTGTTTATAATAGCCAGGACATGGAAACAACCTAGATGTCCATCAGCAGATGAATGGATAAGAAAACTGTGATACATATACACAATGGAGCATTACTCAGCCATTAAAAAGAATACATTTGAATCAGTTCTAATGAGATGGATGAAACTCGAGCTGATTATACAGAGTGAAGTAAGCCAGAAAGAAAAACACCAATACTGTATACTGACACATATATATGGAATTTAGAAAGATGGTAATGGTGACCCTGTATGTGAGACAGCAAAAGAGACAGAGATGTATAGAAGGGACTTTTGGACTCTGAGGGAGAGGGAGAGGGTGGGATGATTTGGGAGATGGCATTGAAACATGTATACTATCATGTAAGAAACGAAGTGCCAGTCTATGTTCAATGCAGGATACAGGATGCTTGGGGCTGATGCATGGGGATGATCCAGAGAGATGATATGGGGTGGGAGGTAGGAGGGGGATTCAGGATTGGGAGCTCGTATACACCCGTGGTGGATTCATGTCAATGTATGGCAAAACCAATACAGTATTGTAAAGTAAAATAAAGTAAAAATAAAATAAATAAATAAATAAATAAAATTCATATATATATAAAAAAAAGAAACAAGAAAAACATCAAATAGACAACTGAAAAAAGAAAAACAAAAAAAATTAGTAGAAGGAAAGAAATCATAAAGATACGAGCAGAAATAAATGAAAGAGAAATGAAAGAAACAACAGTAAAAATAAAAAAAAAAACTAAAAGCTGGTTCTTTGAGAAGATAAAAAAAATTGACAAAACTTTAGCCAGACTCATCAAAAAAAGAGAGAGAGAGGAGAATCAAATCAATAAAATTAGAAATGAAAAAGAAGAGGTTACAACAGACAATGCAGAAAGACAAAGGATTATAAGAGACTATTATGAACAACTATATGGCAATAAAATGGATAACCTGGAAGAAATGGACAGATTCTTAGAAAAATTCAATCTTCCAAGACTGAACCAGGAAGAAATAGAAACTATGAAAAACCCAATTACAAGCACTGAAATTGAAGCTGTGATCAAAAATCTCGCCCCCCCCACCCCCCCGAAAAAAAAAGCCCAGAACCCGATGGCTTCATAAGAGAATTCTATCAAATAGAGAAGAGTTAATGCCTATCCTAAAACTCTTTTAAAAAATTGCAGAGGAAGGAACACTTCCAAACTCATTCTACAAGGCCACCATCATCCCAATAAAACCAAAGACAACACAAAAAAAGAAAACTGCAGGCCAATATCACTGATGGACATAGATGCAAAAATCCTCAACAAAATTTTAGCAAACAGAATTCAGCAACACATCAAAAAGCTCATATACCATGATCAAGTTGGGTTTATTCCAAGGATGCAAGGATTCTTCAAAATATGCAAGTCAATCAATGTGATACACCATACTAACAAATTGAAAAATAAAAACCATATGAAAATCTTAATAGATGCAGAAAAAGCCTTTGCCAAAATTTATCACTCATTTATGATTAAAACTCTTCAAAAATGGGCATAGAAGGAACCTACCTCAACATAGTAAAAACCATATATGATAAGCCTCCAGCAAAATTATTCTCAAAGGTGAAAAACTGAAAGCATTCCCACTAAGACCAGGAACAAGACAAGGGTGTCCACTTTTGCCACTATTATTCAACATAGTTTTGGAAGTCCTAGGTACAGCAATCAAAGAAGAAAAAGAAATAAAAGGAATCCAGATAGGAAAAGAAGTTCTCACTATTTGCAGATAACATGATCCTGTACATAGAAAACCCTAAAGATTGTATCAGAAAATTACTAGAGCTAATCAGTGAACTTAGCAAAATTGCAGGATACAAAATCAATACACAGAAATCACTTGTATTTCTATATACTAACAATGAAAAATCAGAAAGAGCAATTAAGGAATCAATCCCATTCACCATTGCAACAAAAAGAATTAAATATCTAGGAATAAACTTACCTGAGGAGACAAAAGAACTGTACACAGAAAATTTTAAGACACTAATGAAAGAAATCAAAGATGACATAAACAGATGGAGAGATATTCCACGTTCCTGGGCAGGAAGAATCAATATTGTGAAAATGACTATACTACCAAATGCAATCTACAGATTCATGCAATCCCTATCAAATTACCAACAGCATTTTTCACAGAACTAGAACAAAAAATTTCACAGTTCATATGGAAACAGAAAAGACCCTGAATAGCCAAAGCAGTCTTGAGAAAGAAGAATAGAGCTGGAGGAATCAACCTTCCTGACTTCAGATTATACTACAAAGCTATAGTCATCCAGACAGTATGGTACTGGCACAAAAACAGAAATATAGACCAATGGGACAAGATTGAAAGATCAGAAATAAACCCATGTTATGGGTACCTTATTTTTTTTACAAAGGAGGCAAGAATATACAATGGGGCAAAGACAGCCTCTTCAATAAGTGGTACTGGGAAAACTGGAAAGCTACATGTAAAAGAATGAAATTAGAACATTTCCATTTCCTAACACCATTTCCTACATTTCCTAACACCATACACACAAAGACAAACTCAAAATGGATTAGAGACCTAAATGTAAGACCAGAAACTATAAAACTCTTAGAGGAAAACATAGGCAGAATACTTGATGACATAAATCAAAACAAGATCCTTTATGACCCACCTCCTAGAGTAATGGGAATTTTAAAAAAGTAAACAAGTGGTACCTGATTAAACTTAAAGGCTTTTGCACAGCAAAGGAAACTACAAGCAAGATGAAAATACAACCCTCAGAATGGGAGAATAGATGGCAAATGAAACAACTGGCAAAAGATTAATTTCCAAAATATACAAGCAGCTCATACAACTCAATATCAGAAAAACAAAACAACCCAATCAAAAAGTGGGGAAAAGACCTAAGCAGACATTTCTCCAAAGAAGACATACAGATGGCTAACAAACACATGAAAAGATGCTCAACATCGCTCATTATTAGAGAAATACAAATCAACCTAGAGGGGTGAGATGGGGAGGGAGATGGGAGGGATGTCCAAAGAGGAGGGGATATATGTATACCTATGGCTGATTCATGTTGAAGTTTGACAGAAAACAACAAAACTCTGTAAAGCAATTATGCTTCAATAAAAAACAAATCAAAAAGAAAGAAGTCCATGCACCCCAACAAAGAGCAGCCCCCACTCATCACAACTAGAGAAAGCCTCCATGTGGCAATGAAGACCCAGAACAGCCATAAATTAATTAAGTAGCTTACTTTTGCAAATTTTCAAAAGGCTTGTGCAAGTAAGGGGGCCCTAGGCTAGCAAGTACTGGGGCTGATGGAAATGGTTACTGTTGTATTATGTGTTCAGCATCCTTCCTCCCTTCCTTGAACAGAACCCATCTTTTCAGACAAGAAAACATTCTTCTAGGTGATTTGAAGTAAACATGTGAACTAGGCAGGCAAGCCAAGTACAAATACCCCGTGCCCCTGGTTACAATAATTGGTATAGGGACAACAAATTGATATGAGAAATGTCAATTAGCGTCTTCTCTAGTCTGACACATGGTTCTGGGAGAATGATGTACTTACTGTCTCTGTGACTGTGGGCTATAAGGTTACTGTAAACTAGAACTAGAACTTCAGTGGTCCAAAACTCCAAAAGGAAGAAAGGGGGAAAGAAGGTGGAAGGAAGGAAAGAAAAAGAGGAGGAAGACTTCCCTGGTGGTCTAATGGTTAAAAATCCACCTGTCAATGCAGAGGACACGGGTTCAATTCCTGGTCCAGGAAGATCCCACATTCCATAGAGCAACTAAGGCAGTGCACCAAAACTACTGAAGCCCGTGTGCCCTGCAACAAGAGAGGCCAGCACAACAAGAGAGGCCTGCAGAGCCCGTGCTCTGCAACGAGAGGCCAGCACAGTGAAAAGCTCATGTACCACAACTAGAGAGTAGCTCCCATTTGCCACAACTAGAAAAAACCCTCTCAAAGCAATGAAGACTGAGAGCAGCCAAAAATAAATAAATAAATAAATTTTTAAATTTTTTAAAGAGGAGTGAAGAAGGGAATGGCAACCCACTCCAATATCCTTGCCTGAAAAATCCCATGGACAGAGCTGTCTGGCCGGCTATAGACCATGGGGTTGCAAAGAGTTGGACACGACTTATTGACTGAGCATGCATGCATACTAGTTGAGTTTCCCAGTAAAAAGCTCTGCGTTGTGGACTTTGATCAGTGTTCTCATCTGATCTTCAAAACTCTATGAAATAAGGAATGCTTTTGGCAATTAATTTTTTTAATTATAAAATACATACTAATTGCACAAACAAAAAAAACTTGTTTGCACTGCTGGTAGTTGGCAGATCCGGACTCTGAATGAGTCTCTAACTCCCAGGACCAGAATTGTGCCCTAGTTTCATTTTCCTGTCTTTTTAGTGGTCCTGTCTCCTGCCCATTCCCAGCTCTGTTGTACCATTTCTCTATCCTGTCTAAGCCTTTGGTTTCAGCTATGAATAAGCACCTACTTCAATCATGAGTTAGTGATGGCTTAAAATACTACATTTTTGCAAATAAAACTCAAAACTGAGAGCTGATTAAGGGCAAGAATACATTGTTTTATTCACCTTGGGATCCCCCAGCACTTAGTATGGCTTCTGATTTAGAGTAAGTGGAGATTAAAAAATGTGTAAATGAATAGACATTTAAAAAAAAAGAGGAAGCGGATGGGGGAGGGGGAAAAGAGGAGGAAGAGGAAGAGGCAGTAGTAACAGTTAAGGTAAGGAAAGATGGAAGACAGACAAAACGCATGACAGAACTGCAGCTCCAATATCCACCATAGTTCTGTCCATGAGGGCCACAGTCTTCTTTCTACGTGACTCAGGAAATTCCCTCTCTGCTTAAACAAGTTTGAGTACCTGCTCCTCACAAGGGAAAAGGGCCTGACCATTCAGAGTGTGCTGCAAGGGGAGTTAACCTAGTCTATGGAGTTAGGAAGGAGTTCCTAAAGAAAGTGACCTTTAAGCTGAAACTGGAAGGGATAGTAGGCAGTAACCTCCAAACCATTCTAATTTTCAAGTTACCCAAAGCTGCCAGGTTGGCTTCAGAATAGAGGATGCGATCTGATGGATTTAATGAGATCTCTGCTCCCTTCAAGATGAAGAAAGCCCATAACAGTGCAGGAATTCTTCTCCATACATGCAACTTTGCACATGGACATTCACTAGAGCTGAGAAGTAGGAGAGAACATTTGTACCCTCCAAGGTCAGGCTGTGGTTCAGCATCTAAGCTTACCTGAGGCTCCAGCCTGTACCCTCAGTCACTGGAAAGCCGTGGTCTTGACGCTGATATCAAGGACCAATACCAGAGGATAACGGAGGGGTCTGGAGGAATAAAATGGGAGGTTGGGATTGACACCACTAATAAAATAGATAACTAATAAGAATCTACTGTACAGCACGGGGAACTCTATTCAGTATTCTGTAATGGTCTATATGGGAAAAGAATCTTTAAAAAAAAGAGTGGATATATGTATATATATAACTGGTTCACTTTGCTATACACCTGAAACTAACACAACATTATAAAGCAACTGTATTCCAATAGAAATTTTAAAAAATAGAAAAAAAGGACCAATTCAAGGAATACCATATAGAATCATAAATTAATGGCTACTACCACGATAGTGGTAGTAATAAGCATGATGCATATTTTACAACAGTTCTATACTATTCCCAGGGAGAGTTCTACCCATATATTATTATTTTCCTATAAGCATAATAACCTTTTGTATAGCTCTTACTTATAATTTGTATAAAACTTTTGCATACAGATCTTTTCCCCACCCAAAAGGCAAAGAATTACACTTTCTAGTCATTTTTCCTGTGATACCATTTAAATTTCTTATCCCCATTTTGTTGATGGAATACCCCCTGTTTATTGATAAGAAAATGAAGATGCAAAGAAAACCAGAACTGAAAATATGAGAAGGTCCAACAAGAGAGAATAGTTATATGGCATGAGAATCATTCCGAACCTGTAATCATTCTTGGTCACAATCAAACTTAATACTATTCTATTTTACAATTTTTATTTATTTATTTATTTTTGGCTGTGCTGAGTCTTCGTTGCTGCGTTCGGGCTTTCTCTGGTTGCAGCGAGCAGGGGCTTCTCTCTAGTTGCGATGCACGGGCTTCTCGTTGCAGTGGCTTCTCTTGTTGCAGAGCACAAGCTCCAGGGCTTGTGGGCTTCAGTAGTCACCGCACACAGGCCTAGTAGCTGTAGAATGCAGACTTAGTTGCTCCACAGCAGGTGGGATCTTCCTAGGCCAGGGATCGAATCTGTGTCCCCCAGTGGACTCAACCACTGGACCACCAGGGAAGCCCACAATATATTTTAAAATAAATTTCAAAAATGGAGAGAAGCTTATGGTTCAACATGGCAGGCAGAGTGTCCCCAGTCTTTCCACATCCCATTCCCTTCATGAGGTGTTAGAAGAGGGGGTGTACCAGAGAAATACACTCGGTCATAGAAAGGAAAAGCTGAAGACACAATAAAGGAACAGCATGTTTTCGGCAACAAGTTAAAGGGACGATTAGAAACTCCAGGCTTTAAAAATTATAAGAGAGTCATGGTATAAATATCAAACTAATTAAATGTGGCATAATTGTAAACAAACTGATGCTAAGAATAGGAAATCTTTAAACCTCAATGCTTTTGTCATTCTTATTTGAGCAATCCAAGGGCTGTGACTTTCAATTGACAGAGACAAACATGTAGTTGTAATGCAACCCTTGGCCCAGGCATGAATGATAATTAAGTCATCGTAGTAATGAGGATGCTCGTTTGTGTTTAGTTTTTAGCGTCAACCTATTGGCGAAGAATCTGACTGTGTTTGAAGAATTGGCAATATGAAAATAGCAGGGGAGCAGTCGGGATGGGAGATAGGAGGATAAGCTGAGACAGGAGGGAAAAGGAAGGGAAGCAGGAATGTCCTCATCTCACAAAGAAATGCAAGAAAATAACACTGATGAAATAAGAAATGGGAGGAGAGAGAACAGCATTTAAACTATATTATAGAAAGTAACAAAGGTAATGTTTAAGGAACTAAAAGCAAATGACTAACTACTGGGAGGAGAAGGATAGAAGGGAGAGTGTTCTTTACCTGAACTAAATTCTCATCTTTCATAGAAAAGAAGAGATTAAAAATTGCCTGCAGCAGATAAACGAAAAAATAGAGATCTAAGTGTATTATTTAGAGTTTTGGTGGCAATAAACAGAAATAAAGTTAGGAGAGAAGACTGCAGGTAGGGTGAAAAGCTGTTGCTTTTTGTCAATAAGTGTGTCTGTATTATATGACTCATCACTATGTATGTAAATTCCTTTGATTAAAATTTTTAAAATTTTAATGGATAAAATTCTGGAGATGGATTCTCTGAATCAATGACAATGTTGTGATAATATCATTTCATGATGTTAGAAAAGAATGGACCTGACTTAATAGTGCCCTGGGGAGCAGTGGTATCCCCCACAATACAATTCTGTGAACATTTATTGAGTAAATAGATTCTCTGTGACAGGACCTCTGTTAAGCCATGGGGAGGATAAAAAGATGAATCAGACATGGTTCCTGCCTCCAGGAGCTTACAGGAAAGTAAAAGAAAAACATGAACACACAAGATAAGGCAGAATATACTAAAGGCACATAGTTCTATCAAAACACAGTGGGGTGGGGGAAGAGAAGGAAAGGTTGGTTATGGGAGGCAATAGGGAAGTATAGCTGATGCTGTCAGAGCCCTACCCATACCCTCTTAGCTCTCTCCATTCCTGTGTATACTGACAACATCCCAAAGAAAATACCTGTAATTCTTCACATGAGGGTTAAGGGGATCTAGACAAAAAAAAAAAAAACATTATCTTGAGTGATCCTGGACTATAGCATCTCACGGTGATTGGTAGGTTAGTAAAGAAATTCTCTGGCCACAGGATTGTGGTCCTATTAAATAAAGTACTTCCTGAATTGAAGTGAAGAATGGGTAAAATTTGGACAAGCAGAGAGCATTGCAAACAAAGAGTAGAAGAAGCAGAGACAGGGAAGGTAAACATAGCTTTCTCTATGGAATTTCCCATGGCCTCTGAATTCCTCTATTTATTTATTTATTTACTTTTGGTCGTGCTGGGTCTTCACTGCTGCTCTCAGGCTTTGTCTAGTTGAGGCAAGCAAGGGCTACTCTCTACTTGTGGTTTGTGAGCGACTCACTGCAGTGGGCTCTAGGACATGTGGGCTCAAGTAATTGCAGCCCATGGGCTCAGTTTCCTCAATGCATGTGGATCTTCCCAGATCAGGGATTGAACCTATGTCCCCTGCATTGGCAAGTGGATTTTTAAGCACCAGGAAAGTCCCCAAATTTCTCTTTTGAAGAATTCACCTATCACTCTTAGAAGTATTGGGTTCATATCCTGTCTTCTGCAGCTGGATAAGAGTATAAAACTAAGAACTGAATTATTTCGTAACTGCATCCCTAATAATTACTCAACATCTAGAAGGTGCTCAACAAATTGATGAAATGGGAAATCACAAAATGAGAGAAAGAAAGGGGAGAGATGGGATGGAAGGTTAGTGTACAAGTCCCCTCTTTGCCCCGAATGGCTACCTCCCTTCCTGTAGAAATGGCAACTGGCATCTTATAAGAGGCGCTCTCATTTCAGAAACTCAACCTCTGGTCGAGTGCCAAATACAAATATGGAGACAGAGTTTTACATGAAGTAGAAAAGAGTAGCTTTACTGCTTTGCCAGGCAAATGAGGCCACAGCAGGATTATGCCTTCAAAACTGTGTGTCCTACCCTGGAGGGGGTAGTGAGGAGTCTTATAGTGTTCAAGGAACAGGACATGATTCACTCCTGGACATTCTTCTGGTTGGTTGGTGGTGAGGCAATTGGAAGTCAGCATCATCAACCTTCTGGTTCTAATTGGTCTATGTGCCTGTGGGCAGCATAAAGTTAACTTCTCCCACCTGGCCTGGAGTTTCAATATCTGCAAAACAGCTCGAGGGACATGGCTGAGAATATTAATTATAGTCCTTGAAATTGCATATGGATGCTAAGTTGCTTCAGTCGTGTCTTACTCTTTGTGACCTCATGGACTGTAGCCCGCCAGGCTCCTCTGTCCCTGGGATTCTCCAGGCGAGAATACTGGAGTGGGTTGCCATGCCCTCCTCCAGGGGATCTTACCGACCCAGGGATTAAACCTGCATCTCCTGCACTGGCAGGCAGTTTCTTTACCAATAGCTCCTCCTTGAGGAGGAACTAAAGGTCCTTGACTTTCACCTATCACTCTTAGAAGCATCACTTCACTTTGATAGTATCACTATTACTTTGTTTAATGCCTAAGTATTATTGTCTTTCTTTTATTTTCTCACTTCTCTGATTAAATTTATTGTTTCTCTAAAGTTTTTCTACAGACAAAAGGCAGGTGGAAGACATGGGTGAGGGTCTATTCTGGGAAGGCCTCCTAGGGTCCTGCCTGCTTACACTCCCCCCGTGACCATTTGTCTTTGGTCGTTTCTCCATGCACCACCCTTCTCACAACCTGTTTCTGTCTTCACTGGATCCTTCTTTATTTCCACTCATCTCTCTACATTTGATACCTCAGACTATCTCTAGCTTCTTCACTCGTGTGATCTAGAGTCAGATTTGCCCCTTTGATCAAAAAATATTGAGTTCTTACTGTATACCAGGCAACAGACATAATTTCTGTCTTCTCTGAACTTACATTCTCCTGAGGTAAGCAGATAATCATGCCCAGAAAATATGACAGACTGTGTTTGAGTGATATGGAGGAAATGGACAAGATGTTATGAGGTAGAATAATAGGTGATCTAAATTAGTCCCATGTTGTGGGGGAAGGGAGAGTTATAAAAGACTTTTCTGGGGGAAGTGACATTTAAGCTGGGATCTGGAAGAAAAATAGCAGTTACTCAGGTAAAGGGGGAAATGTTTGAGAGATACACTGGAGAACTTGGACCAAACCATTAAATCATTCAGAGCCTTACAGACCACATTAAGTTTTGCCATAGTAATAAATATCAATGGCTTACAACAGCCATCTATTTTCAACTAGTGCTATATGTCCATTGTGGGTCTTGTCTTCATGTTGCCTTCATGCCTGATGGATCAGCCTTTATCTGGGCTGATGCCAGCCTTATAAAAATGGGAGAGAGAAAAATAAAGAGCTCTTAAACCTTCTGCTTAGAAATAACACATATCATGTTGACCCTCATTCCACTAGCCAAAGCAAGTCACTTTTGTGTTCAATAAGGTAGGAATACATGATCCTCTTACATGGGGTGGGGGGAGCGGGTCCCTTCAAGTCACATAACCAAGTTTATCATCAGAAAGGTAGGGGAATAGAATCGTCTGCTAGGGAAGGACATCAACTACTTTGAACACAAATACAATTTCAGATGAAGATTTTATTCTAAGAGCAATTGAAAGTCATTGAAAGGTCTTTGTGATAAGATTCATAATTTTAAAAAGATCCACTATAGTGTGGATAATAGTTTGAAGAGGGTCAAAATTAGATTTTGGCTGGCTACCATGATGACAAAGCTGGAGCTTCCCTGGTGGCTCAGACAGTAAAGAATCTGCCTGCAATGCAGGAGACCCAGGTTTGCTCTCTGGGTCAGGAAGATTCTCTGGAGAAGAGTATGGCTACCCACTCCAGTATTCTTGCCTAGAGAATCCCATGGACAGAGGATCCTGGCAGACTACAGTCCATGGGGTCACAAAGAGTTGGACACAACTAAGCAACTAACACAAGCGGGTTCAAAGCTGTACTTTTTGAGCTTCCCAGGTGGTGCCAGTGTTAAAACAACAACAACAAAAAATGCCTGCCAATGCAGAAGATGTAAGAGACTTGGGTTCAATCCCTTGATTGGTAAGATCCCCTGGAGAAGGGCACGGCAACCCACTCCAGTATTCTTGCCTGGAAAATCCCAAAGATAGAGGATCCTGGAAGGCTACAGTCCATAGGGTTGTAGAATCAGACATGACTGAAGTGACTTAGTGTGCACAGGGAGGAAGAGAGAGGAATCAACAATGTTGCCCAGATTTGAGTCTCCCTACATTCACACCATAGTTACCTACTCATTCGTAGCCACCTTCTTCTCTCACTATCCGGGTGTACCATTCTGTTCTCCATTCCAAATCCTGCCACTGCATCAAGTGATTTCAGTATATACTTGAGCAACCCATCTATCTGCCTTCCAAATCTTTTGTGTGTGTATGTGTGTTAAGAACCATTAACATGAGATTTTCATCTTAACCAAGTTTTAAGCACACAATATAGTATTGCTGATAATAAGCAATACACCATATAGCAGATCTCTAGAACTATTAATAATTCATCTTGCATTTTTTTAAAAAACAGCTCTTATTGAGGACTCTAAGAATAGAACGCACTCTACACCTCAGTCACCTACTTTACTCGCTATTTACAGGGCAGCCTCCAGGCTTTTGGAGAAGGACATGGCAACCCATTCCAGTATTCTTTCCTGGAGAATCCCATGGACAGAGAAGCCTGGTGGGCTACGGTCCATAGGGTCGCAAAGAGTCAGACACGACTTTTACCAACTTTCAGTCTTTTACCAAGATATATACTTTTGCTGAGTACTAAAAAATTGATGCTTTTGAACTGTGGTGCTGGATAAAACTCTTGAGAGTTCCTTGGATAGCAAGAAGATTAAGCCAGTCAATCCTAAAGGAAATCAACCCTGAATATTTATTGGAAGGACTGATACTGAAGTTGAAGCTCCAATACTTTGGCTACTTGATGCAAAGAACAACTGACTCATTAGAAAAGGCCCTGATGCTGGGAAAGATTGAGGACAAGAGGAGAAGGGGTGACAGAGGATGAGATGGTTGGATGGCATCATGGACTCAGTGGACATGAGTTTGAGCAAACTCAGGGAGATAGGGAAGGACAGGGAAGCCTGGTGTCCTGTAGTTCATGGGGTTGCAGAGTCAGACACGACTTAGCAACTGAACAACAATACTTTTGACTGCATGTATTTCTTAGCCAAAAAAGAAAAAAAAATCACATATAAACTAGCTTCTCCTTTCTCTCTTCAGAGCAGTTTTTCAGAGTTGTCTCTCAGGCTGTGGTCCTCAGTAAGATCATGAATAAAAACTTAAATTCACAATTATCAAGTTATGTGTTTTTCTTTAAGTTGACATTATGACAACAGAATTGAGTAGTTGTAACAGAAACTGTGAGCTTCCTAGGTAACTCAGCAGTAAAGAATCTGCCTGCAATGCAGGAGACACAGGAAATATGAGTTTGATCCCTGGGTTGAGAAAAACCCCTGAAGGAGGAAATGGCAACCCACTCCAGGGTTCTTGCCTGGAGAATCCCATGGACAGAGAAGCCTGGCAGGCTATAGTCCATGGAGTCACCAGAGTCAGACACAACTTAGCAACTGAGCA
The DNA here is from genome assembly GCF_014754425.2 of Oryx dammah. NCBI lineage: Eukaryota > Metazoa > Chordata > Mammalia > Artiodactyla > Bovidae > Oryx > Oryx dammah. Next base: position 179,926,987 of record NW_024070186.1, on the reverse strand, counting down.
TGGGCACGCAACAGAGACTGTATGGCTCAGAAATCCAAAGCAATTGCCCAAGACCCCTTGTTTCCCCATTGCATCCATATAACCAAACTTGGCATATGGCAAGCCTTTGAAAAATTATTTGTCCATGTTACTCTCTCTCTCTCTCATTCTCTCTCCCCTATAAACTAACTGTTAAGATTGTTTTTTTAACTTAGCTTTATGATTCAGTAGACTGGATTTAGTAAGTCTTGGAGACAATGCCCTTCATGGAATGTCTCACTAGCACCAGGACACTTCATCAAAACAGGGCTCGTTTTACTTTTCCACCAGTAAGTAACTGCAAACAGAAATGGCTCTCCACTTCTCCAATGAGCAATGGTCCTCTGGGAGACTTGACCTTCTCCATTTAATTACCAGTAACAGTGAGATGATTTCCTCTGGGTGTTACTGTGTCTCAGTCGGGAAAGTCACTCACACAAACAAGAAGAGGAGGTGTGTTCACTGTTCCCAAGGCTGCTCGCCCACACCATCAAATCAAACAAAAGGAATTTTACTTTCGGTCTTCTTTTCCTCTCATACCATCACATCTCCTCCTTCTGAAAAAAGTTTCAGTTCATTTGGCTGCAGATTACCTCAAAAGAATGAGTCCTTTTCCAGCCTGTGGAGAGATACCAAGAAAACAGCTACAAATTTAAAACAAAGCGTTTTATCTATGTCAATCCTATCCAAAGTTTGTCAGTAATGCAAGACCAGCGTGAACCTGGAATGAGACATATAGCAGTCTCAGGGCCACTGGGGAAGAAACTGGTGAGCATTATGAGTTATAATCTTCCAAGGTCCCACCCACTCCTTGGAGGCTCAAATAGCCCCCTTCCTTAGCACAGTGTGATTTTATTAATAGTTCTATTAATCTCCGTCAACTGCTGGGGAGATCCCAGACTTAGTTCTTGGGAGGCTCCCAGGCAATTATTCAATAACTGATTCACTCTGGCTCCTGAGGAATGTTAGTTCTTATGCAGCATAATCTGGTTTCTGCAAAATAAGACCAATCTCTTCATCTCTTATCTGTTTTTACAGTGGTGCTCTGAGGAGAAATTTTGGTGAGATCAAATATGAGTTTGCACACTCAGTCATGTCCAACACTTTGCGACCCCATGGACTGCAGCATTCCAGGCTTCCCTGTCCTTCACTATCTCCTGGAGTTTGCTAAAACTCATGGCCCCTTGTATATAGAGGTCAGGGTTTATATATAGAGATCAAGGTTTCTCAACCTTGACACTTTGGACGTTTAGGGGAGGATGATTCTTTTGCTGGGAGAGACTGAAGGAAAAGGAAAAGGGGGCAGCAGAGGATGAGATGGTTAGATAGTATCAGTGACTCAATGGGTGTGAATCTGAGCAAACTCTGGGATATAGTGAAGGACATGGGGAGCCTGGTGTGCTGCAGTCCATGGGGGCGCAAAGAGTCAGACATGACTTAGAGACTAAATAACAATAACATAACAATAATTCTTTTGGTGGGGGCTGTCCTGTACGTGGTAAAAGGTTTTGCAGCATTCATGGCCTCCACCCTCTAGATAACAGTAGCAGATCCACAACCCCACATGGTAGCCTTGCCTTTCAAACCAACCTCATCTATAGCTACCCCTCTGGGCTCCAATGCCTAGCCTGCCCTGGTTCACTATGTTGTAACCCCACTGTCCGACCTTTAAACTTGTTCCCAAATTTATTTGCTGCCCTCTGGTTGAAAGGTTCTTCTCTCAGATCTGCACATGGCTCCTTCCTATCACCCAGATCTCAACTCAAATCATCACCTCCTTAGAAAGGTCTTCCCCAATCAACCTTCTTAAAGCAGCCTATCTTCCACTCTCCACCCTGTATTCCATATATCATTGCCCAGTTTGTTTCTTTCATAGCATTTACTAGGACTTGAAATCATCATATTCATTTGTTTGGTCTGCGGTATTTTCCTAGACTATAAGCCATAAGAGACCATGGTCCATCCTGCTTTCCTGTGCATCCCCAGTGTCTAGCTAGAGATTACATATAGTAGGCATTCAATAAACAGTTATTAACAAATGACTCAATGAATGAATAAGTAAGATTAGAACCTAAGTCTGCAAGGACTTTACAGGATTCCTTCCAATAGCCCAACAGAATTGGATTTCAAGAGAGAAATTATCTACCATGAGAAACCATTTTTGGTTAAGAATATATTTCCTGCATTCAGATACCAATTCTGCCATTCATCAACTGTGTGACCTCAGGCAAGTTGCTAAGTTCTCCAACTCTCTGTTTTTTTTTTAATTAATTAATTTTTAAATTGGAGTATAATTGTTTTACAATGTTGTGTTAGCTTCTGATGTACAACAATGTGAATCAGCTATATGTATACATATATCTCCTCCCTCTTCTTTCTGTTTTCTTGCCCATAAAGTGGGAATAATAACGGTCTCTTCCTCTAAGACTGCCTCAAGTATTAATTGAGATAATAAACATAAAACTCTGAGTGGTATTTTATACTTAAATATAAAAACTCACAGAGTAATCACTTCATGGGAAATAGATGAGGAAACAGTAAAAACAGTGTCAGACTTTATTTTGGGGGGCTCCAAAATCACTGCAGATGGTGACTGCAGCCATGAAATTAAAAGATGTTTACTCCTTGGAAGAAAAGTTATGACCAACCTGGATAGCATATTCAAAAGCAGAGACATTACTTTGCCAACAAAGGTCCGTCTAGTCAAGGCTATGGTTTTTCCAGTAGTCATGTATGGATGCAAGAGTTGGACTGTGAAGAAAGCTGAGCACCAAAGAATTGATGCTTTTGAACTGTGGTGTTGGAGAAGACTCTTGAGAGTCCCTTGGACTGCAAGGAGATCCAACGAGTCCATTCTAAAGGAGATTAGTCCTGGGTGTTCTTTGGAAGGAATGATGTTATAGCTGAAACTCCAGTACTTTGGCCACCTCATGCAAAGAGTTGACTCATTGGAAAAGACTCTGATGCTGGGAGGGATTGTGGGCAGGAGGAGAAGGAGACGACTGAGGATGAGATGGCTGGATGGCATCACCGACTTGATGGATGTGAGTTTGAGTGCACTCCAGGAGTTGGTGATGGACAGGGAAGCCTGGCGTGCTGCAATTCATGGGGTCACAGAGTCAGACACAACGGAGCGACTGAACTGAACTGAACTGAACTGAACTCCTGTGTGTTCAGTGTGCTCTTGTTGTGGTATGGTGTTTTATCAATCAAGAATTTTTCAGAATGATGACAACCAGTGCAGTATACAAGATTTCAGTGCCTCCCCATAAATCTACTTTGAAAGAGAAGCAGCCCCACAGAACTTTCTACCAGGAACTTTTCCCCTAAAGTTATTTCCTTCTAGTTAAATTTGACTTTATCTTGGGCCCCAGCAGAAAACTACTTATGTCGTAGTAACCTTTAATAGACCAGAACGATATAATTGCCACCTCCTAGCATTCTCTTCTCCAGGGTGAATAATTCGAATGCCTTGAATGCCTAGTTGCTTTTCCCTCTTTCTGATCTTTTATATTTATTGTTCTCAGCTTGGAAATAGATCCAGAAGAAGGAGGAGAGCTGCTGTTGTCTTGGTAACTGTGAAGGGATGGACAACCAAGTTTGGATGAAACAATAAAAGTGGAGCTGTTTTTGTTTTTTCATTTTTCTTTCTGATCAGAAACATCTCTTTGCTTTGAAACAGAGACACGTAGCTGACACTGTCACTTTTGTATATTGCCTCCTGATCTCCCCCTTTCTCAATCCTCAATGGGAAGGGAGAATTATCAAACCATTTGATGGGAGAAAGTGCTTGATGACACCTCAGTTTATTTCCACTTTTAAGGCTTAGTTTTGTATTCCTCTAACAAGGCACATAACCTCTCTTTCTAGTTTCTCTTTTGGTTTACATTATAAACAGCTGGGCCCCTACCTATTCCCTGCTGCTGCTGCTGCTGCTGCTGCTGCTAAGTCGCTTCAGTCGAGTCGGACCTATTCCCTAGCTAAACATATTAACTTCTAAAGATCAGAAATAGTGTTTGTTCCTTATATTTTTTAAAAAAATCATTTTTAATTACACAAATAAAATAACACCATACAATAACTTCGACAATCTATGTGCACACCCACTACATGCCACCACTAATTCCACATCATCAACACACACATATTAATTTTTGTTGACATAAACAGAATTATATCATAGGCACTGTTTTCAAAGTTGCTTTGTGTACATCATGTAACACAGATATTAATAGTATGGTCCCTGTCTCCTTTCATTTTTGTTATCATTTCCAACCCTTTATTTTCAGATTTTATGTATATATTTTTACCTTAGCTTTTCTCTTATAAGTAGCATGTAGATAATGTTAATTTAATAATGTATAATAATTTAAAATAATGCTATTTTAATCAAGCAGAGTGGCAATTTAATAGAATGATAAGAGCATAGCCTTAAGCATCAAAGAGCTCGGGTTTAAGCCTGGATTCTGACTTTAAGCAAATGCTAAGTCTTTCTTAAGCTTCAGTTTTCACATTTCTAATGGGAGAGTAAAAATAGAACCCACCAAGTAGACTTTGAGCAAACTTAGGGGGATAGGGAAGGACAAGGAAGCCTAGTGTGCTGTGGTCCATGGGACCACATAGTCAGACACAACTTAGTGACTGAACAACAACAAAGGAGATTTCACATGCTTTATTGTCATTAGGAGTACACACTGCAGCAGCACCTCAGGAGGGCAATACAGGAAAAATATAAAAATTGAAGAGTATATATACGTTCTTTAACTTGAAGTGATTTTTAAAAATTTTATTTACATTTTGAGATAATTTTAAGAAATAATAGTTGTAATAATATTGTAAACAATAGCTGTAAGAAATAGTACACAGGGACTTCCCTGATGGTCCAGTGGCAAAGACTCTGTGCTCCCAATTCAAGGGGCTCAGGTTCAATCCCTGATCAGGGAACTAGATTCCACATGCCACAATTAAGAGTTTGTATATCACAACTGAAAGATCACTCATGTCACAACGAAGACACAGTGCAGCCAAAGACAGAAAGAAACAGTACACAGAGATCCTATGTACTGTTTCCCCAGTGATAACACTTTGAAAAGCTATATAGTACAATATCACAGTTAAGATACTGACAAAGACTCCATCCATTCATCTTATACAGATTTCCCAGTTGTAGTTATTTGTGTGTGCACACGCATGTGTATATATATATACTTAGTCCTGTAAAATTCTATCACATTTAGGTTCATATATCCACCACCACAGTCAAGACATGAACAGTTCTGTCACCAAAAGAATTATTATCTTTGCTGTTTCAAAAAATATTTATTTATTTATTTGGCTGGGCCAGGTCTTAGTTGCAGCGTGTGGGATCCAGTTCTCTAATCAGGGACCAAACTTGGGCCCCAGCATTGGGAGCACAGAGTCCCAGTCACAGGACTACCAGGGAAACCCCTCTCTGCTTTTGTATGAATAAAAATAATATTCAGGTTTCTTAGATCTGATGATATTTGTAGTATTAACCAGGTTTTTTCCCCCTTTGCCTTTTTATAACCACTCCCACCTCCCTCCCACCCTCTACCCACCCTACCCTCATCCCATCCCTAAACCACTGTAATCACTAATCTGTCTGTAAAGGAAATGATACATTATGTAGTCTTTTAGGATTGGCTCTTTTCATTCAACATAATTCCTTAGTTACATCCAAGATGTAATGTGTACCAATATCCTTTTTTATTGCTGAGATGTGCCTTGTTTTGGAATGCATAGCAAACCACCGTTGGCTTAATTATTTACCTGTTGAAAGACATTTGGGCTGTTTTTAATCTAGCAATGCAAAATCTGGAAATGTATCCCTCAGATACAGTGACACAATAGTAAAGAAACAAAAGAAATCCAAAATTCGTCCGTGAGGACCTGGTTAAACAAACTGCATTAGTTCACCATAATCTATATGTATCTTTGTAGAGATATTCCTTATATTTAACTGATAGAAGAGTAAATCTAGTATTTTCTTATGTGCTCTTTTAAGTGTTACTGACAGCAAGGGAGATGGAGAGACAGTGTTTTCATGTTTCTAATAATACCATTCTATAAATTCTATATTTATGTCCAATATTTATCTCTCTCATATTGCATTGGCCAGGTTCTCACTAGAATTGTGATTATCAGTAGCTAAAGCAGGCATCCATGTGTTGCTTAATAACAGTGTTTCTAAAGATTCACCATTAAGTATATTTCCTGTATACTTATGTGACTATTCCTTCTATTTCTAGAGTTTTTGATCATGAAAAGATGTTGCATTTTAGCAAATGTCTTCCCAGTAGCCAATGAATGATTTTCTCCTCTAATCAGTAAATACAGTAAGTTACATTGATAGTAACATTCATCCTCAAACTTGAATTTCTCACATAAATCTTGGTTAATCAAGATGAACTTTAAAAATATACCATTAGATTCAATATTCTAGTTTATATTTTAGAGTTTTTGCTTCTATATTCATAAGTGATATCAGCCCATAAATGCATTTTATTGTCTTGATAGCAGGGATAATATAGCCTTAAAAATAAGATTGGTGGGTCCCCATATTTCTTCTACATTCTAAAATATGTCAGTGACACTCGGCAGAACTTGCCTGTGTGCTCAGTCACTTTGAATCATTTCAGTCACTCAGTTGTGTCTGACTCTTTGCAACCCCATGGACTGTAGCACGCCAGACTTCGCTGTCCATCACCAACACCTGGAGCTTGCTCAAACTCATCTCCATTGAGCTGGTGATGCCATCCAACCATCTCATCATCCTCTGTCATCCCTTTCTCTTCCTGCCTTCAATCTTTCTCAGCATCAAGGTATTTTCCAATGAGTCAGTTCTTCGCATCAGGTGGCCAAAGTATTGGAGCTTCAGATTCAGCATGAATCCTTCCAGTGAATATGCAGGGTTGATTTCCTTTAGGATTGACTGATTTGATCTCCTTGCAGTCCAAGGGACTCTCAAGAGTCGTCTCCAACACCACAGTTCAAAAGCATCAATTCTTTGGTGCTCAGCCTTCTTTATGGTACAACTCACATCCGTACATGACTACTGGAAAAACCATAGCTTTGACTAGATGGACCTTTGTTGGCAAAGTAATGTCTCTGCTTTTTAATATGCTGTCTAGGTTGGTTAAAGCTTTTTTTCCAAGGAGCAAGCATCTTTTAATTTCATGGCTGCAGTCACCATCTTCAGTGATTTTGGAGCCCAAGTCGCTTTGTGTGAAAGTCACTCAGTCATGTCGGATTCTTTGTGACCCCATGGACTATACAGTCCGTGGAATTGCCCAGGCCAGAATACTGGAGTGGGTAGCCTTTCCCTTCTCCAGGGGATCTTCCCAACCCAGGAATTGAACCCGGATCTCCTGCATTGCAGGTGGATTCTTTACCAGCTGAGCTACTCTTTGCAACCCCATGAACTATAGCCCACCAGGTTCCTCTGTCCATGGGATTCTCCAGGTGAGAATACTGAAGTGGCTTGTGATGCCCTCCTCTAGGGGATGTTCTCAAGATCCTGCATCCAATCCACCTGCATCTCCTGCATTGCAGGTGGATTCTTTACCTGCTGAGCCATCAGGGAAGCCCCAGAACTTGCCTATATAACTACGAAGGACTTGTGTCCGGGATGATAAGGAGGGAGAGCTGGTTGGAAGATGGACCTCTAACTATCATATCTATTTTAGTGGGTGTTTTTGTTGGTCTTCTTGGGCCAATTTTTGAGAATTTATATTTTTCCCTGAGATTTTTTAGTCCATTCATCTATGTTTTCAAATGAGTTGATATAAAGTTATATAATTGAATAGTTGACATAAAATATATAGTTATATAGTTGAATCATATCAAACATGCATTCAGTATATGTGAATTCAACTATACATGCCCCAATTTTTTTTTATTTTTTAAAGAAAAGAGGGAGCCTGATAGTTTAAACCATGTGGACAATACCTCTGGTTATTCTAATTATAGAGGCTATGCCTCACCTGACAAAGATGTGACTCTACAGTTTGTGCAGCCAGTCTGTTTCTACATTTGAGTATTTCCCCACTCCAAGCATGAGTCTACAGGGTAAAGGTATTTTTTAAGTTATTGACTTATTTTTGGTTATACTGGCTCTTTGTTGCTATGTGCGGGCTTTCTCTGGTTGTAGCAAGTGGGAAGTACTCTCTAGTTGCCACAAGCAGGTTTCTCACTGTAGTGGCTTCACTTATTGGGGAGCATGGGCTCTAGGCAGCAGGCTTCAGCAGTTGTGGGTCATGGGCTTAGTTGCTCTGCAGCATGTGGAATCTTCCTGGACCAGAGATCAAACCCATGTCCTCTGGATTGGCAGGTGAGTTCTTAACCACTGGACTGTGAGGGAAGTCCAAAGGTATTTTTCATATAAGTTGGCCACTAATCAAATAAGCAGGGATGAGATTCAAAGATGAAGAAAAATATTAGATTTTTGCAAAAGCATATCTGTCTCCAACATGAGCACAACTTACAAAAAAAAAAAAGTCAATGACAATTTTTGTTACATGCAGTTTTTATCTCACCTCCTGACTTCTGTAAAGCTGCTATACAAAGTAGTCTCCTAATTTGAAAAATCTCCTCTGTATCCATCCTACATCTTTCCTAACACTGTGTGTGTTCTCTCTCTTTGTCTTGATCATACTTTCAGAAAGTTTGTGTGTTTTTTTCAGTCTTTCAAAAAATCTAGCTTTGGGTTTTATTGATCATCTCAATTTTTTTTCTTGTTTCATTTGTTTCTGCTTTCATTTTTTATTAACTTGATACATCTATTTTATATGTAGGTTTATTTTGGTTTTGTTTTCTTGCCCACTGCTGATGGAGTGTAGTTTGAGATTTCAAAGGGAAATAGCAGTCCATCAGTTTCACATCTTGGAATCTATCCTAGAGGAGGATTCACACATTTGTCCAAAGAGAAAATATGAAAATTTTCTTTTTATGCTATTGTTTATAACAAAAAAAGAAGAAAACCTAAAAGTACATCAATATGAATATAACTTACTAAACTGTGCTATACGGAAACTATGGAATAGCACATAGCAGATAAAAAGAGAAGGAGAGTTTTGTGAATGCTGCTTTATTTTTTTCCCTCTCAATACCTATCCAGTTGTCTTTAAGCTTTTCATTGAATATGACTTTTCTCCCCCACTTGGAAATGCTATCTCCATAACATACTAAATCTTCATCTGTTCTTAGATCTATACTTCCAAACTTTAGTCAATGCCATAGAGCTATCAATCTATTTCTCTTGTCTATATATCACTGTTATAAATTTTATTGCTTTATAATGTATTTTAATACATGATGGAACAGGTTATTTCTCATTACACTTCTTTTTGAAAATGTTCCTGGTAATTGCCACAAGTTTCAAGAAAAAACACTATTGAAATTCTGATTGAAGTTGCATTGAATTTATAGATTTCTTTAGTGAAAATTGACATCTTTACAATTTTGAGTCTTCATATCCAAGTGCAAGGTTTGACACTCCATTAATTCAAATCTCTTCTTTTATGGCCCTCAATAGAGGTTTATAGTTTTATTCATATGGATCCTTCACATTGCTTGTTAAGTTTATCTGTAGATATTTTATGATCATTGTCTCACAAGTATATGGAAACAGGTATATCCAAAACTAAACTTTTAATCTACCTCCTGAAATCTGTTCCTTCACCAGGTCGTCCTCAGTGCTATTAAGGCATGTGTATTCACCTGCTGCAACTGCCAGGCATCTGAGTCTCCCTCAATCTCACATCCAACTCATGACCAAGTCTAACCATTCTATTTCTAAAATATATCTCAAACCCGCTGACTTCTCTTTACACTATCACTCTCTTTGTCCAAGCCCAGCCACCATCTTAACTCATTCCAATGACTTCAAAGCTGCTTTCTCCATGTCCTCTCCTTTCTTCCTCCAATCCAATCTTTTCATGGCAGCATTTTTTTAAAGGTAAACTCATTATATCACTCTCATGCTTAAAAATCTACAATGGCTTACTTCACTCTGTATAACCGATTATACAGAGTGAAGTAAGCCAGAAAGAAAAACACCAATACAGTATACTAACACATATATATGGAATTTAGAAAGATGGCAATGATAACCCTGTATGTGAGACAGCAAAAGAGACACAGATGTATAGAACGGACTTTTGGACTCTGAGGGAGAGGGAGAGGGTGGGATGATTTGGGAGAATGGCACTGAAACATGTATACTATCATGTAAGAAACGAATCGCCAGCCTATGTTCGATGTAGGATACAGGATGCTTGGGGCTGGTGCACGGGGATGATCCAGAGAGATGATATGGGGTGGGACGTGGGAGGGGGGTTCAGGATTGGAACTCATGTATACCCGTGGTGGATTCATGTCAATGTATGGCAAAATGAATACAGTATTGTAAAGTAAAATAAAAGTAAAAATTAAAATTAAAAAAGAAAGAAAAAAAAACATAAGCAAAAAAATATATATACAATGGCTTTGCATTGCACTTACTGCAATTCAGTGTCTTTAGCAAGACCAACAAGGTCCTAAATGATCTGGTCCCTAACCAGCTCTTCAGCCAGATATCCTACCACTCTCCTTCTGAGCCATTGGACTAACTCCAGTTCTTCAAAGTATTAATTGTGGTTGATAATATTATTATTTCTAATTCTTCACTTCATCCATCTAAGAGAATTATATATCTTTGTCCCATTGATATTGGACTTACCATGTGATTCACTTTGGCCAATAGAATGCAGGTATATGATGCAAACGGAGGCTTTAAATGAAGGCATGGTTTGGCTTGTCCTCCTGCAAGTTGGCAGAACAGTACACCATGATTAGCTGCTGGTCGCAGATTGAGAGACAAGTGCAGCAGATCTGAGCCCATCCCTTATACTATAATTGTTTTGTCCTAAGCAACCCCTTGAGCAGAACAAATTTGCTGTTTTAAGCCACTAAGATTTTGGGATTGTTACACAGCATTCATCACAGCAATAATACATTAATGCACCAAGTTCTTTCCTATATCCAGGACTTGATATAGGATATAAGTTCCTATATCAGGGACTTTGCTTAATGTATGTTCTTCTCTAGGCTATAAGTCTCATGATGGTTAAATCTGTTTCTATTCCGTGTACCTCTATAAAGACAGGGCCTAGTATGATACTCATTATGTGGTAGTGGCTAAATAAATACTCATAAAATAAATTATCAGAGGTATTACAGATACCATCTTTGATGTCATTAAACTTTATAACACTGTTTTAGGTATAAAACTGGTTTATCTGTCCTATTACCATAATTTGACTGAACTCTCCTATTGTTCCTAATCACTTTTCAGTGGATTCTTTTGGGTTGTCTGTAACTAAAGTCATGTCAAGTAGTTGTCATCTGTTAAATCATGGTCCCAATAAACCATACCTCCCAGTATTTACACACTTGCCCTTGATTCTGGGCAGGCCTGTGACCTGTTTCTTTTTGTTTGTTTGTTTGTTTTTGATACTTTTTATCTTTATTGACATATAAATACTGTGAATGTTTATAAAATGCCAAAATGCTATAAATTAATAAAGCAATAATAAGGTCCCAAAAGAGATATACAGAACTATAAAAACTGTAACTTAAACACATAAATGTTTTGCTAAAGATTCATTTGGAAATTAGTCCATTTTACTTTCTTTTTTTTAATTTATTTTTAATTGGAGGTTAATTGCATTACAATGTTGTGTTGGTTTCTGCTGTACAACAACGTGAATCAGCTCTAAGTTATGACCTGCTTTTAATCAATAGACTACAGGGGAAGTGACATTGGGCCAAGATTTAAGGAAGCCTAGAAAATTCTACTTTCATGTTTTTAAGAGCTCACACCCATCTTGTAAGAATCTGGTTCATCTATTGGAGAGATCACATGGAAAGGCCTGGGAGAGAGACACACACGATGGCAGGTGGGGGGAGGGTGTGGAGAAGGGGAGGAGCCACCACAATCAGCAGAATTTTGAACAAATGAAATGGTTGTTGTCCTAGGCCACTGAGTCTTGGGGTGGTTTATACACATCAGTAGATCACTGAAACATTTGTAAATAACAACTTTGTGTCCTCAGTTAAAATTGCTGTGTTACTTGATATGTTGTGCTTAGTCACTCAGTTGTGTCCAACTCTTTGTGACCCCATGGACTGTAGCATGCCAGGCTCCTCTGTCCATGAGGATTCTCCAGGCAAGAACACTGGGTGGGTTGCCATGCCCTCCTCCAGGGGATCTTCCTGACCCAGGGGACCAGACCCGTATCTCCTGCATTGCAGGCAGATTCTTTACTAGCTGAGCTACCAAGGAAGCCCACGTTACTTTATACACCTATCTAAATATATTGACTAGGGCTTCTCAGGTGTCTCGGTAATAAAGAATCTGCCTGCCAATGCAGGAGATGTGGGTATGGTCCCTAGGTCAGGAAGATTCCCTGGAGAAGGAAATGGCAATCCACTCCAGTATTCTTGCCTGGGAAATCCCATGGACAGAGAAGCCTGGAGGGCTACAGTCCATGGGTCACATGACTGCGTGACTAAACAACAACAGTAAATGTATTGGCTAGTCTTTGATCCCATTTTGTGATCCATCCAAAAATACATAATAAATTGCAGTATTTGCTTAGGAAAATAAAGTCAGAGAAAAAAGGCATCAAGCTATTCATATTGGTTATTTCAAGAGTGTGGAATTATGGAGGAAGAGGCTTTCAATTTTCAGTATATTTTTCTGTAATGTTTGAATTTTATATCACAACATGCATTATTTGCCTCATTTTACTCTGTACTTTAGAGGAAATTTTTTAACATCTCACAATTATGTGAACACTGGCTTTTTTTCTTTTTGCTATAAGTGTAAATGTGTACCAGTTTTACATATTTTATCATGTTAAGTATATGTATCTTTATTGTTATGTAGCCAAATGTTTAAAAATCAGCATCTGATTTTCAAATGTATTGATTATCCATTTTTCATTTATCTAAATTAAATATTTTTTATCCTTTGATCTGTTAACCTAATATTTATGGTCATTAGGTTATATATCAAATCATCCATGTATTACTGATTGTCCTGGTAAAAGAAAAATTTTTATACAGTAGGGGATCTGCCATAAGAGAATTCCATGAAGAGGGATTGGGGTTTGAGAGAGAAGCAGATCAGCATCCCCAGGTTCCTTCCAATTGGCCCAATAGACAAGAAGTCCACATATTCAGAGCATAAGCACTTTCTGAATTCTTCAAAGAAAAACCCACCTCACACCAAATGCCTTTTTATCACAATCCACATTCACTGCCTGAGCTGCAGTAATTTTCAACTGTGCTAACAGAACCCAACCAAATACTTCAAGCAAACAGCATAAAAGATGTTGTGTTAGAGAAAGAGAGGTATGAGGCTAAATAAACAAAGGAAGTAACCCCAAATGAAATAGAGTTAATACAAGAATCAGAAGAGGAATTCTAAAATAAGTATAGTTGATACACTAAGAAATATTTGAGTAGATATTACATTCTTAAATCAAAATTAGACTGCCAACAATAAAAATAAGCAGAATTCTTGAAATTTAAATCATGACTACTAAATTGAAAACCCAACATAAAAGCTGAGTAGCAGGACAAATGAGGAACACAGGAGCAGGACATATGAAGACCACTTTGGGGATCCAGAAATTAAAGCAGGTTTTTCTCTGGAATGTAGCACTAAAGTAAAATTAAGAATTTCTCTACACCTGACACTCTCTCCATCCATCCAACATAGCTCAAAACTTTGAAGTCACCTTGTTGAGCATGCGCTTGGAGCAGGAAGACAGAGGCTGTCACTTCACTTTCAAAAACCTTTAAATAAAGTTTTTAAATTATTAATAAAATTGAACATAAAAATAAAATCTTTCATTGAAATTTGAAATATTACATGGAATATGCTAAAATAAGACTTTTCCATGGTTTGAGGTGAACTGGGTGACTAATAATGACCAGGAAAATCCTGACGCTTCCCTGGGACCTCTCTCAGGGCTCTAGAATGGGTTTGAACAAACAGCAGCAAACAAGAATAAAACTGTCAAATGATTACCCCTACAATCCTGCTGGTTCCATCTAATGGCTCCATTTGGTTTTCAAACTATAGAGTACATCAGAAACTCCGGCAGAGCTTGTTAAAAGTAGATCCGGAGGCCCCAAGCCGCAAAGAGTCATACTCAGGAGGCCTGGAGGAAATGCAGCAGTCAGTATTTTAAACAACCCCCACCAAATAATTCTAACCAAGTTAACGTGCTCACCACACCTTAAATAATACTCTTCAAACCCACAGCCCAGCCTACAATTGCTTTCCTCTGTGCCTCAACGCAAGCTTTTCATTTCCCTTAAAAATCCATTGCAATAGCCCAAAATGCCATTTCTTTAGCAAAGCTCTCCTGGATCTCCTTCTGGGCTCCTATTTTCTTCCTGTACTTGGGGGCATGTGTAACTTCCCCTAAATTTTAGTACTCTGGTTAAAGTCATAGGCTTTGGATTAAAAGCCTGGGGCTCAGGTCCCAGCTTTGCCACTTTACTAGCCATGTGACCTTGACCAAATCATTTAAATGTCACAGGCCAAAGCAGCAGTTGAGAACAGGGAGACTAGAAGCCCAAGAGCTGGAATGAGAATTTCACATACAATAAATCCAAAGGACCAGAGGTGAGAAATGAGGTTAGAGCAGCAGATCAGGTGAAGAGTTCAAGCCAGGGACAAGGAAGAGAGAAGAAAGAAAACACTGAGGTAAAGAAATCAGCAAAACAGAAAGAAAGATAAGAAATCAGCTGAGAAAGGGGGAGAGATTTGGGTATAGAGCATTTGCAGCTGGCTCATATGACTCGCAGGACTCATGAGGGCCACTGTACACACTTCTCCCCTGATCCTCCTTCAGGGACATCACCTTGTACTTAATTTCAGCCACTGCAGTGTTTACGCTGGTGAAACTGGCAAACCTTGCAAATCAGAGTTGTTGGTTTTTTAAACAAGTTGGTTGTCCAACCTGTCCCAGCCCACCACTGAGTCTACCTGAGGAGATCAATTGTTCTTAAGCATCCAATTTTGTGAGTCGTCTTTTTTGGCAGGCAGGTTCACGCAAACAGGCAGAACAAGCTCACTCAAATGTCCATTTGTTTTTGTTCAGCTGCTAAGTTGTGTCTGACTCTTTGCGATCCCATGGACTTCAGCATACCAGGCTTCCCTGTCCTTCACTATCTCCCAGAGTTTGCTTAATTTAATGGCCATTGAGTTAGTGATGCCTTCCAACCATCTCATCCTCAGTCTCCCCCTTCTTCTCCTGCCCTCAATCTTGCCCAGCATCAAGGTCTTCTCCAATGAGTCAGCCCTTTGCATCATGTGGCCAAATGGCCACTGAGGGGGAAGGAATGAATGCACAGGTGCATGAATGAATTTTCCTGAAGGTGTTCCTAACATGAATTCCTAATGGAAAGGAATTATAAGTATTTTAGTAATTGCAGCTTTTCAGGTGGCAAATGAGAGAGGCATTCCCTACAGACTGCAGTCAAGAACTCAAGCATCATTATTCAATCACAGACACCTCTTCATGAAGCAAATAAATAGATATTTCCAGGGAATTTGGCAAAGCCAATTTTTGCAACCTCCTTTCCCTTTTAGCAAGGAGAGTGGGAAAGTTCATGATGGAAGTTTCTCAGCTGAATGAAAGTCATAAACAAACACGGACTGGACTCCCCCAGTAGATGAAGACTCTCTGATTGTTCCAGGATCAAATACATTAATACAAATCTGAGGTCTGACAGATTTCAGACCTCAGCAGTCTCTCTGCATTCTCTCCACCAAAACCATTTCAGCTGACTTGATCAAGGAATGTGTTAACTGATTTTTTAACATTTGGACAGGAAGTGGTAGTGGGCATATGGTTAATTTAAGCCAAGACTGGATTATAATTTAGCTGTGAGAGCCATAACATAGTTTCTGCCTCTTTACATGTGTGCTAAGTTGCTTCAGTCATGACCAACTCTATGCAACCCTATGGACTATAGCCTGCCAGGTTCCTCTGTCCATGGGATTTTCCAGGCAAGAACAGTGGAGTGGGTTGCCATGCCCTCCTCCAGGGGATATTCTCAAGCCAGGGATGGAACTCACGTCTCTTATGTTTCCTGCATTGGCAGGCAGGTTCTCTACCGTCAGCGCTCCCTGGGAAGCCCTTCTGCCTCTACCTGATCTGTAACCATGTAGTTAGTATAGACTGAACGCAGATTGGTATATGCTTTAGAAAAAGCCAAGGATGTACCTAGAGATTATCATGCTGAGCGAAGTCAGAAAGAGATACCACATGATGTCACTTATATGTGCAATCAAAAACACAGTGCAATTCAACGTATCTATGAAACAAAAATAGACTCATAGATATAAGGGATGACTTGTGGTTGCCAAGTGAGGGGAGGGGAGGGAAAGAATGGGAGTTTGAGATTAGCAGAGGCAAACTATTATATATAGGATGGTTAAACAACAAGGCCTACTGTATAACATAAGGGACTATATTCAATATCCTGTGACAAACCATATTGGAAAAGAATATGAAAAAGAATATATGTTTAACTGAGTTCACTTTACTGAACAGAAGAAATTAACACAATATTGTAAATCTACTATACACCAATAAAATTTTTTAAATTAAAAAAAAAAAAGCCAAGAGACTTGCCTAGATTCCTCAACTCATTCTGAACTTTCCAGATCTTTATTTTCAGGAATCGTTGTATAACTCACTAAATAATTTTAGTGTATACTTTAAAAAGCTGGAAAATTTGAATGCATCCTTTAAGTATATCTATTATCAGAGCAGCAAGACAATAAAACAGATGCAGGTAGAGCCTAAGTTGTGATGTTTGACACCTACAGGTGCCAAATACTTGGTGTTGAGTGGATGTGGAAGAAAAAGAAGAAGAAAGCTTGTAGGTAGGCTCTCTCTTATCCTTTTTCATCTTAGACCAAGTGCTCAAAAACAAAACATGCTTAGTTAGGAATCAAATGTTCTCCTTACTGGGAAGAAGGCTCGGAGAAGGCAAAATGAGCAGGATGCTGTAGGCAGTTATACTGATTAGGAAATTAGGAAGCAAAATAATCTCTTCTCATCAATAAGTGAAAGCAGGTCATTAGAGGCTTCTTGTGAAATGTGAAGACAATCTCCTGTGAGGACTGTTGATGCTCTAAGGTTCAAACAGCAGAAGCTGAGTCCTATTAGGGTATGAATTCGGGTTTTAAAACTTATCCTTCTCCTGAGTCCTAGTAGTACAATTAGAATTAAATTAAATTGGATCATGAACATTTGAACTGTATAAAGAAAAATACCACATCATATTTAAGCATTCATATTTCTTAAAGTTTTGCTCTAACCCTTCCATATTTTTATTTTTTAATGAAGTATAGTTGACATATACTAGTTTCAGGTGTACAAGATAGTATCTTGATATTTTTATAGATTATATATTGGCTATATTCCCTGTGCTATACATTACATTCTTGTAACTTATCTGTGTTATACCTAACAGTTTGTACCTCTTGATCCCCTTTACCTGTTTCCCCTCCTCCCACTCCCTCCCTTCTTGCAACCACCCATCTCTTCTCTGTATTCTATTTCTTTTGTTACGTTTGTTCATCTGCTTGTTCTTTAGATTTTGCATATAGGTGAAAACATATAGTATTTTGGGATATTTTTAAGTGTTTATATTCATGGTCAGTTAATTATGACTTATTTTATTTAGAGGGTTTTTTATTTTCAGTGTAATTGGCTAAGGTTTACAGTAGAGATTAAGGAAATGAGCCTCTGATCCACCCCCTTCTCTGAGAACTGCCTTTGCTCTTCTGGACCTCAGCCTCAGTGACTTTCCTTTGTGAAAGTCTTGACTTTTCCCTGATTTCCAGCATGGCTGAGTGGATCAGCATGGACACTGGCTCAGGCTGAGACAAATTCTCTCTGGAGAATTTGAACTTGGGAAACGAGGAACAGACTCTAGGGAGTGTGGGAGGATGTTTAAATGCTAGACACATAATTTGGGAGTTTGGGGCCAACTAAGGGTTTATTTAACTTATATGCAGACTATATCATGTGAAATTCTGGGCTGGATAAATCATAAGCTGGAATCAAGATTGCTGGGAGAAATATCAACAACCCCAGAAATGCAAATGATACTACCCTAATGGCAGAAAGTGAAGAGGAACTAAAGAGCCTCTTGATGAAGGTGAAAGAGGAGAGTAAAAAAGCTGTTTAAAATTCAACATTCAAAAAACTAAGATCATGGCATCCAGTCCCATCACTTCACGACAAATAGATGGGGGAAAAAATGGAATAAGTGGCAGATTTAATTTTCTTTGGCTCCAAAATCACTACGGATGGTGACTGCAGCCATGAAATTAAAAGATGTTTGCTTCTTGGAAGAAAAGCTATGACAAACTTAGCATATTAAAAAGCAGAAACATCATTTTGCCAACAAAGATCCATCTAATCAAAGCTATTGTTTTTCCAGTAGTCATGTATGGATATGACAGTTGGACCATAAAGAAAGCTGAGCACCAAAGACTTGACGCTTTCAACTGAGGTGCTGGAGAAGACTCTTGAGAGTCCCTCAGACTGCCAGGAGATCAAAACAGACAATCCTAAAGGAAATCAACCCTGAATATTCAGTGGACAGACTGGTGCTGAAGCTGAAGTTCCAATACTATGGCCAGCTGATGCGAAGAGCCCACTCATTAGAAAAGACCCTGATGCTGGGAAAGATTGAGGGCAGGAGGAGAAGTGGGTGACAGAGGATGAGATGGTTGGATAGCATAACCGACTCAATGGATATGAGTTTAAGCAAGCTCCAGGAAATAGTGATGGACAGGGAAGCCTGGCATGCTGCAGTCTATGGGGTTACAAAGAGTTGGACATGACTCAGTGACTGAACAACAACAAATGTCTGTAAAAGCGGACCGAGCCAGTTTTGTGCAAGAGTATAAAGCACATATGCCAACCAAAAAGTAGAGATGGAAACTAGAGACCTGAGAACAAGAAACAACTTCCTGGGCTCCCAATGGCTTGACAGATTCTGCTTCTGGCCTCCCCAGGTTCTAACTGTTCTTATGTGAAAAATCCCCAGCATTCCTTCTAGAAAATCTTTTTTAACTGAAGCGAGTTAAAAGTGGGTTTCTGTCACTCATCACCAAAAGCAGCAGAAGCTAAGGATTCTGACACAGTTACTCCTAGCTCCTGGGAAAACCTCGCTCATTGGTCCAGCAGCCACAAGTCAGGCATCACCTGTATCCTATGCTATTGTTGTTGTTGTTGCTCAGTCATGTCCAACTCTTTGTGACACCATGAACAGCAGCACACCAGGCTTCTCTGTCCTTCACTGTCTCCTGGAGTTGGCTCAAACTCATGTCCATTGAGTCGGTGATGCCATCCAACCATCTCATCCTCTGTCATTAGGCAAGAACAAAACAGAGGTGTGTCCTGGAGCTGCACGAGTGCCTGGATCCTAGTCTCAGGTCTACCTCAATCCAGCCATGTGATCTGGAGCACACTGTACACCTCACTGTGCCTTTGCTTCCTCTTCTGCAGTATCCCAAGGCCACCTCTTTCCATTTGCAAGGTGCTGAGTGGGTCCTCAGTAGACACTGATCTTCTTCCATTAAAGTGACAGTTTCTCTGGGAAATGTGGGGTTTAGCTCCTCTATTGATCTGATTTTTTCTTTGAGACTTTGAGCTCTTAAAATAAAGGTCTTAAAAAATACCCAGAGTATTTCATGCTCATTCAGGGTCCATTTCAAAAGATGGAGCCAGGCTGCCTGGCAGCATGGATCTACTGCTTGTCTTGCTGCAAGACAGAAATGAACCAAATAACATGAAGGGACATGATCAGGGATTGGAGGATTTTATAAGCTTTATAGCATTTAATTCTTACAAACAATCATATTCCTAATATACAGATGAGGAAAATGAGTCCAGAGTATCTTCGTAACTTTCCCAGGTGTCACAGGCGACAACTCGGAGGGCCAGAACTATACTCAGGTCTGAGTGATCTTAACCACTGCTCTCAATTTTCCCACTGCCTGCAGCTTGATATACAACCCATCTTTGACCTTTGTATAAATTCTGCTGTCCAGACCTTGTTTTTATGGTTTTGATATGACTCATTGATCTTCCAGAAAGCAAGCAATGGGGAAATGGACCACTTTCCCTCATTCAGATATGAAATCCTTCCTGACTGTGACTGCTGTCTCCATCCCTTCACCTCTCCATTATCAGTCTCCTCCTCTGGAAAAATAAGTTTTAAAATAACATCAACATTAGCAAAGTGTTCTGAGAATGACACAAATAAGCCATGGGAAGCACTTCAGGAAATGTCTAGCAGATAGTGAACACTTGAAAAATGTTGGTTATTAAACATAGCATCTGCTTACCTCCCTTCCCCTGGCATAAGTGGCATCCTTCACTTTTAATCAGATTTACACCTTTATTTAGCAAGGAGATCAAACCACCAGTCAATCCTAAAGGAAATCAATCCTGAATACTCATTGGAAGGACTGATACTTAGGTTGAAGCTCCAAGACTTTGGCCACCTGATGCAATAGCCAACTCACTGGAAAAGACCCTGATGCTGGGAAAGATTGAAGGCAGGAGGAGAACAGGGTGACAGAGGATGAGATGGTTGGATGGCATCACCGATTCAATGGACATGAACTTGGGCAAACTCTGGGAGGTGGTGAGAGACAGGGAGGCCTGGTGTGCTGCAGTCCATGGGGTCGCAAAGTTGGACACAACTTAGTGACTGAACAACACCTTTATTCATTTATTCCTTTGATCCACAAACAAGTATTAATGACCGTGCTATGAGAGCACAGACACGGATCTAAATCGACATTTCGAGCTAGGGAAGTGAAGAAAGAAGGAGGGGTGTTCAGAGAAAGTATAATGTAGATTAAGACTAGGATGCAGGAGGAGATATGACACATTCTAGGGAACAAGTAGCTCATTTTAAGACATAAAGTTAGAGCATATCATTCTTAGGATCAGAATGATTGATAGTTTTCCATATCACTCACAGTTGTGATATAAGCTGAAGTCATCATGAGGAATGGTCTACAAGACCTCTGATGATGTGCCTCTGCCCACTTCTCTCTGTCCTGCTCTCCTCCAACCCACCAGCCTTCTCACAGATCCTTGAAATCACCCCCAGGGCCCTTGCACTTACAGCTCCTCCTCCAGATATACGAATGTCTCACTATCTCAGCTCCTTCAAGTTTTCATTCAACTATCATCTGAGATATATCAGTGAGATATTCCCTGAACACCATCTTTTAAACTGTCCCACCCTCTCCTCTCACCCCCTACTCCTTTCTTGCTTTAAGTCTCTCCACTGAACTTATTGCCTTCAGATAGGTTCCATCTGTCTACCCAACTAGAATGAAGCTCTGAGATTTTGTTTCTGTTCACTGTTACATTCTCAGCACGAAGAAAGGACTGTTCCTGGCACCTGATAAAGGTTAATTGAATGAATGAATGTGGTCAGTCACAAAATGGCTAAAACAAAAGAGAAGTTGTCAAGACCCAGATTACAGGGAGGCCCGTGGGCTAAGACAAGGAGATAGAATCTAAGCTTAAATCCTGTGAGGAACCATGAGGGGTGACAGCAGGGTGTGGTGTGATCAGAGTCACACTGTAAACAATCTTTTAGACTAGGGTGTGGAGAACAGTTCGGACAGGTAGTGAGACCATTTCAGAGACCAAAGCTGTGATCCCCATGAGAAGTCAAGAAGGCTTTAATGGAGACTGTGAGCACAAGGATGGGGGAGAAGGAGCGGAGTGACAGGCATCTAAAGGGAGAATATATGGGGCATGGTGACTGGCTGACAATGGCAAATACCTAAGGGGGGCAGGCAGCGTCTTAAATGACTCCTTTGGTTTCTTTTAGAGAATATGAGTGGCAATTTGAAGAAGTGAGTTTGATTTTGCATATATTGAATTTTACGTGCCAATGAAGATGCCCATAACTAGTCAGAGATTTGATGTTCAGTGAAGATCTGAGTTAGACCAAGGAATCTCATTGCATAAATGGTAGTTGCAAGGGTTCCAGCTGAAATTGTAGGTCCTGGAATTGTAATGGAAGCCTTACGGTGGCACCCTACTGTGCGGGGGATGAGAGATGGTAGGAAGTATCAATAAAAATGGATAGGAATCCAATGGGAAACAGATTTTACTCTCTCTCCACGTAGAACTTGGAATGCATTATTCCAATATAACCCCCTATGGTAACTGACCCTGCATAATAATTAGGTACAGTGCTATTGGTCATCTACGTTGTGAGTGAATTTGGTCTTGTGAGCTAGCATAGGAAACTAACCACCTGCTGCATAATATTGTTTCCCTGATAAAATGTATAGCCCATTCACAAGCTGAGGACTGCTGATATTACAAGATGAGAAGTCTGCATAGCAGCCCACATTTTTTCAGAATTCCAGCTGTACCTTGTGAATTCTTCCACCTAAAGGACAACTCTTTCATAAAATGTAAGTAAAGTATGCTTCTAATTCCCAAATGGGTTGCTGATGCTGAGGAATGTAGATCATCTACATATCACAGCTGAAGCTCTGAGATGGGTGGGATCCTCGAGCAGTAGAGCACAGAGGAAACAGAGGTGAGCTCCTAAGGCATGATAACTGAACTCGGGGAACACAAATATCTGAGAGTACATTATAAAACTTGGTATATGTGTTACACACAGAGTCTGTGGAATTCAGAGTGCAGGATTTGGATAAAACAACTGGCTATAAATAATTGGGATTTTTACTTACTTCCACAGCCCACACCCAGATCTTGGTTTCTAATGGTGGTGGTTTAATCACTAAGTCATGTCCAACTCTCTGCGACCCCATGGACTGTAGCCCACCAGGCTTCTCTGTCCATGGGATTTCCCAGGCAAGATTACAGGAGTGGGTTGCCATTTCCTTCTCCAGGGGATCTTCCCAACCCAGGGATTGAACCCAGGTCTCCCATATTGCAGGTGGATTCTTTACAGACTGGAGCTACCAGGAAAGCCTGGTGGGATCTTTGGGTTGCCACTAAAAAAAACTCAAACTGACTTAAGAAAAAGGAGAGAGAAAGAAAGGAAAGGAAAAGAAAAGAAAGGATGGAAGAAGTTAGGAAAAAAGAGGGAATGCTATTGGCTCACATATCTGTAAAGTCAGGGGGAAACTTCTACAGCTCCAGGCATTACTGGATCCTGAATGATGCTTTCTGGTCAGTTTAGCTTTCTACCACCTCTTGACTGATTTCTTCTGTGTTGGCTGCTTACCCGGCAAGCTGACCCTTCACAGAAGCAAGATGGCTGCCATTCGTTTCAGGTTTATGTTCTATTTTCCCAACACGTTTACAGAAAGAGGATGCCTCTTTTCCAATCACTCTAACAAACAGAGTGAACACAAGTGATTGGACTAGCGTGGGTCATGTGCCATCCCTAAAATGACACTAATATACAGAGGGAATAGAATCCATATCAGCCACACCTGAGTTACATGCAACCTAAAATGCAATCAGACCTGAAGTAGGAGAAATAAGTGATTCCCCAAGGAAATTATGGATTCTATTACCAGAAGGAGGATTAGATGCTGGGCAGCACGAATACCAGATGTCTCAGGGGAACCAGACTGGAGAAAAACCTTCCTTAGGGGCTTCTTTTCCCAGAAGGCCTCTTTAAGGGCTGATCCAAAGGTATTAGTGATCTCAAAGAGGCAAAAATAAATAAACAAATAATTTCACATTACGTGTAAAGAGAATGGATTTGACTGAGGACATATCTCCCACCTATGAATGGTAGAATGCTTATCTCCAACCTTTCTGTTTCACCCACCTTCTTCTGCTACAAGACCCAACAAATTGACTTTAATACCCAGCCTTCCCCTGTGTCCAGTGTCACATTGATCTCTGCTGTTACTTGGCAGAATGATTGAGAAGGAGAAAATAAGAAATTAAGTTCAGCAATTCTTGAGATTGGTGTTGAGTATGGAAACAGAAGTTACTTCTGAAACTTGCAGGTGTGCTTTTTTTTTTTTAATTTGGCTGCACTGGATCTTAGTTGTAGCACACGGGATCTTTAATTGTAGCATGCAGGATCTTTTAGTTGCAGCATGTGGGATCCAGTTTCCAAACCAGGGATCAAACCTGGGCCCCTGCATTGGGGGCCAGAGTCTTAGCCACTGGATCATTAGGGAAGTCCCTACAGGTGTACTTCCACATAGAGTCTACCCCCACTTCCCCTCACTCTAGAAATTCATACTGTGTGTGGCTCACCCTCAGGTCATACTTCTTTAAAAAGAAAAATTGTTATTCTACATGCAGGGAGATTGAATGATAGGGCCTGCCACATCCTCTATTTTCTGTGGCAGGGAAAAGGGAATGGGTTGGAGCAAAGAAGGGCTGGGGTGGACTCAGCTCAGGCACCAGCCAAGGGACCAGTGTCGGTAGTTGGTTTAGTAAAGCAGGCTGTACAGGTCACAGGATGGGTCTAAGATGAGAAAAGTAAAGTCCTAAGTAGTGACAGGGATACCAAGAGAAGGCAAATAAGGAGTCTAAAGACACTGCATGAAACAACACAGGCTCCAGAGTCCACAATCCAGTTGTTTTAACAGAAGTGCTACAGCCAGGTGGGGAGAGTGCGAGAGTCGGCCCCTAGAGGTAATTCAAGCTCAAAGGCAACAGGAATTAACAAGGAGAGAATGCACAATGAAAGCCAAGTAGGTACATATTAATGTACAAATGGATTCATGTAGATAATACATGGGACTCTGGAGTAGGGCCAAGGTCATGATGCTTGGACATTCCTCCATAAATCTAAAAATGTAGCCCTTTAAATTCAACCTCTGATATCAACCAATACTATGTTCAAAAACCTTGCTAAGTCCTACTCTACTGGAGCCAACTTTATAGCCTGATGTTTAAAATAGTGTTTTCCCACGAATTCTTTACTAAACTTGTTTCTTGACTTATGATCTGTCAACAAAGGGGTTGTTGTCTCCTAAAATATGGATTCAGCTTTTTTAAGGCCCACACCTTGGCTGGGCACTCCTTTAAGAAAGCTCCCTCTTTTGATGGCTATTTTTCTGCTGAAACAGATCATCAATTCTTTCAGTCTGTGTTCTTGTCGTGCCTGAAGCATTTATGCCTTACTTAAGCCTTTCATTATAATCAGCTGCCCTTACTTTGCTATTCCCTGCAAAGGCTTTGCCTCAATCACATAAGCATTAGAACAACTGCCCTTTTAGCTATGGATCAAGTTTTCTTTGGGGTGCCCTATGTAAATGAGAACACTTCAAAATGCTAATTTATAATAAGTCAAAAATTGACTGACAGAGTAATAATACTACTGCTATGAGTGGACTGTTGAGAGCTAAAAGAATGGATCAAGAAAGAACACAGCTGGGAAGAAGAGGTGAACTGATCAAAAGCAAGGACAGAAAAGGAAGAAAGAGAAACACAGGCAGTGGTTGCCATCAGAGGTGTGGGGATGCTATTAGGCTGGAACTGAAAGGGAAAAAGACAAATTTCTTTGTTACTGTCATGACAGCTGTATAACAGAAAACAATATAAGATTTGGAAGTCTCCAGGAAAAACAAATGAATTTGATAGAGTGACTGATAGGATAAAGCACTTTTAAAAACTATGTATATGAGAAAGGCGAGTATTACAAATAAAAAGGACAAAAAGGAAGGATAATGGGAAATTTTTCAAGATAAGAAATATAATCACTGTATACCTTTTGACTCTTTATATCAATAATAGATATTGTTCACCAGCATTGATACGATTAGTTTACCCTTGAACAACACAGTTTGAACTACATGGTTCCATTTATACACCAATTTTTTTCCGTAAATATATACTACAGTGCTACATGACCCATGGTTGGTTGAAACCATGGATGTAGAACCATGGACACACAAGGCCAAATCTACAGTGATACATGGATTCTTGACTGTGGTGCCAGCACCGCTAATCCCCATTTGGCTCAAGGTTCAATTATATAAACAGTGACGTCACTATAGTAGAAGGATGGGAGTAGGGAGTATAAGTGAGCTAAATCCTCAACTATTACTTCAGGATGTACATAAATAATACCTGAAGTTGATACATCAAGAAATAAGTAAAGGAACTTATTATCTGGGAAATAGCTTGAAGAGTTAAAAACAGTTGCCTTCAGAGAACAGGAAAGGAGGATGGAACAGAGATTGTTGCTTCTCATCACAGTTCTTGTGTTATCTAACTATTTTTAGTTAGCACAGGACTTAGTGTCAGCGGAAGTTTTACCAAGGACCTGCCCTGTGCTAAGTATTGTTGTTATTGAGTCAGTAAGTTGTGACCGACTCTTGTGACTCCATGGACCCTAGCCTGCCAGGCTCCTCTGTCCCCGGGATTCTCCAGGCAAGAATACTGGAGTGAGTTGCCATTTCCTCCTCCAGGGCACCTTCCCGACCCAGGGATCAAACCCGTGTCTCTATCATCTCCTGCACTGGCAGGCAGATTCTTCGCCACTGAGCCAAACAACAAACACTTCTCTGGCTTACTGCCAGACACAAAGCACTTTACGTTTATCAACTCCTTCAGTCTCTGCAACAACTTGATGAAGTGGTTAATCTTATTTTGCCCATTTAACAGAAAAGGAAATTGAGGCACAGAGGATGAAAACCTTGCCTGAGGTCACAGTTGAGAGTGGTTGCGCTAGAATTTGAGCCCAGGTAACCCAGCTCATAGCCTCTGAACTTTCCCTGCTCCCTAACAAAACCAAGGCATAGATATTATTATCTCAACTTTGGAGATGAGGAAAGAAAAAGTTTGGAGATGGGGAGAGAAAAAGTCATTTTCTAAGATCACATAGATAGTGGATAGGATCTGTATGACTATGGGTTTGATTAACTTTAATACTAATGCTCTGTCCCTCCATGGCATCATGCAACTTTGTGTTTAAAAAGGTGAGCTAGTTGTGAACAAGGCAAGAACGTCCATTTCTGCCACTGCTATGTAATATGGTGCTGGAAGTTCTAGCCAGTGCAGTAAGGTAAGAGAAGAGAAAGGGTGAAGAGAGAGAAGAGAAGAGAAAAGAGAAAAGCATACTGATGAAAAGAAAGAGAAAAGGAAGAAATAAAGTGGTCCATATTTACAGAGGACATGATACACTACATAGAAAATTCCAAGGAATCTACAAAATACAACTAGAATAAATGAGTTCAGCGAGGTGACAGGATATAAGATAAATATTCAAAAATCAGTTCTATTTCTACATATTAATAATAAACATATAAAAATCAAAATTAAAACTACAATACCATTTATAATCACTCCTCTCTGCCCAGGTGATACTTCATGTGCTGAGACATGAAGAGTAAGGAGCCTACAGAGACTAAAGCAGGAATGATCAAAGTAAAAGAAGTAACACAGGCTCTGATATGATGGCATGAGTTTGAAAGTGTTCCAAGAACTAGAAAAAAGTCCAGTACAGCTGGAGCAAAATGAGTAAGATGGGAGAATGGACTGAAGGGAGTTTGAAGAGAGACACAGGAGCCATGGAACCTTGAAAAGGCATAGTGAGGCATCTTCTCCTTGGGAAATGATTGAGGGGAAATGAAACAATTTGATTTCACTTCAGATTGAATGATCACTCTGGACACTCTGTAAAGACGGCTTTGGAGAGGAGCAAGAATGAAGGCAAGAAAAATGGGTGAAGATCACTGAAGTAAATAATCCAGGAAAGAGATCATGGTGCTGATTCTAGCTAAGATAGTGGCAGGAAAACAGGGAATTAATGAATTTTGGAGGTAGGGTCAGCAGTACTTATTGATGGACTGAAAAAAAAAAAAAAGAGGACAAGGAAAAGGGAGGGGATCAAAGACAACTCCCAGGTCTTTGGCTTTGGCAACTGGAGAAACAATTATGCTGTTTGCTAAGATGATGAAAAACATGGGAGAAATAAGTAAGCAGAGGAGTGGAGCTGAGAAATCAAGTTTTCAGTGCGGGACATAATAAGACTGAAATTCCTAAGGGACAATCAAGTGAACATGCTAAGTAGACTCTCTGGATCCAAAAGAGAGCTGAGATACAGGCCGAAAGGGGAGAGCTTCAGCATATAGATGGGTGGTTCTTGACTCTGGCTGCTCAATAAATTACCTAAAGGGCTTTTTAAATGTGCTACTGCCCAGATGCTACCACCAAATCAACTAAATCAGAAGCTCTGGAGGTAGAAACCAGGCGTCAGACCTTCTAAGGAACACTTAGATTTAGAGATTAGAGGAAGGAGAAGGGACCGGCAAAAGAAGATTGAGAAGTGGCCAGTGATACAGGAAGATGCCCAGGAGCTATGGCTCATGGAAGCTGAGTGGGGTATATTTCAAAAAGGAAATAAAACATTGCTACACCAGGATGTTATGATAATTCAATGACCAACACATGCAAAGCACTTTGTAAATTTTTAATTGATAAACACTGGGCTTCCCAGGTGGCGCTAGTGGTAAACAACCTGCCTGCCAATGCAGGAGGTAAAAGTGATGTGGATTCAGTCCCTGGGTGGGGAAGAGTCCCTGGAAGAGAGCGTGACAACCCACTCCAGTATTCTTGCTTGGAGAATCCCATGGACAGAGCAGCCGGTTGCAAAGAGTCAGACACAACTAAAGGGACTTAGCACAAACAAACAAACATTAGATGAGGTATTAGCATCATCTAAGGAGAAAACTTGACTTCCCTGGTGGCTCAGACAGTAAAGCATCTGTCTACAATGCGGGAGACCCAGGTTCGATTCCTGGGTTGGGAAGATCCCCTGGAGAAGGAAATGGCAATCCACTCCAGGACTATTGTCTAGAAAATACCATGGACAGAGGAGCCTGGTAGGCTACAGCCCATGGGGTCGCAAAGAGTCGGACACAACTGAACAAATTCACTTTCACTTTCACTTTCACTTAAGGAGAAAAATTACTCTCCTCCTGGTACAGTAGTCCTACCTGGGCCACAGAGGAAGGATATTTCCAACAAACCTGAACCTTAGATAAATGCTGGCAAGGGAGGTCTACCCCTGGCACTTCTTACACTTATAAGAAATAATAAAAAATATTATGGCTGTGAGGATTAAACAAATTTATACCCATTCTCCTTAGCTCAATGCTTAGCATTTCATCATCAGAGTAATAATAATAATTATTATTATTTACTCTAACAATACTAAATTATTTCTAATAATAAGCATTTATTTCATTACTTAGTATTATTATTAATGCAAACATAGTGCTATTTGCTAGGCAAAGTTCTAAATGCTTTACATACACTTACTCTGTTAGTATTCCAAAAGGTTAGCTATTGATTTGTTGTTGCTGTTGTTAACTCCAAATGATTTGTTAATTCCAAATGATTTGGTTTCCCAAGTGGGCACTAGGGGCTTCAGCATTCCAGAACCATTGTTCTGATGTGCAGGTCAATAATGGCCTCATGAGGCTTCTCTGGATGTGGCAGAGAAGATGGGATCTGTCCTGAAGGAAGTCTATGGGCCTCCAGCGCCATGAGTCAATTCCTAGGACCACCTAAAGGACAGCAGGGCTGTCCTATAGGACAGCTGTGTTCCATAGTGATGTCTGAATTCCTTCATGGAGGCTATGTCATAGGCAAGTTCACATCTGGGCATAGAGACAATTTCATCTGGGTTCTTCAACTCAACTACCAATCACTCATATATATCAGGTACTTAAGCCTCATGCTGGCTTTGGAAATAGAGATGGTTATTCCCCATTCTACAAGAGAGGAGACAGAGGCTTAGGTTAAAAACTTGTGCAAATTCACACAACCAATTAGGATCAGAGTCAGGACTCAAACTGAACACCCTAAATCCACATTCAGACCTTCTTGTCTACCATGCTAATCTATTTTTTTTTTTTAACCAAACTTTAAGGAGTTAGAGCTATGGCCAAACTAAAAGAAATCAGTGACAAAGACATCAGAAGAGACCACCTTCAATACACTAAGGGGAAAAAATGGGCAAGGAATATGAACAGGTAATTTGCAGAAGAGAAACACAAATGCCAAAAAAAAACAAAAAAGAGGTAAATAAAATATAAATTTTAAAAAACATATGTATATTATTTTATACTCATCAGATTCATTTTAAAATGTAAAAGTCAGAAAACAATAAGCACTAGAAAGGATAATGGGTACAACCCTTAGACATTGCTGTTGGGAGCTGTAAATTGGTGCATAAAATCCAGAGAAAAAAGCAAGGTATCTAGAAAACTTAAAAACTCATAACCCCATGATTCTACTTCTAGATATTATTCATAGAGAAACTTCTCTCATTTGTATACAAGGAGACACGTATAAGGATATTTCCTATTGGTAGCATGGGAAAAGGTAAACTATTTTAATGTCTGTTTATCAGGGAATGAATGCACAAGATTGTGTATTCATTCCATAGGACACTGTCTAGAAGTTAAAGTGGATAAACTAGATCAATGTATATCATCATGAATGAATCTCAAATATACATACTTGACTGAAAATGGCAAACTGGCAGAATAATGCATGAAGTACAATATCAATGAAAGAACTGATTTTTAGAAGCAGAGGTTGTAGGGATAGTGCAGAGTGAAGAGGGAATGTATTTGGAACCAGAGCCATCTTTGGTTAAAACTCTTCAACAAATCATTTCCAAAGTCTCCCCATTTCTTTCTGATACCATCTTTACTTCTGTCTTCCTTTTTTCCCCTTCCAGTTTCTCTCTCTCTCCTAAAAACTCCTAATCTAATTTCCATGAATCAGTTTCAGAGAAACTGTAAATTCTCTGACATCATAAGTAAAGCTTTGTATTTCTAAGTATTATCCCTGGGGAATGGGTCCATAGTTTCCATCAGATTATCAGAAAGGTCAGTGTCCCACTAAGATTAAAAATTCAGAGGAAAAAGTTTTTTCAGAAAAACATGCAGGTCTGATACTGTTTCCCTTGTCTATCATGCCCCGGGAGTAAGAGTTATTTCTTGTCAGAAAAAAAAAAATAATATAGAGAGAAAATGTAAAGTGATTTGTTCTGACCCTGTTTCCACTAGCCCCTTGCCCTGGGAGAAAATACCCCGCCTTTGGAAACATAAACGTTTCCATCCTCCCCAGGCCTCCCATCCATCATTACAGGCAGGCACTGGGCAACACAGCCGGCCTCCTTCACTGCCACGCATGACCCTTTCCATCAGATGTCTAGCTCTGGCCAGTTTGTTGACAATTATGAAGATTTTTTCCCAACCCAGCCAAACAGCCTGTGCACCATCAAAGCTCTCCAGACGTGGGGAAACTATAAGAGACTAGGAAAGCATAACTTGCTTTGTAGAGGACGCCCACGCAGAGTGCCCAGACCCAGGTCCAGACATAGCTACAGGGGCTCCCCAGGGCTTCTCTGTAACCTGGAGCTCTGGGCCCCACATTTCCCTAAATTAATAGGTTGTCTGGAGAGACCAGTGGCATGAGGACATTTAATACATATACCTGGGGTGAGCTGAGGGTCAGCCAGGTGGCTCTGCTGAGCTTGGCTGGCTTGCTCCCGTGGATGTCAACTGGCTATCAACTACCCGGACTAGCCTCTGCCAGGTGTCCAGGCTCTGCTTTGCTCCAAATGTCTCTCATTCCCTAGCACTCTAGCCTGGGCATGCTCTTATGGCAAATAGGAAAGGACAAGACAGCACACACTGAGCCTGCACTAAGCCTCTGCTTGCATCATATCCAATAATACCCCTTTGGTCAAAGCAAGTCACAGGGCCATGCCCAGAGTCAAGGAGAGGGCTTGATATCCTGCTCACAGTGAGCAGGCTCTGCAAGCCAGGGGTCAGGCTCTGCCTTTTATCAGGGATGTCTTTTCAATTTTTTGAGCAAATAAGAGACTACTTTTCACCTATCTGATTAGTGAAGGAAAAAAAATAATTTTTGTAACACTGTGTGTTCCAGGCACCATTTAAATGAGGATAGGGAGTGTTAAGGGATGCAATGGGGCTTCCGTGGGGGCTCAATTGGTAAGTAGTCTGCCTGCCAACGCAGGAGATACAGGTTCAGTCCCTGATCTGGGAGGACCCCACGTGCCACAGAGCAAGTAAGACCATGTGCTACAACTATTGAGCCCAGAAGACGAAAATACGGAGACCACATGCTCCAGAATGAAGACTGCATGCTCCTGAACGAAGGCCACATGCTTCTGAATGAAGACTACTGAAGCCTGAGTGCCCTGGAGCCTGTGTTTCATAACAAAAGAAGCCACCACAATAAGAAGCCCACATATTGCAACCAGAGAGCAGCCCCCACCCGCCACAACTAGAGAAAAGCCTGCCCAGCCAGGAAGACCCAGCACAGCCAAAAATAAATAAATGAAATTATTTACAAAAAAAAAAAGAAGAAGAAGGGATGTGAAGAAGGAGAGCAAATAAGCCTCACTGAAATCTTGGGGAAGAGTCATACTGGGAGAGGGAAGAGCAAAGCAAAGATGGGCTCCCGAGGGAGAGCTGGGGCCAGGGGAGAATACAGGATTTGAAGGCAGAGAGATGAAAGGGAGACAGGCTGTGTAGGGCCGCTGTGAGGAGTTTCTTATAAACTCTTGCACCTTTCTAACATTTCAAAATCAAATGTGTGTCCCTTTCAAAAGCATAATTTTAAAGAAATACAGACAGCAAAAACAAATAACAATCTTGAGCTGCTCTCCAAGATTCCAGTATTAGTGGACTCTATGAGCATTTTCGGAGAAGGCAATGGCACCCCACTCCAGTACTCTTGCCTGGAAAATCCCATGGACGGAGGAGCCTGGTGAGCTGCAGTCCATGGGGTCGCTAAGAGTCGGACACGACTGAGCGACTTCACTTTCACGCATTGGAGAAGGAAATGGCAACCCACTCCAGCGTTCTTGCCTGGAGAATCCCAGGGACGGGGGAACCTGGTGGGCTGCCGTCTATGGGGTCGCACAGAGTCGGACACGACTGAAGCGACTTAGCAGCAGCAGCCTCATGAGCATTTTATCCTAATTCCCGGCCACCACATCCTCAAGCTTCCCGGAGCCTGCAGAGTATTATCATTGTTGAGCACAGGCTGCCCTCTGCTGTTCACTTTTGGATGCGCACCCACGAGTATCCCCTGAAGCCGCAAAGTCATTGTCCCAAAAGAAGGCAGACAAGCCGTTGTCAGAATGCCTTGTCTTCCTTGCCAGCAAGTTTGATATCTCAGGAAGCCCTTGAAGGGCAGAAAACAAGAAAAAGTCTCCCAAAGCTTTGCACACTCATTTTCCATCATATATTACACTTTTGAAAGGACTCAGTTAACTTGTCAACTTGCTCATTTGGTCCTCCACAAAGATGTGCAGGGCAAGCAGTGGGGCCTTGGTAGCCCATTTTTCAGGTGAGAGGACTGAGGCTTCAAGAGGCTGTAAAACTGGCACTCAGTCCCATTAGCCAGTGCATAGTAAACCAGGGAGAGAATCACGATCCTCCAAGCCCACTCCAGCACAGCAGAAGGGCAGCAAAGAGGAGATGATTTGTTCACAGTCTAAAAATATGAAACAGAAAATAAAAATCCTATTTTTCAGGATAAAACGCTGTGACTTGTCATCATACCAACCAAACCTCCTTTTCATGGTCTCTTCCTGGCTTGATCCGAGTCCCATCACTGGCCCATAGTGATTCTCTGGTTTCTGATATGAAGGTTTTGCAGCTTTTGACAGAAGGATGGAGAGGTGGGAGAAGGATGTGACCCTACACTGTGGCCCACATCACTCTGTACCTCTTGAGGAGCATTTTCTAACTTTAACCTGTGCTTCATTCCAGAGCATCTCCTACTTCTCTGTCTGTCTTCCCCACCCAGGAAGTAGCAAAAGCTTCTAAGACCCATGCCTTCAGGGTAGAGTTACAGAGATACCAAGAGAAAGAAAAGCATGGGTGCTCACTTGTTTAGTTTTTAAAATAAGCTTCTGAAACTCACAGCAGAGAAAATCATTTGAGAGAAAGGGTTTCTGTTTCTCCAAACCCTAGGCTTGGGGTGTCCGTTATGAAGGCCCTGAAGAACCCAGGCATCAGACTTAGGTCACAGACCACAAAATTAAAGGGTGAGAGGTTATGTTTTCCTGCCCTGGAAAAAGAGGACAATTCTCAGGAATAGTGAGGGAAAGAAGGTAGTTGAAGCCTGACAGTCTGGAAACTTTATCCAAAGAGAAACAAGCTAGGAGACACTTCGCAGAAGGGTTTTTTGGAAGTCGAGTGCTGTGTGGAGTGTCATGTAAAACTCTCCATCTCTTCCCGACAAAATCTTCAGTAGGATCTGCACTGCCTACTAATGCTTAGGGAAGTGTGACTTACTTTTCAGGGGGTGTGAAAAAAAACAAGTGCTGCGTTACCTGTACCTTAAGGTGAAAACTGAAGTGATACATAAGGAGAAGCCAGTATACCAACTGCTGTAACATCCTTGGCCTTGGGAAGTTCAAACCTGAGAGAATGAAATCTCCTTATCAAAGCCATCATTAAAACATAATTTGAAAAACATGCTAAAGGCTATTCTAGAAATAAAAAATATTGTAGGTATATATTGGAGACAGTAACTAGCTCTACCTGGGAAACTGAAGAACATTTCACATTTCAAGGTGAAATGATAGCTTGACAGATGGAGAAGTAAAGAGAAAATTGTTCTTTTAGAACTAAAAAAACACTCTCAAAATAGTCACGTTTCTCTTGACTGGGTAACAAAGTAAACGAGGGCAGAATCTTAGGAAAACTGATTAGATTAAATAAATGAATAGTCAATGAGTTAGAGTGCTAAAAAATAAAATACAGATGAAAAAAGAAAGCATGGACTACATTGTAATTGTGAGATTTGATTTAAAGAAGAAAGTATTAAACTAAGCAAAGAGGTTTATGTTAATGATGACAAAAGTACAACCCACATGAAGATCTAACCATCATAAATGTTTATATGCCAAATAGCATGGCTTCAGAGTGCTTACAGCAAAAACAGCAGAAACTATAAGAATTAGACAAAAACACAGTGTAAATGTTCATTCAATTCTCTCAGCCCATGACAGATCAAGTAGATAAGACATTCATAAGGATATAGAGCTTACAGACTATACAGCTGATGAAGCTGAGCTGACAAATACAGGCATAAAGATGAATATGATATTCAGTCAAAAACTACTTGCTGAGCATCTACTATGTGCTTAGCACTATTCTAGGTGTTCAAGGTACAGAAGTGAATAACACAGAAATAAATCCCTGTGCTTGGGGACTTACATTACAGTGCAGAAAAAAAAGACATAGGATCATTGGGCTAAGGTGATGGCAGCCAGGTGTTTCTACCATAAAGTTAATCTTTTTCATTTTGTAAACAATAAATTTCCTTTGGGGAGATACTTCAAGATAATTTAACTAGCCTGTTTCTCATCATGCATGTATTTACCAGTTTTAACATTCATTAATAATTCTTACCTAAAAAATAATTATGGCTCTGGTTATTGCCAAATGGTGATTTCCTAGTTCCCTCATGGCTTCTATTAATAGATTTACTAGTTGGAATTCTACTGTAAGCAAAATGTTTCCCTCCTCACCAGGAACATCTATATAGACTCATGGATTCTTATTTTATTCTTCATCCAGTACTATCATTATTTATTTTGTTCTTCAAACTGTCCCAGATTCGGTCAGTGGGAGACTCTTAAACCTGACTCTTGAGTCCTCTTCCCACATCGTCATCAGCTGAGCACTTTCCTTGCTTTCTGGTATATGATATTCCAAGTTCATACTGTACTTTCCCTACCCTTGCCTTGGAGTCACATATTTCTCCAAGACATCTTGACTCTTCTTATTGGAGAATGGGATTTAGATACCAAGTTATGAGTATTAGGTGTACTCATTATTACTGGGTTGTCATTGCTATGAGACCATCTCAGACATGAGATAGAAAAGAAAGACATATATATACATAATACTATTTACATAAATGATATATTAATAAATCTATTTCTGTATTTTTCTACCTATATTTAAAACCATGAATTCACATGGATATGTCCAGTTCCAATCCAACATCACTGGATTTATTCAAGCCTTTCCTTTTTCCACATTTCCACCCCCCCACCTCTGTTTTTCTGGCAGTGAGAAGCTTGTCTCTCATTTTTCACAATATATTTCCTTTGGGATACACATAAGACAGTTTCAGAATTGTTATTTAAAAACACATACACACACAAATTGAGGAGTTCAGTTTCTAAAACATAAAAAGACTACTGAAGTGAAGTGAAGTCATCAGTCCTGTCTGACTCTTTGCGACCCCATAGACTGTAGCCTACCAGGCTCCTCCGTCCATGGGATTTTCCAGGCAAGAGTACCGGAGTGGGGTGCCATTTCCTTCTCCAGAGGATCTTCCCAACCCAGGGATGGAACCCGGGTCTCCCACATTGTAGGCAGACGCTTTACTGTCTGAGCCAGATTATTGGGTAGGTCTTTTTTATGTTAAAAAAGAAAAAAAGAGAGAGAGAGAGGAGAGAAAACTAGAGCCCAAAATATGCACTGAAGAAGGATGCCACAGGTATAAAAACAGATCTTTTCAACAAATCAGCAAGAAATCCCAAGTTCACAGATAAGAATCTCTCATTCCTTTTCCAGCGGGATGAGAACCTCACATGTGATGCTAGTTTAGCTGAATGTAAGTCTGAGTTCAAAATTGCTTTGGCTCGCAAATTTGAAATCATTGGTAAATTGCTTTGCAGGGACTGCTAGATTCACCCTCCATATTAACTTTTGTCTCATAACTTCTTTTCTTTCCTCTTTGTTGCCCATTTGTACTGCACTTTGGGACAAACCATCACAGATTTGTTTTCAGTGGTGTGTTTTCAATGGTTTAGTCTATCTTGAGGGATTTTTTTAACGTCAGTGTGCTCGTTTCAAGATCTTTAGTGCTTCTTTTTCATATCAGCCTATAAAATGTTTTGTGAATGCTATTTCTTGCCCAATAACTCTTAAAATATGAGCTATTTGTATTTTAAAGTCTTTCTATCCCATATTTCCTATTTTCCTATTTCTTGTGTGTTAGTTTTTTCAGTTTACTCAATTTGTTACCTACTTTTTAATAACGTTATTTCCTAAATATTTTTGTGATTCCTGAAGGTATGCTTACCTTTCAGTTGACAAAAAGAATAACCTAAGAGCTCCAAGAAATTTAAAAAATGTAAAGCCAGTTACCCATACAAGAAAAAATGATCATAATATCATCAGACTTCTTAACAGCACTATCAGAAGACAGAGAAGCAATGTCTATGAAGTTTTGAGAGAGAATTATGTGGAGTCCAGACTTTTAGCTCTAGTCCAACCTATAAAGAAAACTGCTGCTGCTGCTGCTGCTGCTGCTGCTGCTGCTGCTGCTGCTGCTGCTAAGTCGCTTCAGTCGTGTCCAACTCTGTGCGACCCCATAGACGGCAGCCCACCAGGCTCCCCCGTCCCTGGGATTCTCCAGGCAAGAACACGAGTAAGTTGCCATTTCCTTCTCCAATGCATTAAAGTGAAAAGTGAAAGTAAATTCGCTCAGTCGTGTCCGACTCTTAGCGACCCCATGGACTGCAGCCTACCAGGCTCCTTCATCCATAGGATTTTCCAGGCAAGAGTACTGGAGTGGGTTGCCATTGCCTTCTCTGATGAGGAAAACTAATACCATAAAAAAGCTTCAAACCCATGAAAGAGAAAATTAACCCCTAAAAAGTGACAGTTAGTTGGAGAGGCAAAAGAAAATGTTAAATTCTATAATTAATAGTTTCAGAAATATTCAATAAGAAATCACATTAAAAACACATTAAAACTACATTAAAGGACTTCCCTGGTGGCTCAGTGGTAAAGAATCCACTTACCAATGCAGGAGACACGGGTTCAATCCCTAATCTGGGAAAATTCCACATGCCGTGGAGCAACTAAGCCTGTGAGCCACAACTATTGAGCCAGTGTCCTAGAGCCCAGGACCCACAACTACTGAAGTCCGCAGGCCTCTGCCAAAAGAGAAGCCACTGCAGTGAGAAGCCCAAGCACCACAACTAGAGAGTAGTCCCCACTTGCAACAACTAGGGAAAAACCCACACAGCAATGAAGACCCAGCACAGCCAAAAATAAATAAATAAAACTATTTTTTAAAATCCTATTTAAAACTCCTGTTAAGAAAAATAATTATTAAAACTATTTATACTTTAAATAATTAAAAATTAGAAATTTATAAAATATCTTCACTATAATTTGCCAATATATGGACAGCACAGAATCACAGAGCTAAAAGCCTGAATTTATGATCAAACTAAGACTCCCAGAATGAAGATAAAAGAACAAAAATATTAAAAGTCTTCCATAAATAAAGTTCAGAGAATTAGAGAATAAATACAGAATTTCTGCCATTTGTCTGTCAGTAGCTCAGAAAAAGGGAACACAGAAAATGGAGGAGATAAAATAATAAAAGAAATAATAAGGGAAAACTTTCCCCACAGTAAGGAAATGTAAATCTATGAATAGGCAAACTATGCATAAAATGTTATAAAATAAAGTTATTTTTCAGACATTCAAGGATTCAGAAAATTGATTCTCATTCTTTAAAAAAAAAAAAGCCCTCATTTTTTCAAAAAAAGAGGAAAACATAGCATCTAAGATACAATGGCTCTAACCTAGTAATACATAAAAGGAGACCCCTAGACATTTGTGTAGCAGGTTGCAAAACAACTAGTTTAAATCCAAGGTGGAAGTCAGAGGGCTCTGAGGGAGCTGGAGATGTCTTTGTAAAAAAAAGACCATACTCAGCAGAGAGTGGAGTTGGACATCTGTTAGAAATATGGTTATGCTTAGGGAAATTATAAAGACAAGCTTCTTGAGCTACAGAGAGAAACAAAAAGAAAGGCAATTAGAAATTCCAGAACCACTTTCTCCCAAAGAAAGCTATATAAGGAAGTTAGGGTCTAAATATAAAGCCAGCCTAAGTTTGAAGTGATTTTTGAGCAACTGATGGATTCTAAGAAAAGATAATCCAATTTATTTTGATACCATGGAACACTTACCTTCAAGCATACATGTTTAGCAACATAAGATCCTATTTTCCTTTCCACAAGTCCAATCATAGTACTTAGCTCTGGAATGAAAGATATTTATATTATCATATTTATAATATCATGATAATACATGTATTTATTCATTTTCAATTATTTCGGTGCTAAATCTATTAGCAAAATGTAAATATTATGAAAGTGGCAACACACAGAAGTTGGGAGGCAGAGGAAAGTGAAAAACGTAGGAGTACTAACTTCTACATCTTTGAAAGTATCAGAAGATATTATCTGAAGATAGATATTGGAACAATAAATTAAAGTTTGTAGATCATATTAACTTTAGAGGAATAATTGCTAGAACTATAAATAATAAAGTAGCTAGTTAAATTTGGAGGTGGGGACTTTTAAGTAAGATTTCTTTTCTTTTTTTTTTTTTTTGCCTGTTGACAAAGATTTATTCACTTTATTCCTTTGTCTAAAGAAATTTTCCATAAGTTTGACAGTATTATCACTGGTTTCACAAAGATATATTATGGCATTTTGTTTTTGTTTTTTAATCTGGAACTATTTTACTTTTTCATTTTTATTTTATATTGAACTATATAGTTGATTTATTAATACAGTGTTGTGTTAGTCTCAGGTGTACAGAAAAGTGAGTCAGTTATACATCTACAGATATCTGATCTTTTCCAATTCTTTTCCCATTTAGGTTATTACAGAATTGAACAGAGTTCCCTGTAGGTCCTTGTTGGTTATCTATTTAAATATAGTAGTATATATGTCAACCCCAAACTCCCAATCTGTCCTTGTCTGCAACCTTTCCCCTTTCATAACCATAAATTTGTTTTGTCTGTGAGTCTGTTTCATAAATACAATCATTTGTATCACTTTTTAAAGTACCACATATAATCCATATCATATGATGCTTGTCTTTCTCTTGTCTGATTTACTTCACTTAGTATGATAATCTCCAGATTCATTCACATTGCTGCAAATGGCATTATTTCATTCTTTTTAATGGCTGAGTAGTATTCCATTGTATATATGTAAGATAAGACTATCCCTTAACTTTCAAAATAGAGCTTCAATAAATACTGCCTGTATATAACAAATAAAAACAGTAAAAGTATTAAAAAATATTTGCTATGAAAGTAACAAGCATAATAATTCAAAAGAGAAATGGTTCAAAAGTAGATTCTGCTGAGGAATGGAGTCAGGGGTCTGGAAAAGTCTTGCTTTTCGTGTTATGCCTCCTTTCTATATTGCTTAGCTTTTTTCCCCCCACATTTGTGCCCTAATTTAGTGATGAGTTTTTAATGTGTTAAAATATTAGGACAACCACTGAAGAATAGAATAGGATCTATAACTTCTAAAAACCCAATATGAAAAAAAAAAATGAACCAAAGAAACTCAGCCAACACAATAATATGCAGCAGAATAGGGGAGGGAGACAAAGAACAAGAAATCATTGTAAACAGAAACATAAAGTATGATGGGGATAAAAAGATTCAAACCTTGAAAGGCAAATGGAACAGAAGGTTAATCTATTATATTAAATGAGAGAAACATATTAATTTAAAAAATAAATTGACAAAAGCTTTGGCTATGTTATATATAGCTGCTGCTGCTGCTAAGTTGCTTCAGTTGTGTCCGACTCTGTGCGACCCCATAGACGGCAGCCCACCAGGCTCCCCCGTCCCTGGGATTCTCCAGGCAAGAACACTGGAGTGGGTTGCCATTTTCTTCTCCAGTGCGTGAAGGTGAAAAGTGATAGTTAAGTCACTCAGTCGTGTCCGACTCTTAGCGACCCCATGGACTGTAGCCCACCAGGCTCCTCTGTCCATGGGATTTTCCAGGCAAGAGTACCGGAGTGGGGTGCCATTGCCTTCTCTGGTTGTATATATAGCAATAAAATTCAAATCATGAATTCAGGGAGGACCTTAAGAGAAAAAGAATTGAGAAGAAGATAGAACAGAGAGTTGTATATTCTTAGGACCACAAAAATGAGGTGAGCCCAAACCACAGCTGAGTCTAGCCAGGTTCAGCCAGGGTTCCAGCTGTGACTGAATGGGGCCAAGGCATGTCTGACCGCCCAGAGAGTGTTATGGGCTGAATTGTGTCCCCCTCCCACCACCAAATCATATGTTCAAGTCCTAACCCCTAATACTTCAGGATGTGACTGTATTTCAAGATAAGGTACCGCACAATTGCACTCATCTCATATGCTAGTAAAGCAATGCTCAAAATTCCC
Source organism: Oryx dammah (assembly GCF_014754425.2). Classification (NCBI taxonomy): domain Eukaryota; kingdom Metazoa; phylum Chordata; class Mammalia; order Artiodactyla; family Bovidae; genus Oryx; species Oryx dammah. The sequence goes on along the minus strand of NW_024070186.1, from coordinate 179,885,625 downwards.
CAAGCCAGGCTTCAGCAATACGTGAACCGTGAACTTCCTGATGTTCAAGCTGGTTTTAGAAAAGGCAGAGGAACCAGAGATCCAATTGCCAACGTCTGCTGGATCATGGAAAAAGCAAGAGAGTTCCAGAAAAACATCTATTTCTGCTTTATTGACTATGCCAAAGCCTTTGACTGTGTGGATTACAATAAACTGTGGAAAATTCTGAAAGAGACGAGCATACCAGACCACCTGACCTGCCTCTTGAGAAATCTGTATGCAGGTCAGGAAGCAACAGTTAGAACTGGACATGGAACAACAGACTGGTTCCAAATAGGAAAAGGAGTACGTCAAGGCTGTATATTGTCACCCTGCTTATTTAACTTCTATGCAGAGTACATCATGAGAAACGCTGGACTGGAAGAAACACAAGCTGGAATCAAGATTGCCGGGAGAAATATCAATAACCTCAGATATGCAGATGACACCACCCTTATGGCAGAAAGTGAAGAGGAACTAAAAAGCCTCTTGATGAAAGTGAAAGTGGAGAGTGAAAAAGTTGGCATAAAGCTCAACATTCAGAAAACGAAGATCATGCCATCCGGTCCCATCACTTCATGGGAAATAGATGGGGAAGCAGTGGAAACAGTGTCAGATTTTATTTTGGCGGAGGGGGTGGGCTCCAAAATCACTGCAGATGGTGATTGCAGCCATGAAATTAAAAGACGCTTACTCCTTGGAAAAAAAGTTATGACCAACCTAGCTAGCGTATTCAAAAGCAGAGACATTACTTTGCTGACTAAGGTCTGGCTAGTCAAGGCTATGGTTTTTCCAGTGGTCATGTATGGATGTGAGAGTTGGACTGTGAAGAAGGCTGAGTGCCAAAGAATTGATGCGTTTGAACTGTGGTGCTGGAGAAGATTCTTGAGAGTACCTTGGACTGCAAGGAGATCCAAACAGTCCATTCTGAAGGAGATCAACCCTGGGATTTCTTTGGAAGGAATGATGCTAAAGCTGAAACTCCAGTACTTTGGCCACCTCATGCGAAGAGTTGACTCATTGGAAAAGACTCTGATGCTGGGAGGGATTGGGGACAGGAGGAGAAGGGGACGACAGAGGATGAGATGGCTGGATGGCATCGTGGACTCGATGGACGTGAGTCTGAGTGAACTCCAGGAGTTGGTGATGGACAGGGAGGCCTGGCGTGCTGCGATTCATGGGGTCGCAGAGAGTCGGACATGACTGAGCGACTGAACTGAACTAAGTTAAATGAGGTCATAACGGTGTGTCTTGATCCAGGATGACTGATGTTCTTCTAAGAAGAGGGATAAGAGACAGATACACACAGAAGATCACATGAAGACAGGGAAAAGACGGGTATCTACAGTCAAGGAGACAGGTTCTGAAGGAAACCAATCCTATGGACACCTTGATCTCAGACTTCTAGGCTCCAGAACCATGAGCAAGTAAACCTCTGTTGTTCAGGGCACCCAGAGTGTGGTAGTTATGGCAGTCCTGGCAAATGAAAACAGAGGGTCTCCTTTTCTTGATAATATTATAATTAGAAAAGTCACATGCCAATGACATGGACAGAATAAGCAGTAATTACCAGGAGAATAGCATATGGTCTAGCCAGTTCCACTTTTTTTTTTTAAATTTAAATTTTATTTTTTACTTTACAATACTGTATTGGTTTTGCCATACACTGACATGAATCCACCACAGGTGTACATGTGTTCCCAACCCTGAACCCCCCTCCCACCACCCTCACCATATCATCTCTCTGGGTCATCCCAGTGCACCAGCCCCAAGCATCCTGTATCCTGTATCGAACCTAGACTAGCTATTCGTTTCTTACATGATAGTATACATATTTCAATGCCATTCTCCCAAATCATCCCACCCTCTCCCTCTCCCACAAAGTCCAAAAGTCTGTTCTTTACATCTGTGTCTCTTTTGCTGTCTCACATATAGGGTTATCATTACCATCTTTCTAAATTCCATATATATGTGTTAGTATACTGTATTGGTGTTTTTCTTTCTGGCTTACTTCACTCTGTATAATTGGCTCCATTTTCATCCACCTCATTAGAAGTGATTCAAATGTATTCTTTTTAATGGCTGAGTAATACTCCATAGTGTATATGTACCACAACTTTCTTATCCATTCGTCTGCTGATGGACATTTAGGTTGCTTCCATGTCTGCCATTTCCACTTTAGCAGAAGGTCTGGTGAATGGTTTGGGAGGTTTATGAGCAATTAGCAAAGGATTAAGAGAGAGGGAGATGGGCTTTGGATATAAACTCAAGGAAGCTGGGCTTGAAGAAGGAATTCATAGGGCCTGGACTCCATCTTAGGCCTGTTCATGCTGATCATGCTCAGCCACCTTTCCAATGGACTCTGAACTCTGTGTTTAGTGCCTATGAAAACAACAGAAGGATAAGACCCCCTCCAGACAGGGGAGCCTTGAAGATCATATCTAGGTTACTCATCACCTAAGAGAAAACATACACTATCACCCCTTCCTCCAGACAGGCGATAAATTTTTCTGTATCTATTGGAGTGTAACCTCAGGTTTATTGATTATTGGCTAATTGTTTGACTGTTTGAGCACATGAGCACATAGCAAGTGAATGATGGGGTTATTGGGACTGTATTTTCCTTAGTTTATGTAAGTCTCAAGGAATTTGGAGTGGTGGGTTCAGACATAAAAGATTTTCACAAATGCTGGTCGGAGTCCTTGGCTAAGAGGAGACTCTGCCTTGGGCCCGCCGGTGTAATAAACTGCACTCCACTATCTGCATTGTCCTTCTGAGTGAGTTTGTTTCCCAGAAAGCATGGCTACAACAGGCTGAAGCTGTGAGCCCCAGACATTTTTAGCTACTGCAGCCCTATTCTTTCACTGACATGGTCAGAACTAAGGTAGAAAACGTTGGCAAATCCATGTTGCCTAATCCTATTATCTGGTGACTACTGATTAGTAGAAGGAAACTCCCACTAACAGTAAGCAGGCTCATTGGTTTTTCCTGTGGTCATGTATGGATGTGAGAGTTGGACTGTGAAGAAGGCTGAGCGCCAAAGAATTGATGGTTTTGAACTGTGGTGTTGGAGAAGACTCTTGAGAGTCCCTTGGACTGCAAGGAGATCCAACCAGTCCATTCTGAAGGAGATCAACCCTGGGATTTCTTTGGAAGGAATGATGCTAAAACTGAAACTCCAGTACTTTGGCCACCTCATGTGAAGATTTGACTCATTGGAAAAGACTTTGATGCTGGGAGGGATTGGGGGCAGGAGGAGAAGGGGATGACAGAGGATGAGATGGTTGGATGGCATCACTGACTCGATGGACGTGAGTCTGAGTGAACTCCGGGAGTTGGTAATGGACAGGGAGGCCTGGCGTGCTGCGATTCATGGGGTCGCAAAGAGTCGGACACGACTGAGCGACTGAACTGAACTGATTCTCCTGATGGCTTTGTGAACTAGTTTACTAGCAGCTGGACAGTCATCTGCCTTATCTGCTTTTCATATCCTTCCCTTTTTTACCAAGAAAGTTTGGGCCTAATTAAAGAAATGAGGATATATAGCAGGCAGTCAACAAAGTACATCAATAATCTCCAATTAAAAGACAAAGACTCAAAGTAAGGATAGGGAAATAGATCAGTGGAACAGAATAAAAGCAAAAAGACTCACACCTACTCAATCCACTTATTTTAAATAAAGGTGTCAAGTCAATGCAATGAAGAGAAGAATTTTTAACAAATGATGCCGAACAATTGGGGAAAAAATAAAAAGAACTTCCTCCCTCTGTCTCCTTTATACACAAACATGAATTTTAAATGAACCATAGACTGAAATCCAAAAGGCTCAAAGTCCTACCTTTTTAGAGTGAAACACTTGAACAGAAACATCATATATCAATAAACACTGGAAAAAGTGCTCAATATCATTATTCATCAGGGAAATGCAAAAGACAGAGACCCACTGTTTCTATGTCTTGCTATGCAACTATGGGCTGTGCATTCCTAAAAATGAAAAGAATTCCCTTAAATGTGGGAGATGAAAGGGATGGAAAAATCAACACTCTCATTCTTCTTTTTTTTTAATATTTATTTGGCTTCCCAAGGTCTTAACTGCAGCACACAGGATCTTGATCTTCACTGAGGCATGCAGGACTCTTAGTTGTGGCATGCGGACTCTAGTTCCCCGACCAGGGATGGAACCAGGCCCCCTGCATTGGGAGCACAGTCTCAGCTGCTGGACCGCCAGGGGAGTCCCCAGCACTCTCATTCTTCATTAGGAATGTAATTGGCACAGCTTTTGGGAGAGCAATTCAGCAGAACTTAACATCATTTTATGTAATCATCTTCAACCCAGTGATATCTTATACCCAATGATACAGGGATAATCTAAAGAGAACTCACTCCTGTGCACAAAGATGCCTAGACAAAAGTATTCACTGCAGATTTGTTTGGAGTGAAAATCTAGAAACTCTCTCTAAAATATTAGCCCATAAATATGGGAAAAGGTCAAGTTATGGTGCATCCATTATTCATATGAGAGATGCAATTGTTAAAATGACAGAGTAGATGCCTACTTACTGACATGGAGAGACCTACAAGGTATATAGACCTACTGCTAAACAAAAAGAAAGAAGTCACTGAACAGTGAAACTGGCTCTATTTACATTATTAAAGACTAAACTCTGGGAGATAGTGAAGGACAGAGAAGCCTGGCATGCTGCAGTTCATGGGGTCACAAAAAGTGACTGAACAACAACAACAACGTCTTTAAAGACACATAAACAAAAGCGAAGGTAAATTTCTGGAAGGATGCAAATAGGAATGTGGCAATGTCCACCTCTGTGCACACAGGGAGTAAGGATACCTTTCATCACTTTTTACTCTTCCTGTTATTTGTTTATAACTAGGATGAATTACTTGTTACCAATGTAATTATTTACAAAATAATACAATAAAAACTGCTTTTTAAAGTCCTGAATATTAATTATTAACAGAACTAACACAAGATTATGTGCCACACTCTCTGCTAAAGAGCCTTACATACCTTTTTTCATTTAATCTCACAAAACAAGCACTGGTACTCATTTTTTTAACTTTTTATTTCATCCCGGAGTATAGCCGATTAACACTGTTGTGATACTTTCAGTTCAGTTCAGTTCAGTTCAGTTCAGTCGCTCAGTCGTGTCCGACTCTTTGCGACCCCGTGAATCGCAGCATGCCAGGCCTCCCTGTCCATCACCAACTCCCGGAGTTCACTCAGATTCACATCCATCGAGTCAGTGATGCCATCCAGCCATCTCATCCTCGGTCGTCCCCTTCTCCTCCTGCCCCCAATCCCTCCCAGCATCAAAGTCTTTTCCAATGAGTCAAATCTTCGTATGAGGTGGCCAAAGTACTGGAGTTTCAGCTTTAGCATCATTCCTTCCAAAGAAATCCCAGGGTTGATCTCCTTCAGAATGGACTGGTTGGATCTCCTTGCAGTCCAAGGGACTCTCAAGAGTCTTCTCCAACACCACAGTTCAAAACCATCAATTCTTTGGCGCTCAGCCTTCTTCACAGTCCAACTCTCACATCCATACATGACCACAGGAAAAACCATAGCCTTGACTAGCCGGACCTTAGTCAGCAAAGTAATGTCTCTACTTTTGAATACGCTAGCTAGGTTGGTCATAACTTTTCTTCCAAGGAGTAAGCGTCTTTTAATTTCATGGCTGCAGTCACCATCTGCAGTGATTTTGCAGCCCCCAAAAATAAAGTCTGACACTGTTTCCACTGTTTCCCCATCTATTTGCCATGAAGTGATGGGACCGGATGCCATGATCTTCGTTTTCTGAATGTTGAGCTTTAGGCAAACTTTTTCACTCTCCACTTTCACTTTCATCAAGAGGCTTTTTAGTTCCTCTTCACTTTCTGCCAAAGGGTGGTGTCATCTGCATATCTGAGATTATTGATATTTCTCCCGGCAATCTTGATTCCAGCTTGTGTTTCTTCCAGTCCAGCGTTTCTCATGATGTACTCTGCATAGAAGTTAAATAAGCAGGGTGACAATATACAGCCTTGACGTACTCCTTTTCCTATTTGGAACCAGTCTGTTGTTCCATGTCCAGTTCTAACTGTTGCTTCCTGACCTGCATACAGATTTCTCAAGAGGCAGGTCAGGTGGTCTGGTATGCCCATCTCTTTCAGAATTTTCCACAGTTTATTGTGATCCACACAGTTTCAGGTGGACAGCAAAGGCATGCAGCCATATGTATACATGTATCCATTCTCCCTCCAACTCCTCTCCCATCCAGGCTGCCACATAACATTGAGCAGAGTTCAACACTGGTACTCATTTTTTATTACATGAGAAAGCTGAAGCTTAGAAAGTTTGTTGGTAGTACAATTGCCCCTTAAAAATCATCTGAGGAATGATTCTGAAAAAGAAATTCTGATAATTGGAACTCATGTCAGATCTACAGAATCAGAACTTCTGTGGATGGTGTCCAAGCATCTGTATTTTGTAGTTAAAACTCCCGACAGTGATTCTAATGTGCACACAGGGTTGAGAACCAATGACTGACATTGATTCTCAGTCTGAGGTCATATTGCTTGCAATTGGAAGAGCAAAGGTTGGAATTCACTGACACTTCATATGCAGGAAATGATAGAGATAGAGATAAAGAGATGGCAGAGATGTAGGCAAAGATATATATACTGAATTCTTTTTTCAGCTCTTGAGAAAGAGCATCTCAAGCATAAAACGGTCCATGCACTAATTCCTCTTCTCCCTTCTCCAGAGCCCATCCTCTGAATCTGTCTTCTGCAGTGGTCCCTGAAACTCCTGCGGGATGATGTTTCAAATAGTTAACAACCAGACACCACAGGCAAAGACCAATCAGAATGGACCCTGAACTCAGCACTGGAGTGAGAATCAGGCTTTCAGTTTTTGATCAGTGAATCCTAGAGAGCTGAGGCGGTCCCAGGGAAAACAGCAGTGGGATGCCACTTAGCAAGCTCAAGACAGCAGCTGTTTACTAACCAACATGGAAATAGTTCAATATTTTAACAACTAATACAGTAGTAGCACCAGTGTCTGTCTGCACCTAGACTAAGGTCTGGGGTTTGGTGGGGGGTGGGGGGGATCGACGGAGGGTGGGAGGCATGGGCGGGGGTGAGTATTTTTGAAGGTTGGTCTACGATGGTCTGCCTATCAGGCAACTATTTTATGTCTCTACCCAAAGACTGCTTATTGACTGTCGAGAGGGAAAGTAAGAGGCTGGCACACAATCTGTGATCCACACTGAGCTGCCCCACCAGCTGTTGTGTGCCTAGCAGCCCCGGCTCCCAGCCCAACTCATTCCCAGCTCCTAGGGGGTTTGTCACTTTGCTGGTTATTGCTATGTTTCCATCCTGAAGTGGCAGCTCCAGTTGTGTTTCCCAGATAATTTTGAAGATGCTAATTGCCACCTGCTGATTTCCTGTATAAACACTGTACTTTACACATGAGATTAATCAGAGAGCTGTGGACTGTTCTGAGGAAACGTGTGTATGTGTGTGTGCATGAGTTTCATTACTGTGGCGGATTTAAATCATCGGCAATGTTTGCTCACAAAGCTGCATTAGCAAACGACAGGGAAAACAAAATTACAAAATACCATAAACTGCAAGTTCATAGACTGTATAAACAACTACTCGAGTCAGCCGACGATGCACTGACTAAATTCTAGAACCAAGCATGAGGAAGGTAGCCTCTCTAAAGGAGACTTTGACTCACAGATGCTTATGTTTCTAAAAGAAGCCAAACCTGAAAACATTTTCAAAGGTTTCAGAGAAAGTACATTCTCTTCAGATTCAAGATCGGCCTTGTGTCAAATCCTAGCTCTTCCAGTGACTACCTGTAATATTCATGCAAATTACCTGGGTCTTCAAACCTCCATTTCCTCATCTGTAAAGTGGACATTATAATATCTAAGTTACCCAAGACAATATGTATCAGGCTTAATTGCATGTTAGTCAGAAATGTATGGATTGTGACAGAAATTTAATTCAAAGTGGCCTCAGCAAAACAAGAAATTTATTGGCTCAAAATTTTTTAAAAGCCAGGCCTCTGGCTTCAGGTTTATGAGCCCAAATGATGACTATGGAACACTTTGTCACCCTCTCCACTTTCTGGCCCTGCTTTCCTCTGCCAGACCTCATTCTCAGGAGGACTTTACTTATGGTGAGCTAGTAGATTAGCCAACAGCCCCACACATATGTTTTATCCTCTCAGCAACCACAGAGAACTGGTATAGATTGCATTTCACTTGGGAAATGACCCACTAGCCCATTCTCAGACCACACAGTTGGGTAGGGAAGTGTCTACTCACATAGCCCTAATCAAGCCCCGGAGATATGCACAAAATCAGTCACATATATGATAACACTGCTGGACTTCTGACCCCAAAATCATTGAAAAGTTTGAAGGGCAGCCAGCCTCATAAGTTGGACCATAAAGAAAGCTGCATGCCAAAGAATTGATGCTTTCAAACAATGGTGCTAGAGAAGACTCTTGAGAGTCCCCTGGATAGCAAGGAGATCAAACAAGTCAATCCTAAAGGAAATCAACTCTGAATATTCATTGGAAGGACTGATGCTGAAGCTGAAGCTCCAATACTTTGGCCACCTGATATGAAGAGCTGAATCATTGGAAAAGACCTTAATGCTGGGAAAGACTGAGGGCAGGAGGAGAAGGGGTGACAAAGGATGAGATGGTTGAGTAGCATCACCAACTCAATGGACATGGATCCGAGTAAACTCCGAGAAATAATGAAGGACAGGAAACCCTGGCGTGCTGCAGTCCATGGGGTCTCAAAGGGTCAGACATGACTTAGTGACTGAACAACAACATAAGAAGGAAAAATCAGTATTCCATCATCGGAATCTGAACCCCAGACTGATACTCACCCTTCTGTATAAGCAGACGTGCTGAGTGACAAGACAGAGAAGTTTGCTCAACTCAGAGATGCTGGTCAGCCCTCTCTGCACATGCTCACATGGGATGAGATGATTTTGGTCCTAGGCCAACAGTGTAAAGTGATAGTTCGCAGACTCAAACTCAGGCCCATTTGGCCAGGGTAGTCATTTGCCATTTTCTGTTTCCAAGCATCTCTGAAAGCTTACTGTATTTCCTACAAGAAACTCTCACAGTATTCCAGCCAGTGGTCCTGGTCTCCACCTAGTCACTATGTCCCTTTATCTAGCTCCATCCTCACAAGTGGGGCAAGATGGGGTCCTCTACCCCTTCATTTCCATTGTCCCTCCTCCTCAACTTCCTCCCTGATGTGAACAGTGTCTTCAGAGTGTGGTAATGTATCAAATTTATCCTGTGATAGTTGGTCAATATTAGCCACAGGATTTCATGGTCTTTAGGTATCCTGCTCTTAAAAAAATTTTTTTAATGTGAGAAATCAAGGCAAATGGGTCTTATCAGGACAGATTAAAAACAGTAGGTACACAAGAAGTCTAGAGCTCTTGTTAAATAAGAATGGAGGGATGCCAAGATAAAGGGGACTTCTTGGTGTCTATGAAAGTAAAAACTTAGCCTGATTGAAAAATAATACACATAAAACAGAAATGTTGATAGCAGCCTCTGGATGCCCTTCCTGACCAGCTATGAGGAACATTAAAGTCCTTTCTATAATGAGTTGAGTTTATTTGCCTTTCTGGTCACTTGGTTAAAGTACCAGATTAACTAGAGCATAAAGTGACATGTTCCTTAGCACAGCTCCTAATTCAGACCACCCGGATCTTAACCCAAGATCCTCCACTCCACAGCTAGAATGCCTTAGGCACATTACTTAACTTCTCTGTGCCTCCATTTCCTTGTTAGGAATAATAGCATCTGCCTCCCAGTGTTGGCACAAGAAAGAAATTAACTAACATCTATACAGTAACTAATTCAAACTAAACCTGGCTCATAATAAAACTGAATACACTTAGCTGTTCTACAGGCAGCAACCTAGTCTCCCTTCCTTCAGGAAACTAAGCTCCTTGTCTGCATATACTTGGTTGATTGGGTAATACCTCAGGACAGTGTTAGGTCTCTCTATGGACTCACAGAGGCAAAGCTGAGGTACCATAGGGATGTGACTTGCACCCACGGAGCTTTCCTTTCCTTACAAATTGCTATTTGCTTTTGTGCACTTGATTTTCTGATTGGCAGGGATTTTTCTTCTGTTTGACAGTGCTGGAGTAAGCGCATCCATTGGTTTACTCTGAAAGGGGGGAAAGGTCAGCAGCAAACTTTTCTTGCCCTTAGGCTGAAAAAACTTGGCACAGTAAATTACAAGAGGTGAGCTAAGCTGGTCACAAGAGGGCATAAATGGACAACAGACTTTGCTAACAACTAGGAAGCAGCATCACAAAGCAGTAGCAGGTATTATCAAAACTCCAGAGGCAAAGGCTATAGAACCCGGAAGGTTGTTATCCAGGCATAGAGATGAGGGTGGAGACTACTTGATGGGCTGGCACAAGCCAACTTTGCCTGGAGGCTTGTCTGCAGCTCTTGTAGCTCGAGGTATCTTGTCATCTTTGCATTCTGGTATTTCCAACCTCCCTCCTTCACCAACTTATACACTTGGGTCACTCTGGTCCCTTGCCTGTACTCTACCCAGTCACCTCTAGAATTGCTTTTATCAAGTCAATTCCTACTCATTCCTCAAGCTTAACTAAATTTCAGTTTCCTCCAGTAAGTTTATTGCCCACTTCCAAATCCTTTGAACTAATGGGTCTCTTTATCTGATACAATCAGGTGGAATAAAACGCTGTCTTATGGCACTCCTTACACTCAAGACTTGTAAGACAGCAAACATCATTGGTTTTACCTGGGCAGCATCTTTTATTCTTCCCTCTAGTAGCAATACCTACCTGATTTTTTTCTTTGGGGGAAAAAAAAAAAAACCTTCCAAACTCTTGGTCCACGTGGCTGTTGAAGGAGGTCATCAAAAGGACATGACCACCAGGTGACCTCCGAGCTGGACCAGGGCAATCAGAGGCTCTTCAGGCCCTTGCCCTGTCCTTGAAGTATAAGTACACATCCTGCCCTCCAATCGTACAGTGAGAGCTCTTCGAGGATACAGCCTTGAGAGTAATGTGCAGTAGAAGGCCAATTAGACTGAATACATGATTGAACCCAATCAAAGCCTCTATATAAACTACTAAGACTCTAGGGTGGGTACCAAGATCTACTCATCCATGGACACTAAGACAAGCCATATATGTAAGTTCTCTCACATGCTACCAGGCACTGCAGAGTGTGAAGACCCTCCAAATGCTCCTGCCCCCAATCCTGGGGAGAACCCTGTAGTCTGCAGGGAGGGAGTCGGGGAGATTTCCGCTAATGCCTGTTGCACGAGTCGGGTGGGAGTGGTGACCCATGCACATGGACTGCAGTCACTCTTCAGCCCAACACTGACACCGTCTGGAGGGAAATGAGACTGGACTGCAGTTGCCAGATGGCTGAACTCAGCATTTGGTGATCACTTCCAGCAGGTGCAGTGGTAAAGAATCTGTCTGCCAATGCAGGAAACTCAGGAAACACAGATTCGATTCCTGGGTCAGGAAGCTCCCCTGGAGATGGAAATGGTAACCCACTCCAGTATTCTTGCCTGGAGAATTCCATGGACAGAGGAGCCTGGCAGGCTACAGTCCAAGGGGTCACAAAGAATCGGACACAACTGAGCCACTGAGCACACACACACACACACACTTGAGCTCTGGTCATTAGCCCTTTGCACTGACAGTTGGGCTGTTCTAAGGGGATTTACCCCATACCTTAAAAAATGGGAAGCTGAAGGGTGGCTGATCATGAATAATCCCTTGTGGAGTCAGGATATTTGAGTTTGCCTGTAAGAGCTTGAATCAGTCCTCACTGCCCTCCACATCCTGGCTCAGAGTGTGCCAACACCCCAGGGCAACCAGAAGTTGATGTGGCCTAGGTGCAAGCCCTAGCAGCTGATCCTTCAGTAGATACAACAGATGGGTGCACAGAAAAAGTGACCACAGTAGTGCCTGTGTGGGATGGTGCATTGCCAAGGATAATTGCATGCCCCTGAAATACAGTGACTTGGTTAACGCTGTAACATCATGACCTGTAACAGCATGACCTGCGTGTTCCAAATATTTCCATGGCAGCTGCAAAAGTCTAGGGTCATCCACTGGAGTTCCCAACTGGCAAGGAACTGGAAGACTGATTGATTATACTGGCCCCCTCCCTCTGAAATAGGGCTCTAAATATGCCTTGTTTTGTGTGGATACTGTGTCTCGCCTAACCCAAACTTTCCTGTGTCACTATGCAAACCAGGCAGCCACCACTGGGGCTTAGAGAAACTGACTACCCTCGTCAAAAAAAAAAAAAAAAAAAAGCAGTGATCAATGGTCACCTTTCAAAGGTCATGATATGCAAGACTGGGGAAAAGACCATGACATCAAATGGAGGTCCCACCTCCCCTATAAGCCACAGGCAGCAGTATGGGCAAAAAAAGGAGGAAACATTAAAGCAGCAGATTAAATCACTTACAGGTAAAACCTCCCTGGTCAGGTGGACTAAAGTACTGTCCCAGCCTTTAATATAGTTGAATGACAACCAGTAGGGTCTGTTGCCCCATCTACCAGTAAGGGGACCCCTGCCCCAAAACTCAATGCCCTAAGGGTAGGCAGTCTCTGGAGGCAGACATTGCCCTGACTCCCCCATCTGGATCAATGTGCTGAGAACATCAAGCCCTGCTGCACCTGGGAAGGGTGTTATCTACTGCAATCTGTGAGGGTACATCCCACTGGGATGGGTGGATTCCTTCACACCCCTGGGTGAGGGGGAACTACTCGGTCTCCACCAGGATCCTGTTGTCTTGCTGCAGGCCAGACCAGCTGAAATGCACTCTACCTGGAATGGAACATGTACCATCAAACAGGGGAGAAGGTGGGACACTTCCCACCCACCCCCACCCATCTCCTCACACCTGACAGTGCTACCTACCCCACAAGCACAACCGGGTCAAGTTCTAAATGCCGCAGCCGCATTAACATCCAAGGGTCAGGTCACAGCTGTAGTTCTTACAGAAAGGGAGGACCTCCCCATGTAAGTTCCTACTACGTTTCTGTCTTATTGACCTTGGTCTTCTGCTGCTCCTGTGGTTTCCAGTCACAGGATGGGCACCTGATGGAGATACCCTTCTACAGTGGGCCCACCTGATGTCTGGCAAGCCAATCAATCCACCTGTTAGGTATGTGGGCAGCTACTCCTCTCAACTCGTCTGGACTGGCATAGTGGGTATCACCACTCCAGGGAGGGGACTGGAAGGTTCTAAAGCAGCTTAAGGAATGACAAGCCAGGACTAATACTCTTCATTCATCTGATATCACCAACACTGTTCCAGAACACTGGCTCCCACGATCAATAACACTGAACAGGGTACACTTTTTCTGTCAATCAAGCTACACAGCCAGGCCATCAAACTGCTGACAGGAAGGGTCCTAAAAATATCACTGGAGTCATGGGTGGTTCTCAAATTTGGTTTGTACTCAAATGTTTGCACTCAAATGGTTTGCACTCAAATTTGGGGTGGGTTCACTTGGGTCCATGCCAGATGATGGACATTTGAGCACCTGGGCAACTCAATGTTGGAAACAGAAAAATCACTCTAAAAAGAAAAGACCCAGACTTCTCTGGTGGTTTAGTAGTAAGAATCCACCTGCCAATGCAGGGGACATGTGTTCAATCTCTGGGCCAGGAAGATTCCATATGCTTCGGGGCAACTAAGCCCATGTGCCACCACTACCGAGCCTGCACACCCTAGAGCCTGTGGCTCTGTGATAACAAAAGCCACGTCGATGAGAAGCCCACACATCACAACTAGAGAGTAGCCCCTACTCCCTTCAACTAGAGAAAGCCCACATGCAGCGATGAAAACCCAGAGCAGCCAAAAATAAAATAGAAAAAAAAATTATACCATGGGTGTGGGGGCTATCACTGAACTGTGTGGTCATTCTGTCACAGTAAGGGCTAGTGACTGATTTGGCACTAATTGGTCACACCGCATATCTGCTAGATGACCTGAAATGTGACCCAGTGGTTGTGTGGCTCAGGTCTTTGGCCATGGCTTCCACCTGTGGTTGGGCTGCTGTGACCCTGGGTTTTCCTGAGCCCAGGGGAGAATCCACCCAGAGTAACAAAAGCTGCCAAACCCCCTGTGGTCAAGGCCAGATGGGCACATCCTGTTTTCCACTGGTAACACTCCATCTGGCCCCCATCTTTATCCCCTCCATTGGCCTGGAGGACATCATAGCACACACAGAAGCCCTTACTAAGTTCACCCAGAAACTCTTCTATGACATATAGCAAAGGCTGTCCTTACTAGACACTGAAGTGTGTCCAGTGAGAAAATCCATCCTACAAAATAGGATGGCCTTGCATGTTGTTACAAGGAGGCACCTGTGCCATGACCCAAACAAGATGTTGTGTGTTCACACCAGATGAGTCAGCTAATGCAGCATCTTTAACAAACCTCATGAGGACACAAGCGCTTGCTCTGAGTGATCCAACCCCTAGCCCGCTGCTGCTTCTGCTGCTAAGTTGCTTCAGTCGTGTCCAACTCTGTGCGACCCCAGAGACGGCAGCCTACCAGGCTCCCCCATCCCTGGGATTCTCCAGGCAAGAACACTGGAGTGGGTTGCCATTTCCTTCTCCAATGCATGAAAGTAAAAAGTGAAAGTGAAGTCACTCAGTTGTGTCCGACTCTCAGTGACCCCATGGACTGCAGCCTACCAGGCTCCTCTGTCCATGGGATTTTCTGGGCAAGAGTACTGGAGTGGGGACCCCTAGCCTAGGGGGTTTAATAAACCAATGGCTCAGATCATGGGCTTCTTGATGGGAAAAACTGTTACTTGAGAATCATTATCTTGATGTGTGTTTTCTTGTATGTGCCTCTACAGCTGCTGTGGCTTCTGCCTCTAGTACAACCAGATAACCACCCAACAAGCTACCTCCCTGCTGGTGACACCCCTTGCTGACCACTCAGGGTCCCCACTGTGGAAGTGGGGGCTAGGTGGAGTGTCAGAGGAGGTCACCAAGAGAACATGACTGCCAGTTCACCCATGAGCTGGACCCCAGTAATCAGAGGCTCCTCACTCCCTTCCTTCGTCCTTGGAATGTATGTTCTGCCCACTGCCACAAAGTGGGGGCCATTTCAAGGAAAGAGACTTGAGAAAGCAGTATGTTGTTGAAACCATCTGGACAGTATTCATGACTGAACCCTATTAAAGCCTCTACATAAACTATTAAGATTCCGGGGCTGGGTGCAGAAATCTAGTCATCTTGTGGCCCCTAAGCCAAGCCTTATGTGTCAGTTCCCTTGCTTGTTACACCCACCACCTACCTATCTGGAGTGGCTGCCTCTTTTTGGTCTGTCTTCCATGTACAGGGACATGTTTACCGACCCAGAAGTGGCTCAGAAAGCTCAGCTCCAGAAATGGACATGTGGCCCAGGTCTAACCCATCAGGTAGTCCATCCCCCTGGTCACAATGATTGGTTGAGGAATGGTACATTACCCAAATCAACCTCATCAATGTCAGCCCCAGGATTTTTGCTCGATTGGGAAAAAAATAAAAGAGCAGGTACTCTCTTCCAAAAGACCAACAGCTACCATAGGATGGAGAGAACCTTTACGAAAATAAAGCCAAGTCAGAAGAAAGCAGAACTGAATAAAGGGAGGAATTGGATACCTGAGGGCATAATCTGGATAGAGCTATGACTGAACTTCAACTTTCCCTGGACATTTCAGTTATATGAAAAAAATTCCCTTCACTCAACAAATATTTATTGAAGGCCTACTGCTCCAAACACTAAAACACATTAGTTAACATTTTTTTAACTTACTATGATATAAACTAGGTTTCTTCACTTGCAACTGAAATAGCTTTGGTCAAAAAAAGACTTCACGTTGCTTAATTCCTGCATTGCCATTTAGCATCCTTCATGCGGATGCCTCTTTTTCCTACGAAGATCATGAATTCATTAATAGAGACCTTATATCTCTCTGTATCACCAACTACGGTATGTACATAATTGTAAATAATTGACAAAGCATTTGTTAAGTCAATAAATAAAGGCTACATTTATTGGACATCCAAATCAAATAGCCCAGTTCACAAGAAATGTCCAAGGAGACTAGCCAGTGAGTTCTGATTAGACCCTGGATTTCAGGAGGTATCAGTGCTCCATGAGCACAAACATAGCATGATAATAAAATCAACACTGGTCTACAAAAAAGGAACATATCACAGTCAGAATGTATGCACATGCCTACTTCTGCTCTCAGCCCAAATTCCTAGAAATGACCCAAGAAAACATATTTTTAAATAATAAATACATAACATTGATGAAAATCAAGAAAAAGTATAGCAAAGGACCATAAATTCTGAACAGAAGAAAAAAAAGAGCTAAAAACATGCATAGAAAAGAAACGCCGTGAAGATGGAGTGGTTTCAGGGATGATCCAAATTCAAAACAAGAAGCAGTGAGTAGTGAATGGTGAATGGAGTCATCAAAGAACCCAGGTCAAAGCAATTGAGTGGTCAGTCCATTCACTGAGAGTTTCACGCTCCTGGGGAGTAGGGAGCAACCATCTTTTCCTACAAATCAAAGCCGTGACTGAACACAAAGGAGGAAGACACCTGCCACTGCCCAAAGTACCTTGCAACTCTCAGGAGAAATGAGAAATACTCAAAGCAGAACAAAAACGATCAGCTCACTCTTCCTGGCAGCACACCAAGTCCCTTCTAACACTGAAAACAAGGTGATACATTATCAACAGGTGAATACTGTTGATATGAGATTGAATAATGTCAATCTCAAACATGAGTGGTTTGGGTGGTGGGGGGACGAGAATTCCCAAATACAATGCAAAATCTAATCTAACAGTTCTTTCGCTATCCTCGCATTTAATCTCTCAACAGCCTTTAATAAAAACGGCCCCTTTCTCCTTCTTGAGACACCTGTTTTCCTTGGCTGCCCTGACACCACACCCAAGTGGTTTTCCTTCTACTTCTCTGGTGAGCTCTACTCAGTGTGCTCTGCAAGATTCTTCCATGAGTTAGTTAGCTAGGGCTGCTGTACCAAAACACCACAAACTGAGGGATCCAACAGAAATCTATCACTCATGGTTCCAGAGGCCAGAAGTCTGAAATCAAGGTGTCAGCAGAGTCACGCTCCCTCTGAAGGCTCCAGGGAAGGATCTTCTCCAGGCCTCTCTCCTAGCTTCTGCTAGTCCTTTGACTGTGGCAGCAAAACTCCAGTCTTCACATGGACTTCTCCCAGTGTGGGTGTCTATTTTCAAGTGTCCCCCTTTTATAAGGAAAAATGTCATAATGGACTTTTGTCCATTATGGGCCCCCCTAGTCCAGTATGATGTCATATTAACTAACTACATCTTCAATGACCCTATTTCCAAATAAGGTCACATTCTGAAGTACTGCAGGTCTCTACTTCAATATATGAATTTGGCAAGGGACAAAATTCAACCCATGACAATTCTCCTTCACTGTCTGCTAAACGATCGGGTGCTCTAGGGCATGAGCCAAGCTTCACTTTCCTTCGATATCTGTGTGTGTGCATGTATATGTGTGCTCAGGCATATCCAACTCCACCTATACTCTTTCCTTGTATGTTCTCTTCAAGTTTGATGGCTTTTAATACATGAGGATGACCTCCAGGTTTATATCTTCACCAGTGCCTCCCCCTTGAGGTACACCACCCGTCTACCTGACACATATCTAATAAAGATCTCAAAATATCACAACCAAGTAAGAATGAGTGATTTTCCCATCACCGTGCATGCATGCTACGTCCCTTTACTCTGCCCGATTCTTTGTGACTCTATGGACTGTAGCCCATCAGGCTCCTCCACCCATGGGATTCTCCAGACCAGAATACTGGAGTGGGTTGCCATGTGCTCCTCCAGGGGATCTTTCTGACCCAGGGACTGAACCCAAGTCTCTTAGGTCGCCTGCACTGGCAGGCAGGTTCTTTACCACTAGTTCCACCTGGGAAGCCCCCCTTCCCACCACCACTTCACTCTAAAAAAACAGTTCTATGAGTTCTTCCCATATCAAATACTGTAGTGCCATCAACCCAAATACCCTCAAATAAAAAATCTAGGAGTCATCCTCAATTCCTCTTTCTCTTATGCTCCATAACCAAGCTGTTCCAAGCCTGCCAGTTCTACATTCAAAATATATGGAACACATCCATTTCTCTCCACTTTTGTTGTCACTCCCAAATCTGAGTCACCATCACCTTTTGCCAGAACTAAATCCAGAGGCCCATCTGGCCACTCTTCCTTCATTCTTACCTCACTCCAATTCACTCTCAACATCAGCCAGGGTGATTTTGTTAAAGTGTACATCAGATCTTGTCACTTGCTAGTTTAAAATCCATAAATGTCCATTTTTAGAATCAGTTACCAGGACCTGCAAGACTCCTGCAACATGGTCTGGCCCCTGCCTGACACTGTATCTCACTCTGGTCCCATTCCTCCCCTTGCTCAGTATGCACCAGCCACACTGGTCTCCTTTCAGCTTTTGTTTTTAATATATTATTCTTTTAATCTTCTGGCTGTGCTGCACAGCATGTGGGATCTCAGTTCCCCAACCAGAGATTGAACTCATGCTGCCTGCACTGGCAGAGCAGTCTTAACCACTAGACTGCCAGGGAAGTCCCTCCTTTCAGTTGTGTGAACACTCCACACTTTCCTACCTCCAGCTCTTTACATTCTCTTGTCTTTTCTCCTTTCAGAAATGCTCTTCCACTAGCTGCATATCTATGGTTCTATCTCATCCTTCAGACTTCAGCTCACAAATATCAAACCTTAGAGAAACTTTTCATTGATCAGCCTTTCTAAAGTTACCTCTGCCTAGTTACAGTCTATTCCATCATCTTATTTTCTTCATAGCATTTATAACAATCTGATGTTATGCTATTTATGTTTCTTCGTATGTTATTTTCCTCCTTCTCCAATCTCCACCTAGAATGTAAGCTTCTTAAGAGCAAGACTCATTTATGTCTTTCACCACTGTATCTTTGGTATTCAACACTTTACCTAGAACATAATTAGCTTCAATATCAAACCAGTCAATCCTAAGGGAAATCAACCCTGAGTGTTCATTGGAAGGACTGATGCTGAGGCTGAAGCTCCAATACTTTGGCCACCTGATGGGAAGAGCTGACTCATCAGAAAAGACCCTGATGCTGGGAAAGACAGAGGGCAGGAGAAGAGGACAACAGAGGATGAGATGGTTGGATGGCATCACTGACTTAATGGACATGAGTTTGAGCAAACTCTGGCAAGATAATGAAGGACAGGAAAGCCTGGCGTGCTGCAGTCCATGGGGTCACAGAGTCAGACACAACTTAGCAACTGAACAATATGTGTTTAAAAGATGAGTGCATGAACAGAAAAATTAATAGACCCTAGAAATCATCTTACTCAATTCCCTGTATACTGAGTACTCTCTCGAATACTGTTTCCACAGTGGATCTGGACCAGGAGTCTATACGGAAGCAGATTTTCTCTCAAAGACACAGAGATGCCCTCACCTTCCTACAGAACAGGCATACTTTCCACTGCCTTCCTCATAAAGTTAAAATGCTCTCCACATCTGTGCACTCAGCTTCACACCATTACATGAAAATACCACTCATGCTCATGGTTTTGCCTCTCTTTGGAATACTAAATATCCCTCTGCTTCCCTCTATGAAGGTTTTCCTGGTAGCCGGAGAGGCTATACTTTGTACTGTCACAGGCCTTCATGCATCCCTCCACATTTATTCTTGTTGTTTATTCACTAAGTCACATTTGACTCTGTGCCCGTCAGGCTCCTCTGTCCATGGGATTTCCCAGGCAGGAATATATGACAATTCCATGACTAATTTTCCCCATTTTACTGTTAATACTTCGAATTTAAAAGTTATGTCTTATGTCTCTGCTTATCCCACCAGTGCCTAGCATAGCACCTCATACCGATGCAGAGAAAAACCACTGACTATTACATATGCATATCAAGAAATAATTGAGAATTTTTCATTATTGTATTACTCAATGTGGTGAAAAGAGCTGGAACATTTAATTGGTTATTATTCTGTCAACTATCTGACCATCATTAGCGAACCAGTGGGAGAGGCACTTCTGAATCTGTGAAATGGAAATTTATTTCAATTAGTTACAATTTGGTTAAGAAATCATATTTGAAAATATTTATACTATGTCTGAAATAGACACACCAACACAAACATACTCAACTTTTTCACTTTTCACTTTCAGCTTGGATTTTTTTTAACTAAGCATAAGCACTGACAGAATTTCTTGGAACTATATTAATATACACTTAATATACAATTAATGCTCACTTTTATGGTAACCCTACATTAAATCTCATTGGCCAAAAGCAAGTTATAGCTGCTCTAGGTGCCGGCTAAAGGCTGTCAGATCAGCACCATGGACAGAGGAAAATGGGGCAAAAGGTGACTCCAGGGCTACTTGTAAAATAACAGCTGTGATAGCAGATGTACTACCAAGGAGAGACTGGTGTGAATGTTCCTCTGGGGATCATGGGAAGAGCGTGACATTAGGGTTTGGGTATTAAGAAAACAACCACTCTGCCAAGATGGTTCTGAGTAGCATGATCTGCTTCATTTATTGACCCAGATTGATTCCCTACTTTTCCAACAATTTGCTCTTCTGTTCCCAAGGTGCCAACATTTTCATACTGAAGTAAATGTAAATACCTAACTAGAAAATATAAAGAACATTTGTTCTTTTTACCTGTCCAGCATCTATGACCCTTTTTCCCTTTCCAAACCACCTCTGAAACAAATAAGACGTCTTTAAAAGATGATACTATGGAATTTTTGATACTGTTGGGAAGCATTTATGATGATATTGAAGTTATGTTTAAGGTGGAAGTTCCTGTCTTTTAGCAGTACATCCTGACAGTTACAGATGAAATAATATGGTATCTGGGACTTGCTTCAATATAATCCAGGATTAGGGGTGTGGACAGAGGTATAGGGAAGACAAGACTGGCCATGAATCGCTAACTGTTAAAGGCAGAGCATGAAAACATGAGAGTGAATTCTCTCTACTCTCTTATATGGGTTTTCCTAGTGGCTCAGACAGTAAACAATCTGCCTGCAATGCAGGAGACCTGGGTTTGAGCTCTGGGTCGTGAAGTTCCCCTGGAGAAGGAAATGGCAATCTACTCCAGTATTCTTGCCTGGAGAATTCCATGGACAGAGAAGCCTGGTGAGCTACAGTCCATGGGATCACAGAGTCGGACACGACTGAGCAACTAACATACATATACACTTCTATATGTTTGAAGTTTTCCATTAAACACATACATATAGCTGTGTATGCATGTGTCACTGAAAGACCCCGCACAAAAAAATAAAAAGTGATTCCTGAAGAATGTATAACCCTGCTCCTAACAGATAATGCAGGGCAAGCCTTAATACCCTCTGCTCCAAGAGTACCTTTAAGGAAGCTGAGTTGTAACTGTCCACTGCACACTTCAAACTTTGAGCTCTAACTCTCCACTGCTCCCTAACATACCTGAGCTGCTTGTGACACTTGCTTCTCCTAAAAACACCAGATGGCTCAAGGAGCTTATAAAAGACCTTATTTCTTAGCTGACTCAGAATTGTAGGTGGCCACTTAAGTCTGAAGTAACCTTGGGCAGTTATATCACCTCACTGAGGAGTCAACGTCCTTAACTCTAAAACAGAGGTAATCTTACCTGCCTTGTAGGATTTCCATGAGAACTAAACTTTGCCTAGTCAGCTCTTACTCCTCCTTTGTTTCTCATCTCTAGCTTCACCTCTTCAAGAAACTTTCCCAGACCATTTCCCTCTAATACACACAGACTCTCAGCACCATGTTCCTCTCGTTGGCAGCACCTGCCGCAGTTACAGCTATCCATTGTGTAACATCTGCCTCTCTCAACAGCAACAGGGGATGCTGTTTTTTTCTCACCACCTATCACCATGCCTGGGAAAAGAAAAAAAAAAAAGAGGCTCAATAAAAATTATTTTAAAGAGACAAAAGAAATGAAGTAAAGGAAAGTAAACTTTGTAGACAGCTGTGTAAAGACAACTTCTGGTATATACTAGATGCCCAGCAATGGCACCCCACTCCAGTACTCTTGTCTGGAAAATCCCAAGGATGGAGGAGCCTGGTGGGCTGCAGTCCATGGGGTCGCGAAGAGTCAAGACACGACTGAGCGACTTCCCTTTCACTTTTCAGTTTCATGTATTGGAGAAGGAAATGGCAACCCACTCCAGTGTTCTTGCCTGGAGAATCCCAGGGACAGAGGAGCCTAGTGGGCTGCGGTCTATGGGGCCGCACAGAGTCGGACACAACTGAAGCGACTTAGCAGCAGCAGCAGCAGCAGCAGATGCCCAGGAGAGTATCACCTAATGTCTCTTGGCTGTTAGAATTTGCATGTCAAGATTTAACTAAGACTTTCTCTGAGAAAGAAAAGCCACTAAGTTCTATTTTCTAAAAGGCTATCTACCCAAGTCCCCACTCCCAGAATAGGGATTTTTTTTTTTTTGCTTTGCTTTGCACGCTGAGGTATACCAAATGCCTAAAACTGCCTGGCACCTAATCAGTAAAGGGATGGAGAGAAGGATGGATGGGTGGACACTGTTCGGGGGTTTCACATAGGTTGGGTGACTGGACGACTCCTCCCGGCATCACCAGGAGGAAGCTGCAGCCCGTTGGAGAGACTCTGAGCCAAAGACGACATCCCCTCCGAAAATTTTTGCACCCCCTCACCCCCCGCCGACTTCCCAGGTGCCCGAGACAGTAAGAATCTCCCAGGCGAAGGGTAGACCCTCGCGCTGCCCTTTAGGCAACTGATGCGAACATTTACAGATGCGAATATTCACAGCAGCTCCCACAGGGAATGGGCCGGTGCGGCGCCATGTCCTTCCGCGAGGGCTGCAGTCCCGCCGTCCGATCGCCTCACGCAGGAGTCCCGCCAGCACGCGACGGTCCCAGCGCGTCACGGAACCCTCCGCCAGGCAAACGAGTTCTCACACCGCGCGACAGAAATAACTTTGCACCGCCTCAGTAGCGCTCCTCCACCTCACAGTCTTCCCGCCTCCCAGACTCCCCGGCTGAGCGAGGACGCCCACTCCCCTTTCTCGTGCAGTTCTACCGCCTCCAGCAAAGTGCCTGTGCTGTGTCCCTCCGCCCCGCGGACGCAGCGCCCCTTCTCATTCCTAAAGTGTCTCAGCGGCGAGTCACTGCGCTGCGCGCTCTCGCGAGAGTCCACTGCGCAGCCCCCTCCCCCCAGCCCCTCGCTGAAGAGGGAGCCTCCCCTGAACCCCACGGCGTACGGGCGCGAGCGGCGCATGCGTGGCCGCGGCTCCCAGCGCCCCCCGCGCAGTCCGGGAACAGAGCGGACGAGCCGCCAGTGAGGAACCCGTAGCCTCTATCTTGCGAAGCGTCGTTTGGTCCCCGCAGCTCCTTTCCCTTAAGGGGCAGGGCCGCTTCGCGGCTTTCCTCAGCGTGCGGAAGTTTCCTGAGGACGGCCCAGGCCACCTTGAGCCAGAAAAGCCAAGCGCTGGCCTCGGATAACGCCGGCCCCTACCACCCGCCCGCAGCGGCCTGGGCGCGCCGCCGTGCCCCGAGCCTCGAACCCGGAGCCGGCAGGGGCTTGCACACCCGGCCCCACCCACTCGGGGCCTCGCCTCCTCGGGCTCGCTTCCCCGGGTCCCTGACACACCCCCTCCCGGCCCCGCTGACGGCCCCCGCCTTCCTGTCCTCGGTTCCCTAGATTTTCTGGTCCTCTAGCCTCGCTGTTGCAGACATTGCACTAAAAGATGAATCCTGAAAAACCACATCGCGGGGACATATATTGTAGCGAGAAGAGGCCGAGTTTTTGGACCTTAGATTACAAGTTCACTTTTTCAAGGGCCTGGGATAGATTTGAGTAATCAGCCTAGGGTACCCTGTTCCTGCTGACACTGCCGTTTTCACCTCCCTTCTGTCCCATACTTCCAAAACCATTGGAAGTGGCGGCTCTCAGAGGTTTGACTTCCTTGAGTCTCCTTCGAATCAGAAGTGAGGTTGACCTTCGGGTTAGAGCATGGCTGCATCCCTGGACCCTCAGACCGACGCGCCCCTGGAGGTTGAAGGATGCCTCATAATGAAGGTGGAAAAGGAGCCCGAGTGGATATCTGAGCCCATTCTGGAAGGATCGGATAGCTCTGAGTCCGAGACCTTTCGCAGATGCTTCAGGCAATTCTGTTATGAGGATGTAACTGGACCCCATGAAGCTTTCAGTAAACTCTGGGAACTTTGCTGCCGGTGGTTGAAGCCAGAAATGCGTTCCAAGGAACAGATCCTGGAGCTGCTGGTGATTGAGCAGTTTCTCACCATTTTACCGGAGAAGATTCAGCTGTGGGCACAGAAACAGTGTCCGGAAAGTGGAGAAGAGGCGGTGGCCCTGGTTATACATTTGGAGAAAGAGACTGGAGGACTAAGACAGCAGGTGAGAGAGGCTTTTCCAAATTTTTATGTTTAGCATGGAGAGGGTGGAAAGGAAAATGGACAAGAGATGCATTGCAGAAAATGCAGATTACAGAAGGATAAATAGTAATGAAAGACCTTTAAAGGGGATCTACCTAAAAAGGATCAGAATTTCATATTAAATAGGAAAAAAGCTTTGGTTGAACTATTATCTTGCAAATGACACTAAACATTATGCATCTGAGTATTTGTTTTAAATCTTTGCATAATGTTTCCCCAAAATTTTGAGAGAACAATACATTATGCTTCACAGGGTTTGACTTCTGCAGCTTGCTCCTACAGAGGGCTGTTTTGATCCCTCTCAAAATAAAAAAATAAAGGACTTCATCAGTTATCTTAGGGCCTCCTGTAATCCTTTTATATTCCAGTCCAGTCTCCTGAAGTGCCGTCAGTGTCATCATCCTTGTCACCCTTCTCCATTTTAATCTGTGATCCTTATTGTCAGTGACTTTGCATGCTCGTCTAATTGTTTTTCCAACAGCCCTTTCCCTAACCTCATGAAATCCTGCAAGATTTGCACTTTCACCTGGCAAGGGATTTGCATTTATGTAAAGACCTGTCTATTAGCAAGTTGCTGTGCTGGTCAGAAATAGACACTCATGTCAAGATTAATTTTCTAAGTTTTCATTTCACTAGTGAATTAGTGTTCTGAGAACTTTCACTTCTCTGTGAACCTCATAGTATCAGAATACTCAGTATTCTGATAACAAGGAGGCTCTGTATTTTACTCTTAACAGATTTTCCCTCTCTGTATATTCCCCCCTCTCCTGTTCCCTTCTGCCTAGACTTTTGGATATCACTATGGACCCGATGTCCTCAGAGGTCCCATTGGGAATAGAATGAAATTTTCACTCCTTCTCACATCTTCTATCCTTCTTTAATATCTTTCATGGGGGAATTTGGCCCTGATCTGGCCCTCTTTTCCTCCCTTTTTCCATTATGGCATTGACTTTATTTCCCAGGTTAGCAGTCCTGTGCACTTGGAGAAGCAAGCCCCCCTTGGAGCAGCCTGGGAGGTGGCAGACTTTCAGCCAGAGCCAGTGGAGGCCCAACCCAGAGTGATGTCTCGGGAAGAAGCTGAAAGCCTCCACTCAGGACGCCAGGAGCAGCCGAACCAAAAGAGAGAGCTTCGACCCTTACCTCAAAATGGTAAGAAGAATGTTGTGCATGCCCTATGCAGAGACCATGGCAGATTTGTTTTGTAGCCCTAACATTCTGACTTGTTCACTGTAGGGCCCTCTCGATACATACTTGAAAATAAATTGAATATTTGGGGAGGAAGACTTCATTAGGTTCAAGAGTTAGGAATATGGGTGACGACCCTTTGCGACCCCATAGACTGTAGCCCACCAGGCTCCTCTGTCCGTGGGGATTCTCTGGGCAAGAATACTGGAGTGGGTTGCCATGCCCTCCTCCGGGGAATCTTCCCAAGCCAGGGAACCCAGGTCTCCCACATTTTAGGCAAATTTCTTTACCGACTGAGTCACCAGGGAATTCCAAGTAAAAGGGATCTTAAGATGAAATTTGAGAAAGTTTAAATTGTCCAGACTGGCCTTAAGGTCTCATAATGTTATTTAAGAGTCTTCATTCTGCAATCAGCTTGTGGGTTTTAGTCCTGCATGTATATGATTTCTTGGCTGGCCATAAACACCTTGAAAGATTGGAAGAGGTAATGAGATTTATTTTCAAAAGTGATTCACCACAGTAAGATGTCACAGAAGTGACATGTGAGAGGGATAAGACTTTGCAGAGAAGGGACCACTGATGTTCATGTCTGCCCTGGACATTAATGAGTCAAGTCAGATACAAGGAAATGAAGACCGGTCCTCCCCATCCCCTGCAGCGTAGTATCAGGCTTAAAGAGAGGAGTGGAAAGATCACTGGACCTAGAGCACAGTATAAAAAAGCATGGGTGTATATCCTTTCTCTGCCCTTCTTTCTTTGTGATCTGAACAAGTAATATTAATCAACCTCTGTATTAATGCATAGAGATTAAGAGATTAGGCTTTAGAGGCAGACAATCTGGGTTCAAAACCTAATTCAGGCATTCTTTATCTGTGTGACCTTGGTCAAGTTGCTAAACTTTTTGAACTTTCCATTCTGTCATCTCTAAAAGGAAGATAGTAAGATTTTAGCATAGATTAAAAGAAGCCTCATAAAAAAGTCAGTGCATAAGAGTGCTCAATAAATGTTAGTTTCCTTTCTCCCATAATGGCATGGTTATTTTTAAACTTTCAAATCTGTGTGATTTACACAATCCCTCATCAAGAGGCAAGATTCACTAATACGGACACTACCTCCTTATCTGTCCTGAAATTCATGTTATGACAGAATGCTTTGCAAATATTAATGGTTTCTGGATTCTTTAATATTTGTTCATCAACATCAAAGTTCCTGTATTCACATGGATTAGATGCTGTCAGTTACTTTACCTGGTAAATGTATGGTATTTCTGGGTTTTGCTATTCCATGGTGATAAGGAGTTCCTAAAATGGGAAAGTTTGTTCTGTGGAGGTTCTTACTGGGGGTATGGAGGACAGGAAATTTGAGGGATAAGTATCTCAGAAAGGTGAATACCTTCTAAAAGATGACATAGGATTTCAGCTAGGTGTGCCAAAAGGAATAATATGTTTCCAAGGAAGTGGTTCCATTTGGTTTCGTAGAAAGTAGTAAAGCAAGCTTCTGAGTTCTTGGTCACAGTAACATTTATTTTTGAAGTTTTCCTAGATAGTGCTAGGGCAGAAGTTAGACTGCAGATTGTCTTATACTATATAAGTTTATTTCTTTTCCTTCCACCTTTCTGGGGGTACGTTTGCCTGTAGTATTCAGTACTGTGTGTCTATATTTGTTAACTTTATAAGGATGATATTTACTCAGAGGGGATGAATTTATGCTAGAGATTGCAAACTGGTAACTCATGTGCCAAGTCAAACTTGTTTCTCAAAGAGTTTGGGGATGGAGGTTTTGTCTGTAGTTCTCAAGGTTTAAGACGAGATTGTACATAAAAATCCAGCTTTCTGGCTTCTCTTGAAAAACGTTAGAAGCTCTGGCTATGGCAGGGCCATAGTCTAACAGGGAGGCATCACCCAGAACCAAACACTGGACCTGTGCTCTCCAGTTCCCCACAGTCCTCACCTCCCCTCTTTTCATGATGTACTCTACCTGCTTTCTTCCTAAAAGCATCTGCATTTGTGAGCCCTGCTCATGGTTTGGAGCATTGTTCTGAACTCATTGAAAAAATGACCGATTTTTGTTGGCTTTTTTATATATGCTCATCCATAAAAGGAGAAGCAGAATGAGTAAAAGGGCCAGAGCCCACAGCACTGATAGTTTCTTTTCTTCTTACAGCTCGGCCTTCTCCCTGGGTTCCTTCTCCTGCTAATGAATGGAACACCATAGATCAGGAAGTAACAGCCACACGAGTTCCTGTCAGGTCCCAGGTAAATTGTAACAGTTCTCTCTGGCCTAACTTCCTAGGATATTCAGTCACAATGATTTCTTCAAACCTCTGTACCCACTCCAAGAGACTTTTCCCCCATTGCTCCTTGTCCAGAAAAGACTACCTACACGCAGCCTTCTGAGTAATCAGACTCCTTGCTGGGTCCTCTCTCTTATGAATTCTTTATAGTACCTTTGCTTCATTTGATACATAATGTATACTTGGTTCTTTGATTTCAGTTTTTATCTAGGGCTTTCCTATCCTTCATCCATGATCATTCATCCTTCAGAACCTATGTGGTTATCTTGGTAGTCATTACTCTTAGTGTGTTACAGGGACCAGTGAAAGATGTCCACACGGCAAGAGGTTTTTCCTACAAAAAGAGTGTGCATCAGATTCCTGCTCACAAAGACCTCTACCGGGATATTAGAAAGGAGAGTGTTGGGAACATGGTCTCCCTGGGTAAGGATTCTATCCCTTTTCAAATAAAAGACGTGAGGATTTCTAGTGTATTCACTTCTACTGATAGTAAAATAGTTATAAAAATGTTATCATTTTAAGGGCCATGGGTTTTCTAGTCATTTCTGTGCTCTAGCATACCATGCTTTTTTACCTCACTCATTCCTTTCTTCCAATTTATATTATAGATTTATGCATATTCTTATAATTTAGTGATTAAAACATTAGAGAGGTTTATAGATGATTGTCATGTTATTTAAATATAAAACTCACCCACATCCACTAGACTAAAAACTCTATAAAATCACAAGGTATTTTTAGGATTTGTTTTTGTTTAACATACGGTAACCCCAACATTGTGCACAGAGCCTATCTATGGGTGATGCCCAGCAAATATACATTGAATGGATGGAAATCTGATAAATGGAAGAAAAGTGATTTAAATACAGTACCCTTGTGAATTATTTAAATAGCACACATTTTTACAAGCACACATAACCACTTGTTAAGTGTAATTTTACAAGCAACCTTTTGAACTGTATCATCTGCTTTAACAGCAGGGATAAATATGCTTCCTTCATATGTAAGCTGCAAGTCAAAGATTACTTATGAATAGAATGAAAGGCCTAAAATGTGTACAATATACACTATAGATACTACAGACCTGTGTTGTTTAATAGAGTAGCCACTAGCTACCCGTGGCTATTTCAATTTAAATTTATAAAATTAATTAAAATCAAACGAAGTTTAAAATTCAGTTTTTCAGTGGCAGTAGCCATATTTAAGTTATTGAGTAACTGTACTGGACAGCACAGTTACATAACTTCGTCACAGGAATTTCTGTTTAACAATACATGTAGACACTAAAGTATAGAGATTACAAAATGGGCCATGTCAAACTGAATGAATGAAGATAAACCAACAGTTGTTTATGATCAGAAAGCAATTAAAGCACTTGGGAAAAATTGCCAATTTAAGATGATACCAATGACACACCAGTAACAAAGCACTCTTCCCAAAACAGCAGGACCCTTGATTTTAACTTTCACTTAGGGCATCCATGCTTCATTGCTGACCATTCATCCTTCAAAGACTTGTGTGGTTATCTCAGTAGTCATTGCTGTTAGTTACAGAGACCAGTGAAAGGTACCCACGTGGCAAGTTGCCCACACAATAGGTGTTTCCTAGTGTTGCCTTGGATCGCACAGCATCCAGACCTAGTAAAATGATGGATTAGAGGCCTTAGTGAAAGCTGCCGTGAGTGGGTTAGAGACCATACTCTGCACCTTCAGCTGTAGCCCAGTGATTCCATGTGTAATAATTATATATGGGAAAGCTCAGGGACACCTCACACAGTGTTTTATCTTAGATTGTAAACTAAAGGCTCGTGAATCTAGCCTGAAAATCTATTTGGGCCTTGCACAGAGTTGTAACTTAAAATTTGTTCATAAATCTGGATTTCCAGCATCTCTTAAAAAACCTACCGTCAGGCACATTCTCACACTGCAGCAGGTGACCAGAGCAAAGTGGAGGAACTTGTGCTGAACGGCCAGGGCTCTCACGGCAGCCTGCCTGGTCCTTGTAGATGTTTGAACATCTATTGTCCATGCCCTTCTCTCACATGAAAATGAAAAGCAGATCCTCAGCCCCAGGGTTCTTTGAGCAAGGATTTGATTTAATGCTGCTTTTATAGGAGGGGCTTCCTTGCTCAGTTGGCAAAGAATCTGCCTGCAATGCAGGAGACCCTGGTTTGTTCCTGGGTCAGGAAGATCCCCTGGAGAAGGGATAGGCTATCCACTCCAGTATTCTTGGGCTTCCCTTGTGCCTCAGCTGGTAAAGAATCTGCCTGCAATGCGGGAAACCTGGGTTCAATCCCTGGGTTGGGAAGATCCACTGGAGAAGGGAAAGGCTACCCACTCCGTATTCTGGCCTGGAGAATTCCATGGATTGTGTAGTCCATGGGGTTGCAAAAAGTTGGACACGACTGAGTGACTTTCACTTCACTCATTCCATGAAGCTCTTGTGTGTGTTTTCCATAGAAGAAAACTAAATGTTATTACATACCTATCAGACATTAGATGCATTATAGATGATCACTTATTTAATATTCCTAGCACCTTGTTGGGATTCCCAGGTAGCTCAGTGGTAAAGAATCTGCCTGCCAGTGCCACAGGAGACACAGGTTCAGTCCTGGGTCAGGAAGCTGCCCTGGAGGAGGAAATGGCAACCTATTACAGTATCCTTGCCTGGGAAATCCCATGGACAGAGGAGCTTAGTGGGCTACAGTCAACGGGGTCACAAAGGGTCAGATGCAACTGGGCATATGCGTGCACTGACCTTTGGATAGATGATATTATTCCCTAGGAAACTGAGGCTCAGAGAGATTAAGAAACTTCCCCTCTTCAAAAAGTAAAGTTAAGTGGTGGAGCTGCTACTGCTAAGTCGCTTCAGTTGTGTCCGACTCTTTGTGACCCCAGAGATGGCAGCCCACCAGGCTCCCCCGTCCCTGGGATTCTCCAGGCAAGAACACTGGAGTGGGTTGCCATTTCCTTCTCCAATGCATGAAAGTAAAAAGTGAAAGTGAAGTCACTCAGTCGTGTCCGACTCTTAGGGACCCCATGGACTGCAGCCTACCAGGCTCCTCCGTCCATGGGATTTTCCAGGCAAGAGTACTGGAGTGGGGTGCCATTGACTTCTCCAAATAGTGGAGACGTGGTGGAGCTAGGATTCAAATTTAAGACATTTTGATCTCCACAGTACTGTAAGGTAAAAAATTCAAGTTGCTATCCTATTATTGCATCTCTTTCCCATTAATTTTGTTAGAGTGTCTCCAAAAATTCATGACTTCTCACCTCCCACAACCCCAGTGTGTGTGTGTGTTGAGTGGGGGATTGAGGAGATAAAGGGAACAGCTGCAAGCACACTTTATAAGTAATAAACACCAGTTCATAGGAGCATGCTGTGAATCTAACAATGTTAGATACTTGAGAGACAGTCAAAGGTAATAAGTGTTTCTTACCCCTAAAGATTTTCCTTTAAGAACTAGCTGGGGAAGGAAGTGGTACATACATGAGATGTGAAACGGTAGTGTAAGTTAGTAGGTGATTGTGAGGAATAACTCATGCAAGAATCTAGTGTGCACTGTCATGGTTGAGGAAGGCTTTAGAGAAAAGATGAACTGGACAAGATCTTTAAAGGGTAGCTGTGAACAAGGGGTCCAGGAGAGCATGCTAAGCAGGACCTTGGGGCATGCAGTCATGATCTCTCTAGCCTGAAACGTGTTTGTCTCACTGTAGGAAGCTCAGTGTCTGCAGCTAACAAGATAGCCCAGCTGGAGCCAAGAAAGGAGCCATGGACCATAGGTCTGCAGTCCTCTAATAAGAGGACTGTCCTGCGAAGCAACTACATCAAGGAAAAATCAGTTCATGTTATTCAGATCCCTGCAAGGAATGCAGGGAAAACGTGGAGAGAGCAGCAGCAGTGGGGTCTGGAAGATGAAAAAATAGCAGGTGTGCATTGGAGCTACGAGGAAACTAAGACTTTTCTTGCAATTCTCAAAGAGTCTCGCTTTTATGAAACACTTCAGGCTTGTCCCCGAAACAGCCAGGTATATGGTGCTGTGGCTGAATGGTTGCGAGAATGTGGCTTCCTCCGAACACCAGAACAGTGTCGGACCAAGTTCAAAAGTCTGCAGAAGAGTTACCGAAAAGTGAGAAACGGCCACGTGCTAGAACCCTGTGCTTTCTTTGAGGACATGGATGCTTTGTTGAATCCTTCAGCTCATGCTTCCTCCACGGATAAGCCAAGGGAGACTCTGTCTCTCCCCAGACTGAAGAGAATTGGCATCAGTGCTAAAGAACAGATCAATTTGGTGGAGGAGGAAGAAGCTGCGGAGGAGTCTGATGGTGATGCAATGGGTGTTGAGTTTATCCGGAAGCCTGAGCTTCATGGTGCCCCTGTCATATTTCAAAACCTGAGTGGTAAGAATGGTGCTTTTATTCTGGTATGAGAATGGATGATGTGGTCTTGTGGAAAAAGGAGTAGACCCCCAGAAGTGACCAAACACAGGGAATTCTGACACACACACTTGCCACTCATCACTGTGATTGGCCACGTAACTGAAAGTGCTCCTAAGTGTTCGTTGCTGCCCCCAGTGCAGTCTGAGTAACAGCCATGAAGGATTCTTTTTCAGGTTAGGGCACAGCATGGATTTTGAGTATTTGGAGTCTGTGGAAGGAAAATAAATGGAGTCCAGGGTACTAAGGATCTAACATTATCTAAGAATTGTTACAGTACAGTCAGTTGTGTTAGATTATAAAAGTCAAGGACCCATTATCAAAGATAGCCAGTAAAAGAATGTGTAACCAACAAAAAAAGAATTGGAAAAAAATGAAATTCTGAAAGAAGAAAGGAGAGAAAAAGGAACACAAAGTAGATACAACAAATGGAAAAAAAAAAAAAACAGGATGGTAGGTGTGTATCCACATGTCATTAATTATAAATTTAAAGGACAGGTTTTTCAGATATATTTTTTAACTACATTTACAAGAGATGCATCTTTAATATAAGGACAAAGAGACATTAAAATTAAAAGGATAGAAAAAGATACTATGCTAAAGAATGATGTTGAAATTTGGGGACTGGGAAATGGAGAACTAAACCACCAGTTGACAGTCATTGTGTGACAGTTGACTTATCATATAACTACTTAGAACTCAATTTTCTGTCTTTAAAATATGGCTTAGATTACGAGCCTAGTTGTTACTGTTAAATGAAATAATATGGATGAAGACATTCTGCAGATGCTAAAATGCAATAGAACATTGCCTGGTGGCAGTTAACCACCTTAGGTGCCTGCAAACCACCTTATGAAAAAGATGATAGTTTCTTAGATAAAGTGGAAAAATAAACCAGACTAGGAGAGCTGAGACTGTAATCATGATTGTACCTATTCAAAAGAAACAAATCTCAGGGAAAAGATGGGAAAATGTATTACACACATACAGGTATTCACCATTCTGGAGATCCATAAACATAAGGGTCAGACAGTTTCAAATTTGGGATTCCAGTGAGGCTGAAGGAAACCCTTGAGGCAGAGGTTAGAAAAGACTTTCCTATTGCAGATTACAAAACACCCCAAAAGCATGTTTAACTATATTCAAACATACTCTTAAAACTTTAATTCTGTTATAAAAGCAGGACATCTGCTTCTCTTATAGATCATTTCATCTCTTGAAGTAGAGGACTCAGTAACATCAAAAACTACTCTAGATATAGTTCTGCTCTTCAAAGAAGATGGGCTAAAGAGCTGATAGCAACTCTCATGCTATTGCGTGTCTTAGTCCATTATTCCTAAAAATTTTTTAAAGGCAGACAGCTCACTCCTTAATAACCATAGCAACAGCAGATTTAGGGGCTACATTTTTATTCTGACAGATAAACTTTGAGATCAGTATATCAATTTTAAAATCCTTTTGGGTTTTTGACTAAATAGATTTGAGAATTGATATCTGTACAGTTTGAGTCTTCCTACCCAGAAATATAGTGTCTCTCCATTCTTTGTAATTCTTTTATGTCTTTCAATATAATATTACAGATTTTTTATACAGATCCTCTCCTTTCTTGCAAAGCTTATTCCAAGACATATTATTGTTCCAGGGAATGGGATTTGTTTTCTTGTACTTCTTATATTTTGTAATGTATGAAGGCTACAGGCAACTTATATCTTTGAACTTTACTCTTGAATGGCTGCAGACACCTTGTATCTTTGAACTTTATCCTTGAATGGCAGGTGTACACTGGGGCTACGAGGAAACCAAGACTTTCCTTGACATCCTCCATGAGACTCGGTTTTACGAAGCACTGCAAGCCTGTCATCGGAAGAGCAAGTTGTATGGTGCCGTGGCTGAGCAGCTGCGAGAGTGTGGCTTCCTCCGAACTCCGGAACAGTGCCGGACCAAGTTCAAAAGCCTTCAGAAGAGTTACCGCAAAGTGAAAAATGGTCATGTGCTAGAGTCCTGCGCATTCTACAAGGAGATGGATGCTCTGATTAACTCGCGGGCATCTGCTGCTCCCACCAGCTCCCCAGAAGAAGCCCCATCACCCTCAGTTCAAGAAAGAGAGGACATGGAAATTGAACCCCAGGAACCTGCGGTCTGGGAACCTGAGGAGGACTCCCAGGAGGCACTTGTTGAAGACTCTGGCAGTGAGAGAATGAGTGAGGAGGAAATCATGCAAGAACCAGAATTCCAGGGACCTCCAGGTTTACTGCAAAGCCCAAGTGGTAAGGATCACTGGGGCTCTGGTAAAGGAGTCAGTGGGATTACTGACAAATTAGGAGAGCTGGCACATCACATGTGCATGTCTGTTCATTAAACAATATTTGTGTGTCCTGTGCCATTTGAGGAGAAGGGTAAAGTAGCAGTGAATAAAACAGTCCTTGTCCTCATGGTGCTTCTGTTCAAGGGAGGAGCTTACATTTTCCTGATTTAGTCCTTGGGATCCCAGCCTTGGTTTTTGTGTGTAGGGGGAAGATAATGTTTTATATCTCCTAGAAATACTGTTGGGAAGAACTTGGAATTATATGTGAGAAAAACTCAGGTCAAGGAGACATGTTGGTAAGCTCAGAGCAGAAATGTCTGTTATGTGTGATATGCATAAGAAAAAGGCAGAGACAGAAAGACTTTATTCTGGATCTGAGCTCCACCTACGGGTGTCCCACCAACCACTGAATGCCCTCACAGGCATCTCACCAGCAGCCCAGCCTTAAAAGTTTGAAAAGGAATATCAACACCTTCCTTCCCACAACATGGCTCTTCCTGGTGCCCTCCCATAGCACATCCAACCTGGAAAGGTAGCGATGTGTTTTGATGCCTACTCTTTCGTTTACATCCAGGCAGATGACATATTTTCTCAACTGTTGGGGAATTTGCATCTGCCCCCTCTTTAGTTGCCATAACCACCAGTTTAGCATTTCTCTGTCTCTTGCCTAAACTATTGTAAAAGTCCCCAAACCAGTTTTCCGTATTAGACTTGTGTTAAGCTTCCACAGCCATCCTTAATCTGAGCTTTATAACCTTACCTGTCATTATTTTCCTTCCTATACTCTATGCTGGTTCAAAACAAACGTTTGAAAAGGGAGTTCACACACATGCTCTTTGGTGGTATTTTTATGAGAATTTGTAGTAGACAAGATGAAATTGTTGACTCTGGAACTGAAACTGCTGAGTTGATAACTTTGGAAACAAAGTCCTTCTGTACCATCTCTGGTGAACCTTGTATTTTAAGATGAGCTCCAGACCTGTCACCAAATTACCAGGTTCTATGTAAGCCAACTGCTAGGCTGTAACTTCCTCCAAGGCCCAGATGGACCCAATCAGAACACTTCCAAAGATGACGTGATTAGGGCTTCTTATGTAAGTCAGTGGATTCACTGATGGCTGTCCATGGGACTGAAAGAAAGTAAGGCCCAGTGAATCAGAAAAGAGTCCCCCTTGCCTGAGGTCAGTGAAGCACACAGAGGCCTTAAGGTACAGGGCCTGTCAGCTGTGTTATTTATATTAACCCAGAACTGGTCCGAAATTTTTATTGTCTTCTTTTTTTCAGATTTTGAAATTGAAAGTAGTATCAAGGAAGATGCAACACGGGTGATCTGTAAGGACATGGAGCAGCATAGGGCATTCATAGAAAAGTCTAAAAGGGTCATTTCCCAGAATGTTGATCCAGGTAGATATCGTAAAAGGGATTGCATCTCAGGAAGACAGTGGGAAAACCTTCATGGAATCCGACAGGGAAAACTGATGCCTCAGCCTCGAGATTTGGGGAAAGCCATAGTGCATCAGAGGCCTCTCGTGGGGAAGAGGCCCTTCCGGCTCCTCAGATACGGAGAAAGCTTTGGAAGGAGTGCGCGTCTCATGTGCCGCATGACCCACCAGAAGGAAAACCCTTCTAAGTGTAGTGTCTGTGGGAAGTGCTTCGGTAGAAGCAGGAGTCTAGTCCGACACCAAAGAATCCACACGGGAGAAAAACCTTTCAAATGTCTCGACTGCGGGAAAAGCTTTAATGACTCCTCCAACTTTGGTGCCCACCAGAGAATTCACACAGGAGAGAAACCCTACAGATGTGGAGAGTGTGGGAAATGCTTCAGCCAGAGCTCAAGTCTCATTATACACCAGAGAACCCACACTGGAGAGAAGCCCTACCAGTGCGGAGAGTGCGGGAGGAGCTTCACCAACAGCTCACACTTCAGCGCCCACCAGAGAGTCCACAACGGCGAGAATCCCTACAAGTGTGTGGACTGTGAGAAAAGTTTTAATAACTGTACAAGATTTCGCGAGCATCGGCGAGTACACACCGGGGAGAAGCCCTACGGGTGCATCCAGTGTGGCAGACGTTTCAGCAAGAGTTCTGTGCTCACCAGACATCGGGAGGCTCATGTGAGAGAAAAGCTGCTGCCACCCCCGCCAGCATTCTGCTCCCCGGAGAACCCCCTCAAGGGCAAGACTGATGAATTCAGGCAGACTTTATGATGATGAGCTCTTCTCTTCCTAAACGTCCCCTTAGCCATTTTACCCTGATCTCACTCTCGGAAGCAATCTTTTCTTAGCTAGAAAGAGTCATTGCCAAGATAAGCTTGAGAACATAAATAAGCTAAAGGCTTGGATCCTGTTCTCACCTCTGCCTCTTACTTGATTAGTCTGTTCCTCTCCTTCTATGTGTCTCAACCTTTTCCCTTTAATAAAGTGAAGAAGATACAGGGTGTGAGTGCAGAGGGAAATTCTCTTCAGTATGTCGAGGCCACTGCCGTGGGATCGCTAAACCCAGCAACATCTAGAATCCTTCAGCGCAGGGGACACTTGTTGCCAAGGAGATAAAAAATGTTCAAAGTCGTTTTCATTATCCGCCACATGTGATCCCGGATGTAACTCAATCACAGTTTCCCGTTTGGGTAGAAATTTCAGGAGCCTGATAAGAACGGCATCGGATCTGTCTTGGTTTTGAAGGTATGCACAAAAGGAGATTGAAGATTTTTTTGTTCCCTTCAGGAGTCTGTTTCAGTGTACCTTTTTTGTGTCAAGAAGTTGATCTAAAGAGCTCGGGTAGTGTTTCTGTATTGTCACTGAAACAATGCCCTGCCCTCCATAGAGACAGGATGCAACTGATCACCCATTGTCCTTTGTAGACTAACCCTCTCTGTACCTGAAGACTGACATGCCCTTGGCTGTTCCAGCCTAGGCGTAATCCAGTTCCCTTTACTGTTTCTTGTAAGTCCAACACTTACCTCTTCGTTGTTCTGGGTGCCCTTGTCTGACTCTTCTGAACTCCCATGCCTTCCTCAGACTGAGTAGCTTGCATGCTCCTGGTGTGTCTCATTAAAGTGGAATTCAGACACTTTCCAGTTCTAAATGTGTAACTGCTCTGGTTTTTATCTAGGATATGACTGATAGGTGGCAAATTTTCTGCCTCCCAACCCCACACTTATATATAATGTTATATAATTTTAGATAGTTTTCTAAAACTCTGAGGAGCCAGGGAAGAAGTGAGTTAGAGACCTGAAACATTCAGTATTTCAAAGACCAGTTGGATTCCTTAGCCCTGCTTTAGATCAGGTAGTCACCTTGGTCCAGACCAGCACTCCAGGGCAGTTTGTTAAGTATACCATTGTGGTTTTTTGAGGCTAGCCCTTGTTCATGTGGTCATAAACCTCTCTGTAGAGCTGAGTAATTTATACAACTCTACAGCTCACTGATTGAAGGTGGAAATACTTTCTGACACTTCCAGCCCAGAACACTTACTGTTTTCCACGCTTAACTGTTGGTCGGAAAAGTCTCTTTGACAACCCCCAGCACTGACCCAATGACTACTGAAGGAAGAGTTCAAATGGGGAGATAGTTCACTTACAGATGTTGCAGATAAATACCTGGGATTTGGTCATCCAAAGTTGTTCCTTCAGGATGCGATCAGTGGCATTTATACCCTTAAGATGATGGTGACCTCAGGGGAATTTGCTTTGGGAAAGGATAAGTCACAAGTTTAGTGGAAAAATAACCAGAGTCAAGGCTGTGTGTAGATCATTTTTTCACTTTTCTCCTTTCCTTTGTCAAATGCTGTCTTATTAGAAGACATCTGAGTATGTTTGAATTTTCTGAAACTTATACAAGAAGGTACCAAGGAGGATATAGGCAGGAAGGAAGGAAACCCAACCTATGGTGTCAGAATAGGCTGTGGCCTGTTGGAAGGCAGGTGACTCAGGTAAACGTTGATAAATGTTTCTTTCTGACATTCGTTGGGAGCATTAACGATTGTTCACATCTCACTAGGTTGATTTCCGCTGTGTTATCCAAATTATAAATTCCTAATCGTTTAGTGCAGTTTCATGTCACTAGTGTGCCCAGCACAGAGAGGTGTGTGTGGTGCCAGTGGGCGTGTGCTTGTATTGTGTAGATGTTCTGAATTCCTGCTCTAGAGAAGATGCACATTAATAGAAATCACCACTTAGTAATAGGTACCCAGGGTTGATCATTATATCAAAGCATGATTCAGGAAAGTAGATGATTTACTATAAATATTAATTAAGCACGGTTATGTGTAAGGCTATGTTCTAGGCACAGTGAGGGATATGAAAATGAAAAAAGGCTTGGTGTCTGTGCTCAAGAAACTTGCAACATGGTGAACGAACTATTGCAGCAAAAGAATGCCAATTACATTCATGTCAGTTATGGAACATTATTTGGTCATTAATGAAAGAGCCACCTTCTCTTGCAGAAGAGTTTTTCTCAATGCCTAAAATCGTATTCTCTACCTCCGTCTCTTAAATTTCCCCAATGGCCAGAAAGGCTCAGGAACAATTCCTTCTCCAAGCTGAACAATCCAGTTCTGTCTGTCATGTCTGGGATCATGCCAAGGTGGAATTTGGGTCCCCTTACCTATTGTCAGTTGTAAGTGGGCATTTGAACTTGTATTACATTAACTTAATGAACTTTGCTTCTAAAGAAGGAGACAGTCCTACCCACCATCTTAGACCAAGGTTGTTTGTATTTTATCTTTTTTCGGGTGGAACATGAAAGTCAAAAGTGAAGTCACACTCTGATTACTGTGTCTCATATCACATAACATTGCCTTCATGACAATCTGTAGAAGTTTTTTTCCCCAAGTTTCAGTAGCAGGGAAAGCTCTGATCCTAAAGCAAAAAAAAAGTTACCTTACAAACACTGTGAAATTTTTTTTTTTTTTTATTAGCAACTTACTACTATTCTTTGTTCTGGCTGCTGGAACAAAGAAACTTACAAAAACAGAACTTTTAAGTCACCTCAGCCAACCACTTAAACCTGTATTTACTTAATCCTGTCTTATATCTTTAAAAATTACCCCATATCCTATTTTTTTTTAAGTGTACATAAGTAGTCATTTTATTCTCTGACTTCTTAACCAAGACCCTTTGGAGCCTGGCTGTATCCTGCCTGCGCTTACTGTGTTACTCCCACAAATACCCTAATTCTTACTGGCATTTTTATTACACATACAACCTACTTTATTCATCTGGAAGGAAACTTTTTTTTAAGAGAAAAACTTCACAGTATGCTTAAAACAGCTCAGGGCAGCCTGCCACATAGAATGAGCATTAGACCAGAAGCTGTAAGACAAGTTTCATTCTTGTCGCTACCACTTTCTGAGTGTTGTTGGACAAACCAGTCTCTCCTGGGCCTGAGTTCCTTATCTGAAGAGAAGTTGAGCATGATGGCCAAGACCACTCCAGCTCCAAGGTCCTGTGAGGCTGTGGGGCATCAGAAGAGAGAAGTTATAAGACCAGGCCGCCACCCTGGCTCGCCACTGCAGACAGCATTCAGGCCATACTGAATCCATCCCATGAGTCCATCCCATCCTTCAGCAAGAGGTTGCTACGAGCAGTCCAGGAGCATGCTCAGTGAGGAGAAGGGACAAATCACTCAT
Organism: Oryx dammah; assembly: GCF_014754425.2. Taxonomy (NCBI): domain Eukaryota; kingdom Metazoa; phylum Chordata; class Mammalia; order Artiodactyla; family Bovidae; genus Oryx; species Oryx dammah. The sequence goes on along the minus strand of NW_024070186.1, from coordinate 179,845,166 downwards.
GTTCAACAGCAGGCGATAGACAGTGGCAGGTAGCTGCAGTGAAGAAAGCCGATTTGGGGACCTCTGGTGCCCCATGACAGACGAACCTCAACTCTGAGGGAGCCAGGGACACCCCAAATGCAATGCTAAGCCCTTACCTCTGAATGCATTCCTAGTATAAATGTATGTCCACTCATTGTTTTGTGCGAATGTTCACTTAGATGTCTTCTTGAAAACTTGTATGTGAAATAAATGTCTAAATAAATGACTCCCATTGGTTTTTGCCATAATATGAAGGCTGTCTTCATTAAGGAAAAAGAGAACTTATTCAAAGGTAATAAAAGCTGATTCTCACAGCTAAAGAGAATCTCAGTCTCTTTTCTGGTCCACTGTTCTGCCCCACAGCTAGCAGGGGTCTCGTGTGAGCCCACAGCTATTCCCCTGCAGCAGTCCTCTGACAGCTGTCACTGCCATTGTCCTAGAAGATGCTTGGCTCTAATTCCAGAGTAGATTACCCTTGGAGGCACACACTAGGTGTATGCTTGGTGGGGCACTCACAGCCTCCCCTGGTGGAACCAGCCAACATGATTTCCCCGGACACAGTGCTGCTTTTGGTTCACTATTTGACTTAAAGAGTTCCAATAGCTTCCAGTTAGCCCTCCCCATAGCACCTCCAACTCCATAGGTCACCGAGTCAATGTAGAGATTTTGCCACTTGTTGAGGATGTTTTTCCAACTATACTCTTAGAAACTGTGAGAACCGCAGGATGAATTTCGAGCCAGCTCACCTAAATATGAGGTGGATTCCAGACAGTTTCTCCCAGCTAGACCTTATAAGCAGCTGACGGCAATCGCACCCACCCAAGGTTCTCAAGAGTGATAACTGCTCAGGGTCAGTACCTGAGAGTCCCTGTACATTTTCTATACTTTCCTTGAGCAAATGGCCATGACTTTTTGGAGGAAACAGAGGCTCAGAATATTCATCTTAGAGTTCTTCCACAAGATTTTCTGATCTTCCATTTCTCTATGGAGATTTAGGTCTGTGAACTGACTCAGAGTTAGTTAGATGAGAGATTTTAAATCTCAGGCATCAGGAGGTGGGGGTGTGGGAGGCATTCTCTGATGGTCCAGTGGTTAAGACTCCACCTTGCAATGCAGGGGACACTAGTTTGATCTTTGAGAAGATCCCACATGCCATGGGACAACTAAGCCCACACACCCTAGAGCCTGTGCTCCACAACAACAGAAGTCACTACAGTGAGAACCTGTGCACTGCAACTACAGAGAGTAGCCTCCACTCACCACGACTGGAGAAAGCCCATGCGCAGCAACAAAGACCAAGCGCAGCCAAAAAAAATTTTTTTTTAATCTCTAAGGGGAGAAAAGATCTATCTTAATGCTACAAATTTTCAATTCCTAAAAACCAGTTAAGACATTTTGATTTCAAAGGAAGAAGAATGAATCCTTTGTGTTTCAAACACCAAAAGGAACACAGCTAATCACAACCTCCAAACTCCATGATGGGTGCAGAGATTTGGAGGGGAAGCAATGGTTTGGGGCCCAAGACTGGCAAACTGCCTACCCTGCTCTGAGGTGGGTAGATGCCGTGGCAGTGTGGGAATAGAGGGGATGGGGAGCAGACTAGGAAGGCTGGCCTTAAGAGTTTGTTGGATACACAGCATGGAGCCATGGAACACGCAGGTGTGCTTGCAACCCCTCTTGCTAGAAATCACCCCAGCCGAGACAAGTGTGACTCAGCCGCAGAACGTGCCATCTCTGAGGACCACTGGCGACGGCCCCATGTGGTAGACAAATGGCAGCCACAGGGGGCGTACCATAGAGAGTTAGGACCTGAAGATCAAGGAGCAAGGAATGGATAAAGCAGATGTGGTCTATTAATACAATGGAATATTCACTAATGCCATTTGTGGCAACCTAGAGATTATCATATGAAGTAAGCCAAAATCAAATATGTGGTATAACTTATATGTGGAATCTAAAAAAATTGATACAAATGAATTTATTTCCAAAATAAACTCACAAACACAGAAAAACAGGATTACCAAAAGGAAAGGGTCTAAGGAGGGGGTAAATTAGGAGTTTGGGATTAACAGATATACACTGCTAAATGTAAAACAGATAACAACAGCAGCCTGCTGTATAGTACAAGAAACTATATTGAATATCTTTTAATAACCTAAAATGGAAAAGATTCTGAAAAAGAATATCTGAAATCACTTTGTTATATGCTTGAAACTAACACAACATTCTACCTCAATTATAATAAAAAAATTTTTTAATTTTAAAAATAAAAAGGACATGAAAGTAGAAGATTGGCATACTTCTCTTTTGGATTGTTTAAACTCAGAGTTCTTGGACAGTCTTCTGAGGGTAAGCTGCAAGAACATAATACTAGGTCCCTCAACAACATAGCGGGTGAGGTAAGAATCAGTACTTGCACTCCAAGGGTCTAGAGCAGTACATGCTTCTAGAAACACTAGAGAGTATGTCCAAACTCCTGGATTCTAATTGAGTTCTGCCTTTAGATCACTGTGTGATTATAGTCAAATTATTTAGTTAGCCTCTCTGGATTTAGAGGTTGGACAACATGAGCGGTTCCCAACATTTTCCCATCAAGAGGTCCAAAGATCCTTATGTGAGGGTAACTGAGAAAATACATATGTGCAAAGCCCATTCAGAATCTCCTTGTCAGAGATCCACCCCCTTGCCATGATTCTGATATCTGCAAGTTTCAAAACCTTTGATTAGATGACCATAAATATAAAAACCACCACACTGTCCACTTACAAGCTTTGAGGCAGTATACTAATGCTTTATGAACATCTTATTTATTCTCAAAAGCATGCTGAAGGTTTTCCATTGCACAGGGAAGGAAATTGAGCCTGAGAAAAATTAAATGCCTTCTTCAAATGTATACAGCAGACAAGCAGTTCTCAGACAAGTTCTGAGATTTAAACCTGGATCTTTCTTAAAATCCAAACTCGTAGCAACTGTATTTTACTACTGTCATAGAGTTTCAAGCTCCAGCATCCTCAAATTCTCTGACCTCATTGTTCCTGAGAAGATGAGAGGTGGGGTAGAGGTAAACAGGTGACCTGTTTCAATTTTGGATTTGACTCAGAAAAACATCTACTTCTGCTTCATTGACTACACTAAAGTCTTTGACTGTGTGGATCACAACAAACTGGAAAATTCTTAAAAAGATAGAAATACCAGACCACCTTACCTGTCTCCTGAGAAACCTATATGCAGGTCAAGAAGCAACAGTTAGAATCAGACATGGAACAATGGACTGGTTTAAAATTGGGAAAGGAGTATGTCAAGGCTGTACATTGTCACCCTGTTTATTTAACTTCTGTACAGAGTACATCATGCAAAATGCTGGACTGGATGAATCACAAGCTGGAATCAAGATTGTTGGGAGAAATATCAACAACCTCAGATATGCAGATGATGCACTCTAAAGGCAGAAAGTGAAGAGGAACTAAACAGCCTCTTGATGAGGGTGAAAGAGGAGAGTGAAAAACCTGGCTTAAAACTCAACATTCAGAAAACTAAGCTCATAACATCCATTCCCATCACTTCATGGCAAATCGATGGGGGAAAAGTGGAAACAGTGGCAGATTTTATTTTCTTGGCCTCCAAAATCACTGCTGACAGTGACTAGCCACTAAATGAAAAGACGTTTGCTCCTTGGAAGAAAAGCTATGACAAATCTAGACAGCATATTAAAAAGCAGAGACACCACTTTACCCACAAAGGTTCGTATAGTCAAAGTTATGGTTTTTCCAGTAGTCTTGTACAGATGTGAGAGCTGGACCATAAAGAAGGCTGAGTGCCAAAGAATTGATGGTTTTGAACCGTGGTGCTGGATAAAACTCTTGAGAGTCCCATAGACACCAAGGAGATCAAACCAGTCAATCTAAAGGAAATCAACCCTGAATATTCATTGGAAGGACTGATGCTAAAGTTGAAGTACTTTGGCCACCTGATGGGAAGAGCCAACTCATTGGAAAAGACCCTGATGCTGGGAAAGATTAAGGGCAGGAGGAGAAGGGGGCAACAGAGGATGAGATGGTTGGATGGCATCACCGACTCAATGGACATAAATTGGAGCAAACACTGGGAGACAGTGAAGAACCGAAGTGCTGCAGTTCATGGGGTTGCAAAGAGTCAGACATAATTTAGCAACTGAGGAAGAACTGCGGCAGAATGAATTTGAAAGTCATGAGGATCAGCTTATGCCATTCTTTCAATGAGTACTCAGTCCCTTCTATACAGCAAACACTAAAGCAGATAACATGGAGTCACAAAGAGGAATTAGCATCGCTCTTCCTCTTGAGAGCTTATGGTATAGAAATTGACATGGAGACCCAGACTTGCAATCCAATTACAAGTTAGGAATGAGAAGAGTTGTAATACACATCCTCTGTCCCTCTCCTCATGGGGGAAAGGGGCATGTGGGTGACAAGGCAGGAGACATACTGTCCCTTATTCAGCAACAGTAACGTGATGACAAAGATCACGTGAACCCTGTGTTTCTCAGGTCTACTACATCCTTCTACTTTTCTGTATATTCATTCTCTAATTTTTGAGAGTTTGATATTGAAATTCCAACTAAAAATCTTAATTTATCTACTTAAAATATAATTGTAATATATATAGTGAAACTATATGTAACTTTGTTCTGTATTTTCCAAGTCTCTTGTGAATGTGTTTTCATACTTTCATCATTTAAAAAAATAAGAAAGAGGAAAAAAAAGAGAAAGAGATCATGAACTCTGCAGTCAAATGTACCTGATCTTAAATTTTGGCTCCACTAACGTACTATGTGACTCTGAGTAACATCTCTTGAAATCTGTTCCTCTGGACAAAAAGGAAAGAGTAAGAGTTCCCCGGTGGCTCAGATGGTAAAGAATCCACCTGCAATGCAAGAGATCTCCCCCTGGGTCAGGAAGGTCCCTTGGAGAAGGGAGGGGTTACCCATTCCAGTATTCTCGCCTGGGAAATCCCATGGACGAGAGCCTGGCGGGCTACAGTCCATGGGGTCACAGAGTCAGACACAACTCCTACCTGTATTCATTTCCTGAGGCTGCCGTGAAAAATGGCCACAACCTTGGTGACATAAAAAAGAGCAGAAAGGCCTCCTCACCATTCTGGAGACCAGAAATCTGAAATCAGGGCATCATCCACCAATACTCCCTCCAAAGGCTGCTGGGAAAAACCCTTCCTCACTTCTCGTAGCCCTTTTTGGTGACCCTGCGGCCCCACAACTCTGCCTCTATCCGTCTTCCATATACGCCTTCCCTGTGTCTCTGCGTCCTTTTCTGTCTCCTATTAAGTCACTCTTCTGGGACTTAGGGCCCATTCAGATCCCATATGCTACCTTTCTTTGCGTCTGCAAAGCCCTTATTTTCAAATAAGGTCACTTTTTTTTTTTTTTAATCTTGTGGCTGCACCACATGGCATGTGGGATCTTATCCCTCCCCCAGGGATCAAATCTGTGCCCACTGCAGTGGAAGCGCAGTCTTAACCACTGGACCACCAGGAAAGTCCCAAGTAAGGTCACATTATGAGGTTCCAAGTGAACATGAATTTTGAGGGAACACTCTTCAACCCACATACCTCACAGAATTATTGTTGTGAGGAGTAAATGAAATAATACATGGAACGCATTCTGCACAGTGCCGAGCATACAGTAAACATTCAATAAATGTTAGCTGTACACATGTATGTGTGTGTGAGTCTGTGGATATATATACATGTATATACAACTATTTTGTTGCTTTTTAATGTGTATGTATTCATTTTTGGCTGCACTGGGTCTTTCCTGCTGTGCACGGGCTTTCTCTAGTTATGGTGAATGGGCTTCTTGTTGCTTCTGGTTTTATCAAACTATTTCCTCCCATCCCCCTTTTTTAAATGGTGATCGTAGCAAGCTTTTCCTGAACATTTACTGTATGCAAGGTGCCCTGGTAAGTCCTTCTCATGCGTTAACTCATTTGACCCTCACAGTATGCCTGTTGCTAAGGAAACTGAGCCTCAGAAAGTTTAAATAAATTACCTAGGCAGGGTCACATGGCTAAGAAGTGTGGGAAAACTGGGATTCGAACCCAGGTTCAGCCGACTCTGGGGTCCTAGTTCTTAACTGAAGTAGGTCCATCAAGCGTCATGCTGGGTCTTGAATTTGCCTTCATCAAGTTCTTTGCCTTCCCTCTCTTCACCTGGATGTTTTGAGCACATCTTTCGCCATCCCTTCCTATCTCACCCTACTCCTTTGATCTACTAGATATATTACAAGTTCTTACTGGACGTTCTTCAGCAAAGACTCCTCCTTTCCTGACTAACCCTAATGGCTCTCCCTCATCATTTGAAGTTTCTGTTCTATTATCGCACAGTTCCCCTACACAGTGGTAAAGAATATGCCTGCCAGTGCAGGAGACGTGGCTTCGATCGCTGGGTCGGGGAGATACCCCGCAGAAGGAAATGGCAAAGCACTCCACTATTCTTGCCTGGGAAATCTCATGGACAGAGGAGCCTGGCGGGCTACAGTCCCAGACGTGACTTAGTGACTAAATAACAATAAACAGTCCTTTGTTCTTAACCCCAAGAGTTAATGTTTAAGTGTAACTGTATGTCTTTAGATTACACAAACAGTGTAAGAGCCCAGCCTCTGGAGCCAGACCACTGGGGTTTGAACTTCAGCTCTGCCACTTTCTGATTGACCTTGAGTAAGTCATTTGACTTCTCTGGGCCTCACTTTCCTCATATGCAACATGAAAAATAATAATATAATAATAACAATAATATATACCTGTACAGTTGTTGTGAAAATGCAATAAATTACTGCATGTTTAGAACACATAGCAGATCCTGGCATGCAGGAAGTGCTTGATAAGTGTTAGCAGCTTTTTTCTTTTTTAATGTGAATGATTTTTCAAGTCTTTTTTGAATTTGTTACAATATTTCTTCTGTTTTGTGTTTTGGTTTTTTGGCCAGGAGGCCTGTGGGATCTTGGTTCCTTCCCCAGCCAGGGGTCAAACCCACACCCTCCTGCATTGGAAAGTGAAGTCCTAACCAGTGGATTGCCAGGGAAGTCCCACTAGCTATTTTTATAATCACATTCACTTTTTTTTTTAAATTTTTTGGCTGCGCTGGGCCTTCGTTGCTGTGTGCAGGCTTTCTCTAGTTGTGGTGAGTGGGGGCTTCTCACTGGGGTCGTGTCTCTTGTGGAGAACGGGCTCTATGCGAGCGAGCTCTGTAGTTGTGCACAGGCTTAGTTGCTCTGCAGCATGTGGGATCTTCCTAGACCACAGATCGAACCCCTGTTCCATGCTTTGGCATGCAGATTCTTTTTTAAAAAATCTTTTGTTCTCTTTCTTTAAAAAAAATTATTTATTTTAATTGAAGGATAATAATTGCTTTATAATATTGTGTTGGTCTCTGCCATACATCAACATGAATCCGCCATAAGTATACTATGTCCCCTCCCTCTTGAAACTCCTTCTCACCTCTCTTCCCATACCACCCCTCTAGGTTGTTACAGAGCCCTCCTCCCGCCAGGTTCTTACAGGCCCAGCCCTGGTTTGAGTTCCCTGAGTCATACTGCAAATTCCCATTAGCTCTCTATTTTATATAGATCCTCAGAGAGAAGACACACACTCTACTTGTAAGGTATGAAGTTTGGAATGTGTCGTTTTATTCTTTTTTATCTTTAGTTATTCTTTATACACTTATCTTTCATCAAATACCTCTGTCTCCCTAGACTTGTGCTATGACACATCACATATTTCCTTGGGAAATCCTTGCAGCTCTGGGCCACCCCCATATCCACCCTCATCCTCAGCTAAAGTGCCATGAGTGGGTAGATTCATGTCCTGGATAGCCCTGGGAACTAAACCAGACCCTCGAGTCTGCAATGGGCTTTTCAGCAGGGTCTTGAGGTCTGTGATCTGGAACTAATTTTGAGTCCAAACAGGACTCTAGAATGGACTTAGCTCCAGACTGAGTTCCCGTGGGTCTGGCCCAACCTGGACTTTTGGTTCCTCCCTAGCAGTGTCCATTTCTGAAAGGAAAGGCCAGCAAGTGGGCACACAGAAGGAAATATTGGACTATTTATTGAAAAGCTGGACTGACAGCTCAGGCAGCAGGGAAACAGACCACAGAAGGCTCTTTTGTAACAGAGAAATTGGGGAGCAAGAGAAGGAGAAAGAGGATGAGGGAAATGACCAGAGGCACACTAACAGTCACCTCTTCTACTCCTGGGACCTTCCCTGGCAAAAGCTCTTCTGTTGTGCTGTTTCTACCTCCCTCTAGGTGGCGCTAGCGACACATTCCCTAGGCTGAAGTGTCTGATGAGCACAAAGGAATGCGAAGGACCTAGCACCTCTGAGAAGCCAGGCCCAAGTCAGGGGAAGCATATCAGTCACTTCTTGGAGGCTCTGCCCCGGCAGGAAGTTCAGAGCTGTCTGGTCTGTGGTCGGGGATGGGTCCACCGAGGGTCCCTAGGGCAGCAGGAATTTCACCATCTCAGCCTCATCGTCCCTTTAGGATTAGACGAATTTTCGCATCTCCAATGAAGAACCTACAAAAAAAGGTGGTTCAGTGAGGTCTCCAAGTCTCTGGAAGAGACTTAGTCCTTCATCACATGTCTCCAGGTCCAGAAGAGATGCCTTCATGGGCCTTTCCAGCCTCAATACCCAGATCTCCTGGGGTAGAGGGAGAAATTCTCTCCTGTTGGGTTTCCAACCCCTTTTCCTGAAGATCCTCATCTGTACCATTGTGAAAACATCAGAGAATGATTCCTGGTGCTTTTCACTAAGCCATAGGCCAAGCCAGGACTGCAGATGGGCAGCAATGCAAGCAGTCTAGATCAGCCCAGCTCAGGGCCTGTCCCTGCCCAGACAGCGGGCTCTGTACCAACTCACATCCCTACACAACTTGAAACAGAAAGGACAGGACCCTACGGATCCTTGAGGCTTACAGATGACAGCTGGAGGAGAAGCAGTCAAGCAGATATTATCCTCCTGATAACAACATCAACCTTATCTATTGCACACAGTCAGGGAGCACCGCTTACAATGTGTCTTATGTGAATGGCATCTCCTGACATGCATGCTCTTGGGGGCACCATTGACATGATTTTCTATGTGGATAGGGTTCCCTGAGTTGTCTGACACCCCTGTGGGGAGCTATTCCTCCCCTACTTTCAGTCAATACAGTTGTTCAGGAGGGGCTGACCTCACCCTAACTCCAGGATTAGGCTCGTGCTCAGACATAGTCAATAAGAGAGCTGGCCCCAGGGCTACAGAGATCAATTCAGAGGTAGACATGGCTCACACCAGGCCAGTTCAACCCAGAGAACAGCAGATCCAGGACTTTTGTAAGAGCTGTTGTTCCTCTGGTCTTAGTTATGGAGCTGCTAGGATGGAAGCCTGGAATGCCTGGTGGGCATCTTTGCCTCTGTTGGAGAGGCTTTGCCTAAGCACAAAGCCTACCCAGAGGACAGTAGAGCCTGTGAGAAAGACTCAGCCCTACAGACATTGTGTGAGCTCTCACCAGAATCAGGGCTAGCTGTAAACTTTTCAGTTATGCCAGCCAATGAGCTTCCTTTTATGACAAAAGCTATGTTCAAATGGATTTCCGTCACTTGCAGCCAAAGGTCCCAGAGCCATAAACTTTGCCTCTTCTCTGCTCTCAACCCAAGCGAGACCCTAGCCTCCTACCCCTTGATGCCCTGGGAACTATCCCCATGCCCTAGACGGGCCATGAGCCCGTGTCACATTCCTACCTGATGAGCACTCCTACAAGCAGGCTGGCCAGGAGGGGCCCCAGCCAGTAGATCCAGTGGTAGTCCCAGTGGTTGGCCACCATGGCAGGTCCAAAGGCCCGGGCAGGATTCATGCACGCTCCAGACACAGCACCCCTGCCAACACCCAACCACGCTCGTCAGCAGAATGCCAGCCAAGGAGCCTCGACCCACCCTGGTTCATCTCCCCTATGTGGGCCTAGATCACACACTACCCAGAAACCCTCTCTACGCTATGATAGCATGGGCGTCCGGAAGTTTCCCAAGAAGACACAGGTGAAGAGACTTCTAACACGAGGAAGTGAAAGGCTTGACTCCTCCCTGGGGTCCTCCCTAAGGTCTGCCACCACCCCCCCAACACCCTTCTGGAAGAATGGCCAGCAAGCAGTGCCGGCTCAGTGACGGCAGGAAGGAAAATGGGCCTACGCCTTCTCCAGAGTTGATAAAGTCAGGCAACTCTTAACTATATGAACTCCGGGGTCAAGTGGATCTAGATTTAGAACTCTAGAGATTTCTAGGGGTGACATTTGTTTCACCTCTCTGTGTTTCAGTTGAGGTGAACGTACATATCTCATAGGTTGTTATCAGGGATGAATGAGACAACACATTCAGAGCTCGCGTTTCTCATATAATTCATTGCAAGTGTTAACTCTAACCCAGCTGACCTGGTTGAGGTCTTTGTTGTGCTGCAAGCTTGGGGCCCAGCATCTCCCACAGGGCGGGTGTTCCCCAGGAGCACCTGTCTAGTCCTGGTGTCTGTACCCTCGCCCCATTGACTCAAGCTGGGGTCCTCACTCAGGCCTCACCCCCCAAGGACGCCACCTGTGGCCAGTGGTCAAAGCCAGATGAATGAGTCAGTAAGTTTGTAAGTGAACCAAGAGCCACTAGGGGGCAGCAAAGCCCTGCTACCGCTCTACACACCTATTTTCCTCAGGCGCCACCTCCCAGAAGATGACAGGATCAGAGGGCAGAGCTAGGAAAGGCTACACCTGGTTAGGAGCTGGCCTTCAGGAAGGAGTTCCCTCATCCCCCATTTAGCAGGGGCTCTTGTCTCAGATCTTTCACTTAATTTGCCACACTGCCCAGTGACCTTTGATGCTTCCTGGTGGCTCAGATGGTAAAGAATCTGCCTGTAATGCAGGAGACCTGGGTTCCATCCCTGGGTTGGGAAGATCCCCTGGAAAAAGGAATGGCAACCCACTCCAGTATTCTGGCCTAGAGAATTCCATGGGCAGAGGAGCCTGGCGGGCTACAGTCCATAGGATCGCAGAGTCAGACACAACTTCGTGGCTAACACACACAATGACTTTAATGAGGGGCTTCCCTGGTGGTTCAGTGGTAAAGAATCCACCGGCCAACACAGGAGACACAGGTTGCATCCCTGGGTTGGGAAGATCCCCTGGAGAAGGAGATGGCAACCCATTCCAGTATTCTTGCCTGGAGAATTCCATGGACAGAGGAGCCTGACAGGCTATAGTCCCTGAGGTCGCAAAGAGTCGAAAATTACTGAGCAACTAAACAACGATGACTTTAAATAAGTCACCTGTGTCCTCTCTGAGCCTGTTTCCTCAGGTATGCTGCTGCTGCTAAGTCGCTTCAGTCGTGTCCGACTCTGTGCGACCCCATAGACGGCAGCCCACCAGGCTCCCCCGTCCCTGGGATTCTCCAGGCAAGAACACTGGAGTGGGTTGCCATTTCCTTCTCCAAGCATGAAAGTGAAGAGTGAAAGTGAAGTCGCTCAGTCATGTCCAACTCTTCGAGACCCCATGGACTGCAGCCTACCATGCTCCTCCACCCATGGGATTTTCCAGGCAAGAGTCCTGGAGTGGGGTGCCATTGCCTTCTCCAGTCCTCATGTATAAATGGGGAGAAATAACCCTTTGTCTCCTTAATGCCTTCCCAAGCCTACTGAAAGGCTCTTGATAAACAAGACAATGGGTGTAAAAGGTCTTTGTAAGTCTGAAGCTAAAATCTGGCTGCCTGCTGGCAAGATAAACACAGTCTACAGAAACGATTTCTTGATACTACAAAATTAGGAAATGTACATAAAAACCCAGTCTTCTGACTTCTCTGGAATGAAATTAAAAAGGTCACCCCAAGCCCATATTCCCACACATTGGTAATTTATCAGAGGTGCATGGTGGGGGCCTCCTAAGACTCCATAGTCCCTACCACTCCCTGTCTGACTCCTATGGCCCACTTCCCCGGTTAAACTGTCTGCATGGCTTCTATTCGCTACCGAGCCTGTGACCCTCAGGGAGGCTCTGTAGGTCTGCGCTCCTCCAGGACCGAGCCTTGGCCCAGGGCTGAGCACTGCAGTCCCACTGCCAAGCAGCACTCACCCTGCCAGGATGTCCACGGTGACAGAGAAGCCGATGCAGAATGGGGCCAGAGGACCTAGCGTCTTCTCGTTGATGGCGCCCATGCACACGGTCAGCACCGGCAGTGTTGTCAGGATGATCTCCGCTACCACTGCCCCGGCCACCTGCTCCGACTCCTGGACTGTCACAAAGGCCGCCCCGGTCGCATTCCAGAACCTCTCCTCGGGACTCACCGCCTGTGGAGAGCAGTGGTCAGCCCCACCGTGGGGCTGGAGAGACAGCTGGGAACTGGGTTGGTCCAGGGGTAGGGGGTCCACACGCTTTAAAGCCAGGGAAGGGTCCTGTTCAATGTGCAGCCAGACATATCTGGAACGACATCCCAGCTCCACCAGTTCCTACTGTGTGGCTTCACCTGAGCTACTGGACTTCCCTGAGCCTCATTTTGCTCATCTGTAAAATGGGGATAACCTAGTCGTAAACTGTGGAAAATTCTGAAAGAGATGGGCATACCAGACCACCTAACCTGCCTCTTGAGAAATCTGTATGCAGGTCGGGAAGCAACAGTTAGAACTGGACATGGAACAACAGACTGGTTCCAAATAGGAAAAGGAGTGCGTCAAGGCTGTATATTGTCACCCTGCTTATTTAACTTCTGTGCAGAGTACATCATGAGAAACGCTGGACTGGAAGAAACACAAGCTGGAATCAAGACTGCGGGGAGAAATATCAATAACCTCAGATATGCAGATGACACTACCCTTATGGCAGAAAGTGAAGAGGAGCTAAAAAGCCTCTTGATGAAAGTGAAAGAGGAGAGCGAAAAAGTTGGCCTAAAGCTCAACATTCAGAAAACAAAGATCATGGCATCTGGTCCCATCACTTCATGGGAAATAGATGGGGAAACAGTGGAAACAGTGTCAGACTTTATTTTTTTGGGCTCCAAAATCACTGCAGATGGTGACTGCAGCCATGAAATGAAAAGACGCTTACTTCTTGGAAGGAAAGTTATGACCAACCTAGATAGCATATTCAAAAGCAGAGACATTACTTTGCCGACTAAGGTCCGTCTAGTCAAGGCTATGGTTTTTCCTGTGGTCATGTATGGATGTGAGAG